>NC_138049.1:103862497-104462497 GCF_964194185.1 Rhinolophus hipposideros | reverse complement strand
GCAATGGCCAGGGTACAGCCTCCCAATCTCAGTCATATCCCCTCTACCCCTAACACTTAATGGCCATCAGTGGCAGCCGTGCCCCCCACCTGTGCCCCCCACCCGCCCCCAGGCCCTCCATTTTTTTCATCCATTTCTACCCCAGCAAGATATTTAAACTCTTTGGACCTCAGTTTCACTGACTGTAATGGATACCTTGATCTCTTCAGGGAGGACTGTAGACTTCTGAGGGACTAAGCCACCATCTTCAGCTGGACCCAGGCCAATGCCAAGGTAGGGGGCAGGGCACCAGCTGCCAACATCACAGTACTCAGAAGGTGAATTCCCTCTTTGGGAACTAGGCTTTCTGCCCAGGAAGCCATCCTGCAGCCAAAGGCTCCTCCCACCGAGGGGAAAATTGCTAGAAACAAGGATGCCTACTCTGTGGACAGATCCCAGGGAGCAGGGGTGGAGGAGAGGGAGCCCCCAAGCCAAGCGGTTGCCATGCGAGGGGTTCTGGATGGCCTTTCCACACCCCACCTCCATGGCAGGTAAGCCAGCAGGCCCAGAAGCCCAGGAGAAGGTCGGGATCAATAAGGCCCTCCCTGGGGCACTCCACGGAGGTCCAGCAAAGGCCCCGTCTAGGCTGGAAGTGGGGGGTGGGAGCAGGTCCAGAAGTCCCAGACAAAGGAGGCAGCAGGGTTTGGGTTTGGGATGCAGACCCACCCACCCCCCAAAGCCTGGGAACTGGCAGGGCACCCTAGATGGTGACCCAGAAAGCTGGCTGTCAGCAACTCCTCTTTGGCACTGCCCACGGAAGTCTACTGCTTCCCGCTGAAGTCCCTGGCAGGTGCCAGCGGGGAAAGCCCCTGGGTTTTCTCTGCTCACCTGCTCACCCCTCTCTACTCCTACGGACACACCCACGCTCCAAGGCTGCCCAGATCCAAGGAGCTGTATTTCCCGCCATCCAGACCTCAGAGATTAGGCGGGGATGGGAGGGGCCGTATCCGCGCCTGGGTTTCCACTCACACTGACACTGCTCACGCACCCCGCCAGGCCCACTCAGGTATTCTAGCCAGAGGGCCAACGACCCCCAAGTGACTGAAAGTAAGTAAAGAAAGAAGCCGCCCACTCAATTCACAGTGCGGACCAGGCCTTGGAGGAATCCGACTCCCAGGATCTATGGGGTGGGGGAGAGGCCTGGAGGCTGGGTGAGCAGGGAGCGAGAAGGTTTAAGCCAAGCTGGTGGGGAGGAGAGCCTGCTGGGCCCCTCCCCACCGCCATCTCCTCCTAGCCAGATTCCAGACCAGCAGGCTCGCCCTGCTCCGCCCGCCTCCCTCCTCCTTGGCTCTCCCGCCAGTGGCCACCTCCCCTCCCCCACTCCGCTCCTCTGCCCTTCCCCCAGCCACCCACTTCCTCCGACCCTCCCCCTGCCCCTTTCGCTCTCATTCATCCATCCATTCACCAAACTTTTGCTGAGCGCCAAGGCCCCCTTAAGCCCTGGTGCGAGGACCGTGCGTGTAGAGAAGAATAAAACAAAGCGCTGGAGGATTCCGACCAATCCCCGGCCTGGCGTTGGCTCCTCCCCCACCCCAGCCCACCACCTCTCAGCCAGGCCCCCGCCCTTCGACCTCCACCCTGCCTTCCTTTCCTTCTCCGCAGTCGGGTCCAGTCCTGTGACCTGTGGGTCGGGACGTGTGCTTCTGGCAGCAGGCGGGCAGCACCCCTTCCTGCCCATTCCCGGTATGGAGCCCCCAGGGCTACACTCTCAGCCCTAAGTTCAGGGTGAGGGTTCAGGGTGGCTTGGAGGAGACTGAACACTGGGTGACCCAAGACACATCTCCTCAATCTGAGCAGCATCCCCCTGCAAAGGCGGAAGGGACCAACCAGGACTCCCCCAACTGTGGACTTGGAGTAGGAAAGAGCCTCCCGCAGCTAGTAATGGAAGACAGTCACTTTTGAAGGCCCCCAACTCAGGGCCTTCAAAATACATTGTTCCCTTCCCCAGCCAGGGACATATTCCCACTCGGAAAGCAGGCAAGGAATAGAGACGAGAGACGGAAGTCAAAGACCATATGAGAATCTCCTGAAAAGTTAGGGCCTCTCCCCAAACCAGTGTGACGGGTGGGAGATGGTGGCTAAAGCCACAGGACTTGAGTCCCTAAGTCCTACAGCTGGTTAATGAGCTGACATGGACATCTAACCGCGGTGGGCATGTGGCCTGGGGAGACAAACCCAGCCCAAGGCGTCCAGCCAGACTGAAGAACACAGCCCAGCCTCCAGAGAACAGGGGCACAGGCCCACAGTCGCTGCCCTAACACTTCCTCCCACTGGCTCACGTGGACGGGGCTTCCATAGGCTACACAAGTTTAAAGCGCATGAATGTTCAGCCATTCTTGAGTGCGAGGAGGCAGCATGTTTGGGGGCATTCTACCTGCAGGGCCTGTTGCACTAGACATTGTCAGATAGACCAAAGGGAAATTATTTTGTTCCATGCAGAGCGTAACTCTTACTGGACCACTGCCCAGTCACCAACAAGAAACCATCCAGCCAGTCCGCCCCAGCCCAAGACCAAGATGGCTGTCAAGTGGCTGTCAGCTCCTGCTGACTAAACCTGAGACCAAGGGGGGGAAAAAAAACAATTCCCTATGATTGTTGGCAAGTTATAAAATCTAAAGGTAATGCCCACTAGAAATGAGTCTGTGGGCAGGAGATCAGGTGATGATGGCAGGCATAGCGATTTAAACTGGATGAGACATCTGTCAGATGCAGAAGCCCTGTGTCACTCAGGCTGGGCCTCTGTCACTCCCATGACATCTGCTGGGTACCTTGCCCTTTTCTCTGCCTTGAAGTTTGGGGACAGATCCCCAATCCAACTCCCTGTGGCTTGGCCTTTGCTGATAACAGAAATCATTTTGGGGGGGGCCAGCCCAGTGGCTCAGGCGGTTGGAGCTCCATGCTCCTAACTACGAAGGCTGCCGGTTCGATTCCCACATGGGCCAGTGGGCTTTCAACCACAAGGTTGCTGGTTCAATTCAAGTCCCGCAGGGGATGGTGGGCTGCGCCCCCTGCAACTAACAATGGCAACTGGACCTGGAGCTGAGCTGCGCCCTCTACAACTAAGATTGAAAGGACAATTTGACTTGGAAAAAAAGTCCTGGTCGTATACAGTGTTCCCCAATAAAAAGTCCTGTTCCCCTTCCCCAATAAAATCTTAAAAAAAAAAAAAAGAAAGAAAGAAAAAGAAAAAGAAATCACTTTGGGTAATCATTCTTCATTCACCACATTTTTTGAGTTTGAACACTGTGCTAAGCCTTGGGGATACCCCAGTGAGCACCAGAGAAAATTCCGCACTCTGATGGCGCTGACCTTTCATTGGGGGGAACCGGACAGAAAACACAATACATATCACTTTTATTGATAACAGTTCAATAGGAAAGTAAATTATGGAGTATGTGAGAAATGGACAAGTATTACAGGGGTGGGGAGAAGCATGGTAAAGTGGATGAGACTTGCAGGGGGACATACACAATTTTAAATAGGTAATACTGAAGGCAGTGAGACGGCAAGCCCTGAGGATATTTAGGTGAAGAGCACGTCAGGCAGAGGGAATGGCAAGTGCAAAGGCCCTGAGGTGAGCTCATGCCTGGCAGGTCTAGGCAACATCTGGGCAGGCTGGTGTGGCTGGAGCAGAGCAACAGACAGGCGATAAGGTAGGGAAGGGAGGCAAGCTGCAGGGCCTTGTGGGCCTTTGTGAGAACTTTGTTTTTATTCTGTGAGATGGAAGCCCTTGGAGGATTCTGAGCAGCAGAGGGACATGCCTTATGTTTTAGGTAGAAAGGGATTTAATACAGGGAATAAGGTGCTTACAAAATCACTGGAAGAACTGGAGGAGCTGGCTCTAGGCTGGGCCTACTGGAACACTGCCTGCCTGTGCCCTGATCAGGAGGGTGGAATCAGGAGGCCCCATCTGCAGCTGAGCCTTTCTGCCACCATACCTGCCTTTTGACCCTGTAGACACTGGGATGCTGCAGAGAATCCTGTGTCTCTACAGCCCACACAGCATATTTTCCTTTCCTTGTTTCCTCCCTCTAAATTTCATTCTTTCTTTGATGGGACCTAATTCACATCCAAACCTGTCGCTTTAAATGAGTGTGGTGAATGGTGCTGAATGCCAAGACATGTGTCTGTCACAGCCCCAAGCCTATCCCTGTGTCAGATACCCTGCTACCCATCCCCCACATGCTCCGCCCCCACATGCTGGGCCCCTGCTCTGGCTCCCCAGATCCCCATCACAGCAGGTACCACACTGGTGAAACTGCCAAGTACTTGTCTGTCTCCCCACCCCACCCAGAGTAAGTCCCTTGACGACAGGGAATGTAGATACCTAGTTCAAGGCCATGTCCCCAGTGCCCATCTTGGTGCCTGGAAGGATCCATATGGCCAGGCTGGGAGAATGCAACAAGCTCACCCAGCCTGAGAGAAGAAACAGCGGAGGGGAAAGAGGCAGAATCCCCAGCTAACCTCCCTGAGCCTCAGTTTTAACACCTGTAAAATGGGGGCAATAGCATTGTTAACATCGTAGGGGCATTGAGGGATATGAGAGAGAGAATATGCATTTAGTAGGTGCTTATCAACACCCCTTTTCCTTAGGTTTTTTCTGAGGTTGGAAAGGAGCTGGGCTTTCCTGGGTTCCAGCCCTGAAGAAGATCACTGATAAAGTTTATGGTGTCCTGGGATCATGCAGGGTAGGAGGCTGGCTCAGGGCAAGGGAGAGAGAAGTGCTTGCCTCCTGGGCTTTCCTATTTATTGGAGAGTTTTTCCCTCGAAAGTTGGAAGCAGAAGAGGCCCTCCTCCCACTCTAGGCCTGCCAGGCTTCCTGGCAGCAGAGCTTGTGGTCAGCAGGGCCTAGAGGCCTGATCCTGCCAGATGACCAGTTGTACTAGTAGCTGGGTGACTCTCCAGGAGAATAGTCAAACACTGCACTAGGGGGACCCCACATCCTGCTGCCTGGGTCAGTCGTGGTAGATATAGTCCTGGATATTCAATCCCAGTTGGTTTATGCCCATTGTCTGGTCATAACTACTATTAGTACCCCCTTTTACTCTTAAGTGTCCTGCTTGTCTGTAATAGCTGGGCATACATACCTATGATCCAGGAATTCCTCTCTCCTAGGTGTGTACTCTCCAGAAATTTGCACGTCTACTCACCAAGACGTATTCTAAAACATTCACAGCAGCACTGTTTGTAATAGCTCCAAACCGGAAACTGTCCACATGCCCTTCAACAGAGTAGATACATAAACTGTGGTACATTCATACCATGTAACTATGCAGCAATGAGACTGAACATTCTGCAGCCACATGCAATAACATGGATGAACCGCGACGTAATGTTGAGCAAAGGAAACTAACGCAGGAGAGTACATACGCATGATTGCAGTCACACAATTCACACAAAAGGTGAAAAACTAAAGGATGCTATCAGAAGTTGGGACGCTGGTTACATAAAGGGGGCTGGAAATGTTATGTTTCTCGAGCTGGGTGCTAGTGACCCAAGGATGTTCACTTTACAAAAATGCATTGAGCTGAACACAGGATTTGTGCATTTTCTGTATGTACAGTTTTCATCAGTAAAAGGTTTACTGTAAAAAGCATCCTGGTTTGGACAATAGGTTAGACAATTCCTATTCCTCTTCTCCCTGCCTCTTCCTGTGTACTTTCCATGTTGGGCCAGACACAGAGCACATTGTCATACTTTATTCCCATTCCTTTTGGGAAACCTCTACTAACTTCTTTACTCTTTTAAGAGCTGAGATGGACTCAGAGCAAGAGGTAGAAACTGATAAGCAAATACATGACTGGAGAGATGTGAGACATGAATCCCTAGGAAATGCTAAGAGACACCCCAACTTACCACAACCTCTACATTTCCAAGCCATGACTGGGAGATCGTCAGCCCGCTGCTACTCCACTTAACGGGGCAGGGAAAGAACTAACGTACATCAGGAAGAATTTCAACAGCCCCAGTAAAAGTGAGTGTAACCTTCAGCAGTCCTGAAAAATAAAGTTGACCCGAACTCCGTCTGTTGGGGTCATCGACATTTACTGGGTTGTCCTTATGGAAACTGTGTAATTCAACTCTGACAGTAAGAAAATGCTTCCTGTGGTGAAGACTGATTCTGATGTGACCAATTCCCCTGGGGCCCCTCAGGCCTTGACGGAATCTGTTGATGTCCCAGGCTTAGGAAGAGCCCTGAAGCGCCCCCTCTCCCTGCCTGCTCATGACCCTCCAGCTATCCACATCCCTTTCAAACCCATCTCCTCTAGAAGACTACCCACCGGTCCCATCCGCTCTCCCTTAGCACCTAAGTCTGTCTTTAAGCACCTGACCCCCTCGTATAAGTTGTTTTTTTAAGAGCACAGGAAACTTTATTGATTGTACCCCAAGAGCATGGACCAATTCTTGGTACATAGTAGGCCCTCAATAAATACTGAATGAATGAATGCTTTCTGCCTCATGGCATCTTGGGGATTGTTACTTTAGCTTTCTCTGGTGTGTTCCTGGTTCTGATTCCTCTAGACATGAAATTTGCTGGGGCAAGGACTATGTCTTATTAATTTTTTTTATCCCTAGTACTCACCCTTCTGCTTAATAAATATTTATTGAATGAGGAAAGAAAGGAAGTGATTTCGGGGCATTTGCAATCCAGAAAGCGTGGAGGTGAGGGTCAGTGGGTAGAGTTATTTGGATTTCAAGGGTGTGGGTGATCCTGGAGAGGAATAAGCTAATATATTTGCCTACAAATTTATTTATACCTGCTTCCTTCCAGAGGATTGAGGTGGCTTACAAAAATACACGAGACAAGGTGAAAAACAAGTCAGTGAGGAGATCAGGCCAAGGGGAAAAGAAGAGTAGGAAAAATAAATCAAGTTAGCTAATGAGAAGTGGGCCAAGAAGTTGGCCAAGTTTTCTCACAGCCCACTGGAGGGTGAAGTCCCTCTCCCTTCCCCACGTGCGTTTCAGGGACAAGCACAGGCCACACAAGGGCAAGAGCGTCCAGGGAGGGGCTGTAAGACCCCTCCCCGCCCCTCCCTAGTCATAAGCCCCAGAGGCCTGGCCTAGAAACCTCGGGGCCCTTGGGAAGGGCTGTGTCTAGGGGCACTTGGCTATGTGAGGGCTCTCCCTGGCCCAGATGTGGGGTTCCCTGTTGCTAGCAGGGCTCTGACCTAAGAGGCTAGTTTAAGGGCTGGAGGATCGTTCTTTCACTCAACGCTGCGAAGGTTCTGGAACTAGCAACTCAAGGCCATTCGGCCAACTCTACTCTCGTCCTACTAAGCGCGCGCTCGGCACACAGGGTACAAAGATGGAGGGAGCAGCGTGCCTTCCACCCCGCCCCACCCCCACCCCGGGCTCCAGACAAAGGGGCAGGCCGCCCATCCCCCAGCCTCTCCCTCGCGTTCCCCTTCACCCTCTCTCCCCTCAGGCCGCCCTTCGGTGACTTCCTCTCCCCTCCAGGGGCAGCCTGGGGACTTATCAGGGACTGCATTTCACCTGGGCGCAGGGCGGGGAGTGGGCGCGCGGGGGGTGGCCTCCCCGCCCACCCCAAGCCCGGGCCGGCCCCAGACCCGCGCCCTCCTCTTTGAACCCGCTCTATTAGCCCCCAGCCCCTCCCCGCCCGGGCGCCCCGCCCCCACCCGGCCGAGCACGTGCTGCCCCGGGTGGGGGCTGGGCCCACTCCCGTCTGGGCTCCCCACCCCCACCGGAAACATTCCTGAAACATTCCTGAAACTAGGAGGCCCGGCCCCTCTGGTTCCCCACCCCGCCTCCACTCCGGGCTCAGAGTTTTCCTGGAGTCCCCCCTCCGCCGCCGGTTCGCCCCCTGAGGAGGGGGCTGGGCCGGGGCCTCGGCTGACCGGGGAGGAAGAAAAACATGAGTCACAGCCGTGTGTCACTGGACCGCATTGCAATTCCCTGCATCACGGGAGGTGTGGAAGGCTGCCTCCGGGACCAGGGGCGGGGAGGTGCACCCGGGAAGGCCCGGGGCCGGGCCTGCAGGGCGCGCCTCTGATAGCACCCCTTTCTTCTCCCACCGCCCTCCCCGCCATCTTCCCACTTTGGCTTCCTTCTCGGTCGTGCAACAAGTCTTTGTTGAGCCGGGCGCGGCGGGCCAGGCGTGGCGGGTATGGCGCGCGAGGACTCAGCCCCTGCCCTCAAAGTGCTTCCAGGCGACCACTGGCTCACGTTTTATTTCTTACAAAGTCACAACCTGAGCGGGGGACGCGGGTACCAAGTGGGATGTGTCTCCAAAACATCACCCAGGCCATCTAAAGGAACGAACCTTCCCTCAGGTTTACCTGCAACTAGCTAATCGTTTTGCTTGAAGGCTGCACCTTGATTACGGTTTACTCGCGGCCATTAGTAAATTAAAATTCTGGATTTCACAAGTTTCACCTTTGAATTTCACAAGACCTGGATTTCACGTCAGCCACACACGGGTTGGCAATGAAACGTACATGCTGACACCTGTCCGCCCGGGGGAAAGCTACCTGGGCAAAGGGGGCGGCGGGTAGGCCGCGGAATTCTCTAACCCGCGTGTTTCTCTCCACTCCTCCCGCCCGCGCAGACCCCGTAGGCACCAACGCCTCCCACATCTTTGCGCCCCGCGGGCGACAGGCCACAAGCCTGTAAGGGCCCTAGAGATGACTGCTGGGGACCCCCGTCCCAGGCAGCAGTAAGGACGCCTGCCCCCCACCCCCGAAAAGCTCCACGGTGATCCCTCTGCGCCCCTTCCCAGGTCTCCCGCCCCAGGATAGTGGGGAGTGGGCCGACGCATCGGGTTCCCAGCCCAAGCCTCCCGCGCACCCGCCCCCAGGCGCCGGGCACTGCGCGCCCCTCCCGACAGTGAGCACCCACCCGCGCGGCGGCGGCGACGGTGGCTGGCGAGCGGCCGCCCTTTTAAATCCCCGGGCTCATTTGCATGGCCCCGCCCCACCTCGGTGACACGGCTGGCGCGGGCGGGCCCGTCCCCCCTGCCCCTGGGTCGCTCTTTTTAAGCTCCCCTGAGCCGGGGCTGCGCTCCTCTAATTGGGACTCCGAGCCCGGGCTATTTCTGGCGCTGGCGCGGCTCCAAGAAGGCGTGAGTTCGCGGCCCCTCCGGTGGTTTCTTTTTTTTATATCTATCATTTAATTAAATTATTTATTTATTGAGGCCGCGCACGGGCTGTGCCTGGCTTCCTGCCCCTCGCCATCCTTCGGGGAAGGGGGAATATTTCTGTCCCCCCGCCTGGATGTGACACATAAATACCCCGCGGGGGCCTGGGCGGCGAGCACGCGGCGGTGGCGGTCTCTGAGCGCCTCTGCTCTCTCTCCCGGTTTCAGATCCGCATTTGCTACCAGCGGCGGCGGCGGCGGAGCCAGGCCGGTCCTCAGCGCCCAGCACCGTCGCTCCCAGCAGCCCGGAGCGCGCACCGCAGGCCGGCGGCCGAGCTCGCGGTGAGTCGTCCCCGGGGCCCGCGGCGGAGGGGGGCGCCCGCACCCCCGCCGCCCCTCCTGCAAGCCGCCCGGGGCTGCAGCGCGCGCCTCCGGCTTTATTCCCAGGCCGGGGCTGCGCGAGCCGCCGGCGGGGGAGGGCCGCACGGCGCGGGGGCGATCGGCGGGGCCCGGCGGCGCGGGGAGGGCGCCCGCACCCCTTCCCCCGCGGCGCGGGCGCCTTGCGGGGGGCGGGGACCCGGGAAAAGCGCGCGGTGGGGGAGGGGGCGCGCGGCTGCGGCGAGCGCGAGTTGTGCACCCGGCGGAGCTCGGTGCACCTCGCGCGGCCGCCGCTCCCGCCGGATCCCGGGCCCGGGATGTGGGGGGCGGGGAGAGAAACAGGCTGCGGCGCCGCGGGAGAGTAGGGGGCCGGCCGTCCCCCGCAGCCTGGGGAAGTTCTAGAAGTGAGGGGGATGGGCAAAAACCCCGCAATTCGACCCTGCCGCCGCTTGGCCTTTCTCCTGGTGCCCCTCTGCAGAGGAGGCCGAATCGCGGGCCTGGGTTTGGGGTTTCACCTCGACCCCACCTCTGGCCGGGCCCGCGCCTCTTCAGCCCCCAGGGCCAGGCCTGCCCTCCGCCCCCACAAACTGGTTTCTCTGCTTTGCTGGGCTCTGTTGGAACTAGTTCCTTTGACTCCCCGGTTCAATTTATTTTCCTGGGGCTTTATTTTGCGGGGAGGGCGCGGAAGGAGGTGGCTTTCTTCCTCTCCCCCGCGCTCGCGCGCGCCAGGTTTCCTGCCCCAAGGCGGGCTTGGGTGCCCCCTCTGGCAGGAAGTGGGGCCGGTTGCACCCGCGTGGCGGTGCATGCGGTCGGGGTGCACCGGTTTCCCGCGCCTGCGAGAGCGGCCTGCGCCCCTCCCCCCGCGCGCTCTGGCCCCTAGTCCCGCCAGCCGACCTGCAACGGCCAGGCACAGACACTTGCAGAGCCACTTTGGGGCCAGGTGTGGAGCAGAGGGCTACAGAGACCTAACCAGCCTCCAGGAGTAAGGAAAGGGGCGGGCTAGAGGGTCACCAGGAACCTAACTCCATCCAGCTCGCTAACTTGCTGATTGACGGTAGGCATCTCATCAGGGTTCTCCGGGCTATTTTTTTGTAAAAGAAGGTAGCTCCGTGATGATTTTCTAGGGTCATTCCTACAGATTCTCTAAGCATTTGTGGAGCACACATTGAGTGCCTGGGGCATGGAGGTGACAAACTTGAGGCCCAAAAGAGCTTATAAATTGAAGGATTGAGATTGGGCCCTAAACATGGCTTTCCATGCCAGGCCTGTGATGTTCAGAAACAGGTGGAAGAGAGACAGCATTTGTTGGTCTCACCAGAGAAGGCCTCAGGCTTTCATTCAATTTGGGGAGGCCTAGGTTTGGGGTGGGTGAGTGGATTAAAGGGTGTCCTCAGCAGCAAGAGGTGGGGGGAAGTACCAGATGAACTGAGCTTCCAGGAAGACCCAGCAGGAGCCCGGCCGGCGGGGCCCAGGCTCTCTGAGATTAGGGACTGGCTTCACCCAACTGGAACCCCCTCTGAGGGGGCCTCCGGCCGACCTCATCTGAGGTCAGTGCTCATTTAGCTGATTAATTTTGATGTTTAGTTTGAAGGGGGACCTGTGGTGTAATAGAAGATTCTAATCACTGCCTGTGATTACAGAGCAGGCCAAGCCACTAATGACGGAGCAGGATAAATCACCAACCACCTTGTTTAAAAGGGTCTTCAGGTCTGAAATATTATAAAATAGAATAACTACCAGACAACGTCCCGCCATCTGGAGCATCCCAAAGCTTGAGGGTAGGGGCCTCTGGCCCGCCAAAAGTCACAAATTTGCAAAAACTTTTTTTTCCTCTCACTGGGTTAAAATTGGAAATTGTCTGAAAATCTGAAAGGGGGAAAGAAAAGTCCTTTTCAAATGTTTTAGTTCTCGGTTTTGATCGGAGTGAAGACTTCCCATTGTTTAGGCATTTAAAACAATCTGGTTTAATCTTTGCTGCAGTCTAGAGAGGTAGTTAAGGCAGATGTCTTACCATTACCCCTATTTGACAGATTGAGGGACTTTCAGAAGTGGAGCCACTTGGGCCCACCCTTTGCCAAGCACAGCCAGGGATTGGTTACCCTAGAGGTGTGGAGCCACAGATTTTCTAGTTCAAGTCTCTGAATGTAACTTGGGGACACTAAGAACAGGAATGGGAATATGGGGGGGACCCTCACTGCCCTTTTTAAGTTTCTAGAAGAGGCTCCCAAGCACGTGGTGCAGGTGTCCTTGCAGTGGGAGGTTGTAGGTAAACACCTAGTGGGACTGATTAAACTCAAACAGCCTTCCAAGAAGAGGGAATGTGCTAGAAAGGGACCAAGAAGCTTTTAGGATCAGCCCTGCCAGCGAGGGGGCCAGCTAGCATCTGTTAGAAGGCTCCATCTCAGTTGGAGATGCCCCTCCTGTAAGCAGGCATCAAGGGGAAAGATCTCATCTGACTCCAGGTGAGCAGGGTGGGGGCAAGAGGGAAGAGGAGACTCACCTTTCAGCTTTGGGCTCCCGTTTCCCTCCCCCACCTCACCCACTGCAGTTCAACCATCTTCCCCTTCCCAAATTGTGTCCTCATCTTTGAATCCCCAGGCTTTACCCTGGGAGAGAACAGGGGGACACGGGTGGGATGGGCACCAACCTGGGCCGTGAGATTGATGTGAAGTGTCAGGGTTGGACCGAGTGGTATTGTGAGCTAGGTGCGTGGGGAATGGAAGCTCATGATTGCCAGATGCCTAAGGCTCATTCTCTCTGCTCCCCTTTCCGCCCTTGCTCCCTTGAGCTCTTCAGGCTTGGTTTTCTCCTAAAGAGAAAGGGCAACAGCTGGCCAGGAGGGGGGGGACCCCCACTTTACCCACACCTTTGTCCAGGGCGCCTCACCACCAGAGCCAGGTCTGGGCTGCCTGTGCTTCGTGGGCCTAGGCCCTGTGGGGGTGGCAGGACAACAAAGAGCCCTTCTGAACAGGAGATAAGAAGTTGATTAGGGCCAACGGCACAGCCCCGCCCTGCGGCAGCAGGGTGGAAATCCTGGGTACCCCTGGGAGTGGGCAGTTTGCTGCAGTGCCCTTGGAGGGTAGTAGTGGTGAGGGGGTAGGAGGTGGCTAAAACAAGAGGTTTTGTTTGAAACCACTCTTCCTTCCTCCAGCATCCCAGCCACCGCTCCTCCACCTGCTCTGTAGAGAAGGGAAGATGAGCGAGTCGAGCTCGAAGTCCAGCCAGCCCTTGGCCTCCAAGCAGGAAAAGGACGGCACTGAGAAGCGAGGGCGGGGCAGGCCTCGCAAGCAGCCTCCGGTGAGTCCCGGGACGGCGCTGGTAGGTAGTCAGGTGGGTGTCCACATCTTTGCCTTGGTTTACTCTTTGGGGCTAGGGAAGTGCCAGGCGTCTCGATAGGCGCTTATAGGAATGGGGGGTGCAGAATTGTTCCTGCCTGTACACGTCGTCCCCACACACCTCACCAACCCTGGTCAGATCTTCCTGAGACCCCATTAGAAAAGGGGGGGCTGACCCATGCCTGAAACTCCAAGCCCAAAGGGACCCTGTGGTTACAAGGCCAGTGCTTATACTGGTGGACACCCACCCTTCACTTCCAGTTCGTTGTGGAGCAGTGTGTTTATAAGACACAGTCCAGGTGAATTCTAGAAACATGAAAATACACATAAGCCTGGGTTTTAAAAATCATGCTTCATCAATTTACTGGAAAAGTTCCAAGATACCTACTGTCAGTTTCTGTGCTTGCTCATCCCAGGCCAGTGACAAAGTTCCCTGCTCATGGACCACACTCCCAGTGGCCCTGGTCTGGGCTTTGCCCCTGGCTCTGTAAAAGGAAATTGAAGCCTCGAAAGTTGAAAATGTTGGGGAGTTAGTGGTGGAGTGACCCTCAACTCTGGTGCTGTCCTCCCTCAGGGTTAGACCAGCCTTGCCCTGTGGGGCCCCCCAGGGAGCATGGCCAGTCAGGCTGTGCGGGCCACCTGCTGCGTGGTGGAGAGCTTGGTTTCTCATCAGACGGGCAGCTGCGACTGAAGTCCAGTCCAAAGTTACTTCCCTTTCCTGGGGAAGAGGAGCCTGAGGTTGACCCTTGCCCTTTACATGGAGAGCCCCTGCTTCCCCATGTGTAAGATGGAGAAAGTGGTCTATCCTGACCTTGGAGAGATGAGCCATGAGGAGTCAGGGTGGTGGCATTCAGCTGCCTCTTTCAGACCCCAGTGTGTGTGTGTAGGAACTCGTCCTCTTAGTCTGGTTCCCTTGGCCTTCCCTCCTCCTGTTAGCTGGGGTCCGGGCGGGGGTATCAGAGAAGGGGTGTTGGGTTACTGGCCCATGCTTATAAACAGCCCGTGGGCAGCCACCCCGGGAAACCATAGCTGACGTGCCTTTACTGCCCAGCTCCTATGCATTATGCAGCAGCTTTTTATTCTGTCTCGGGCTTATTAAAATTTTAGTGGCAACAGTGGCAAGGATCTCTGGGGTTCCTTCTCCCTGGGAGGCAGCCTGGAGGGGGGTCAGTTTGCAGCTAGAGGCTGGAGGCTCCCTGGAGGGGGCTCATTTCTCCTCTTCTGCACCCTATAAAGTCTCCAGCATGTATCCTCTGAGGGGGTGGATGACAGTTGTGGCCCAGGGCTAGACACTTCTACATTCTTCATTTAATTTTCATGATGTCTTGCAAGGTAAGTCTTGTTACCATTTCAGATGAGGAAACTGAGGCTTGAGTATTGTATTTTTCCCAAGATCTTAGGGCAAAGCTGCCTTCTGCCCCTGTGACACCTTTCCCAGGGGTCTTCTGGGTTCTTGTCATGCTGTTGTCACGGGGAAGCAAGGGGAGGGGCTTTGCCAAAGGTGGTCAAACAGACCCGGAATCCCAAGGGCATGCCCTGCCATTGTGCTGTGGCTTCCTGACCTATCCCTGTTGGTAGGGGCAGAAGCAGAAGGCTCGGTCTTTGAAATAGGTGAGACGGGTAGCATGTATGTCCCTGACTGCCCACTTTGTCTTTACAGAAGGAGCCCAGTGAAGTGCCAACACCTAAGAGACCTCGGGGCCGACCAAAGGGGAGCAAAAACAAGGGTGCTGCCAAGACCCGGGTGAGGCTTGTGGGTGGGGATGCGTCTAGTGAATAAAAAGGGAGGGTTCTCTGGTGGGGAGGTCTGGGAAGGGGCTGGCTTATCCTGATTTTGATCCCTCTTTTTTGACATAGGTAGCAGGCAATGGGTGTTGGTTAATTACTGTGCTTCCCCGAAAATAAGACCGGGTCTTGTATGAATTTTTGCTCTAAAAGACGCATTAGGGCTTACGTTCAGGGTGGAAAATCATGCTAGGGCTTCTTTTCCGGTTAGGTCTTATTTTCAGGGAAACACAGTAGGGAGAAAGCAGGGTGATGACAGATCTCACTTCCCGGGTCTTGGTCCTGCCCAGAACAATGGGGAAATCAAGTCAGTCCCACCAGCCCCCAGGGCTGAGGACATGACCTTCTTTCCTGGGGTCCCTGGATCCTGAGGGAGTGGGGGTAAGCGGGGAAGGCCAGATGTATGGTGCATCAGGCTTTCAGAGAGGTTGTTTTGTTTTTTATTTTATTTTTTTCTAAGACACGACTCATATCCTCTGAGTCATGGGTGGAGGAGGGAGTAGGGGGCGTGTGTGTATATTGGGGGGCCGTGTGACCGGTCAGTCATCACCAGCTGGGCTCGGGTGGGCCTGCTGGGGTGAGTCCCCGGCTGCCCTGAGCAGAGGTAGGCAGCTGTGTCCCTGTCGGCACCCTTCCCACCCCAGCCTCTGGTCATTGGGCAAGCACTCTCAAGGACATTGTTGACTTAGTGGGTCTTTTCTCTGACCTTCTAGAAAACCACCACGACTCCAGGGAGGAAACCAAGGGGCAGGCCCAAAAAACTGGTAGGTGAAGGGGCTGTGGTGGCTTGGCTCTTTGGGGGTGGTGGTGGTGCAGAGTGATTCTGTGCACCCATCGTGGAAAGAGCTCTCCCTGACCTTCAGGGTCAGGAATGGTGGGCTATCACCTTTTACCCAGGCCCTGAGAAGGGGATTTGCCCAGGCCCAGGCTCCTGGCACCTAGCCCAGGGCTTTTAAAGGGCTATATAGCCACGAGAAGTGAGGGGTCCCAGACCAGACCCCTACCCTGCACTAGTTGGGGGCGTGCCTGCCTCTGCTTCTAGAAAGACGCACATCTAGGGGGAATCTTGGTATAGAAATGAAGAAAGGACATCACCAGGGGAAAGGGTGAGGTTTGTCCTCACCCTGATCCTGGGGAGGGAGGAAGAAGGAGCTTAACCCTGGGAGGGGGTCAGTGCTGTGTGGGAGCTGAGGTATGGACCCCCTTCCTCAGAGGGAGGTACCTTCCATTTCTGGGCCCCCACATAGCTGGTAGTGCAAGTAGGTGTGCTGAGTCAGGAGACGGCCTCTAGGGGGCTACCCTGCAGTTAGAGCCACCCCAGCCTTCCTCCCCTGGCCCTTTCTATCCCCAACCTGCTCCCTGAACTTCCTGAGGCGGTCTGTTCATTCCTCGAGCCACAACCACCACCAGGGTTAGGGGGGCTAAGGGGTGCTGGCTGGGCCCCAGGAGTGAGTAACAGGAAGCAAGTTGTTTTGGAGTTTGTGCCTGGCACGGGGGCCGTGTGGTGTCCCGACATTCCCACCTAGTGAGTGAGCCCCGGGGCACACACTTCCCCTTCCTCCCCACCCTGGCGGCAGCCGGGGGCTGTGGCCACTGCACAGCCCTACTCTGCAGCGAGCCTCGCCATGGCCACCTGGTTATCCTGGTTCTCCGGCACCCACCAGGGGGGGCTCATGCACCCTCCCACCACCCCTTCCCATTTCCTCTCCCCGCCCCTCCTCTCCCCTCCCTTTCCACTGAGAGTCAGTCACTTCCTTGAGCACTGAGTTCTGCCCAGTCCCCCCACTATGGGCCCCAGGGCAAGGGAACCTGGCTCTGAGAGCAGCAGCGTGTGTGTGGTTTCTTTCCCTCCCTTTAAATTCCTCCTTATTTTATGAATGAAACTGGGCTGTGGAGGTTGCTGAGTCACCCACACACTCAGCCCTGACTCATCTCCCTTCTGGAGAGCCGGGGAGTGCAGGGAGGGGTGGGGGCGAGCCAGGCCTGGGCCCCTCCCCCACACCTCGGGTGGAGGAGGAGCAGAGCCAGGCTTGGCAGCCCAGCTGATGGCCCTGCCCGCCTCGCAGGAGAAGGAGGAAGAAGAGGGCATCTCGCAGGAGTCCTCAGAGGAGGAGCAGTGACCACGCCGTGCCACCTGCTTCCTCACCGAGGAGCAGTTTCCTTCTGCGACTGGACAGCTCCGCTCCCACTCCCCACCCCTGCCCCCAGGCCCACACATCACCGCCACCCCCTGCGTCCTCACCACCACACTACACAGCACACCAGCCGCTGCAGGGCCCTGCTGGCCTGCGTGGGGAGCAGTTTTCCTTTGGTCTCGATTCCCAGCAGCCCCTCGCCCACGAGCACACACGCCCTCCTGGACAGAGCTCACTTCCCACTTAGCCGTACCCTGTGCCCACTCCCTCAGCAGTAGGGACATTGCTGACGGGGCTCCTGGTTTGGGGATCCTTCTCCCCTACTCTTTCCTCTGGCTTCCCATTAAGGGGCCTGGGAGGGCTCCCCTGGCCTTAAAAGGGGCCCGAGCCCCATTCATTCTGACATGCCCACTCCACTGTACTGGCAGCAGCAGCAGGTGTGGCCAAGATGCTCCCAACCAACCTGTCTCAGCAGGTGCGGCTCACACCCACTTTTCTTCCTTCCCCACCTTGCCTAGTCCCCGCACCAGGTTGGACGGCCCCCCTTGGGGCACAGGAAGGAAGGCAGGAGGGGTTTGAGCCCCCTACCCCCTCTGCTTTCACTCTAGGCCTCCAGGTTGCCCGTTCCTCACATGGGGCACTAACAAGGAGCTAGCCTGGCCTCCTCCCACCCCCTGCGCCTCCCCGTCCCCCAAGGTTCTGGTTCCATCTTTCCTCTGTTCACAAACTACCTCTGGACAGTTGTGTTGTTTTTTGTTCAACGTTGCATTCTTAGACATCTGTTATTGCTGCTGCTACCAGCGCCAAATGTTCGTCCTCATTGCCTCCTGTTCTGCCCACACTCCCCTCCTCCAAGATGCTCTTAGGGGAAGGAGCCTGGGGCAAAGCAGGCTGGGTGACCGACCACCCCAGTCCCAGGGAGGGTGGGGCCCTGCCCCTAGGATGCTGCAGCAGAGTGAGCAGGGGGGGGCCTGTGTTGAGTGTAGGGGGCCCGCATTCTCCCCCTGTTCTGCTGGGGAGGAGGTAGCCATTATTTGTCCCAGCCTGGGGCCCCCCCCTCTGGTTTCCTATTTGCAGTTACTTGAATAAAAAAAATATCCTTTTCTGGACTGGAGTCTTTCTGTGGTGGGTACCCTAAGGGAAGGAACCGGTGGGTGGGGTGGCTTTGGAGGTGCCCTGCCCAGCTCTTCAAGCTGGGGACAGGAAGAAGCAGCACTGGAATCAGCTCTAGGGGAAGGTAACTTAAGCCCCTCTTGGAGAAGTCAACCACACTGCTAGACACAAAACGTTTTATTTACAAAATATACTGAATACTATACATCGGGCCCTGTCACCATGGAAACGACTCCATAGCCAATTCAGGGAGGGCTAAAGAAAGATGGGGCCCAAGGAAAGGGCAAAGCTCAGCCCCTGCTCCCAGCCCCCCCTTTCCACCCTAAAAAGGAAGAAGTTTGTTCGTGCCTGGGAGTGAGCCGCGGGCTGAAGACCTAGAGGAGTGAGGTCGTGGGCTGGCTGCTATGCAGGGGCTTGGGAGATGGGTGCTGCCAGGAACGGAGACCCAGTGCCCAGCCAGGGGAGCTGGGAGTGGAATGCAGGTGGGAGGGGAAAGCAGCAGGCGGCAGGGCCCTGGACACTCCAGGACCCCATGGTTCTGAAGATCTGGGCCAGAGGGTTAGGTCACGTCTTGACATCCAGCAGGGGCATACGCTTGTGCTGGTAGCCACTCTGCCAGCCATGTACCACCTGTGGGGGAGGAAAATGTGCCACAGCTGGGCTCTGGCCCCTGGGGGTCCACAGCACAACCTTGGAAGAGGTACCCCACTACTTAGGGCCCAAATGGGGGGAGCAAGGGCAGAACCAGGTTCTGGTTTTGGGTGGGCAGTGGGCGGGGAGAACAGACCCTCTCTGCCGAGTCCAGACTGCTCACCTTGGGGTCTCCGATGTCAGAGAGGAGCTCCTGCTCAGCCTCGTGCAACTCCTCGGCGGGGTCGTAGCTGTACATGGGGAGCAGGTGATGGCGAAGCCGGTCCACTCTGGGGAGCAGAGGGGGGCTCAACCCAGGATTCCCACCCCCTTCCCCAAACACCTGACTGCTGTCTCCACTCCCCCAGGTAGGGGCACTTCCCGTGGGTGCCTTTTGGGGCACAGTAGGACTCTTAGAACACATGTCTAATTCTGTTCCCCCGGGGTAAGCTGAGCTTGACCTAACGATGGAGTGCAGAGGATTTCAGGCTTCTATCAGGATGGCTGACGGCATCTTACATGTATGTAGGGAACTCAGACCCTATGGGAAGAAACTGAAGCTGAGTGTGGGGGAGGTAGCACCGGGGCAGGGACACTCACCGCTTTTTCTTCTGGACGTACATTACCTGTAACAGAGACACACACTGGAGGCTGGGAGCTCAGGACGGTCCGCCGCCCTCCACACCCTCTGCTCCCATTAACAGCAGGACAGCTGAGATGCTGTATGCAGGCTGGACCAGGCCCACCCAGCTCTGCTTAGCAAAGGTGTGCGTGTACATGTGTGAATGTGGGGGCTCCTTACCACAGCCACCACCACCCCGACCAGGGTGATGAGGAAGAAAGGCCCCAATACATAGCCCACCATGGAGTCGCTGTTGGCCTGGGGGGCATTGGGCACTGTGGTGTTACTCATGACATCGGCAGCCGGAGGGCTGGGTACTCAGCATGGGCAGTGGTGCCTCGGGAGGGCGCCTCCACTGGGCTCCCTGGGGAGGAGGAAGGGAGGTTATCAATTTCACCCAGGGTGACATCCAGGCTCTGGACCCCTCCCCAAGCGCTGGTGTGTGAAAACTTAGGCACTGGGATGAAGGATGCTTCAGGTAGGTCATGTGCTGCATGTAACCCTCCAACGACCCAGCAAATCCTGGTGCAGAGTACGAGGAGAGGCGCTGGAGGAGGGCCTGAATTCTGCCCAGCTCCTATCCCCAAATGAGGGGGGGGCCCCGCTCAGGTGCTGGCCAAACATTTGCCGATTTCAACTTCTGGGGAAAGGTTAGATGTTGGTTCCAGCTCCTGCCTTGACCTCCTGGGGAACTGGGCTCCCAGCACCTAGCCGGTGAAGCAAAATGGGGAGATTTGGTAAAAATGGGAGGGTCCTGCAGTGTGGCCTAAGGGGTGAGGTAGGAGCATGTGGAGGAGCCTGCCTCACTCCTGGTCCAGTCCCCACACTTCAGGCTATAGACTCCATGCCCTCCTGGTCCCTGGTGTCACTAGACATACAGCCTGGACACCCTCTCCTCCATCTGTCTCCTGCAGGGTGGACACAAGTGGGCAGGCCTGGACTATGTACGAGGTGATGTCACCTTCTGGTCCCCACCCAGGACTCCGCCCAGGTCCCTCCCCTCCCGGCCTGGGCTGAGAAGCGGAGGAGAGGAGCAGCTCCCATCGACAGGTGCAAGAAGAATGTCCGCGGGCGGCTGCACGGAGGCCCCGATGGCCCTGGCCCCAGCGCGCCTGGGTCGCCACATGAGCTACCTGCCCCGGTGTCCGTGGGGTCACCGGGCTGGCCCAATCGCACGCACACCGTCCCACGGTGGAGGACACATTTCGAGGCGGGGAGGGTGTCAGGCCGCTCCTAGGATGCGGACCAGCACACGGCGAGCGGGAGGTTGGTCCCGCGGCTCTGGGCGGCTCAGGCCGGGGAGGGGGCTTGGGGGTGACGCCGAGGGGCCCCGGCATCCTGGAAGCCCGGCACCCAAGGCGTGGACCTGTGCCAGCGCCCTGCAGCCCATCCAACGCGGTCACGCCTTACCTCCCGCCGCTGCAGCCGCACAGGAACGCCCTCGGTTGGCTCCCTGGCCCCGGAAGAGCCAGGAGGCGCGTGATCAAAGGACCCGGGAAAATGGGCGGAGCCTCAGCACCCGGGCGCAGCCAATCCGGTGGCGGAAGGCGGCCGGCCTGGAAACTTCTGGAGCGGCCAATCCGGAGGCGGGGAGTGGGCGGTGCTAAGGCGGGGACTGCCCAGGTTGCAGGGTCCATCCTGCAGCGGCAGGGGGCGGCCGAGGGTCGCGCAGCGGGGGGAGGACAGCGCACGGGGGAGGGGCGGAGCGCGCTGCTCGCCGGCGCCGGGACTCGGCTTCCGGCGTTGTCCCCGCTGCCCCTCTGGCTGGAGCCCAGGCCCAGGGCCACGCCGCGCCCTGACGGTGCGCCCAGGCCTGCGGTGCGTCCGTCACGGCAGGACCTGCAGCGGGATGGCCTCCATCCGTCTGTGCTGGGTCCTCCCGGTGCCCCAGCGCGGAGGACCCGCTGGGCCGCGTGCAGAGGGTGGAGCAGGCCGGCGGCCGGCGCCCGGGGCCACACGCGCTTTCCGCGCTCCGTTCTTAGTGTCTGTAAAGCAGGCTTCTGGGAGGAGGAAACGATGACGGGTGAGGAACCGAGCGTACAGCGTGCCCTGGGTGTTAAATTGCCCACTGACCTCCTTGGGGGACAGGGGACAGACGGAGCAGCGGGGTGACGTCCCCGGTACAGGAAGCTTGCCGAGTAGGTGAGCTTGGCGCAAAGCTGTCGTGTTCTGATCACTGAAATATCACACGTTTGCTGGAGAAACCTGGATACGGTTGGTGGATTTTACCAATGTCAGTGTCCCGGTGATGATATGATACTGCGGTTTTGCAGAAGTTATCATTGGGAGGAGCTAAGCGAAGTGTACCAGGGAGCTCTGTTATTTCTTAAGCTGCAGGGGAATCTGCAGTTACCTCAAATCACGTGTGTGTGTGTGTGTGTGTGTGTTTTTTTACCAAACTCCCCCCTGCGCCACACTTATACGCAGTCGGGAGAACTCCAGGCTGGGAGGTGATGGAAACCGCCGAAGAATGTACAGGTGAGGCAGCTCAGACAGATCGAGGCCCTTCTGGTCCTCCGTGCTGCTGGAGATACAGGGATGGCCTGCGTCACCCTATTTTTTGCCAGAGGCAGCCAATGGCATGGACATGGTTAAACCCCTTGGTCTGGTCTGACCTCAGTTTTTGCAGGCCCTTGCAGAGAAGGCTGGATGAGGGCAGGTCTGGTGCAGAGACGACCCAGCAAGGAACCAGAGGACACATGGGAACTCTGGCCTCTTGTCTCCAGACACCACCATCAGACTGTGATGGGGAATCAGATAATGGGAAAGAAATGAGGGAAACGCCTGGGTTCGGAGGCCCCAGGTAGATTTCCTGGTGCTCTCAGGCGTTTGAGTCTGAAGAGTAGGTTTCTATCAGAGCTGAGGGCAGAGGGAGGAGGCTGCCTCCCCGGGCAAGGCCTGTCTCACCTTGTAAGGAATTGGGAATGAAGTGATGGGTTTCATTTTTTCTGTTTTCCCACAATATTTGTTAATTGTTTATTTGTCAAGAGAAACTATTCCTTAGCCTAAATAGTCATATTTCATAGTTTAGGAACACAGATCAGTGACCAAATTCCATGGAATTCAACCCAAAGAAATTTGTTACTTTCCAAAATCGTTTTGCACTCTGAAACATAGCTTTCTTCACGTCCCCAAAGTCTTGCATGGAATCATAATTTCTGTAGAAATCTGTGTAGGCCGTCTTTCTTATAGAAAGAAGCAAACTTACAGAAAGCTGCAACCCCTAGGAATACAGTGAATGCTCCAATATGAAATCATAGAGACTTGATCTAAAGGCCTCACATCTGAGGTTTTGTCAAAGCACTGGGAGCCACGGTAGTTATTCTCCTCAACACCAAGTCCTTCAGGACTCAAGTGATAGGTTTTAGAACCCACGCCCCCTTGGTTGCCCCACACACCCAACCTTTGTCCCCATCCTCAGGGCTTCCACCCATATATCTTGAGGGCCTAGTGGTCACATGAACTAGGCCAGTGTGTAGAAAGGACTGGGGTCTCAGTGTCAGAGACTTAGCATGATTTTACTCCCCTCCCTCCCATGACAACACCATTCTGAGTGAGGCAGGACAGGTGGGCAACCCCAATTTAAAAATGAGTAAGCAGGGGCCAGCCTGGTGGCTCAGGCATTTGGAGCTCCATGCTCCTAACTCCGAAGGCTGTCGGTTCGATTCCCACATGGGCCACTGTCCTCTCAACCACAGGGTTGCCAGTTCAATTCCTCAAGTCCCGCAAGGGATGGTGGGCAGCGCCCCCTGCAACTAAGATTGAACACGGCACCTTAAGCTGAGTTGCCACTGAGCTCCCGGATGGCTCAGTTGGTTGGAGCGCGGGCTCTCAACCACAAGGTTGCCGGTTCGACTCCTGCAAGGGATGGTGGGCTGTGCCCCCTGCAACTAACAATGGCAACTGGACCTGGAGCTGAACGGTGCCCTCCACAACTAAGATTGAAAGGATAACAACTTGACTTGGAAAAAGTCCTGGAAGTACACACTGTTCCCAATAAAATGTTTTTTAAAATAAATAAAATAAAAGAGAGTGTCAGAATGGATAAAAAAGCAAGACCCAAGTATATGCTGCCCACAAGAAATGTACTTTGAACATTAAGTAGGGATTTGGACAGATATTTGTACACTCATGTTCACAGTAGCATTATTCACAATAGTCAAAAGGTGGAAGCAACCCAAGTGCCCATCAACAGATAAATGGATAAACAAAATATGATGTACATGTTCGAGTACAATGGAATATTATTCAGCCTATAAAGGATTGAAATTTTGACACATCTACAACATGGATGAAGCTTGAAGACATGCTAAGTGAAATAAACCAAAGAACACACAAAAGAACGAATACTGTATGATAGGACTTATATGAGGGATCTAGAGTAGTCAAATTCATAGAGACAGAAAGTAGAATGGCAGTTACCAGGGGCTGGGAGGTGGGGAAGAATGGAGAGTTACTGTTTAATGGGTATGGAGTTCCAGTTTGGGAAGATGAAAAAAGTTCTGGAGATGGATGGTGGGGATGGTTATACAACAGTGTAGTTAATGCCACTGAACTGTACACTTGGAAATGGTTAAAAATGTAAAAAATAAAAAGATACAAGTATATGCTGCTTGCAAGAGACCCACTTTGACCTAAAGACACAAATAAGTTGAAAGGATGGAAAAGATATTCCATGCAACAAGTAACCAAAGAGAGCTAGAGTGGCTACCCTAATATCAGACAAAACCGATTTTAAGTCAAAAACTCTTACAAGAGACAAAGGGGAACATTTTATATTGATAAAAAGGGTCAATTCCTGAAGAAGCTATACCAGTTACATATGCACCCAACAAAGGAGTCCCAAAATACATGAAGCAAACATTGAAAGAATTGAAGGGAGAAATAGACAGTTCTACAAAAATGGTTGGAGACTTCAATACCCTACTTTCAATAATGGATAGAATATCCTATACAGAAGATCAGTAAAGAAATAGAGCACTCGAAAAACACTATGAACCAACTAGACCCTACAGAACACTCCTCCCAGTAACAATATACATGTTCTCAAGCACACATGGAACATTCTCCAAGACAAATCATACATTAGGCCACACAACAAATCTTACTAAATTAGAAAACCTAACGAAGAAATGCCCAGGACCAGATGGTTTCACTGGTGAAATCTACCAAACATCTAAAGGAGAATTAACACCAATCCTTAAACTATTCCAAAAAACTGAAAACGAACACTTCCTAACTAATTTTAACTCAGCATTGCCCCGATACCAAAGCCAGACAACACAAAAGAAAAAGCTACAGGTCAATATCTCTTATTAATATAGATGCTAGGCCATAAAAGAATTATCAAATTTAAAAGGATTGAAATTATACAAAGTATCTTTGACCACAGTGTAATGAAGCTATTAGGTTGGTGCAAAAGCAATTGCGGTTTAAAAGGTTAAAAATAATTGCAAAAACTGCAATTACTTTTGCACCAACCTAATAGAAACCAGTAACAGAAAGGAAACTGGAAAATTAGCAAATATGCAGAAAGTAAACAACACACGCTTGAAAAACCAATGGGTCAAAGAAGAAACCACTAGGGAAATTAGAAAATAAGACAAATGAAGACCTGCCCAAATTTATGGGATGCAGTAAAAGCAGTAAGTATTCAGGGTGAAATTTATAGAAGGTCTCAAATCAACAACCTAACTTTACACCTTCAGGAACTAGAAAAAGAAGAGCAAACTAACACAAAACCTGCAGGTGGAAGAAAATAATAAAGATCAGAGAACAGATAGATGAAATAGGAAAAAAAAAAACTCCAAAGCAATAGAATCAACAAAACCAAAAGCTGGTTCTTTGAAAAGATAACAAAATTGACAAAACTTAAGTTAGACTGACTAAAAAAATAGAAGATGCTAAGAACTAAAATTACAAATGAAAGCTGGTACATGACTACTGACTTTGCAGAAATTAAAAGGATTGTAAGAGAATGCTATACACAACTGTATGCCAACAAGAGAATCTGGGTGAAATGAACAAATTCCTAAAAGCATGCAAATTATCAAAACTGACTCAAGAAGAAATAGACACTCTTAACAAACCTATATAAGAAAGAAGATTAGATCAGTAATCCAAAACCTCCCAACAAAGTCCAGGACTAGATGGCTTTAGTGGGCAATTATACTAAACATTTGAAGACGAATTAACATCAATTCTATTCCAGCTCTTCTAAAAATGAAAAAGGAAAGGAGGAAGAGGAGGAGGAGGGGGAAGGGGAGGGGGAGGAGGAGAACACTTGCAATCACATTCTGTGAGGCCAGCATTATACCGATACCAAAGCCAGAGAAAGACTCCATTAAGATAACTATAGGAGGGGCCAGGTGGCTCAGTTGGTTAGAGCGCGAGCTCTCAACAGTAAGGTCGCCAGTTCAATTCCCTCATGGGCCAGTGAGCTGCGCCCTCCACAACTAGATTGAAGGACAACGACTTGGGGCTGATGGGCCCTGGAGAAACACACTGTTCCCCAATATTCCCGAATAAAATTTATATATATATATATATATATATATATATATATATATATATATATATATATATAAAGATAACTATAGACCAACATTCCTTATGAGTATACATACAAAATCCTGAACAAAATACTAGTAAGTCAAATCCAATGGCACATTAAAAAGGATTATACATTATGACCAAAGGGTTATACACCATACGAGTATGACAATCCTAGAATTTATCCTAGGAATGCAAGGGTGTTTCAGCATGGGGAAATCAATGTAATACAGCACATTAATAGGACAAAGGAAAACAACCACACGATCATTTCCTAGATGCAGGAAAGCATCTGACAAAAATTCAACACCATACTCAGCCAACTAAGAATAGAAGAATCGCCCTTTCAGCAAACATTGCTGGAACTGGATATCTAGTATGTGATAAATTACCAATTTGAATCCATACCTTGCAACATATACAAAATTTATGATGTATGATTCTATGTATATAAAATGCTAGAAAATGCAAACTGTAGTGACAGGAAGATTAGTGTGTGCTTGGGGATAGAGGCATGAGGGTCAGGAGAGAGGAATCACAAAGAGCATCTTGGTTGTGATAGTTTCATAGGATCACGTATGTCAAGACTTCTCAAATTGTACACTTTAAATATGTGCAGCTTATTGCATGTTAATTATATCTCAATGAAGCTTTTAAAAATATGATGAATAAAGGATGCCTTAAAAATAATGGAGCACACAGGGGGTGATTATTTATGGCGTTAATGACAGGAGTAGGTGGCCAACACCCCGGGATTGGGAAGGGAGACTATAGCGGAATGTTGTTGGCTACCCTCATGTCGGACACCCTGCCAGGCTGGCCCAAGTGCCCTCACCCCACTACTCACTATTTTTGTGGTTTCAAGTAAGTCACTCAACAACTTGGAAACTCCAAAATGTAACTAATAATGTCCATCTCATACAAAGATTATTGTTGATTGAAAGAAGGAACATATGGGATATTTACTGGTAAATAATAAAATGCTCCGTAAGTGTGAGGGACTATTTCCTTTCTGATTGCAAAATCAAATTCCTCTCAAAAGTTGGAAAATATATAAAATCACAGAGAAGAAAATGATTCATGATCCCAACTTCAAGAGGGTGTGTCCTGCCAGGAGTTTTCTTACCCTGGCTTACTTATTTTTGTGAAGTTACTTGGTGCTCTGCATGCATGTAGCCTCTATTATTTTCCCACCTCCACCTCTTCCAGAAGCCCATCAGTCTCTCTCTTTCAGGAGGGCGGAGAAGGGGGCCAGCTCCAGGAGGGAGGAGTCAAGGAAGAGCTTCTGAGGAGACATTGGCCGTGGAGTCGGGTTAACCTTGGCCCCCATCCCATTCTGGGATAAAAGTCAACAGGGTGGAGGCAGAGAGGGACCCATAGTTCCCAGCCCTGCCGTTGTGACACCAATGGCAGCCTGAGGAGGTGAGCCTGTTGTTTTGGGGCTCCCTCTGTTTCAGGGTCATCACAGGTATTTGAAGGAGTGCCAGGAGCAGAGCCCCTTCTCACCCAGCCCCCTGCCTCTGTCCAGCCCTGACGTAGCCCAGGCTCCTCCACGGTGGATCTGCCCCAGGCCCCTGAACCGCAGAGGTCCCTTCCACACGGGTAATTTCTCTCTAACAGGAGGCCGACCCTCCTGCCAAAGAGGCGCAGCATCAGGGCCAGTGGGTGAGGGTCCATGAGACGTGCCCGCTGGGCCTGCATATCCCAAAGGAACAAGTGAGGAGGGGCTAAGTGGGTCCTTAAAATGCACTGGAGGGAAGGGGTGGCAGGAGGGGACAGCTTACCGGCTAGAGGCCTCACTTGCAGGGTATTTGTTTCCCTCCAGCTCCCTTCACCTTCTCAACCTGACCCACACCCAAACTATTTCCCCCTTCTTCTCCCGTCTCCTCCAGCTTCAGCTCCCTCAACGATGAGATGGGGATCAAAGTACCTGGCTCTCAGGGCATATGCGAAGGTCAGGGCCCTGGGCCCTGGCCCTAGTCAGGCAGTAGGTATTCAAGGATTTGTCTGAACTGGTGGACAGCACTTCAGAAACTGGGAAGCACTAGTCAGATGCCAGCTGTTATAACTGATCCACTCAGCTTCCTCACATCAAGTTGCCCCATGTAAAACAAATTCCCCTTGATTCCACCCCCAAACTGAAAATCCCCATAACTGCCCCTTCCTTCTCCAGTCTCACCCCCATCTTCGCCCCTCTCAGACACAGGCCCTGCAGGAAGAGACCCTTAGAACCTGCCCCAGGCCTGCAAAAGTTCACAGGCTCCTGGGCTGACAAAGGGAAGTAGCAGGAACTGGGGCTTTTCTCCCCCTGAAAAAGCACCGTCCCCTCTCACCTGCAACCTCAAGGCAGAAAGGGAAAGCTGAGGAAGGGACCTCAGCGGATAGGCTTCCAATCTGTATTTGTTCTGGTTGGTCCGTGGGTGCCACGCTGGCTGAGCGTCACCCTTACCCCAAAGAGAAGGGCCTCTTTGTTATGGTGTCCCCCTCCACCCACTCCAAACTTCTCCCTCCCCAGATCTCTGAGGGCTGTCCTGCATCTGCTGCCAGGTTGGGGGAAAGTGAGGGGATGTTTTGGGGGGCAGTTGTTGAGAGGACAGAGTGACACTCGGCAGACATTCTCTGTGCTGTGGGCATTCCCAAGATGCCATCTGGCGCTTCGCTCCTTCCCAGCTACGTTTCCTAGGTACCGCTCTGAACCACAGCTGGACACCACTGGCAGAGCTTCTCCCTGCCTTCAGCAGGTGGCTTCAGCAGGTGGCCTCAGCGGGGGCTTGTCTGGGAGTCACACAGCGTCGCGGAGGGGAGAGGATCGCAGAGAACTTTCCCAACGGAGGGAGAGCACAGCACCGGTGAATTGTGAGGCCGTGCGCGGTGTACAATGCATCTGGACAACGGCAAAACGTTCCTCGAGGCCAGAGGAAAGAAGGGCAAGAAATGAGGGCGGAAGTGAGCAGGGCCCAAATCACAAAAAGACACTGGTACTCATCTAAGGAGCTGCAACTTTTCTCTGAAAGCTAAAGCTATGGGTAGGAAGAGAACCAGAAGTGTTGCCACGGACACCATGGGGGAGGGAAGGGTCAGTGAAGTCAGGGTAGACAAGTGGCCTTTGGACTTGTCAATCGACAGCCTCAGTGGAGGGGACGCGTGACCCCCTGGCGACCCCTCAGCCGAGGGCTTCCTCTGGGCGGGCTCAGCTCACGCGTAAGGGGTGGGAATGGATGGATGAATTCCGGGTGCTGCTTATGAAGGGGGGCTGCAGGGGAAGAATGTGGGGACAAGAAAGATGGAGTCAGGAACGATGAATGTGTGATGAAATGGTGGACATGGGGCAGACCTGGCCCAGACTGGAGAGTTTGGTGGCCAGAGCAGGATAACCATTTACAAAAAGAGATTTTCATGCCAACAAGGACAGAGGAGCCGGCTATTTACAGCCTGGCCAGGGACCTGTACTCTTTCCTCAGGATTCCGATCTGGAACCCTGATGACGTCCCTTCTCACTGTGCCTATTTCCCAGGCTGTAAAATGACAGCATTGGACTAGACGGTCCCTAAAATCCTTCCAGCCCTGTCACGCCATGGGTCACTGCTGTTGCCTTATTTTTATCCTCTTCACACCTATCCAAGTGTCATGACCACCCACTCACTGTCAGTAAATGTTTGTTGAGTTCCCGATGTTTCTCTCACACAGACACCTGGCAGTGTCTTGGTACCATCACTGGTGCCCAACCTGCTGCCTGAGTGACGGTGATGTAAGAGGAAGGCCCTCCCTCTGAGGGGACGCACAGCCAGCCTTCACTCGCCACCTCTCTACCTTCAGTTTCCACTTGCTCTGGTCCAGCTTACACTCTAAAGGGACCAGGCGACAGGACCACTGAGCAGGAAAGAGGGCAGGCTCTGGTGTCAGACCCCTCAAGTTTGACTACAATTTTTCCATTTATGTAACCTGTGTGAATACATAACATGACTTCTGTATTTTCTTCTGAAAGTTTATGACTCATGTTACACAAACATTTGTGAATTTATTTTCAGGTGTGGTGTGAGGTAGGGATCTAATTTTCTTTCTTTCCATTGAGCTAGTCAATTGCTCCTACACCATTTACTGACGAGCTCCTCCTCCACCCTTTCTGTACTCAGGTGCGTTTCCTCCGGCTCTCACCATATTCCCGAATGCACAGGTCTGGCTCTTGGTCACCTGTCGTTTCCTAATTTATTTCTCTATCTAGCTATTCCCTTTTATCATGTTGTTTTATTACAGTTACTGTATCTTTATACTGTCTTGATACTAATAGAACGTCCCTTTTCGTCCTGTGTTTTTCCAAAACTGTCTTAGCCATCATCCGTGGCCGTTTACCTCATGATTTTTCAAATTCGTTTGCTTTCCTAAGCCTCCACCGCCTTTACCGTACGACGGTGGTGCCCCCGCCCTGTGCGTTACAGGGCTGCAGGCTAAATGCAAGGCAGGGAACGCAGCCTGGCTTCAGGCCTGGAGCCCACGCAGCCATCAGCGGACCGTAGTATCATCTTCCCCAAACGCAGATGCAGTCACCACGCTGTTTTAAAAGCTTTGTTGGCTCCCCAGTCATGCGGAGTAAAGTTCAAACAGCCTGCCAAAGCCACCTGACCCCAGCTGACCTTTCCCATGGCACCTGCTGCCTCTTCCTCCTCCCGGCCCACTGTCGCTATCATGTTCCAGCCCCAGCCAACTCGCCGGGACCGGAGCACAGCGCCTTGCCCATGCAATGCCGTCCCCTTAGCCAAGAATTCCTTCATTCCTCCTGAATCCTGATGGTCCCTCAGCCTTCTTCTTAGTGCATTTGTCACTTTGCGTTGTGATCACTTGTGTCTGTTGGACTTGTCTTAGAGAACTTGGCACAGCCGGTGGCATTTCCCAAATAGGTGTTCACTCCGCAGCCACCATTTACGGTCACACACCAACTGTGGCGTCACATACACTCCTTTACTAGAACACTCACAGCAATCCTGCACAGTAGACTTGCCCACCACTGAATCGGAGGGGACAGGGAGAGTGACTTTGCCCAAGACCACCGAGCTTCGCGATAGCTGAGCTGCTCCAATTCCAGGGCTCACACCTTCTGTTCTAGCAAGCAGCCTTCTGACGCGTGGCTGTCCTTCCTGCCTTTTCCGGATCCCTTACTCCATCCCACCCTCCCGTGGTCCTCTTGCACGAGCTCTCTCCATCGTCCCCTCAGCCTACCTCCAGTGGCTTACCTCTCTCATTTCATGCCATGTGTCACCCAAGCAGGCGCCTGTGAGGACTAAGTGTCCTGGTATTCAGGACACAGGACACGAAGCCTCATGGCTACAGCCTCAGATGCTGTGAGACGTTAGCTGGGTGTCACAAGACCAAGGAGATAAAATAAACCTTTCATACCCTAAATGTGTCTGAAACCAGAAAGCAAACAAGTCCATGGTTGATACCAGGCTTTCTTGGGCACAAGAGGATAGGAGCCAGCCTGCCTTGGAGATGAGCAGGAATTCTGCCACCTCCATCGGGCGTGGATGGTCAGAGCTGCCAGCCAGCGTAACTGGCTGGATGGTATGCCCTGCCAGCCAGGGCACAGAAGTACAATGCGTGCGGTGGCACACTGTCCCCAGTGCTGGGTCCAGCAAGGTCAGAGCTGCACTGCTGTCCTTTGGGCTTTCTCTCGTCACCCACGCTCAAAGTTTTGGGGTCCCTTTAGATTTCTCTCTCTAGCCAGTCTTGCAGGCTGGGCTAGGAGGCTGGGCTGCAGCAAGATAATCCCAGTTTGTATTTACTCTGACAATGTAGTAAATGTGACAGACCACCTGTAGAATGGCCCATCATGATCTGACACGGGTGAGTGGAGAGTTTCCAGTACCCCAGATCTCAACAGAGCTGGCCATTTGGTGGTCTCCTGAGTATTATCATTAGCACCAGCATTCATAAGCGCGGAGCCTCAGTACACACACTAAATCTGGGGAATAAAAAATCCTTTGATACAGGAAGAAGGGGTGATCATCATAGCATGGAAGAAAGAGGCCTGCAGAGTCAGATTTTACGGGGAAAGAGTACCCTGACCAGCTGACGGGGAGTCTGCCCGGGGCTGAATGAAGGCATCAGGCTATTGTTCAGAAATAACTTCCTGCCTATTTTTGGACAGACAGCAGGGGCACTAACCAGATAACTTGACATTTATCATCATATAAATGAGCCACCTGTCATCTCAGCACACACACCTGTCTCATCCTAGTAGCGACCCTCAGGGGACATCGACCACATCAGGTTTCCTTCCTTACAAAACTTGGGCATGTCACTAGAGTCCCCGAGGCCAGCCTGCCTCAGTGGAGGGACATGTTTATCTGATTGTGATATGCTGCCTATTCGTGCCTCTGTCCCCCTTTTCTTCATCCCCAGATTGAGGGGAGTCTGTCTTGCTCATGGAGTTATCACAAGCTTCCAGACTGCTCTTCTCCACCCTGTCCTGCGGCCTCCTCCTCACCCATGGCTAATAGCACATGACCGCCTTGTTCAAGAATGCTTTACACGTGTGAAGCCAGACTCCTGGGCCCGGCTTTTGTGACCTTCCGTAATGTGACCTCATCATGCTTTAGTTTTCATTCCAGCTCAATATGCTCACTTGTCTACAGGCCTGGGGGCAACAGCTCACTTACTGTTGCCCTCCCTGATCCCGCCTCCAGTCTTCCCACACACCCCTTCACACCACCGCCCCTCCAGCCGCCTAACTCCAGCATGGCCAGCTCCTGCTTCCACACAGGCAGCAACTTCTTGCTGTGCTCCCTTGTTATCTTGGATGTGGCTCCCTGTCGCCTCGTGCCTCTTTGGGCTCCTAGTGAAACCTCCCTGATTGAGGAGGGCAGGCCCTCTCTGCAGCACTGGGCACTGACAGTCTGCCTGGGGGTCTCCCTGGGCACCTTGTAGCAGTGATTGGCAAGAGGAAACAAAACGCTGATTTTTGTCTGTCACAGGCTTCTCTAATTCATCCCTCACTTGAACTTCCTGAACCGCCAATCTCCCATGGGGCCGCCTACAGCCTCTGGGGCAACTCCTAAGAACCCAGCAGAGAGGGGAGTAAAATCAAGACAGACGTGTAACACTCAAGGGCAACCTCTGGGAAGAAGAGACCAGACACTAAAGCAGGGATGTGTGTGAAATACTGGTTTTTATTGGTTGGCACAAGATTACAACCTACAATTCTAATGCCCTTCCCTCCCACATAGCTCAAACAGAAGGAAACTGATTAACACAAAGGAATAGCACGCTCACAGGTTTAGCCATTGTCTGTACAAAAGGGAGCGGGAGGTGGGGTGGTGGAATTTTAGGAGTACCAAAGCTATTTAGACAACGGGGTGCGGGGGAGGGGTCTGTCCTGTTGCTGGCACCACACGAGTGAACGCTTTAGTCAAGGGGAATGGTTACATATGGCTGGCCTGCTCCTAGGGGGAAGTGGGGCTCACATCAGCTGTGCACCTGTCTCGGACCCAAACGTGGGGCTGCACCCAGTTCCCCTCTTTTCAGCCCTCCTCTTCAGTCCAGCTGTGCTCAGGGGAAAGAGAAGTGTGAAGGAAGCCTAAGAACACCCTTCCTGAGCAAAGGACGCAGGACAACTCAGCTTCCTTCCGCTTTCTCTGGACCAAACGTCTCCGAGCACGAGCTCTTCCTTAGGAGTGCTGTGAAGACACCGGCACAGGCCGGCCTGGCACGTGCCCCAAGTGGGCAGGAGGGAAACTTATCTCCCAGGCGATACCAAGCAAGTTGTTTTGGAAACAAACAAACAAAACAACAAAAGAGGAAAACAAAGCCACGCCCCACGGGTTAGAACTTAGGTCCTGGAGTGCATCTGAACTGGGGTGAGGGCGGTATTATTCTAAACCCCCATTTCATAAGGCAGCGCCAGATCCCAAGAGGTTGAGTGACCATAACCAACCCTTCCTCTCACGCAAGCTGTTCCTTGGATTCCCCAGTTTTGTTGAGCTCATTCAGGGTTATTTTTGCCAACATCTCCAAGGATATGAGTGAGTCCTCAGCCCACTGGTTCTCCTCCTTTCCACCCGTCTTACAAATACGAAGCACACTGCCTAAGCTGGTGATCCATGCAGCGACTTTGTAGACTGGTCCAGGGACTAGGTGAGCTAATGATGGGAGGGGACAGCACCAGGGTTCTGGTGTGATCACAACAGTCTAGTGTGAGCCTGTGTGATCCCCAGCAGACTGGTCTCTGGGCGTGGGCTCCGGGCTCTGCCTAAGTTCTGGGGAAGACTACTAGACTTGGCCAGTTAGGCCTCAGCTAAAATGTATAAGCACTAGGGGGAAGGGACAAATACTGTCCTTTGGAAAAGTTAAACTCAACACAGCTTACCTCCTTTGCCTCAATCCGAGGTGTTCCCTGGAAATACCTGAACTTGCCCAAAGGTAGACGGCAATCTGAGCGCAAGACTTGCGACAGGGAAGGAAGCACATCTAGTTCCATCTGTTGTAGGACTGGAATGGTCCCAGGGATTTGAACCTTTCTGATGCTGATGGGGATGATGGAGCGGAGGGGATCATAGGGTGGAAACACCTTAAATCAACCTCCTGCTATCTGGAGACCATGCTCGGCAGCTGAGCAAACAGGGCTGCGGCCTGCGGACTCTTCAGAGCCCGTCCAATGTCACTGGCGGGGACGGGAGACCAGGCCCTGTTGATAAAGGCTGTGCTGACAAGAGCAAGTGTGAAGATGCTGCCGACGGGCTTCCACTTCCTCTCTGAGAACAGTGCATTCGGGCAGCCGGAGACACTGCTCTACTTTTACAGCAGCTCCCAACATCCTCAAATACTCCTGACTTCCCTAAGCACATGGCAAACTGGAAGCTCTCTTCCCTAAGACAGACGCACTAAATGAAATTTTCCTTATTCTAACCACCAACCTTTTGAATACAAACCAGTTGGAAAGTTTTCAGGCCACAACAGTAAAAGCAGACCTGCCATGTACAAAACTGTACCACATCCTGTATTACTTTTATAAGCGCGTGGCCCAGTTGTTTAAACGCACCGCTGTGCCTCAGGCTCACTCACTGTGCATCACGCCCTGAGCACAGGTGTCCCTCCGTGGGCGGAGGTGCGAGGGGGAGGTGCTGAGGCCAAACAGGACACCTGCGGCTAATCGGCTAATCGCTTTTGGAGAGGAGTCCCCGTGGATTCTGAACAAAGATGTGCGCAGCCGCCTGGCCCCAGGGCGGGCGGTGCCCCTGCGGTGGCTCAGACGCCGGTCACTTCTGTGGAACTCCGTCCTGTTCTTGGGAGAACACAAGCCGCCTGCTCGCCGAGCAGAGACCCTCCATGTCCTCCCCTCACTTCAGTGCTTGGGAAGCGCTCGCTCCCCAACCCAACTTCAGCTCTGTCCCTGGAGGCGGCTTTACGTGGGGCACACACATCGTTCTGGCCCCTGCGTGTCTCTGAGATCAGCCTCTTCCTTCCTTGACACAAGTCATCTCTGTTACGCGCTGGAATCAACTAACCCAAACCAGATGTCTTCTGTGGTCACTTGTTAGTGAGCCTGAAAGCTTTCCTTTTTCACAGGACAATTTAAGGTCAAAGAGGCTACGTGATCTGCTGCTGCTTTAGGTTAACATTTCGACTCAGCACAACAGTGCTCAGAAAGACCGACTAGCATCGGTATTACTTCTGTAGGGATTTACCGGCGATCTCCCCGCGCAAATGGTTTCCAGAAGGTGAGCCACTGCACCCCCACTAGGGAGGAAAGGACAGTCTCAAGGCCGCGCATGCGGACTGACGCCTCTCGCTTTTTTCCTAAGGAGTTCCAAAGGCAGATTTTGATCTAAATGCCTGACTGGGACCTCAAGCCCCAAGGGTGACTTGACTGTACTGTCGAGATTCCTCTGAAAGGTACACCCCCCAGATGGTAGGCGATTTAGTCGGTAACTGTTCCAGAACCAGAATTTACATTCCCCAACTCGATTAATAAAACCTTCCCATCTGGCCTGGCTGCAAGGGGGGTGAAGAACGGGTAGCACATCAAAATGGTGATGAACCTGGAGAATGACCATGCTGCAGTTTTGCTCTTTTGATGCCTATCTCCGGGGTTTTCAATGCTTTTTCTGGTGTGCTAGCGGCCCCCGTGTGGGGTAAGAACTGGGAATGTAAACCAGAGGAAACCTAGAGAAACTCCTTAGACAACTGACTGCTGGAGGAACAGACGCTTCGTTTTCTGGCCCGAAACACTTGCTTCCTCAGTAGAGTCCCCACTGGTGTGCTGGCTCCTGAGTTGACTCGGCTTCTGTGTGAGCTCCCCTTGCCATGCGTGGGCAGCCCCATTTTCTAAGACAAGCTCAAACTCATCAACCCATCATTACAAACAAAGCTTTAGGGGAGAGACATGCCGTTTTTACTTAGAAAGCTTCGGATTGCAGAGACACACAAAATCATGTTACCGCTAGCCTCAAGTCAAGGAATCTGTCCACATCAACACCACAGGGATTCTTTCTCAATTATTAATTTTTAAGGGGAATAGGAGGACCAACTACTTGATTAATCTGAAGGTGAGAGGTATCCTTTTCTCAGATGTCCTGATTAGGCTTCTCACATCCCGGAAAGGTTATCAGCTAATGCAAGAACATGGCCAGATGTGGAGTTGCCCTTTTAGAAGCAGGAGCAGGACTGCTGGCTTCCAAAGGAGAGAACCTGCTGAAAACCTCTGGGTTCCCAGGACCTGTGTGATCCCAAGTCTGCCCGATACATGTTCCACGGAGTCTTTCACGGACCGTATCAGTGCTTCCCGATTTATAATTGACCTGAAAACTCCAGCGTCTCACTGCTTTAGGTGACATCTGACGTGGCATGGGACACACAGCTCTTCTGGGTGGAAGAGATGTCTGCTGCAAGGCTTAGCCTGGAGCGCGGTGGTTGACTGGATGCTTTTCCACTACTCCCAGTGAGGTCATGGGCAGGGCTGAAGTCACCGGCGTGGACAGCTGCACGAGCTGGGGAAAGAGGTGCCATGCCAGCGGGGCTCAGAAGACATGGCTGCCACCTCAGAGTGGAGGGGGGTGTGAACTGCAGCACCTCAGCTCTACCCTCTTTAGCTTCAAGAACCAGAACGAGAAGAGCTGCCTGCACTGCTCAGTCACTCTTAAAGAATCTCCTTGACCCAGAACTGCAGGAGGTAACTGTCCTGCATGTCTATTTTTTTTTGGGGGGGGTGGGTAAAAATGCGGATTATTTTCTGAAATGCAGATGTGGGACCAGGATGAGGCGATGTTATCAACAGCTAACCCTCATTTCCCTTAAAGCAAAAATTCACTCTACTGTGGTCATATCTCCAGGTATTTCTTCTAACTCTAAATCTACTCTCAACTAAGACGGGCTTACAGGACACTTCAGAAATATTAAAAATCACAGTTGTGGCAAAAATCACATTGTAGTTATTTTTGTAAACTAAAAATAAAAAAATGTGGCTCAGGCTAAGCTATTTTTAAAAAAACATCAGGTGGGTAGACTAACAAAGGCGTTAATATAGCACTAGATGGAAATGACAAATGCGTGAAGTTCAACGTGTGAAACGCACAGCTGGGCTCAGAAGGAGCCCCAAGGAGCAATGGGTGTGGAGAAGAGAAAGGGGTGGAGAACGAGGAAGAACGGTTCTGAGTGGAACTTTTTTCTTCTAAAAACAAAAGGTGACTTTTTCCTTCTAAGCAAGTCTTAGAGACTTTCCGTGGGCTGACTCCTAATATCAAAACATATTTTTGACATGAAGGAACCTGACTTTGTAGCAATATGTTTACGAATCTGCTGCACAACACTCCTAGAGGACAGGGACCCACTCTGCCCCCAGAGGCTGAGATAAGTAAGGCCTGAAGCGCTTTCCGGCTGTGCCCGCAGAACTGCGCGCTGCACCGCAGAGGGCGGAAATCCTGCGGCGGGCTGCACATTCCTGGGGCGGGCCGCACAGGGGGGACACTTCCACGTCCTTTGATCCCTCCAGATGGCCTCTCGGTGAGAGAGCCCTCTCCACGCAGGGCAGATGGAGCAGCAGACATTTGTGAAAACAAAACAAGTCAATTCATGAACGTTTACATCCTGTTAGGTTTGCTACAAGAAAAATCAAGACTCCTGTTTCATGGGCTGCATTGTTCTAGAAGGCTACAAATAATCTAACACAGCTGACTCCTGAGGGTAGCCTCCTCTCTCTCTCTCTCTCTCTCTCTCTCTCTCTCTCTCTCTCTCTCTCTCTCTCACACACACACACACACACACACACACACACACACACACACACAGAGTCCTGGTCCAAAAAGATGGCATGACCTCACTGGTGTTTCCCCAATGGCTGTAATTTATAAACTAAAAAAATTTTAATTAAGAAAAAAAAATCCATTCCTATCTTTCTCCATCCCGAGGATGGTGGACTCTGATGGATGCCCCAGTAATAACCAGAATCTAGGACATGCAAATTCACTGTGAGAAAGAGACTTTCTTTCTGTCCTGAATACAGGAAACTTTGTCAAGCCTGAATAAGTACTTGCAGAATTACTGGCAAATCAGTGTCAATGAAATATTTTGCAAGAACAGTGATTTTTGTGCTTTCTTTTGTTTCTCCTCGCTTTCTTTGGGGAGATATGTTTACTGTGACCATCGGTCTAAATAACCTATCACCAAGGGCTGTGACCACACGTCAGTAAGGGCAGCCATGCTGTTTACGGTGTCAGGGAGGGAAAAACACCGATCCCTGCTCACCAGAATCCCAGTGCAACAGAAAACATCACCAGTGTCACCAGTTCTGGTGGTGGACAAAGCCTCCTTTTGTCACTCAAGAAAGCATCAGCACAATCTCTCCAGTTAACTGCATTAATAGATCCATTCATGTCACCGAAAAATACTTCTTGGCACAGTTCATCTTCCTGATCCAAAGACGCCAACAACAATCCCAAAAGGCCTTTGTAGGGTAGTATATTGTTACACCAGCCCAGGAAAAACACCTGCAGGTCATGACACAGTGCACCAATTGCTATTAACACTGCAGTTTCCTTTTTAGGAGTAATGACTGTTTTCCTGCAAAGCACTTTCAATCCAAATCATAAAGGTAGAATTTATTTGGAAGAATGTGCTTTTGGGATTCCACTTGGTGCTTAGCTGGCCTTATTTTCTTTTCCCCTTTATGTATTTGAACAGAACCTTAGGATGCTCTAAGTCAGGCAACAAGCAGCAGGGTGTTCATTTTTAAGCAGGACACGTGAACACTGAGTTGGCATTTAGGCTCAAATCCCAGGTGCGGTTTCTATCCACTGGGACCCCGACGTGGGGAGAGAATTCCTTTTCCAGAGACAGGATGGGATCCTATGGAACCTGCCAGCACTGTTTGGGTTCTGTGTTTCAGACTGGGAGAAAAGGCAAACCAAGAGTAGATGACAAAATTTAAATTCACCAACCGATGTCCCCCAAATGCTGAACACTAAAGACACAGGCCTATCAGATACATACACTTCTTTAGTGGGAGGGAAGAGCAAAAGCTTTGCAACGTTTGAGTATTTATTAGACTTTTTAAATAAAGAGAACTACGGTTCTAATTTCACATCCCGGCTATGTTTTGACAAGGAGATGCCACCAAGAGCGTAGCAACAAACACCTCCTGTCCCGAGCCAGGGACTGATCAGTGTCTCCCCTCCCAGTCGTACCTCTGTATCTCAAGACCCCTTTCTGCTTACTTCCCAACTAAAACACACAATTGGCAAACGAAGCCGGCACGAAAGCTGTGTCAAAACCCAACAAGACAGGTTGCAGGGAGCCGATGCATTATGCAGCTGTTCTAGTAAATGATTAAGCATCGCTCGCTCGTATCACTTCTCAGCAGAAGCCGGACCTTTCACATCCCAGCGGGAGACAGATCCAGTATTTCTGAGCGTGCTCTACGATGCAGTTACAAGGGCTGCAACGTTACGAAGACAAGCAAACACCCCAACTTTGCTCCTGTGTACTTCTCAGGAACTCAGCACAGAGGGGACAGGACCGTCCCGCTGCACTCGCCGAGGCGAGTCGCATGTTTCAGAGCACAGGACAATGTCCAGTCGGCTCGCTGTAAGGCGTGTGTGCCCAAGGAGAGGCCGTTCTTGGCGCTAAGTAGCATATGGAAAAATCCCAAACCAGCAGGAGAGGAACAGTGCTTGACGCTCCAGTTTTTTAGATAGTAATCCCAAGAATCCAGTTCAAATCCCTATTGTCAACATGCGGGGAGGAATTCAATTTCTATCATTGTTTCTCCAGATCTGAGCTGAGGCCATTTGCTCCTGGCTTGGTAATAGAAAAGAAAATAGGTTTCTTCCTGTTTTTTGTTGGCATGGAAACACAGCTTCGAGCAGAGAAGGCTGTAAGGCCCGGGGGCACTATGAAGGTAGCTCCATCACTCTCCTGGGCCCTACACAACTCAGTCAATGACTGGGGAGCAGAGACAGGACAGGGACACTTATCTAGCAGTAGAACGAAAAACAAAAATGAAATTGGGAGGCTCTCCATTTCAGAAACATCCCCAATTTGAAAAACCAAAACCAAAACAAAACCTTGGAAAATTTAAACAGTTCAAGTCTTCTAAAGTCATTTACATATTATATGCCCAGTATAACGTGTAGATAAATGGATCCTGCAGTGACAGTGACCGACCTGCTGGACTGAATAATAGCACATTACAGAACAAATTCTTGAAAGGTTTCATCTCATACCGGTATCTTTTAATTAAAAAAAAAAAAAAAATGAAAAATCAAAGAAAAATGTCTGGCCAGGGCTGGGATGAGACAAACAGGAATACTTCAGCATCCAAGGCAGAGGGAAAGCTGTTTGCCGCTTTTTAGAGGCTTGTAGGGGTGTGGAAAGGGAGGGACACATCATGCACAGAAGTACTTACAAATGACACACCCCACCCCCACCCCCCTCAATAAAAAGAGAAGCAAAAGCCCCATCACTTAACACCAAACAGCAACATTACCAAGAAACCCTTCTCTGCTGCCCATCACGCCTTATTTGAAAGAGGAGGCCTGTGAGGAGAGGTGGAAAGAGCAAGGGTGAGAGGGAAGGGCTGCACTTCAGTCTCGTTTCCAATTTCCATTCTCTGACAGGAAGTCTTCAGTCATCTGATGCCTGACATGGAGCTCTGAGCAGAAACAGAGTACGCGCTGGCCACGACCGGGGTGCCGTTGTTGGCCGAATAGCCTTGCCTCAACGTTTCAAAGTACGACGCCTGCACGGGCTTGTGGTACTGCAGCACTTTTATAGCATCCTCTATTTTAAACCATTCCCTCTTCCTTCCTGTGGAGGCGGAGAAAAGGAAATCAGTACAAAGGGCAGCAATGAAAAGGTTTCTGATCTTATACAGCTTTTGAGAAAATGTGAGAAAACATGAAAGCAATGGTTGTTAATATTTTTAAAATATGTATTATAAACATATTTTCCTTATTTTCTTTTCTTCTAGGGGTAATGCAAACACACATTAATTGCTTCAAATACTGTACAAATACCTAATGCAGAACATAGGTAAGAAACCTGCAAACTGAAGAGCGAGCAGTAATGGCAGGAAACTGCCCTCTGGAGAGAACCATTGCTTGTGGTTTCCCCTTGCACTCCGGGCCTCGGGGCCTTTCTCGGCTTGCATGTAAGTGCCTGAAGCCCAGCCAGCATCGCTCTCTCTTGCAAAAATCAACATGAACACCAAGCTTCCAGAATTACCAGGGTGGCTGGTTTATAATCAGTTATTTAAAAATAATTTTTATATGAGTGTCATAGCTACAAAATAGAAAATATTTTTAAAAATCACTATTAACTTTTCAGTCTATTTTCTTCCTTTTTGTAAATGTGTGCTACATGCCACTGAATACATTCTGACTCCTGACGCTGCTACAAATGAGTGACGGCCAGTGTCCTGTGCTCAGCAGCCCTGCTCAGCCCTGTAGGCTCAGGCCTATGGCTCCTTAATAGAATCAGTCCATCTCATTTTTGGTCTTCTTAATGTGTTTTAAAATCCTTTATTATTTTTTCTCTTATAATAAAAGGTCACTGCTTATAATTGGGAAACTGGAGGAAAGTATAAATATAATTACCCATAATCTTATAAACCAGAAATGACCACTCTCAATACCTTTGTGTATTTGCTTTTCTTTCATTACATAGAAAAATACACTATTTGAACAGCTATCACTGGGACCATGCTTTACGGTGCTCCAAATCGTGAAAGGCTCTAATGGAGGGTTGTGGTTCGGAACATGGATGCTGAAGCCGATATGCTGGGTTGCAACCACATCTCTGGCTTTAATAAGCTGTGCAGCTTTGGGCAAGTTACTGAACCTCTCTGTGCATTTCCCTCATCTATAAAGATAATAAATAATACCTAGCTCACAGGTCTGTTGTGAGAATTGTTTTTTATTAGTTTCAGGTAATTAGACATTTACACGCCTCACTAACTGATAACCCCAACAAGCCTATCACCCATCTGCCACTGTACAGTTATACCACCATTGACTATGTATCAGATGCTGTACTTCACATCCCGCAATGTACAGTTGTAGAGCACAGTCGTTAGGCATTTATATAATTTAGGAAGTGATTCCCCCTGATAAGTCCAGCACCCATCTGACACCAGTTTTCACACTACTGACTACCCCCTCCACTGTATTTCACATCCCCACGACTACCTGTGACCACTCAGCTACACTGCCTCATCCTTCACCTTCCTCACCCATCCCCCAACCTCCCTCCCATCTAGCAACCATCAGTTTGTTTTCTGTATCTGTGAGTCTATTTCTGTTTTGTTTGTTGGTTTATTCTGTTCTTTAGATTCCACATATAAGTAGATCATATGGTATTTGTCTTTCTCAGTCTGACTTATTTCTCTTGGCATAATACCCTCTAGGCCCATTCATGTTGTTGCGCATGAGTAAGATTTCATTCTTTTTTACGGCAGAGTAATACCCCATGTATAAATGTACCACCTCTTCTTTATCCAATCGTGTGCTGATGGGCATTCAGTTGCTTGCATGTCTTGGCTATTGTGAATAGTACTGCAGTAAACATAGGGGTGTTTTTCAAATTAGTGTTTTGGATTTCTTTGGATAAATACCCAGGAGTGGAATTGCTGGGTCATATGGTAGTTCTGGTTTTAATTTTTTGAGGAACCTTGATACTCTTTTCCACAGTGGCTGCACCAACACTGCACAAGGGCTCCCTTTTATCTATATCCTTGCCAACACTTTTTGTTTGTTGATTTATTATTGATAGCCATTCTGACAGGAGTAAGGTAGTAAGTATCTCATTGCATTTCTCTGATCATTAGTGACGTTGAGTATCTTTTCATATGTCTATTGGCCATCTGTATGGAGAAATATCTGTTCAGGTCCTCTGCCCATTTTTTTGGGGGGGGAGAGGGAACAGGACTCTATTGGGGAATAGTGTTTACTTCCAGTACTTTTTTCCAAGTCAAGTTGTTGTCTTTTCAATCTTAGTTGTGGAGGGTGCCGTTCAGCTTCAAGTTGTTGTCCTTTCAGTCTTAGTTGTGGAGGGCGCAGCTCAGCTCCAGGTCCAGTTGCCGTTGCTAGTTGCAGGGGGCGGAGCCCACCATCCCTTGTGGGAGTTGAACCGGCAACCTTGTGGCTGAGAGGACCCGCTCCAACCAACTGATCCATCCGGGAATTCAGCAGCAGCTCAGCTCAAGGTGCCGTGTTCAATCTTAGTTGCAAGGGGCGCTGCCCACTATCCCTTGCGGGACTCGAGGAATTGAACTGGCAACCTTGTGGTTGAGAGCCCGCGCTCCAACCAACAACTGAGCCATCCGGGAGGCAGCTCAGCTCAAGGTGCCGTGTTCAATCTTATTTACAGGGGGCAGAGCCCACCATCTCTTGCGGGACTCGAGGAATTGAACCAGCAACCTTGTGGATGAGAGCCCACTGGCCCATGTGGGAATCGAACCAGCAGACTTCGGAGTTAGGAGCACGGAGCTCTAATCGCCTGAGCCACCAGGCCGGTCCACCCCCCCACCCTTTTTTTAAACTTTTATTTAAAGCAGAGAACCCTATGATTTTACTGATACGTGGTATATAAACCAAAAACAACAAAAGAACAAGACAAACAAATGAGAAACAAAAACTCATAGGCACAGACAATAGTTTAGTGGTTACCAGAGGGTAAGGGGGGTGGGGGGAGGGAGATGAGGGTAAGGGGGATCAAATATATGGTGATGGAAGGGGAACTGACTCTGGGTGGTGAACACACAATGGGATTTATAGATGATGTAATACAGAATTGTACACCAGAAATCTATGTAATTTCACTAACAATTGTCACCCCAATAAATTTAAAAAAAAACAGAAAAACTTTTATTTATTTGTTTTTCCAAGAACCATCAGCTCCAAATCAAGTAACTGTCTCAATCCAGCTGTGGAGGGCACAGCCCACAGCAGCCCATGTGGGGATTGAACCGGCAACCCTGCAGTTAAGAACATTGTGCTTTAACCAACTGAGCTAACTGGTCGCCCCATCTGCCCATTTTTTAATTGGATTGCTTGGTTTTGTGGTGTTCAGTTGTAAGAGTTATTTTTATAAATTTTGGATATTAACCCCTTATCAGATACATCATTGGCAAATATCTTCTCCCATTCAGTAGGATGTCATTTGTTTGTTGATGGTTTCCTTTGCTGTGCAAAAACTTTTCAGTTTGATGTAGTTCCATTTGTTCATTCATTCTTTTGTTTCCCTTGCTCAAGGAGATACACCAGTAAAAATATTATTAGGGGTAATGTCTAGGAGTTTATTTCCTATATTTTCTTCTAGGAATTTTATGGTTTCGGGTCTTACATTCAAATCTTTAATCCATTTTGAGTTTATTCTTGTATATGGCTTAAGAAGGTAGTCCAGTTTCATTTTTTTGCATGTTATCCGTAGTTTTCCCAGCACCATTTATTGAACAGACTGTTTTTACCGCAATGTTTATTCATGCTTCCTTTGTTATAGATTAAATGACCATACAGGCATAGATTTATTCCTGAGCTGTCTATTCTGTTCCATTGATTTATGTGTCTGTATGCCAGTATCATGCTGTTTTGATTACAATGGGCTTGTAGTATAATTTGATATCAGGTAGCATGATACCTCCAACTTTGTTCTTTCTCAGGATTTCTGTGTCTATATTTGGGGTCTTCTATGGTACCATATAAATTTCAGGATTATTTGTTCTAGTTCTGTGAAAAATGTCATTTGTATTTTGAAAGGGATTGCATTGAATCTATAGATTGCTTTGGGTAGTATGGACATTTTAACTATATTTCTTCCTATCCATGAGCATGATATTTGTTTCCATTTATTTGTATCTTCTTTAATTTCTCTCTTCAATGTCTTATAATTTTCTGAGTACAGGTCTTTTACTTCCTTGGCTAAATTTATTCCTAAGTACTTTATTATTCTTTGTTTGATACAACTGTAAATGGGGTTTTCTTAATTTCTCTTTCTGATAGTTCATTATTGGTGTATAAAAACACAACCAGGGTTCCAGGCAAGATAGCGCAGTATGTAAAAGCTGTGCTTGCCTTCTCCCACGACCACATCAAAATTATAACTAAATTACAAAACAACCATCATTGAGAATTGCCTAAAATCTTGCAGAACTGGGACACTACAACTAAGGACATGCAGAAGAAGCCACCTTGAGACTGGTAGGAAGGGCAGAGACGCAGAACAGGATGGTTTCACACCTGTGTGTGACCATTTAAAATTGGGAGGGATATCTTGGCTGCAGAAGTCCCTAGGGAGGAGCGAGTGGTCCCCTCCCCTCCCCAGCCCAGAGTTACAGTGCTTGGAAGACAAGTCCCCATAATTTCTGGTTGTGAAAACCAGCAGAGATTGTGACTGAGTGAGATAGAAGGCGGCTGGAGTCCTAGGCGCTGCTCTCAAAGGGACTTCACATGGACTTATGCACTGATTCAGTCACTGGCTCTGAGCTCCAGAGCTGGGGCAGCAGCTGGAAAGGCAGCAGGTACATGGGTGGGGGGAACGGAGTTGTCTGGCTTAGGATGGTGGCTGGAGGGGCAGCTTTCTCCCGGATGGAGGAGCTGGTGGAGAACAGGTTTCTTTGTTGAGCCCTTCATCTTCTCGGCGTGCAGAAGCAAGCTGCTGCCATGTCTGAATCTCCATCAAGCTGACTGACACCATGCATTCGCCATGCCCTAGTGATTGGGAGATACCCACCACTTGGGTATACTTCGAGTATACCCAAGCCACTTCCAGTGGCTTTTTTGTACAAACTGCCTGCCTTGGCTCATGCTGCAGACTTTCCTAGGACCTCGTAAAGGATCGCAGAACCCAGACAAGCAGCATCTGGCTTGAGGTGTCTTCTACCTCTGGCTGAGCAGCCCTAAGCCTGGCACTAGTGCCAGCCAGCCTCAGTTTGCGGCTTGGCCTCTCAAGCCACTTCCAAGCACAGCACGGGTGGCAGCCACCTGTGGATTTCTTTGTGGCTCCTGCAGGGTGGCCCCCAGTCGGGCACTGGATGCAGCTGAACTTGACCTCAGTAGGTCCCCTCCCAGGTGGCCCTGGGCCTGGCACCCCGCAGCAGTAAGCTTCTAAACAATCTGGAGCATCACCCAGCTGTCTCCAAGAACAACATACCCAAGGGGCAGATCAGGCAGGCACCTGAGTCCTTCTGAGGCAGCTCCTGCTCCATAGGATCAGCCCTGCACCCCAGCTCCTCCACTGTAGTCACAGCCAGTTCTCACAACCAATCAGCTGGAGGGTCAATCTCTCCCACTGATGTGCAAATAGCAACCAAGGCTCGACTACAAGTGGAGGGCACTCACAGCCCACACAAGGGACACACTTCGAGTACGTGGTTCAAGTGACCAGGAAGATTGCGCCACTGGGCCACCCAGGACATCTACTACATAAGGCCACTCTACTAAGACCAGAAGACATAGCAGCCCTACCTAATGCATAGAAACAAACACAGGGAGGCAGCCAGAATGGGGAGACAAAGAAATATGCCCCAAATGAAAGAACAGAGCAAAGCTCCAGAAAAAAGAACTAAACAAAATGGAGACAAGTAACTGCCAGGCACAGAGTTCCAAACACTGGTTGTAAGGATGCTCAGTGATCTCAGGGAGAACTTCAACAAAGAGATAGGAAGCATAAAAATGGAGATAGAAAACACAACTAAGAACCAATCAGAAATAAAGCGTACAATAACTGAAATGAACAATACATTACAGGCACTCAACAGATAGAGGAAGCAGAGGCTCAAATCAGTGATTTATTGGCCATAAGAAAAGATGAAATAGTACCTTTTGTGACAACATGGATGGATCTTGAGATCGTAATACTAAGCGAAATAAGTCAGACAGAAACAATAGAGAACCATATGATTTCCCTGATATGGGGTATATATAACTGAAAAAAACCAAAAGAACAAAACACAGGGTGGCCAGTTGTCTCAGTTGATTAGAGCACAGGACTCATAACAACCACGTTGTTGGTTCAATTCCCACATGGGCCAGTGAGCTGCACCTTACACAACTAGAGTGAAAACCAATGGCTTGACTTGGAGCTGAGCTGCCGGTGGGTGGGCAGGTTGGCTCAGTTGGTTGGAGTGCAGTGCCACAGCGCTCATAACACCCAGGTCGCTGGTTCGATTCCCACATGGACCAGTAAGCTGTGCCCTCCAAAACCAGATTGAAAGAAACAATGACTTGACTTGGAGCTGATGAGTCCTGGAAAAACACACCGTTCACCAATAAAAATTTAAAAATAATAATAATAATAAAAAAAGAACAAGACACAATGAAGAAACAAAAACTCACAGACACAGACAATAGTTTAGTGGTTACCAGAGGGTAAGGAGGGAGGGGACTGGGAGATGAGGGTAAGGGGGATCAAATATATGGTGATGGAAGGAGAACTGACTCTGGGTGGTGAACACACAACATGAAATACATCGATGGTGGATTACAGAATTGTACACTTAAAATAATTATAACTTTACTAACAAATGTCACCTCAATAAACTTTAATTAAAAGAAAACTATGAAAAAATCAGAGATTTAGAAGATAAGGTAGCAGAAAACACCCAGTCAGAACAGCAAGAATAACCTCAAAAATTGAGGCATGTTTAAGGGGCCTCTGGGACAACCTCAAGCATACCAACATTTACATTATAGGGGTACCAGAAGGAGTAAGGAATTGAAAACCTATTTGAAGAAATAATGACACAAAACTTCCCTAACCTGGTGAAATAAATAGATATACAAGCCCAGGGAGTGCAGAAAGTCCCAAACAAGATGAACCCAAACAGGCCAACATCAAGACACATCATAATTAAGACACCAAAGATTAAAGACAAAGAAATAATTTTAAAAGCAGCAAGAAAAAGCAGTTAGTTACTTATAAGGGAACTCCCATAAGACTATCAGCTGATTTCTCAACAGAAACTTTGCAGGCCAAAAGGGATTGGCACAAAATATGCAACACGATGAAAAGCAAGAACCTACAACCAACACTACTCTATCCAGCAAGGCTATCATTTAAAATCGAAGGACAGGTAACAAGCTTCCCAGACAAGAAGGAGTTCATCAACACCAAGGAGTTCATCAACACCAAACCAGTATTATAAAGAATGTTAAAGGGACTTCAAGGTGGAAAATAAAAAATATGAATAATAAAATGGGAACAACTACATGCCTATCAACAATTACTTTCAATGGAAATGGGTTTAATGCTCCAATCAAAAGATAGGGGAGCAGAATGGGTAAGAAAACAAGACCCTTACATATGCTGCTTACAAGAGACTCACTTCAGATCAAAAGACACACAGACTGCAAGTAAAGGGATGGAAAAGATATTTCATGAAAATGGAAACAAAAAAGCTGGGGTAGCAATACTTATACCAGACAAAATAGACTTTAAAACAAGGACTATAACAAGAGACAAAGAAGGATCCAGTAATCCCACTTCTGGGTATTTATCCAAAGAAACCCAAAATGCTACTTCAAGGGGATGTGCTCATCCATATGTTTACTGCAGCATTGTTTACAACAGCCAAGACATGCAGGCAACCTAGATGAATGGATAAAGAAGAGGTGGTACATATACACAATGGAATATTACTCAGCTGTAAAAAAGAACGAAATCTTGCCATCTGCGACAACATGGATGGCATTGGGCTGAGTGTAGTGAAAGACACAATGTCATATGATTTCACTTATAAGTGGAATCTAAAGAACAAAATAAACAAACCAACGAAGCACAAACTCATAGATACAGAGAACATTTTGATGGATGCCAGATGGGAGGAATGTTAGAGGTATGTGAAAAGGTGAAGGGAATAAGAAGTACAAATTGGTTGTTACACAGTAGTCATGGGGATATAGAGTACAGCATAAGGACGACAGTCAGTAATATTGTAATAACTGTGTATGGTGTCAGATAAGTACTAGATCTATTGGGTTGATAGATGGGAGGGGGGTTGGGGACAGGGTGCAAAAGGCGAAGTGATTAAGAAATATAGACTGGTAGTTACAAAATAGTCACGGGGATGTAAAATATAGGGAATATAATCAATAATATGGTAATAACAAATGTCTAACCACTACGCTGTACACTTGTAACTAATATAAAATAATACTGAATGTCTACTCTAATGGAAAAATTAAAAAGTGGGGGAAGATAAATAAGGATAAGAGATTCAAAGTTCCAGATATAAAACAAGTCTTGGAGACGTAATATACAGCACAGATACAGTCATAATGTTGTGACAGTGTGGTACAGTGTCAGATGGTTGCTGGACTTATCATGGCGATCCCTTATTTAGCATAGGGAATATAATCAACAAGGTGGTAATAACTCTGTATAGTGCTAGGTGGGTACTGTCGAATAACTATGATATACATCTGAAACTAATGTAATATTGTATGTTAGCTATATTTTAATAAAAATCTTTTTTAAAAAATAGAAATGCAACTGATTTCTGGACATTAATTTTGTACCCTGCTACTTTCATTAAATTATCAATTCTAACAGTTTTCTGGTGGACTCTTTCGGGTTCTCTCTGTATAGTATTACGTCATCTGCAAACAAGGACAGTTTTAGTTCTTCCTTTTCCATTCGGATGCCTTTCATTTCTTTCTCTTGTCTGACAACTGTGGCTAGGCCTTCCAGTGCTATGTTAAATAACAGCAGTCCGAGTGGGCAACCTTATCTTGCCCCTCATCTTAAGGGGAATGGTTTCAGCTTTTCCCCGCTGAGTATGACGTTGCTGTGGGTTTGTCATATATGGCCGTTATTATGTTGAGTGTTGTGAGATTAATATGTAAAGTACTTGAATACCTGGCACATAGTACGTGCTATAAGAATTTGCTTTTTATTATTAGTTACTGTTTTTTACTTCACACTATTTCTTAAGCATTCTTCTATGTTATAAAAGATGAACATTTAATGGCTGTGCATTACATCATAACATCTAGCATGGATGTACTGTCATGCATTTAACAATTTCTCTATCATTGAACACCATCCTGCAATTTTAGTTATTGTAAATTATGCTATAATTTAAAAAAATCTTTTTTTAGAATCTTTTAAAAAATATATATATTTTTTAACCTCCCAGGGAAAGATCCCTAGAATTGAGATTATAAGAATATCACATCTGAACTCTAAAGGGCTCATAATCTATAGTGCCACACTGTTTTCCACAAAGGCCATACCAATCCCCAGTCCTGCTTGTGTGTCAGCATGTTGGTCTCATCACACTCCTGCCATCACTGTTACCTTTTCTTGGTCACTGTGAATTCTTTAGGTGAAAACTAGTATTGCATTTTTGTTTTCATTTCAAATTCTTATTTTAATGTAGCTCTAACTAGTGTATATACCTTAAAATGTATATACATTTTAAGAGATGTTATCTATGTATTACTTTTCAAAGTTAAAATGAATTACGGTAGCAAAGTGTAGTATGTTGGCTCAAAAGACGGAGTTAATCGGGGCCGGCCCAGTGGCTCAGGCGGTTAGAGCTCCGTGCTCCTAACTCCGAAGGCTGCCGGTTGGATTCCCACATGGGCCAGTGGGCTCTCAACCACAAGGCTGCCGGTTCAACTCCTAGATAAAGTCCTGCTCCCCTTCCCCAATAAAATCTTAAAAGAAAAAAAAAAAAGAAAAAAAAAGATGGAATTAATCTAATGAATGCTAGCACCACGCAGGACAAAGAAAATGGCAGAAGTATGGCTGTTGTTCGAGAAGCGTGAGACCATTTTGAAGTGGTATTTGAAATTCGAGCAAGTTGTAGAAGTACGACAACAATGGAGGCGTGAGTATACAACAGAACCTCCAACACGCCTAACAACTGTACGCATTCATGATAAGTTTGAGATGCATGGTACTGTGTGAAGAAATTGAAACGGCATGTGTGTGATACAAATGGACACTTTGGTCAACGCTGCTCAAGCAGTTCGCTGTAATCAGAAGTATCTGGACGCTCATGGTAACCACTTTGAGCACCTCTTGTAATTACAGAAGTCAAACATGGCTTGTATTCATCTTCTGTTATCAGTATATATTGAGTATCACAATTTTAATACAGTTTTCCTTTCTTAAAATGTGTATCCATTTTTTTGGCACCTCTGTATAATTCTATACCCTGGTTTTTTCATCCACCAACAATGTTTCATGAGCAGTTTTCCATGGTATATAGCTTTCAAAGTATGTGTTTAACAGCTGTATAACATTCCATCAGATGAATGTACCTTAAAACACTTACCATTCACTGAGTTGTACATTTAAGACCTAATTTTTCATCTGAAAAAGGCTCATCTGAAGGAAGGCTCGTAGGCTTATTCCCCATGTTTTAGGTCATGGGGTCAATTCTCAGAAGTGGGAGTACAAAGTGAAATGCTTTTTGGATATTAATAGTGCAATGGTACCTTAAAAATTCCTATCACAAGTGTACGACTCCCACCCAGCAGAGGACAGGACCACACCACACTCATCTCTGCTTCCTCTTCAGGCCCCAGCATCAGCTGTCGAGGAGTCTATTTTTAATAAACCCCCACTGAATTTAGTTGCTTAAGCATATTGCATTCTGACCAGATACAAAGCCATTAAAAGCTGAAGGGCCAGGAAATGCCCAGATGAGCAGTGCGAGGGACATGGTGGCAAAGCACACACTCACAATAAAGGGAGAGGTTTTGGCAAGTGAATTTTATCCCTTTGCCAATTTATAACAGAAACTAATTAATTTATACTTTTCTAGAATATAGTTTCCTTCAGAGATAAAGATTAATCCATGAAGTAGCCATGAAGTCACTTCAGTTTTCAGTTCAAAAGACAACAGTGAGCTGAGAGATTTAAAAAAATGGCTCCTTAGGAGAAAGCCAGGTGCCCCTGAAGGATACTATGAATAAAACTGGAAACTTCTGTCACTACTTTGCATTTACTAAATGACTGGAGAGTGGCTCAACCACCAAATCAACAGTTCTCTCCGACAGTAATAAGAAGCATCATAAGGAGCAACGAAGGTCCTGCTCTCACCTGGGTCTCCGTGGCCAGTGGCGGGCGTGGCCGTGTGGAGGCCCCAATCAGTATCTGCTGAGGAGGATCCAAACTGACTTTAGAAACATTTCTTATTTTTATGGGCCCTGTTTCTAATGGTTGACCATATACCAACTTCAGCTTCCTTTTAAACATTTCAAATTACTAACTTCCTTCCACAAGTTCAAAAATGGACACGCCCATTTTATTAAACATTATCTTTCTATTATTTGTTTCCTTATGAGGCTCTTGTTTCTGGTACTGCGGAGTGACGTGTGGTGTGGCAAAGCCGGTTATGGGCAGCATTTTGGAGGGTACCTGGGAAGACTTACCAATGTTGACTGAGTCTTCCCAATCTTCCAGCACTTCAGTGACAATGAGCACATACACATACGTTCGGTGCTTCCTCTCCTGGTTCTGAGGGCAAAGAGAAAAGGACAAAGGAAGTTTTTTCCTTAAAGAGCTGAGATTACTTAAATGTAGCACACCCTTGTACGTATGTCCAGAGAGCTTAAAGAGCAGAATTCGTTTTACTTTTTACTGTCCTACAATCAAACATGAACTAGTACCAGATGGCCTATTTAAGACATGCCACAGTTGCATTTGAGATTATGCTCTTTGGCTGGATTTCTAAAGCCAAGGCTTTACTCTCTTTTTTTCCTTCTCCTTCTCCTAAGTGCAACTTCACAGGAATGCTGTGAGAAGGAAGTTCATGACCTTTTAAGAACAAGCCACCAAGTCAATTTAACTAGCTGGGATACCAGAAGGAGTAGGGACCATGGATGGGTATCATCAGTGCAAGCAACTGGTGCTCTCACACATCTCCCTTCCCACTGGCCTCGCTCGTCTTTATTCCCTGATTTCTCACTTCTTTCCACCGGAATTCCCCCAAATCTCTACCCCAGCCCATTTCCTTGTTTCTCTCTCTCCTCTGCCATGGCTATTTTTATTTTTCTTCTGTCTTCTCCACACTTACCTATCCCCCCTCACATCTTAGGAGGAAAGGAAGAGAGGCAGGGATGGGATAAATAATACTTCCAAATTATATTGTAGCTGTTTGGAGACCACAGGATTTACAAAGAAAGCAAGCTGGTCCTGCTTTGTTTTGAAAACTTGGTGAAACAAAGATGGCATCTTTCCTAGACTAAGACTGCAGTGGACTGAATATTTATGTTCCCCCCAAATCCACCTGCTGAAATCTTAATCCCCAATGTGATGGTATTACGAGGGGGGCCTTTGGGAGGTGATTAGGTTACGAGGGCTGACCCCCACGAATGGGGTTAGTGCCCTTAGAACAGTGACCTAGGGTGCAATCTACAGAGAAACAGCCATCTATGAACCAGGAAGCGGGTCCTCAACCAGAGACCGAATCTGCTGGCGCCTTGATCTGGGACTTCCCAGCCTCCAGAATTGTGAGAAAACAATTTCTATTGTTTATAAGTCACCAGTTTGTAGTATTTTGTTACTACAGCTTGAATGGGCTAAAACAAAGATATATGTGGTTACTAATATGATACCAAATGCGCCAAAGATTTTAATAGACTTACCGCAAAAATTCCAACTAATCTTCCCAATGTCCCTTTTACTCCAGCCTGAAAAGTGGGGAAACAAAAATTAACACATTGATATTGTTTATATTGCTGGTCTCACTCTGAATCTTCTTGAGCAGTTTGTAAAATAGAAATAATAAAGAAGACATAGCTCGCGCGGACTCCAGTTTGGTGGCCGTGAGTCACTCTGGGGAGGCAGAACCCCTCAGCTCCTCCCAGTCTCCCTCCCCACTGCAAAGCTGGCCAAACAGCAGATAACCAAGGCCATGAATTACTGCACTCATTTACTCATTCAGGCAACAAAAGAACACTGAATAGGCACTTTGAGCCAGATAACACTGTGGGTGCCAGAGACACGGTGATGACCAGGCTAGAACCAAAGGTGCACGAGGGCAAGACCCTTACCTGACTTGTTCTCGGATCCCTGTGTCCAGAATGCCCAGAACCCCGCAGGAACTGAGGAGAGCATAAGTCAACAGAAACCTCAAACTGGTAATTCTGCCAGTGACAGGCAGTGACAGAGATGCACAGAACAAATGTGACGAGGGAGCTACAACTCCATACAGCGGTTAGGTCTCTGTGTATGTACTCTGTATCTCCCATCTGCACCTCGGTATTTAGAGCTGGGTCTTTCTGATGCATTATAGATACATTTTTTAGTCTACTTCCTAATTTTCTTTTAAACTGTATCCGGGCTAGAGTTATCCCATCTCTAGTATATTTTTTATTTGATATTTTGCATTTCTACCTGTTCTTTACATGTCTACCTGTTTCCATTGCATATGCCTTTGTTTCCGTACTTTCTTTTAAAATAGAAGTTATTCCTTTACTTACTTTTTGAAGTAAGTCCTGAACTTACTTGAGTCCTGAACATACTTGAGATTTTTGTCAGGCCACGCTATAAAATTCGCTTCATCTGAAGTACATTCATGTTCCAGCTGGTGAAGGACTTACTTGTGAGGCAGTGTTCACCAGGCCCTCAGAACCCGGTCTTAAATGACAGCGTAGGGCTCCTGCTCCAATGTGATACGGACACCACTGCAGAGAGAGCCACTGAGTCACAGGGTGGCTGGCTCCATCCTTTATTTTGCACTGCTGCTGTGTCCTCTCCCGACTAGCCCCACATCTGTCTCAAAGTCTCAGCTCTCGATGTCCTTTCCGTTGGGCACCTGGGCTCCCCTTACTCCAGGGAGTCTAACCATTAGCTACCCAAAGCCAGGCAGGCTGTAGGTTTCCCAGGCTGCTCCGCAGTTCTGCTATTTCTGATCTAGGGAGGTGGTGTCCACCTTGCTGCTTTTGAGCCAGGCTATTTCTTTTTAGCTTTTGCTTTTTATAGTTTATATCTGTTTCTGCTAAGAGTAGAAGAGGAGGGAAAGATGACCCCTGGGAAATGCTGTAACTTGTTTTCTATTACTATTGCCCTGTTATTTGTATAATAAATTAAAAACTAAGGCAAAAATATTTTCTAAACACAGTAGGTGCTCAATAAGTTTGTACAAAATGAACAAAAATTTAAAATAAGTACTCTAAAATTTCTTAAGAACAGAAAAACAGAAATCAATTTAAAGGCCCTACTGGGTGAGCTATATTTTGAAATTAATTTTTGCTAATTATCTGTCAAGGAATTCTATTCCTTTCTCTTGCCAACATGCCTGTTTCTTTTCACATTCCTTTTCCATCCATTCTTGGTCCGATGTGGCTTTTGGTCTACCTGAATGGAAATGTGTATCTTTTCTTATTTAAATTGCTTCTCTATACTTTTAAAAATAATTGCACTCCATAGCCAGCTAAGACCGGTTAGATTGTACATCATGAATTAACCAGTAAAGGTGCCTGAACATGGGACAGGCTGGCAGGCCAACCAGGGCTGGAAAGCCACTTGTGTCCTCTGCTGTTGGGCAGCCCAAACATGCTCAGAGGACCCCTGAGATGTGTCGCCTGTGCCCTTCCCACAGGTCTCTATTGACAGGGACTGGGAACAGGGCTGTCAGAGAGGGTAAGGAAAGGTTCATAGAGGTTTATAGAGGCCATCATTCACTTTTTGCAAAGTGGAGAGAGTTCTCTTCAGTAGTTTATCTCCAGTTAATTTTATCTTAAAGAAGCCAAAAGTTTAGAAAAGAAAATGGTCTTCAAATTTTAAGGGCCCAAGTCAAATTTTAAGGGCACAATTGAATATTATGACAATTCAGTATCATTTATTTAAAACTTGTTTAGTAATAGTAATTTCTGTACTCAACAGCAACATACATCTATGATTTACTCTGTGTCAGAGGCAGTTGGCAAAAATTATAAAAGCATTTTTCTTTATGAAATAAGATGCATTCTTATAAAGTCTAGTGTAAATCAAATCTGCCATCTGTACTGAAATTTCAGTGGCATTTATTTTCTTTTCTCATTAATCTTCCAGTTGCAGAAATTAACAATAGATTCATTTGTCTCTTAGTGTTTATTTCAAGTTTTATACGAACACTTAGGGGAATCTACCTAAGGTGATCTTACCAATGATTCCAATGGTAGAAAGCAAGGACATATTCCTATATTTACCCGTTTTTAAAATTGAGATTTAGCAGTTTTCTTAGGAGGAGGAAGAGGCTGTTCTTTAGAAAGAAAGAGGATTTCAGTTCTTAAACATCACGGTGCTGGAAAGACAGATTGCTCAGAGGCAGGGCCGCCAAGACAGAGTACACTGGCACCACTTTACCTTTTCATCATTTCCCACAGTCCAGCTCTCAGCTCTCAGCTCTCTCTCAAATGCTGCCACAAGCAATTGGACAGTTATTTTTATCTCTTACATGGGGTAGATGTCAGGGTCACATCTGACAGACATTTGGCTCAGACACTGGGGATAAGACTTGATTCAGGGTATATGTAAGTTGGTCCAGTCAGGGTGCTGTTATGAACCGTTTTTCTCAAAATCATTTGAAAGCAGTTATAATTTCGATCTGTATGTCAAAAGCCCCTAATCTGGAGAAGGAGACTGTTTAAAGGCCCGTCTTCGCTAGTAGTAGGAATTCCAAATAAAATAGCTATTGGCCTTTATTATTCCACTTTATGCAGCTGAGTGCTTCCTTGAACTTCGAAGTATGCAATATGAATTCCAGCACTTCAGGTCTAGTTAACAAAAATGATCTGAGCACGTCCTTTCTAAACAGAAAAAAATCACAAATGTCTTTTTTCTTTCAGAGTGTTTTACTGATCTTGGAAAGGGCTGGACCAATCAGGGAGACGTCAGTGATTCCATCTTGCCTCCAGTAGTCTCCTCGAGTGTGTACAGGAGGCTCAGACAGCGGCACTAACGTGGCTGGGCCTTTGAGCCTGCCCCGAAAACGATCTCCTGCCACAAAGGGCCTGGCTTTGTTGTTCAGTTGGGACAGGTACAAAGGGGACCATTACCTTTGGAAACAAACTTTTCACTCTAGGGTAGACATTTTGGCAGACACTGATGGCTGTCTACCCCACAGGCTTTCCCCCTCCACCTTGCTACCAGGAAGACCCAGACTCTATCGGGTGAGAGCTCTGGCGCAATTGGAGCGACAGGGAATTCTGCTTCCCTCTGCAGTGACAGGTTCAGGGGTGCGGCGTGTGACTCAGTTCTGGATAAAGAAGTGGCTCCTGAGAGGATGTCTCTGGGGGCTTCTGGGAAAGATTTCCCACCATGATAAAAAGACCTGCACAAAAAGAAACCCTACACCTCTTTGCTTGTCAAGTCGGGAGCCGAACCGGGGAGCTGCTACAGCCATCTTGTGATCGTAATGGGAAGGCCAAGAGAATTACTGCGAAGCTGAACCCAAGTCCTGACACGGTTGAGCCGCTGAAGCAGTGCAGTGACGGCCACGCTCTACCTTCTTACGTGAGAAGAACAGGTGCTGCTGAAGCCACTTTTAGTCAGGTATGCTGGTATTTGTATCTGAAAGCCACTGGCTACTTCCCTTGATTTAAAAGGTAGCTCTGTGTGGAAGACTGAGTATCAAAACAAAAACAAAAATTCTGAACATTCAAGAGAGCTCTAGTATAAAAGCTTCCTTTATTAGAGCAGTAAACCCGCCCCAAAAGGAGCGCAGGGGAGCAACGCTAATGCAAGTATTTGTATGAGGAAACCCACAAACAAAAACACATGGTCTCCAATGCACACAATATTTTGCTACCTGCCAAACTTAGTTGTTACAGAAGCAAAAAACAACAGTGAAGACAGATGGAAGTAGATGGGAAGCCAGTGTTAAGTCCAGTGAAATGCATTCCCAAGGGTTTTTGTTTTGTTTTTTTAAATGAAATATTTCAAACATCCAAAAAGCAAAGAAAATAATAAACATTCAGTAGCCAGCTTTGTCAAATAGTAATGTATCATTTTATGTAGTTTTTAAAGGAAATGAAACTACTACCGTGTTTCCCTGAAAATAAGACCGAGCTGGACAATCAGTTCTAATGCATCTTTTTGAAGCAAAAATTAATATAAGACCTGGTATATTATATTTTATATCATATCATATCACATCATATATCATATCATATCATACCTGGTCTTATAAGACCGGGTCTCATATTAATTTTTGCTCCAAAAGACGCATTAGAGCTGACTGTCCAGCTAGGTCTTATTTTCGGGGAAACACGGTAGTAGAGCCGAAGCCCCTTTTGTACTCAGGCGCCCTGCCAAAGGCAACTACGCACTCACCCAAATTTGATGTTTATCATTCTCTTGCATGTTTTTATACTTTCACAACTTAGGTATATATCCACTATTAATGGTATAGTGTTTTGTGCATGTTTCTCTACTCAGTAAAAAGAAAAATTATCATCTTCTGCAATTTCCCCTTAATATTATGTTTCTGAGTTTTAGCTTTATTGATACATGTGGCTCTCATTAATTCATTTTAATTATTGAACAGTAATCTATTTTAGGGACTTACCCCAATTTATTAATTCATTTACTTGTAGGCAGACATTTAGTCTTCCTGTTATAAAAAACACTACCGAAAACCCACAAAAACTCGCTTGTAAATATCCTTGTTACCCTACCATGTGTGGGAGTTTCTTTAAGATCTATACTAAAAGTCAAATTTCGGAATCACAGGGTAAAAGCACCTCCCAGATCCCCCCATATTAAGTTGTTCTCTGCAGATCAACTGCAGAAATGGCTGCGACTCGCCATCTCTCGCAGTGCCCATATCCTATGAAAGGTAATTTTTAAAAAAATATTTTATGGGGGAACAGGACTTTATTGGGGAACAGTGTGTACTTCCAGCACTGTTTTTCCAAGTCAAGTTGATGTCCTTTCAATCTTAGTTGTGGAGGGTGCCGTTCAGTTTCAAGTTGTTGTCCTTTCAGTCTTAGTTGTGGAGGGCGCAGCTCAGCTCCAGGTCCTGTTGCCGTTGCTAGTTGCAGGGGGCGCAGCCCACCATCCCTTGTGGGAGTTGAACTGGCAACCTTGTGGTTGAGAGGACGCGCTCCAACCAGCTGAGCCATCCGGGAGCTCAGAGGCAGCTCAGCTCAAGGTGCCGTGTTCAATCTTAGTTGCAGGGGGTGCAGCCCACCATCCCTTGCGGGACTCGAGGAGTTGAGCCGGCAACCTTGTGGTTGAGAGCCCACTGGCCCATGTGGGAATTGAACCAGCAGCCTTCAGAGTTAGGAGCATGGAGCTCCAACTGCCTGAGCCACGGGGCCGGCCCCCTGAAACGTAATTTACGGCTCCTCTTATCAAGAGCTAGAATCTGTTTCCCCACTCCGGTATTCGGCTGCCCTTGTGCCTTGCTCTGGCCAGCAGAATGCAGAAAGATGAAGATGGTGATGTACCAGTTCCCAGCCTAGGCCTTCAAAACCCCTGCAGTTTCCTCTTTTTCTCTTGGAATCCTGCCACTGCCATGAGAGCTAGTTTCCTAAAGGATGAAAAACCACTCTTAACTGTAGATGTTACCAAGCAGCCTAGACTAGAGCCAGCTAACATGCAAACTGTGAGGGAGCCTTGGCAAGATGGCAGAGCAGCCTCCCTGACCCAGAGCTGGCCGTACACATCTGAGCAGTCCAGCTGATGCCAGAGGCCGACCCACGGGCTTGTGAGCAAATTATCAATACTGACTATTTCACGCCACTGAGTTTTAAGACAGTTTGTCACACAACAATAACTAACTGATATGCCCTCCCAGTACACAGGCAGTGTGTACAAGCTCTCATCACTCTTGTTCCTCTTTAATGTTTGATAGTTGTCAGGCTTTTCATTTTGGGTCATATTTATAATGAGCGTAAAATTACACTGCATAATCTTTATACTGAAGTCGTGCACTTCTTCCTATGTTTAATGAACATTCAGGTTTCTTCTTTTGGGAATTCATTCTTTATCCATTTTTCTTACTTGATTGTTGATGATTTTAATGACCTTAATGCCAGAAATGACATCTTCTTAATACTTATCCTGTGTGGTAAATATCTGCTTCAATCTGGCACTTGTTTTTTATCTTTGTTTTTGATGTTCTTTGCTAAACGTGTTTTATAAGACATTGCTGATTTTACTGATCTTTTCCTTTTGTGTGCTTAGTATCTTTTTAAGCACATTCCTATCCCAATGGCATAAAGTTAGTTTCCTGTATTTTTTCCAATAGTTTGAGACTTTTATACTATGATCCACCAAAATAAATTTAGGAACTTATTCTCAAATAGCCAATGGTCTAGACACTCCAGAATAAACCCATGGATATTATTTTGTTTTTCTAATCTAGTTGTTAATTTATGTACTAATATCACATGGTTTTAACTAATACAGCTTTATGTTAATACCTGGGAAGGTAGTCCCCTTTTCTATTCTTTTTCAGAAACTCTGAAGCCATTTTCGTACCTTTATTCTTCCACATAAATTTCACAAATCAGTTTTTCAGATCTCTTGAAAAATACTTTGGGATGTTTATTTTTATTATTGAATTTTTAGATTAATTTGAGAAAAACTCACATCTTTATAATATTCAATCTTCTCATCCAAGAATAGACTATACCTCTCCATTTACTCAGGTCTCTTTTGATTCCGTCAACAAAGTTTTATTGTAAAGATCCTGCATTCCTTTAATCTACAGCAAGGTATTTTAGTGTTAATTTAGTTTTGTTGCTATTGTGAATATATATAAATATATATATATTTATATATAAATATATATATATATTTAAAGTTACATATTTTCTAATTTATTACTGCCGGTTTAAAGAAACATTGTTGGTTTCTGTATATTAATCTTATGTCTTACAATCTTTCTAAATGTTCTTACTAGTTTTACTAGTTTCTGCTGTGTTCCTTTGGTTTTCTAAATTAATACATCATTTGAAAATAATGACAATTCTGTTTCTTCCTTTTGAATTTTTATAATTTGTATTTATTTTTGTCTTACTGCTGGGGCTAGAACCCCAGTTCAATATTAAATGGCAGCATGCTAGCAAACATAATTGTTTTATTCCGGTCTGCTATGAGAATGCTTTGCAAAATTATTAGACATCCTATCAGGTTAAGGAATTTCCTTTTATTTTCAGTTTGCTAATAGTTTTTAAAATAAATGGGTATTGAATTTTAATAAATAATTTTTCTTCATTTGACATTTTTTTCTTTCTTTTAATCTCTTAGTAAACTAAATTACATAAACATATTTTCTAAGACTGAATTATCCTTGTACTCATGGAATAATCTAGTTGTGTGATACTTTGAGAAAGCTTTAGATGCTATTTGCTTTTATTTTACTTGGAATTTTTACATCCATGTTCATAAATGAGAATTGATTCTTCTTTTCTACTCTTTAATTATCAAGATCAGAAGTCAGCAAACTATGGCCCACGGGCCAAATATGACCTGCCATTGGTTTTTCATAAATAAAGTTTTATTGGAACATAGCCACACTCATTTATTTAAGTATTGTGTATGGGTGCATTCACATTACAACAGCAGAGCTGAATATTTGTGACAGATACTATATGGTTTCTAACGTCTAAAGTATTTATTATCTGGCCCTTTACAGAAAAAGTTTGCTGACTGTTGATCAAGATTATATCAGCTTTACAAAGAGATATGTAGTTATCATTTTTAGCATAGTTTGGTAAGATAAGTATATACATTTTTGGAAATTTTGGTAAAATTCATCTAGTCTGATCTTGGCATTTTTTTGTTGGACAGAAGGGTGATTACCACTTAATTTCCGTAAGGATTAATGATCTATATACAGGTTTTCTAATTTTTTTAAAAGTAAATTTGGATAGTTTTTTTCTAGAAAACTTTATCAAAGTTTTCAACTTTTGTTTGTAGCTCTTCATAGCATTCTCTTAATTTGAATGTCTCTATTATATCTGTGGTTATTTCCTTTTTGTTCCTTATTTATTTGTTGCCTTTCTCTTGGAGTTTCCTTGATATGTCCTGCGAGAGGTTTGTCAATTTTATTAGACAAATAAAAATACCTACTTTTGGTTTTTGTTGATCACTTCTATTATTCTCTATTAATTTTTGCCCTTTTCCTTGTTATTTCCTTCCTTTTACTTTCTTTGAGCATACCCCCTTGTTTTCTTCTAGCTTCTTGAACTGATTGCTTCATTCATTTAATGTCTATTTTTAATGTCTATTTTTCTTTCTAATCAAAGCCTCTCAGGTTCAAAGAACTAAATAGCTGCACCCCATAAGTCATGATATGCTTTCATAATTGTTCAGCTCTATTTACTTACTAACTTTTTATTGTGATTTGTGCTTTAACTCAAGGATTATTTAGAACATTTTTTTTCTGTTTCCAAATACATGTTTCTCTGTCAAGTGGTCTCTATTGTTGATTTCTAATTTTACTGTGCTGTATCAAAAGTACATGTAATAATAGTCTATGTTATTGATGCACTGGGATTTTTAACACTTCTTTTATGGCTTAATGTACGGTTAGTTTTTATAATTCTTCCACGTGTGCTTGAAAAAATTATATACTCTTTGTTGGATACAAGTTTATCTCTTAATATAGCTATTTGATCAACCTTGCTAATGGTGTTAATCCTCTTTTCCCTATTGTTTGCCACTTTTTCTATCAGTTTCTAAATATGTTTTAAAGTCTTCAATATGGCTGTGCATTTGTCCATTTCCCCCCATAACTGTCAATTTTGCTTTATCTAGATGAAGAGTTTGCTAGATGCACATAAGTTCATGTCTCGGTAGAGTGTTCTTTTTAATCAATATTAAATGTCCCTCTGTCCCTTTAAATGTTTTTCACCTAAATTCTATTTTGTCTGATATTACAATTACTATCCTAGTTTTCTTTTGGTTATATATACACCTGATAAACCTCTTCCCATCCCTCCATTCTTAGTCATTCAGTATTACTGTGTTTGAAAACATTTGGCAAGTTTTATTTTCTTTTTAATCCAAGTACATGTCTTTTAGTTTAGTAAATTTAAGGGAAATCAAGTTGAATTTATTGTGATTTAACGTGGAAACTTAGCTTTTCACTGAGCCACATGGGGTCCCTTCAACATAGGTTAGAATCAGAGTCCTTAAATCTATTTCCTGTGTAGCAAGCTCTGTGTTAGGCAGTTCGCATTTGTAAGTTCCCTGAATTAAGAGGAAGTTAAGTGGCACCCTGTCCAGATAAGTTAGACCTGCTCAGGTCCAGTGGCTACACGTAGTTTAAAGATCGTGGCGTCTATAGAGGCAAGAGTTGCATTTAGTTATTTACTGAAACCACTGTGAATTGTATTGGAGTCAATGGAAAACTAAGCTGTGGTTATACTTCCTAATGACTAAAAATCCTTTCCTGGAATGTGGAGCTGGGTGGGAAAGCAAATACAAATGTTTTGGAAGTCATCTGGACTTAATTCATTTAGCAGAAGGCAACTGGCTCCTATCCCAGTAATTCAGTCTCTATTCAGAGTTCCAACACAAACCAGCTCAAATACAGCACTATATTCTCTAACAGGGCAGATTCTAATCTTCACACTAAGCCACTGAATTAGCTATTCATCCATGGGTAACATTCAAGTATGTGTGATAATGTAGACAGATAAACTGAATAATGGTCTCTTTTATTCCATTTTTTTTTGAAAAGTAATTTAGTAGTAATTATTTGCAGCAAAAGAGAGCTAAGCTTTAAATTAAGTTCTCCTAGTGAGTTTAATATAAATAATGAACGATAAATAAAATACATAATTTCTTTGATTAAAGGATGCTTTTTTAAAAAAGCAGCTAGTAATTAGGATAAATCATACATAAAGACAACTGAATTTACAAAACCGTGACCTACTTAGAATTTTTAATCTATTGAAAGCAAGTATCTTAGATGATTAGCTTAGAAAAACAAAAAATATTTACAGAATTACTTCAGAGTCACAGGAAATGAGAGGAGATATAATTCTAGAAAAAAATTAACTAAAAATATGTAGTAGTTAATATACCTCTTATATATACCTCTTATAAAGCATATACCTCTTCTTCCTGAGACCCCATCAAAATGGAAGTAGAGGAATAAGACGAAAGAGGAGAAAAGCAATTTCAGAAAATTCCAAGAAGATGCAAAGTGATGCCTGAGGATTGAAAGATGAAGAAAAGCAAAGGAAGCCAGCTCAGCTTTCAGACTCTTGGAGAGGTTCCAGGATAGGAAACGGCAGGAACACAGAAAGTGGAACTGAGAAGGGGTCCTGAAAGCCAAGGGTCTAAATACCAAACAGCTATTCCCAGACAGGGAGAATGGCCGAGAGCCAGTCACCCATCACCCAGCCAACTCTGCGAGAAAAACAGAAAAACTGGGAAGAACTGTAGCTTATTATCTATAAACACCCCCAGAATAAAGTCCTCCTATTTTGGCCTTCTTTTAAAAGGCCTCTGACACCACAGCTCCACTTCCCTCCAGGTCCCCATTTCCCCAGAGCCCCCTCTATTCAGTGCTGCTATGGCCTCCATCATAACGGGAACAGGACAACCACGGATCACCTGACAGCCAAAGGAAGTCGCCAAAAGGAAAGAAAGATCAAAATAAGGAAATGAAAACTAGCTCTGGTCAAAAGAAAAACATAAGGAACAGGAGAAAACTTGGGGAAAATTAGTTCTTATCCTTAAAGAAATCTGAGAAGCTATGGCATCCTAAGCAAGAACAAAATGTATATAAAAGCAACCAATAACAACAATGGTATCTCAGAATTTAAAAATATGATTGCTGAAATAAAATATTCATTTAGAAGGGATAGATCAGGCAATGAGACTTCCTAAAACATATCACAGAAAATAAAGAGATGAAAAACATGACCAGAAAAGAATAAAGGCTCAATCTAGGGGGTCTGATATCTAATTAATAGAAATTACAGACAAATCACAGAGAATTTCAAAACCTCAGGGATAAAGAGAAGGAAAAAACAGGTTATCTCCAGAAGAATAAGAACAAAATTAGTATTAAACTTATTATCTACTACGTTAATAATAATATACTTTTAATTTTAAGGGAAAGTGATTTTCAATAAAAAATTCTATTTAGCAGAACCTTCAGAGAGACAATGAAAGTATGAGGCAAGAAATAATATTTTAACTATTGTGCATTTTTTCTTAGCGAATTAGTTAAGGAATGTTCCTTTTCGTTCTAAGTCTTCAGTCTTATTTTTGAACTAGGTACCATGCAAAAATATGATTTTTCCACAATTTTAGAACTCCGAGGAAAAGGCGATCTTAAAAAAACCATACTAGATGGATAGGGCTATGACCACATATTTGATTCCCTCAAGTCTTAATTTCCTTCTGTGGCAGTCAACATAGGTGACATTTTGAGTCTTGGCAGGTAAGAGAGTGGAGTGGATGGAAAAGCATCAACCACAACAAGAACTGTGAGGAAAGTAAAGGTATCTCCTGCTCCAGGCCCAACACTCCTCGACACGGCTCCGACACACACACTACTCCTGGTAAACTCTGCAGGCTTGAGCAGGAACGGAGCAGTCAGCAGAACTCTAACCCTGCCGTGCATGGCGAACGGGAGCCTGTGGGACCGATGAGCTTATAAGGAGCAGGCTGGTGGAACGTGGTCGCTTCTGAGGCCCATGAGCTGGAGGAAAGCAAAGATGGCCATGAAGAGATGGCTCCTAAAGAAAAGATCTATAATCACTGGAAGAGTTTATTTCAGTTACAATGACTAAACAAACTCGTATTTCACTCCAAAAACAAGCACTCAAAGTCAAATATCTGAGGGAACCAATATGGTGATTCAAAACACATGGTTATGACAAGAAAAAAATGAATTCTTATTCAATAGGATTCAAGAAGATATTACAAGAAAACAATGTCAAGCTGGCACAAAGAGGGAGTAAACGTAAAAATAGAGGCGTTCTTAAACAGCATCACATTATTAAAAACTAATAACCCGAGAGAAGGCAATAAACAGCTAATTGAAGACAGCAGAAAACTGGAGATACAGAAGGCCAAAATTAGAAGAATTCTCCCAGCATGCGGAGTAAAAGGCATCAAAAGTATAAGAGAGAAAAGACTATTATATCAGATGGTTCCTGATAACGACGGTTTGACTTTACAGTGGTGCGACAGAGACACGCGTTTGGTAGAAACTGCACTTTGAATTCTGAAACACGTCTGGGCTAGCAATATACAGAACGGTGCTCTTCTGACGCGCGGCTGGAGCAGCAAGGCGCAGCTCCCAGTAAGCCACGCCATCATGAGGGTCAACAACTGGTGCTCTACGTGCTCTGTGCTGCCAGCGTTCTTTGGGTACTGTGTTTTGTGTTTTTGCATCCCATCCTGTCTAAAACCGCCCACTTGTGTCTCTTGCATCTGGTGAGAAGAGGAAGGCAATTACGCTTGAGATGAAACTAAAGATAAAGGTGCAAGTGTAGGCTAATGTAAGTGTCCTGAGCCCGTTTACGGCCAGTGGGGCTAAGCTGTGATGTTCGGCAGGTTCAGTGCAGTAAATGCACTTTTGCTTTACGATGTCTGCAACTTATGACGGGTGTATCGGGATGTAGCCCAAATGTTAAGTAGAGGGGTATCTGTCTGTAACAGGAGTTTAGCAGAAGAAAATTAAATTGATGAAGGTGGGACAATAACTGAAGAAGAAAGAAGAAAATTTCCCAAAGCTAAGCAAAGATGCAGACATTCCTATCAAAAGGGCTCACCAAGTATGAGGGAGGCATACTACAGTGACATTTCTGAGTTTCAACAGAAAAAAGGTTTTAATGTGTTTACATAGGGGAACATTTTTTTGATCCGAGACTTTTCCTCTACAATAATGTTTGAAGTCAAGAGTCCTGAGGAAAAGGATTCTTATTCCGGGGGTCTATAGTTAGGCAAACTCTTCATGTGTGGAGAAAAATATTTTTTTCAAACATGTAATGTGCTCACTACACTTTTCTTAAAAATAATTGCCTAATATACTACAGTCAACCAATAATAAATGAGAAAAAAATCCCACGTATAACATTTTAGTGGCATTCAAGGAATCTTCTAACAATTGCCACCTCACGTGAAGGGCAGGACTGTTCAGTATGAAGAGATCTAAATGAGCAAGAATGGCAGGCAGATGGATGAAAAGGTATTTTTCTTTTGGCACACATGTAAATGTACCTGCTACTTATTGTATAACTATTAACACATTATACCTATTTTTGAAACTGTTAATTTCCCATCCTCAGCACCATGGCATTTCTTCACCAATAAAAGGTAATTACTATATAAACCATTAGGAAAAACCAGCAGGATTCAATGTTTAAGACTGCCAATACCACGGTGATTTAAGCAGAAGGAATAACAAGTACAAAGGCCCTGAGCAACGGCCTGGCTTCAGACAGTCAGGGGGTGCCCGTATGGGTGGAGCACCGTGAACAAGAGACAGGAGTGAGAATGAGGTCCCAAAGGGAGCCAGATTACAGGCCATCTAAGGGCTTCCGCTTAGAAAGCCGCTGAGTGTCGCGATCTAACCTAGTTTACCAGGGTGTGGAAAGAGACTGAAAGGGTTAAGAGTAAGGGGGTGGGGTTGGGCTGAGGAAGCCAGGTGAGAAGTAACTTGGACCAGGTGGTAGTGAGAGATGTCGGGAAGTGGAGAAGTGGCTGGATTCTGGGTATGTGTATTCTGAAGGTAGAGCCAGTAAGACTGGCGGATAAACGAGGTATTGGGTGTGTGAAAAAAAGAAATGAACAGTAACTCCTAGTTTTTTTGGGTAAGCCACTGAAGGGATGGAGCTGCCATTCACTGAGACGGGGAAGATTACTGGAGGAGCAGGTCTGGGAGAAGACAGTGGGACACCAGGTTTAGTTTCATATACAGTAAGTTTCAGGTGCCTACTGGACATCTAAATAGAAATACCAAGTAGTCACGTTAAGGAGAGCTGTGGCTGGGGATGGATGAGGGTCATTCATTCATCCATCCTCCACCTACCTACCCATCAATCCAGCCACTCACCTACTATATTTAAAAGCCTTGAGACTGGATGAGATCACCAAGGAGTAGACAAGACACTGACAAGAAAGAAAAGACAAAGAACTGACCTTCAGGATATTTAACCTTAAGGGAGGAACTAGAAAAGACAACTCAGATGCAAGAGAAAAATCAGGAAAGTGTGGAGTCCTGGAAGCCTAGCAGAAAAAGTTACTCAAGGTTTCTTTCCAACAGTATTCTGCTTCCGGCCTTTGATGCTTCCAACTGAGGTCTTACTTACATCATGCACAAGCCATCCCTGCGTACCTTGTCAGAATTCATGTCTCACAGAAACTATGAGATAACATGATTTTTCTTCTTTTAGGTTTTGTTAGGCAGCAATAAATAACTGGCAGTTTCTAAATTCGTAATTGTCAGCATCACCAACAAAAGAACTCAAATTCAACAGCGATATTCTTTAGTTCTCGGGCTGATTAGCACATTTGATGATTCTTCATGGATTATTCTACTCATACTCCTTTAAAGATTAATTTGGTCATCGGGAAACACAGTAAACTGTCTCACTCCATGTGAACCAGCCCTTTCCCAACTACCTTATCTTCACCAATCATTTAAATTTAAATTAAAAATTCTAATAATAGCAAGATCAGATTTCAAAGCTAAAAATAAGCTTACATCAAAAGCAAAAACAAAAACCTAACTGAAGCTTTGCCACCGGCCCCAGAAATCACTTTTCTTTCATTTACTTGCACCCAAGGAAAAGACAATACAGAACAGAATTTTAGCAATTCTAATTTTAACCTTTCTGAGAATATGTGCTTTTGGAATTCCTTAGGGGATTGGGACTACACCATTAAGTACTTTAAATATTGACTTTTACAACTGCTTGATGGCTTCCCATTTCGGCCCAAATTCTGGAAAAAATGAGAGAGTTGTAACAAACCAAAAACATTTACATACAGCAAAATTTCCCTCCCCAGAGGTAATTACTCTACTCAGTTTAGTGTTTCCCTTTCCAGACTCACTCTGAACATTTACCTATATATGAACATATACAAATGTTTTAGGACATTTTATTTTACATAGATCGATCATAGTTGCCATTTCATTTAACTAAATGTCTTAGAGGACTCTCCACATTTACAGATTTCCTTTATTATTTTTAAACTGCTAGATGATAACAGATAATATGAATGTGGTATAATTGACGTAATCATTCCCCTATTGATGGACACTTTGATTGTTTCCAATTGTTGCTATTACAAATAAAGCTGTGATGAACCTCTTGTACATGCTTTTTAGCGCCCATGAATAAGCATTTCTCTGCAGATAGTTAGAAAGGAAAATGCTAGGCTAAGATATAAACCAAGAAGCACAGAAAGGTACAAGATTTGGTCCAAGTCTCCAAGGCTGTGGTGAGAGAGGAGGGAGCTAATAGAAAACGACAGCAAAGAGAAAAGTTAGAAAACCTCTGCCTCCTCCTCTTTTCTATTTTCTATTTTTTATGAACCTCCCAGCTCACATTCATGTCTGGTATTTGAGGATACTGCTAAGAAGCTTACAGTCAAAAACAAAGAAGGAAATGTACCAAAATGTTACTAGTAGGGAACATGACAATTTTAAGTTTGTTCTTACTTTTCCGTTTTTCAAAATGTCCACACTGAATGAGAATACACAGGAAAACCATACTTGAAACTTACGTTACAACGGGATGGTGGAAAAAGCACTTATACACATCAGCCTGGAAAGTCATGAAAGCTTCCATAAAATGTAGTGACTGGGCTGAAAACTCGAAAGAGTGGTGCCAAAGTAGTAAGGGGACAGGACTGACTTTTTAGCTGGAGGCGACCACATCAATTATGTCAGATGTGTGGCGTGTCCTGAAATGGAAAGCAGTTGGAATGATGCGTACAATGTCCAAGAGAGTATAGACACCTTTAAGGCTTTTATTACAGGCTGCTGCCTGCATCACTGATAGAATTAATTTTTTTAAATTTTAGCTAATTTGACAGAAGATACCAGCTTATTTTAACTGCCATTTATCTGATGACTAATGAGATGAAATTCTCTCTTTTTTTTTTTAACTTATTTCCTCTCCACTTAGAGGTGGGAAAGTCCAAGGAAGAACAACCACAACCATCTTTCCCTCTCCTTCCTTGAGTTTGTAAGTCACTGAGCAGCACTATTTTTACCCATGTACCCAGGTCCTAGAACCTTCTCAACTGCATCCTCCTCTGCCAGGCCAGCCAGGTTCCCCACTCACGACCTACTCTTTCCCTCTGCACCATCTGTCATGTTTAGGACACTAGCTCCACCCTAACTGAGCTACAGCAGGAGCTTAACAAGTAAGTCACCACGGAAGCATGGTAACAAGTCAGTCACCACGTAAGCATGGTAACAAGTCAGTCACCACGGAAGCATGGTAACAAGTTACCACGTAAGCATGGTAACAAGTAAGTTACCACATAAGCATGCGTAACTAAGCACTCAGGATCTGGGGGACAAAATAAACTCCCAGATCATTCAAAACAGTGTTTCCACCAGCGTGACTGCCCCCAGGGGCACCACGGAAATTGATGAGAATGTTTTCAGTTGTGACAGTGACAGGAGGGAACGACTGGCCCTCAGAGGGAAGGGACCAGGAGGGCCAGGCATCCTGCAACACGAAGGATGGTCTCACCCAAGAACTGTTTGGCGTGATTTTTCAAAATCCTGCCACACATTTATGTGGGTGGGAAACTTGGTTTTAACTATCTGAGCCAAGAACTCAATTCTTTTCTAGCCTATGAACGTTAATACAGGAGATTATTTGTATAATAATAAATACATAAATATAAAAAATATGTAAAGAAATATATATATATTTAGTATAGAAAGGAGGTATCAAGGCTGACAAGGTTGAGAACCACTCTGACCTAAGCAGACATTTGCAAATGTAGGAGAACGGTTAACCGTGCATAGGGGCCACCTGGAATGCCTGTACCTCATCGACCCACATAATAAAGGGCACCTACAGGTCAGAGGTCTACACAGAAGCAATACACCCCCCGTCCCTCCAAGTTCTTAGGTTGTATTTCCTAATTTATTTTACTATTTCTATGTCTGAAAGAGATCTCCAAATAGGGTAAAAGAAGGGAGTATATTAGGTACACTGTACCTAATGTAAACTATAATTCAGGTTTACAAAAAACAAGGTAAGTATACGAGATCAGACAATCAAGTTCGTGAACTCATCCTAGAAAAAATGCTACACACCTCATTGCTGAACATCACTATGGTCACCTTCGAAGTACTCCCCTTGGGAAGCTATGCACCAACGCCAGCGCCTAGTCCACCCTTCAAAGCAATTTTGGAACTCTTTTTCTGGAATGGCCATCAGAGCTGTCATCACGTTAACTTTTGATGTCCTGAATGTCATCAAAATGTCTTCCTTTCAGTATTTTCCTTTATCTTCACATAAGGAAAGAAGTCATTGGGGGCCAGATCAGGTGAGTAGGGAGAGTGTTCCAATACAGTTATTTGTTTACTGGCTAAAAACAGTGCCATGTGAGCTGGTGCGCTGTCCTGATGCAAGAGCCATGAATTGTTGGCAAAAAGTTCGGGTCATTTGCCTCTAACTTTTTCACTCAGCCTTTTCAGCACCTCCAAATAGTAAACTTGGTTAACTGTTTGTCCAGTTGGTACAAATTCATAATGAAGAATCCCTCTGATATCAAATAAGGTTAGCGACACTGTTGCAACAAGTTCGCAAACTTAATTGTCAGACCTCGTACCATCCTGCTGATGCCAATTATTTGTTCTTAAATGTCTTGTCATTTACCACCAACTGAAAGCAACTCAGATCCAATCCCTAAATAATTCAAATTAGCACCAAGGGCTATTCCATTCTACTCCTACTAGTAAGCTTCCCTAAAACCAGTAAATTCACATTAAATAGCTTAGCATACATCCTCAGGCTATATATATAATGCTTCTCCAGGTAGTATCAACAATGCAAATATATCCGTATTGTTTATAATATGACAAAGCAAATCATGTTACTGAAAGCCAGTATCTTAAAAGAAAAGAGACACAAATATAAACAAAGTTAAGATAAAACCTTTTCATGTTCAATTTGCAATGGAAATGTTACCATGAAATCATGAGTTTTCTTTTTGCTGTTTTCGATTGCTATCCACTCAGAGGGCCGTGCAGCAGCCACATCCCAGCACCCCAACGTTGGTTTCTAAATAACAGTCTCCACTAAAAGGGAACTCTTTGGAGAAATGCTTGACAATTCAAGGTGAAAATTCAAAGTGAGCCTGGAATATCTTACTGCATTACAGAGCAAGGAAGTACTCAAACAATGAGAAGGTCATGCCAAAAGTGCTCAGGAGGCTGCATAAAATGGTTCACACTAGCGAAGAGAATAAAGATTATAACTGATTGAAATACACTGAAAAAAAAAATAAAAATCCATGAGTCTAGAGGGGTATTTAAAATGAGAGAGAGCACATAAGCATGCAGGTGTGCGTGCCAGTGGAGAGGAAGACGAGAGCTTTCCTTTACAGAAGAGTTTCAGCTAATAGGAAAGTTAGGAAGACTCACTGTTCTGCAGTCTTTAGTGTAATATCCGACTTGGTCAGACCCATCGGTAGATCTATCAACTATTGGCTGAAAGCTCACTCAGAGACGGGATTCATGCAGTGCAGAAGAACTCTCACTAGATTACGTACCAATTTTGCTGCATCGGGAGAAATATACTTCTACAATGCAGAGATCTGTCAGTTGTTACCAGATCAAATATTTTATCACTAATGGCAAAGCAACCTGACACTTGCCTCCTGTCCAAATGTCCAGCCTAAATCTAATCAAGCCTCTAGACCTGTGCTGTTCAACATGGTGGCTATTTATTCACAGATAGCTAATGAGCACTTAATATGCGGCTGGAGTGACTGAGGAACTACATTTCAATTTTGTTCAATTTTAATCAATTCAAATAGCCAAATATGGCTAGTGGCTACCATATTGGGCAGTGCAGACACGGAACATTTCCATCACTTTAGAAACCTCTCCTGGACAGCACTGCTCTAGCCTAAGGAATACAGGGGATACGGAAACAAGCTAAAGGACACCAAAAAGACATGATCAAACAAACCCAGAATGTGAGATAGTCTATTAGACAACTGCTCTGGACTCTCTTAAAAAGTATCATAAGGCGTGGGGATGTGGAAAGGCTGGGATTATGGTTGTATGATAAAACAGCTTCAAAAGACATACAACCAATTGTAATTTATGAACCTAGATTATGTCATGGTAAGGAAACATATAATAGACATTTCATAATTGGGGATATTTAAATGGAGTAAATATCAGGTGATATTATGGAATTATAAATTTTCTTAGGTGTGAAAATGGTATGGGGCTGGTCTTATTCTAAAGAGATGCATGCTAAATAAAAAACAGAATTTAGAGGTGACTTGTCATGAAATCTACAACTTACTTTCAAATGGCATAGTAAAAAGGCATTCATATAGAGAGATAAAGCAAATATGCAAAAAAAGTCAACAGATATTATATCTATAAGAAGATACGGTGTTTGTTTTACTATTTTAAAATATTTGTTTGAAAATTTTCATGATTAAAAAGTTGGGGGGGGGGGGAATAACCAGCCATGGAATTATAGTGTATACTGTCATCTCTGTGTTTTCTGGCTTTTCATTCTGCCAGGAACACGCTCTTTTTATACTAAAAAAAAAAAAAGCAACTTTTTATACTCAGAAAAAAAGTCACCAGCTTAATCAAGTAATCAAACTGGCTACACTAATAGTATCACTAAGTGCTACAAGGAGAATTTAAAAGCTCTCAGAATAAGAGCCCTATTCATATTATATTGTTTCTATCTTTAAGGTTAAAAATTTTGCAAACAACACTAACGGAAATTCCTAGTCAAAAGCACCTATATGTTTAAACTAAAATGGTTACTAGCACAAATATGTAGTAACATTTTGAATATCACTTTTCACTAAGCCAAGAGTATCTAACTATTAAGTATTTTTCGTAAAAGCCAAAATGACAGTCACTAAAACTTCTCCTTCATTTTAAGGTTGCTTAGAATTAATTAATCATGAAAGTAACCCAGGAGCGGCCATTTAGCCATTTCATAACAGCCTTGGAGGAGAGGCGCCCTCCTCTGAAAGAAGCCCTCAGAGCTGTGTGGCCAGAGCTGGCTACACCCTGGGCCACGTGAGCACAGGGATTATTACAGTGCCTCAACCAGGCCCCTCACAAGAGGCAGTGTCTTTGCCAAGGTCTCTTTTCATCCCTGAACTATAACTGAGAGGAAAGGTCCTTTCTAAGTTCTCAGCTGCCAAAAACAAGAGGTTCAATATGGATTTACTTAAGGGCCTTTGCCAGAGACCTGCGGGATTCATTCTGTCCTCTAATGTAAACTGGCCTCACGTCAGCTTCCACACCAAGACCTGGTATGTTTTCCCCTGTTCATGTTATATATTCAAAATTATTTTTCCTAAGGAAAAGCTCTCAATTTCTTTTGCGTTATTTCTGTGTATATGCTTTCCTAGGAGGGCAGACTAAAGCTGCTTCCACACACAAAAATGTGTATCCATATTAGGTGAACAAAAGCTTTCCTGAAATTTTTCATCACTGAGCTACATTTCCCATTAAATTATTTAAAAAGAATGAATCATCAGAATAAGATCATTACATATATATATTGAGAGACATGATAATTTTTACATTTTATAATGCTGTCACCAAAGGAACTAAAAATATCTGTCTTTTTATCAAGCAAAAATAAAGACACAGAAACACAATCTGTCTTAGGAAACGTGGCGTCCATCATGTTATTGCACTTCAGTTTCCTCCTCAAGATCCTGAATATGTTTGGCACATAATAAGTATTTATGCTTATTTTCTGCCCAATTTTTTATTTTGAAAAATCTCAAACATATAGAAAAATTTTCCCCATTTTTGTACCTATTTTTAAGATAAGTCTATACGTGCATATAGCCATACATGTACATTAATTACTAACAGTTCATATTTGTGTGATTTAAAATTCCTTAAAAATTAAATCATGGAAATTCAGAGAATGTTATCTAAATAAAGCCTGCTTTTCAACAAACAAATGGGGTTGATTTGTGATCTCTTTTGATTTACAGTAATTTACATCTGGATATATTTTCTCATATTAACAATTCCATTAAACAGTAAAATGTTCCCAAGGTTAAAAAGCTTTATGTGCTTTCACTTATCATTTGGAGACTAAAATAAATAAATAAATAAAATTATGTTCTTCCAAGAGGTTGGAGCTTAGTTTACAGTTCAAAAGAAGTAAAAATCTGGAACACAGCTCATTCACCTAATTAAGAACATGTCTTTTGGTTGATTTTCATTATAAGTCTTTTAGTACTACTACTAGTGTTTCTTTTAATCTATATGCATGTACTATTTTGATTAACCAACTTTGTAAAATTAGTTGCCTAAAGTGAAAGATCAGATCTCACATGAGAATCCAGCTTTCAAGTTTCTCTTGAAACATCAGAGCCACACTGGGTCTTCACTGCCACGTGGCAACTACTGGCTGCTGGGCCAGGGAGGGAGGAGGGGCTGCCTCCTGAGGGGAAGGCTTTTCCTACTTGGTTAGAGACACCTATGCTGGCCACTGGCTGCTCCCTTCCCTACAAGCTTATGAGCTGAAGACTCCTGGTCTACAACATTACTTCCCATTTTACTTATCATGTTGAAATGACTGAAAATATTCTAAATATATTATGATATATATTTTGTGATTAAAGTCCTGTATTTTTAAAAAATCATGTTATTTCCCTAATAAATTCTGTGATACCTTATTCCCTGCCTTCCATTTATAACTGTTCAGACTCAGCTAAAAAGTAAAGATGAAAATACAACACAGTCATACAGAGCATTCACATTTTTTTCAATTTCGAATAGAGTCAAACACTTAGGAGCTAAGAAAAGGTTGACAAAACAGTATCTTAAATTATTCCCAAGTAGTCACAAGCTTTTTAAATGTTCTACTTGTGTATATAACAAGTGATATGAAAAACAGCTTCCCTGTTAGAGACAGTTCTGAGATACCCCATGGAGACTTCTGGTTGCTATGATACATATATGAGAGTACAACCATTTCTTTTGCAGGAACAGGGAACACATGGTACAGGAATTGGGATATGAAGATATAGATTTTTAAAATGAAGTTCACTATGGCGTTTTCCATGTTATGTGAAAGTACAAATGAGATCAGGAAGGGTTACAACAAATTCGTGACAGGCGGACCTAAGATGAGGAAGGTGAGACATAACTATGAAGCAGCTCTGAACTCCCGAGGCACCGTGAGCCTCGATACTGTATTAAAAGAGCATCCAAAAAACTTCCTTAAATGGGGTGAATTAAGTCAAATACACTGTGAAACTTTTACTTTGTGTAAGACGGTGCATCAAAAACTTAAGGGAAGTCATCAAGGTACAGGGAAGTCTAAGCAGACACCCCTAAACTGAAGACATTTCCAAGATGGCGAGTTTATGTGGCACAGCAACAGGTGGCACGAGCCAGCAGAGAAGGATGATATTAAGACACAAGTGAGCAAGTCAGAGAAAAAGTTACTTTTTTTTTAACGCTAGGCCTACGTCACAGGTTAATTATCAGGCTACCCACAAATACTTTATAGTTTACACAAGCGCATGCTAGAAATGGTTCTGTGGATGTGGGCCTTGCCCAGACATGAAACAGCAGATAAAAGGAACTGGCATTTGGCCACACATTCTCAATTATCATCACTGACTGCATTTCTTTGAAGGGAGAACATACCCAACTTTGTAACCCTTGAGGAGAATGCAGTTGAAGGCATACACATAATTTTCTCCTTCTGGGTCTGTTTTCAGATGTCCTGTATCTTTGTAATAGTGCTCTCGGTTTGGCTGAGGTGAGACTGGATGAAAGCAATGGAAATGTAACAGATGAACACAGGCAGAACATCTTCCCTCTTTTTTCCCTGTCCGCCAACAGTTTTACCTTTCCCATTGAATTAGCAAGAAAGAATAGTTCTGCAAAGCACACAAAGAGGAGCTTTTCTTCTTTATTCCAGAGCGTCACATAGCTGGCTCACACAAGCCTTTGCAGCTCGCAGATGCGTGCTCACCAAGGCCCCGCCTGGCCCTGGCAGAAAGCCTCCTCCCTCGAACCCTCCGGGGGTCACTAGAATAGGATTCTGACTGTAAGGAACTAAAAAATGGAGGCCAGCTTACAAAAGGGAATATTTGAGCAAATGTAATTGGTAGTTTCAAGTGCTACAGATTTGTTTCTGAAATCCCTCCACTAGGCTGAAATGTTTAAGCTGGGTTGAACAAAGCTTATGAACAGGTTAAGTTGAATGATATGTAGGCCTGCCAATGGCGTGCTGAACTACTTAATAACCTCACTCCATTCCTGTTTATATAGAACATTTTTCCAGTAACAAAATTAATGTATGCTCAGTGCAGAAAATTAGATAACCTATGAACTAACCCAAAGATCACCACTTTGAACATTTGGGGAACATTCTTTCAGGGAGCACAGCATTAGGAGTGTGGACTAGAAGTTCTGGATTCAAATCGTACCTGGAGCACTTGAGTACATTTAGCTGGGCACAAGATGGACAAATGATTCAATCTCACCTAATCTGTTTTTTCTCACCTGCAAAATGTAGATAGTAACAGTTCCTATCTTGTAGGGTCCGGTCAGGATTAAACGAGGCAACATATGTAAAATGCTTAGAACAGGGCTTGACACATAGTAAATGTACAAACAGTGTTATCTATTCTTTCTATACAAAAAGTTATATGTATTTCTTCCCCAGCACACGGTTTAAGATCATAAATACTGTTTCATAATCTGCTTTGATCACTTCGGGATGTGGTGCAAACATTTTCCTCTTCACTCCCCACACAGGACCTGTGGGAAAGCTGCTGCAGGCAGTTCCTCACGGCACAGATCTGTAGGCACTCCCAGCACAGTGAGAGGACCAAGAAACCATAACTGCTGCAAAGGAAAGGTGGGAATCTTCGGAATGGCCAGAAGCTGATGATGTGGCCTGGCAGCTCTGCCCAAAGGCCATGACTGGGTGAAACCAGTAAGATCCTCTCTGGGGAAGCCTGACTGTGAGATACACACAGTCAGCGGGCAGGCTGAGTGGTGCACAAGCGACAAGAAACGCAAAACAAAGAACAGTAAGCAGAAGCTCGGCAGCTGAGAAGAGTTAGAAAGGCAGCTCCTCCCCAGTGGAAGGGAGGGGCTGGGCCACTGACCAGGCTCCGGAGCCACCCCGCTTTCCCAATGTCATCCACCCTCTGTGACCCAACTTTCATTTCTGCATACAACGGCAGGGCAGCTGCTGTGACACTGTCATATTCTTCCTCATTTAACGGAGGGACCTGTAGGTATGTTTACTCCTAACAACCTGAAAGGGCCTACCTACCTCCACTGCATTTATGTGGAGGCTCTAGTGGTCATGTCAATAATTTTAAGACAAAAAAATTGTATTTTCTTAAGCACTTGCTGTGTCAAGCACTGGGGATTCAACAGTCAGCAAGAATGAATGGAACCTGACACACAGGGTGTGAAGGCTGGCACAGAAGACAAACAAGCAGTACCAATAAAAGGTGATAAATATTATGAAGCTACAAGGGCCGCCTGCAATGGAGACACACAGGAAGAACAACGAATCTGCAGGGTGGAATCATACAGACTTCATGAAAGAAGTGACCTTCAGCTTGAGGCACAAAAAGCCAGCCAGGTGTGACAGAAACTGCAGACTGCTCACTCGGTACCCACGCCCACCCACAGGGACTCCACGAGCACCAGCCTTGTGAAGTAACAGAGTCCTGGCCGGAAAAGTGAAGTGGCTCAGCGTTTCCTCTCAGGGCACCCTAGAGTCCTGGCCTCATTGAACAGGGAGGGCCGGCTTCTTTGGTAGGAAAGCATCTTTCAATAGTGGAAATATTTAGTATGTCATACAGAAATATGTAAGAGAATCAAAATCACGGTAGAAATATTTCTACATTAAGGGGACCAGATATATTTTGTCACATTTAAAAGAATTTGGCCTACTAGATTGTAACCTCAATTTTAAAAGTACAATTAAATGATTTCTGACATGATTTTAAGTTGAAAATCTTAAGTTCACGTACAATGTGGGAATATTTAAAGAATCGAAGAAGACTTCCTTATTTGTAAGTCTAATATATGAAATTCACAGGACTTTTTTGTTGAAGAGCTTCCTAAGGTTTGTATTTTATTTTTAAGTCAGACAAGCGAATTTCTTTAAAAAGCAATCAAGTATATAAAATTGGCAAACGCAATCTGGAACATCTGGTCTAGGTATTATCCAAAGGCCCCTTAAAAATGACTGGTAAAATCTCCTACGCTTAAAGAGCAACCAGGTTTGTAAGCATTATGAAAGAACTAAGTCTTTGAATGTGTACACTAAAAAAGTCATAACACTGTGAAAACTAAGTAAACCCCTGAATAGTGATTTCTGCTTACAAAAGCTACCTTTCAAGGGCAGTAAAAAACATCAACCTACATCCTCTCTGATTCCAAGTCTGATTCTCTGTTGATGGACACGGAATTGGAAACACCGCCCCCCACTATCTTATTTTGATGGAAGCCACTGAAATGTTTGTTTTTGTAATGCCGTTATTTCTCTAATTGTTATTGTTTATGCAAACATGTATTTGATACCTTGTTCTAAAGTTCCAAGCAGTCCCCGGACATTTCTCTATCCTCTCAATATGCTGGAATCAAGTACAGAGTATGGTATGCCTCCCTGACTGGCGGGGAATGGTGCCCAAAGCCAGGCGGGATTCTTCGGGGCTGAGAGAGGCAGGCTGCATGTAATGCCAGGCTGAGGGTTCCCTGCAGGCCAGCAGGCAGGTGAGACACTGAACATGGGCGTTTCATTACCTGTGCTACATCACTCACTTCTCCTGTCCCAAGTACTTAATTCCTACTTCAGCTACTTTCCCCTTCTACCTACCACGTATCCCCCAAAATGAGACCTAACAGGAAAATAAGCCCGAGCATGAGTTTTCAGGAGGACATCCCCTGAACATAAGCCCTAATGCGTCTTTTAGCAAAAATTAACATAGGACGCGTCTTATTTTCAGGGAAGCATGGCACTACTACTAAAGGACGGTGTGAATTTCCAGGAGACAGAACGGTAAGCAGGGTGCCCTATACCTTCCGACTCCCATACTGCTCTCCTCCGGCAATCATCTACTTGTCTGCATCTTAGCTGCACGCGTATAACCCAGGGAGAATTCAACCATAAACTCAACACAAGAATAGTAACAACAGCTAATACAAGCTTACCTGAAACATGGCCAAATCCAAATGTCCTCTACAAAGGTAGAGCTGTCATGGATCCCCCTCCCCCACTACCCCAACTTCTAAAACCAAGTAGTTAAGTTTTACAAAAGGTCCCTGAACGTTTTCCTTCCCCTCTATTCTAGAACCATCACTCTATCTCAGGTCTTCCGACAACCTGTCTGAATCCACAACTGCAACTCTGTCAAACATCACTTTTGCCTTAGATGCCTTAGAAAAGGGGTGTCCAAACGTTTTTCAACGTTTTTCACCAAGGGCCATATGCGGTAAAATATACAAACAGCCGGGCCACTCACTCGAGGTGAAGTACGTATTGCCTCACCTGGTTTATTTAGGTAAACTAAATATATTTTTGGAATTTGCTGCGGGCCAATTAACAATGGATCATGGGCCACAGTTGGCCCGTGGGCCGCAGTTTGGACACCCCTGCCTCAGAACCTACAGCAGCCAACTGGATTTAAATCAAAAGGAAGTAGTTTAGGTCCACCAACTGGTCCTACCACACTTATTTCAAAAGTCAAATCTATGGGCTCCTCCAGAAAGAACGCTGATCATGTCCATTTGGGATATTTCTGCAGGACTTTTCCTGTTCCATCTGTCACAGATGCATGAATTAATCACTTGGTGTTCACCTAGCTGTGTACCAGGCACAGGAAAGGAGGATTTAAAATGGGAAACATAATCTTTGCCCTCGGAGATTATAATCTAGTTATGGATACCAGATGTATGATAAAACTGAGAGTGACACGAGCCAATGTATGCTTGTCGGAGCTGAGAGTGAGGAAAGAATTCCTGGTGTATTCCAAAGGAATAATTAGTCCAAGAGGACTTCGGCAAGGGCTAGACCAAAAAAACCCACAGAATTTAGACTCGTACTAAGCGTGATTTTATATGTCCTTAGAATCAGTCTGATATCCCCTCTGGAACAAGGAAATGGCTCTATAACACTAGGCATGTGATGAGGGCAAGCAGACTGGGCGATAAAACCCATGCCACTGAGCAGGAGCCCTGAGTGACATAACAAAGCAGAACAGAGCAAGGTGTCGCCACAGAGGCGATGGGGAAACAGTAGTTCCTTCCTCCTGTTTTGAACTGAAATCTCTTTCTCAGTTTCCCCAATCAAATTGTAAGCTCTTGAAGTAAGGGCACTAAGGGTGTAAGACTTTACTTCTCGTGACTATGTATTTTAGAGTATCTAATAAGATATATTGGGCACGGTCCAGAAATTCAACTCATATATATTGAGTATCATGTGACTAAATAAAAGAAAATACAATTAACTCTGGAGCTGCACCATTAAGAGCTCTGGCTAACAGAATTGTTGCTTTAGTGACTATTCTATGGCCAGGACCCAGGAAGCATGGGAGAATAAAGGACGCCTCCTCCTGATCCAAAGGTTAATGAGAATGAACCATTTATACCGATACTGCTTGTTCGTATTTCATAGAACTGATGAACTCTTTGATTCTTCATCTTCTGCCACAGGTGAGAGAGGCAGTACTGGGAGATCACAAGTGGGGTCTGGTCTAACGAGACGCAGTCACCGCCTGAGTCCTGCCCCGGCACAGAGGGGTCCTGGTAAACATTACCACGGCACAACCTGACCCCCTTTAATCAAGGAGGCACATGGTAACTGTTACATGCCTGCCTTCTGTGATCATGAGTATGTTTATTCGGGGAGTGGTGACAAATTACAGAACTGCACAGACAGGACAGGTTCATGATTACAGGGGATGGCGTGCATACCTCCTCGCAGACTTCCCGGACTGCTGCCACACTCGGCTCCTCGTCAGGCTCCATGCCTCCTCCAGGGACAATCCATCGGTCTGGATGGCGACTGCTGCTCACAAGTAGCACCTGAAAGTCACAGAGGTCACACAGGTGGTTAAAAACTTTAAAAAATCATAAAATTCAGAGTTTAAACACCCCTCCAAATCATTGTTTATACCTCTCCAAATCATTTCTTGAAAGGCAGCTTTTGTTTCTGTTTGGAAAAGCAGACAATCTGCCTAGTGAAAGCATTGAAAAGGGCATCGAAACCAGTGGCCACTCCTCTACTTTCCCTTCAGACTGTCATTTGTCCTACCTATCCTCTCCTTCATCCCTTTCTCTAAAGCCCTCTGAATACAGAGCTGACAAAAGTCTATGCGAGCTTGTGAACACTGTGAAAGGCTGGCCTTCTAGAAGGGAAGAAGTCCTTAGGCCTGGTTGGCACCACAGTGCCCACACGTTCCCTCCAAGGTTCTCACTACCATGTGTCCTAGTTCTTCTCCATCATGTGTCACAGACCAATACAACATGCCACGCTAAGCTCTAAGGGAACGCTGAGAACCTAATTCTGTCATCTACATGAGAAGTAGAAAATTTTCTTTTCATGATGTTTTCAGCTGAGATAAAAATGAAAGTTTTTAACTAGGAAATTTTATTAAGAAATGAAAAGCAAACACACACAATATTGATATACAATACGGTTTACTAATTCAAACAACCAGCATTCTAGTCATGGCTGAAACAAAATCCGGAATTTCCTTAGGGCCTCTTCGTTATCCTCTCTAGGACAGATGCTAAACAAAATTAGCTGGACTCCTCATTTGGGGGTACAGTTGGGTTGGCATATTTCCAAAACTAAAGGAATCCTCAACTGCTCCCTAAACCACCACTTTTAGATGACATGTTTTGAGTCTCCATCCTTATTCCAAACCATATCTAAGCTACCCTTCGTCCTTCATCTCCCCTCCACGCCCCAGCACTTAACTTCTACTCCACACTCATCCTTGTTGCCCCAAAGAGAATATTACTTCCTCTTTAGCCCTTACAGATTCCACCGCTGACTTCCGGTTATCTACCTTCCCATCATCTCCTCTCTCTCCCTTGAGGTTTCTGCAGTGATGAGCCCTTGGAAATGCGACCCTTTTCTTCCCATCATCATAGATACTCCTGACGCTACTCTACAAAACCTGCGATCTGCAGGGACCAGTTACGAGAAGGAAATCCATGAATCCACATGTAATCACCAACATGGACTGAGAAATGTGTTATACTAGCAAGTATTATTTTTTAAATGTATGTAAGTTCTGCTTTGATTAAAACAATGCAAACAAATTTAAAATAATACAAAATCCATAGTGATTTCTGGTTGGTATGTATATATGTTTAATCAAGGGATATTAAAAGTACAATGTGGAGGTTTCGTGAAATTTTACTTTTAAATAAGAGTCCTCACTGGACTCCTACTTCACACCATATACAAAAACTGACACAAATTGGACAAACAACCTAAATGTACGAGCTAAAATTATAAAAAGGGGTAAGTCTTTATGACCTAGGATTTGGCAACATATGCCAAATTCTTAGACATGACACCGAAACATGAGCAATAAGAGAAAAAACAGATAAATTGGACTTCACCAAAATTAAAAACTTCTGGGCTGGCCCGGTGGCTCAGGCGGTTAGAGCTCCACGCTCCTAACTCCAAAGGCTGCCAGTTCGATTCCCACATGGGCCAGTGGGCTCTCATCCATGGTTGCCAGTTCAATTCCTCGAGTCCCACAAGGGATGGTGGGCTGTGCCCCCTGCAACTAGAAACAGCAACTGGACCTGGAGCTGAGCTGCGCCCTCCACAACTAAGACTGAAAGGACAACAACTTGAAGCTGAACAACTTGAAGCTCCACAACTAAGATTGAAAGGACAACTCGACTTGGAAAAAAGTCCTGGAAGTACACACTATTCCCCAATAAAGTCCTGTTCCCCTTCCCCAATAAAAAAATCTTAAAAAAAAAAAATTAAAAACTTCTGTGCATCAAAGGCCATTACCAAGAATGTGAAAAGAAGACCTACAAAATGGGAGAAAATGTTTGCAAATCATCTATCTAATAAGGGTCTGATATCCAAAATATATAAAGAACTCTTACAACTCAGTAACAAAAAGACAAACATTTCTCTGAAGAAAACATACAAATAGCCAACAGTCACATGAAAGATGTCACGTCATTAGTCACTAGGGAAGTGCAAAGTGAAACCACCATGAGATACCACTTTACACCCACTAGAATGGCCCTAATTTTAAAAATAACAAGTCCCGACAAGGATGGAGAGGCACTGGAACCCTCATACATTGCTGGTAGGCATGCAGAAGAGTTCAGGTACTGTGGAGAACAGTTTGGGGGTTCCTCCAAAAGTTAAACAAAATATCACATGATCTAGTAATTCTACTCCTGGGTATCTACTCCAAAGAAGTGAAAACAGGCACTCAAACACACACAAATGTTCATGGCAACATTATTCACAATAGCTAAAAAGTAGAAATAACTCAAATGTCCATCAATGGATGAGTGGATAAACAAAATGTGGCATATGCATACATGGAATAATACTCAGTCATAAAAATGAATGCAATACTGATTCACGCTACACAGTGCATGAAGTTCGAAAACATGATGCTAAGTGAAAGCCAGACTCAAATGTCACACATATTGTGTGATTCCATTTATATGCAGTATGCAGAATAGGCAAGTCCACAGCGACATAAAGCAGACTGGTGGTTGCCAGGGCTGGGAAGGGAAAGAATGCGGAGTCACTACTTAATGGGTACAGGGTTTTATTTTGGAATGATCAAAGTGTTTTAGAACTATTAACAGATAAAAGTGGTGTTTGCTAAAATGCCACTGACTTGTTCACTTTAAAATGGCTAATGTGACGTGAACTTCACCTCAATAAAATCAAACCGGTTTTCAGATCACAGTAATTCTTGTTTAAAGCTACAGACGTCAGCGCCACTGCTTTCTTCTCCAGAGTGTACACTCCAGGAGAGCAACCTTCCAGAGATTTATCCTTACTTTTATAATAAATTATAAAAAGCTAAAATAATATACTATTTCCATAAAAGAAAAAGGGATCATTGCCACGCCCATTCCCCTCTAAAACTATGTCCGGCCTTACATTTTAAAAAGGTCCTTATCAAAAGGAAAATAAACCCAAATATAATCATGTTTGTTAATTCGAGTTAAAAAGTTAAAAAAAGAAGTCCTCCAAAGACAACTCTAGACGATGGCATTTAAGTCTTATCTATCTCTAATCTGCAAGGGAGATTCAGAAAGAAAAAGTTTAAGGGTATTAATCCTTTAATGATTTGTTATATAAATACATAAAGTCTTTCTTCCTAGAGTTCTCCCACTTCCTGGCAAAATGTTTACCAGCCATTCTAAACCTAAGCATTTGCCTCAAAGGCTGACTGGGGCCACCCAATTAGGTTGCAATCTAAATGAAAGACCTTTTCAGGGACATTTCAGAGCTAAGGCAAAGAAAAGAAAACCTCTAACATAAAGTATAATTTAATCTCTAAATTTCAATCAATGTGAAATATTAATTCGTGAACCTAGCAAGTGTCATCGCTTCGCACATTCAGAGCTTGACTACACGAGGCAAGACTGTGTAACTGAGGCTGGGGAGAGCAAGCAAGCTTCATTCCTTTGTAGTCACATTTCAAAGCAAACACTATTACCAGTAAATAGTTCTCAGTAAGTTTCCCTGACAACCCATCAAAAATTTACTGCAAAGGAACTAAACAAAACCAAATATTCTTTACTTTAGCAGAAGGCTTTACTCCTTTCCTACCTTATAAAATAGTAAGCGGTATTCTGGTCACTTAATTCTTATTCTGAAGCTTGATTTTTAAATATAAAATTATCTAAAAAAAATAAAACGGCAAAGCACCTAAAAGATTCTAAAAATGACACATAAGAAAAAAATGTAACTTGTCATTTATTCAACATTCATTAAGCATTATCACGAGCCAGGAACATGAGATGCAGAAATTAAAAGCTCTGCAATTTTGAAGCAGGTTGACATGGGGGATCAGCCGACCAGGTATCAGACCTTTTATGAAGCTTTTGTCATCGAGACAGTGAAATCAGCGCGTACAGAGATGGAGAAATGCACCCACAAAACACACCTCCCATCCTACACAGAACGCTTGGATTCAGGACACAGGCAGCCCTGCTGGAACAACCTGTTATCCACATGGACACAGAGGAAAATGATTATATTAATTAGGGACACATGTGTTCAGTGAAAGAAGAAAGAAATGTGTGGAAATGATAAACCTAATGGGGAGAGGTTTACATAACCTGGAACAGTAATGTTTTATTTCCTAGTTTTTAAAAAATTGCTTTAATATTGCTTAATACAAATTTTCAAAAGAAAATTAAGAAAGAAAGCCAGGGGCCGGCCCAGTGGCTCAGGCGGTTGGAGCTCCTAACACCAAAGGCTGCCGGTTCGATTCCCACATGGGCCTGTGGGCTCTCAACCACAAGGTTGCTGGTTCAATTCCTCGAGTCCCACAAGGGATGGTGGGCTGTGCCCCCTGCAACTAAGATTGAACACGGCACCTTGAGCTGAGCTGCCGCTGAGCTCCCGGATGGCTCAGTTGGTTGGAGCGCATCCTCTCAACCACAAGGTTGTCGGTTCGACTCCCCCAAGGGATGGTGGGCTGCGCCCCCTGAAACTAGCAAAGGCAACTGGACCTGGAGCTGAGCTGCGCCCTCCACAACTAAGACTGAAAGGACAACAACTTGACTTGGAAAAAAGGCCTGGAAGTACACACTGTTCCCTAATAAAGTCCTGTTCCCCTTCCCCAATAAAATCTTTTAAAAAAATAGTAATAAATAAACAAATAAATAAAAGAAATTTTAAAAAAAGCCCCCTAAAGAAACTGAGTGGAGAAAGAAATAAAAGAAAACAAAAAGTCCTAACACAGGGTAAGGAGAGCTTTGGCTGAGAGGAGGCAGTAGAGGGATGGTAAGGGAAGGTTTCTTAAAGGAAGTGACTTGAATCCAAGCTCAAGAAAGACTTTTTTTTTTTTAAATCATCAGAAGCCTACTGTGTGCTCTTGTCTTGGGACACAAAAGCAAGGCAGATACAGCCTCAGCTCTTGAGGAATGTGAAGTCCAGTGGATGAGACCAACAAGAAGTCAGGTGACTAAATATATCCGAGTGACTGTGCCTGAGCCCCTAAAGCTCACTCGCTATTTCATGTTTTTGCCTAGAGTATCCAACCCTCTGTTCTGTTACGTGAGGCCATCTGACTAGTTCTGGCTCGTGAAATGTGAGCAGAAGGGACATGTGTCCTGCTGGGCAGAGGCAGGGAGAAGCCCATCCATTCTCTCTTCCTCTTTCACAGTGCCCAAAGACATGGCGAGCTCTGAATCCCTGCATGGAACAGAATTCCTATGTGAGCAGAGCTTCTGAAAATCCATGACTGATAGGCATCATAAAAAGGAATAAACCCTGTTGTGTTAAAACAGTGAGATTCGGGGTAAATTTGTTACTGAAGTGCAACCTAGGCTATATGCTGAGTAACAGCGTGAGCGGTCAGTGAAATGTCCAAGGATCTGTCCTGGTGACTGCCTCAAACCCAGTTCCTAAGCCTGGAGCCTGACCCGTACAAGTGGCAATAGATGATGAACAAATGAAAACAATGGACCAACGAATGAACAGACAAACAAATGCTTTTAAAAAAGGAAATGCAGGGAGCATACAGAAGGGGTTACTTACGGAGGCTGAAAAAGGCAGGGGTCCAATTATGCAGAGTTTGGATCACAATCTGAAGGCAGTGGGTAAGTCACTGAACTGTTTAAGCACAGAAATGATATAGCCCAATCTGGGTTTTAGAAAAGTCACTTTGACTAGGGCTGGATGGACAAGCCTAGTAATAGAATACATTTCTGCAGTGAATTCAAGCTGAGAAAAAAAATGAGGACAGAAGTGGGAGCTGAGAGGAAGTGGCAGGTTTCCAGGTATATACATGAGGCAGAATCTGCAGGAGCAGGTGACTGACAGGATGTGGGCGGAGCCAGTGGTGGAGCTGCCTTAGGAGGAGAATGTGGAAGGTCAGTGGAGGGGGAAACACAGGGAGGCTGTCCTCCAACACACGAACTGGAGAGTTCAGTGAGCTGTCTCATGAGTATTTCTAGTGGACAATCATAAAAGTGGGACTGGAGCTAAGGAGATGGAAAGAGACTGAGATTTGGAAAACAGCAGTCTCAGGCTCTTCCAGCCTGGATGAGACTCAGCAAAGGAGAATACCGACATTTGCAAAACTTTAGCCAGAGGAGCTATCTCCATTCCCTCTACCTACCCTGCACCCTATTTGGTGTCATGTAAGTTTCCGTTCCCATCACTAAGAGTATAATAGTGGTAGATACATTCCAGGTAACCCAGGTTAAAGTTCTGGAAATCTCTTCCTTAAGAATTAGATTATCTGCGGGGATAATCTCCATCATGAAAAATCCTGATTAGCAAGCTATGTACCTTAGACATCTTACTAACTTCCAGAAAACTGCATGCAGTAATGCCTAACGTGGTCTCACTTCCAACAATGTGATGCCCGCCGCATATGACAGCCCCTCAGCACCGCCATTACTGCCAGAGAGGTCTGCTGGTACCCAGGGGGCTGCACCCCATCAAAGCTGTGACATGCCCAGCAATCGGCTTCTACAGACAAGCCCTTTCTAGTCATCTGTGTGTATCTCCTTAAAAATAAGACCAATATAATATGAATAATTATCTGCACTTGCTGGGATTCCAGATAAATAGTTTACTTTTATAGAACGTTTCACAGAACAGCAGCCGCAAGTTCTTGTGCACACGACCCTGCTAAAATGACGAGTAAAGCTGTGTATGAGGTGAGGTAACTTGCTCATATTAAATCAGTGAATTATCACAGGGCCAAGCACTAGTAGTTTCAGTTCCTTGAGTTTTAAAACTATTTTCCCCATTAGCTGTTTTTTTTTCCTACACAGGAACTCAAAATATTGCTAAAAGGAAGAACAAGTAGCATAAAGTCAGTTTATAAAATGCCTTATAAACATCCCTTCACTTTATCTGGCTAATCAGGTTGTTTATTTAACAAAAGAGGAAATACCCTGCCTTGTCCAAAGAAACACCACACTGCTGTGAACAGATGATCTGACAATTCTGACTTTGGGAGCAACAAGGTGTTTTAAGAACAATATGAAAAGGCAGTCGGAGGCAAGCTGTTACTCACAGATCCCGTCCCTAAGCACGAGTGCCAGGGTGTGGGCTGCGACACTAGACTGCTTAGTGAGTGTCCTGTCCTGGCTTTCCAAATTAATGTCCAAGCGTTAAGGTAACCACAGGGAACACTCTACTGCCTGGTATCCCGTGATTGATTGCTAAAAGGGCTAAAGAAACCAGTAAACCTGGCAGTATTTGCAGGTTGTATGAAAATAAAAGCAAAGACTGACAGTTGATGGATGACACTGACTACAACTCCCGGGTACCCGAGGTGCTCCTGCAAACCTTCCCCCCCACTCTTGTAAACCCGGAAAGAAAGCAGACTGCCACTGGGGAGAGTACACAGGAACAACAGCGGGTCGTATTTACTCAGCGCCCACTTTAAGCCAGCTGCTGGCATTTTACATATTCTACTTTTAAGATACATCTCTCTACTTGTCCTGGAAGCCAGGTCGTATGTCGTTCTCGCCATTACGGCCACGAGGGCACCAAGCCTAGCTGGCTTGGTGATGTGGTGAAGGCACAGGAAGGGCCCGTGTGGAGCCGGGGTTCACACCACGGTGGGTCTCCAAACCTGTCTCGGACCACCAGGCCACCAAGACCATCACAGCCGTGAGGTAGGTAGACCCACATGAAAAACCTGCTGAAAACTTCACTGCCGCTGGATAAAAGCGAGACACAATTTTCTCCAGGCCAGGTATAAGGAAAAGGAAAAGATAGAGAAGGCATCTTAATCAAGTAGTTGATTCAAGTCAAGGATCTGGAGATCTTTCCAGTAGTCTCTTCCCTGACAGAGACGGTCTGCGTATTTGTTAGCTCTTTCTTAGCAGAGCTGTCTTCTACACAGAGGTGTACTCCTCTATATTATGCAACCTTTTTACACTTGCTTTTCTGAAAATGTTTATTAATATACATAAAAAATGACTACTAACTCTCAGTATGAAGCTCCATTATTTTTCACATTTGTTTAGAAACTACAATTTCTAAATTTCAAGTAATTTCAGGTAAGCAATTTCAAGTAATTCCTTACTCAAGCATTTATTCCCCAAATAACTGCTGTCCAGTCATTATTTGCTTAGAAATGAGGTATAAGGGTGGGGGTGGGGGACAGAGATGTACAAAAATATATAAAGCCTACCCTTGAACAGCCTACCCTCTAATGAAAGGACTGGAAATGGTGGCCCACGAGCCACATCTAGTTTACCATCTGTTTCTGTATGGCCCATGACCTACGAATGGGCTTTACATTTTCAAAAGGTTGAAAAAACTCAAAAGAATATTCTGTGACATGTGAATTTATATGAAATTCAAAATTCAGTGTCTATGAATAAAGAGTACTCGTACTGAAACACAGCCCTGCTCCTTGACTTACCTACAGTCTACAGCTGCTTTCTTTTTTTTCAAGGAGGGTGCAGCTCACAGCAGCCCATGTGGGGATCGAACCGACCACCTTGGTGTTACCAGCACCACGCTCCAACCAACTGAGCTAACGGGCCACCCCGTCAATGGCTGCTTTCAAGCTACAACGGCAAAGTTCAGTACTTTTGACAGATCATATACTCCACAAAGCCAACAATGTCTACTCTCTGGTCCTTTATAGAAAGTTTGCCAAGCCTTGATCTGATGAAAGGCCCGGCCACATCATGGTGCTGATAAGAGCTATTACGGGGGAAAGAAGATTCTGAGAGGGTTCCAGAACAGTTTTTAAGAGGGAACCCTTGAGCTGGGCCCAGAGGAGGAATTTACTGAGCCTAGCAAGGAAAGGTATTCCAGGCAAGGAGCACTGCGACTGCAAAGGCACAGACTTAGGAAACAGTGTGTCACATCCAGGAGCTGCTGGGAAATTCAAGTAGTTTGACATGGTGTAGGGCGCATGATGGGAAGGAGGCTGATCAATTAGATCTGGACCAGCATTAGAAGTTCATATAGCAAGTGCAGCAAAGAGCTATGGCAACTTGGAATCCTTCTTGGTTTTGAGGAGAAGGCTCACCTCACGTGTGTTTCAGAAGCCTGAGTCTGGAGGCTGAATGAGAGACGGGCTGGAGGTGGAACAGAGAGGTCAGTCAGAGAGGATAAGGGAGCCGGATATAATCGGCGTCCCTGGAGGTAGGACAGGAAGTGGAGTCCAGTCCTGTGCAGCAGACAGCAACGACAGGAACTGCGAACTAATCCGAGCGGGGCATGCCATGAAAGGGACCCAGAGGCGCTGGCGTCTCACTGGGGTCCACAGGCGACGAGAGAGAGAAATACAGGAGGGGACCAGGTGGGAAAGGAAAAGTACGTTGGGGTACCTATCGGAGAAGTTAGGCTTCCTACAGCACCTGTGTATGATGGGAACTTCAAAACCTCCATTTAAACGTCCATTTGAAAGCATTCACCCCAGAAACAACAATGCAATCCAGTCCAGTCCAATCCAGTCCAGTCCAATCGGTAGCGCTGAGGAGGAGGAGGATTTCACTTTAAAAGCTTGGGTTCAACTTGGATGTTTTAGAACGAGCATTTAAGACTTATAATTGGCCAAGAAGAATGTCAAGCATTATTCCTTAGGAAATTTCTGAAAGCCAAAGGGAGTAAATGAACTATTTAGAAAGTCACTAAGTTTCCTGAGGTCATTAAAGCAAACAAAGCCCAGCGACAGCATTCCTGACGCCATAAGTCACATGTTTCCCACAGTCTGGGAACAACAGGAATACACTAAAAAGGCAGGTATTCTCAGCCATAAAAAAGGAATGAAATCTTGCCATTTGCGACTACAGGGACAGACCAAGAGGGTGTTATGTTAGATGAGGTAGGTCAGAGAAAGACAAATACTGTACCATTTCACTCATGTGGAATCCAAACTAAACAAACGAATAAACAAAATAAACAGACTCCTCCATACAGAGGACAAAGCGATAGTTGCCAGAGGCCTGGGCAGTTGGTGTGAAGGGGAATTAAGAGGTGCAAACTTACAACATAAATCAGTCATGGGGTTTAGTGTACAGCATAGGGAATACAGTCAACAATATCGCAATAACTACGTAAGAGACAGATGGTTACCAGACATCTTGTGGTGACCGCTGCCTACGGTATATAAATGTCGAATCATTATATTGTACGCCTGAAACTAATACAATATTGTATGTCAACTATACTTTAATTAAAGAGCCTCACATTCCAAAATAAGAAATAAAAAAGTGCATGATTCATACTGTGTGCCCAAAGTAGCAGCCACACTTCAATCACATTGCAATCTAAGTTAAGATGTTCAAGTTGAAGCCCCAGTTGGACGCTGTCTGCCTTTATAAAGGACAGTCAGGAGACGGGGTGACGGTTCTCCTCTTACACCAATCAGCCACACAACTACAAAAACCATTCTCCCTAGACATCAGCTTTCTCAGTTGTAAAATGAGGTGGTCCAAATAATCTCTAACCCCCGCCCCCAGCATTAACATTCTATTGTCCTAAATTTACACAGGGGTGTGTATCTAGAACTGTGCTTCCTAACTCCTTTTTTTTAGAATCCCTTTTAAGTAGTACACACTGCACAAGCAGTGTCCCCAGAGGCGCTTCTTATGAAGACTTCTTGAGATATTCTAGCCTGAGTAGAAATACTTCCTCTTTTTTCCCCCGTTAACCCAAATGGTAACCCATCATTAACACTGTTCTACCTTACTTTTCCCCTACATATGGAGATCATTTGATCAGTACATACTGAAGAACCTCCTGGTTTTCAAAAAAATGACCATGTGGTATTATTTTTTTTTAAAAAAAAACTTCTTTATTTTAGAAAATTCCAAACTTACACAAAAGTAGAGAGAAAAATATAACGAATCTCCAAGTATTCATTACTCAGCTTCAGTGACTTATTAACATTTTGCCAATCATGTTTTATTTACCTACATCCCATGCCGAGTATTTTAAAGCAAATCCCAGGTATCAATATATTTCACCACTAAATACTTCATTATGTATCACTAAGAGATAAGGACATTTTAAAAAATATACCACAATGTCATTATTACCCCTAGCAAAATTAATAATTCCTTGTTCAAATTTCTCCAATTATTTTAAAAACGTTATTTTACAATTGGCTTATTCCTACGAAAATTCAAACCAGGTCCATACACTGCATTTGGTCATATCAGGCACTCAATCTAAAACACTTCCTTGAAAGAGTTCCCTCTCCTGGCCCTTTGTTTTCAAGTCATTGATTTGTTGAAGAAAACAGCATTTATCCTACAGGACTTCCCACACATTCCTGTGTTTGCTAATGCCTTCCCTTGTGGTAATATTCAACTTCTTCCTTTATCCCCCCGATTTCCTGTACCCCGGTGTATAGGTCTGTCTGGAAGCTTGATCAGATTTGGATCTGGTGTTTTGGTACGAAAACTTCACTGAAGGTGCCTACATACGTCCTGCAGCGCTGCACTGTAAGATGCACTGAGATCTAACACTTTCAGTGATCACAAGATGAAACTGGTTTCACGTGTTGTCACATGACCTGCCCATCAGAGCTCACCATCAGCCTTCCGTCCAACGTTTTTCACATCTATTACTGACAGCCAAGATTTCATTAGAGATTGCAAGTAGTGATTTTCTAATGCTATCGTCCCTTCTTGTATTTATTAATTAGCTGGAATTCTACAAGGAAACTTCCTTATCAACTATTTGATTACCCTAAAAAGGCAATATAAATGCTAGATTTTTCTCCTTATTCACAAATTTTCAGAATGACAGTGTGCCCAAGCAACCTCCAAATATTTTTATTGTTGCATTAACTAGATTTTTCTATTTCATGTGTTATAGCAACTGCAGTCATGAATCTGGTTGGCTTCTGATTGTGTCCTTTTTTCTCCAGTACTACACTATAAAAATTTTCAAACACCTGGCTAAGTTGAAAGAATTGTACAGTAACCACCCAATGCCTACCACCTACAATCTACTAGTAATATTTTACAAATCTTGTTTATCTCATATCTTTTTTGATATAAATCTTTAATCTTGGAGTTTTCTTACTTTTTGCCACTGTAACATATCTCAGGCTCATCTTAAGCATTTCCTGCGCCAGATCTGAATTCAGCACTTCTCTAAGGAGCCGTGGTTCCTTTTAGTGGGAAATCATATTTAGAGACCTCAATTTAGGCATTGGTTGCTACTGTATTGTCACTGTTTCTAAGGCTTTTCAATGACAGATAGGAGATATGTCTTATTAGAAATAAAGAGAATAATAAATAGAAAAATTAATTATGGGTCATACTAATATTTCCCTGTCAGATTTAAAGTTACTAAGTTTTTCAACTTCTTGGATTTCTTGCTTTTCTTTATGTCAAATATAACAATATAATTATCTATTTAAGCTGCCCTATAATTAATAGTTTCAAATTAACAGTGCTGTTCACCATAAAAGAGCTAAGTATAGGTTAAGGTTCCTTTGTAGCTCTTCTTCTAGCCTAAGGACAGACCCTACTGCAGATATGCAATCAAAACACTGTTTTCACGTCACAGGAAACATTTATTTCTGTACGGTTATGCCACTAGCTTGACATACAAATTTGTTTGTTTCTGTTTGATTTTTGTTTTTAGGGATTGCATTTTGTTGTAACAGAAGTACAATTCACGTACACTGGAATGTATAGATTGCTGGGGTACAGTTTGATGAGTCTGACTAATGCACGCACCTGAACCTACACCCCTATAGATACACGTTTCCAGACAGTTCCCTATGCCTCTTTCCTGTCAACGCCCCCAAACCAGACGCAATCACTGGTGTGATTTGCGTATACCACCGTAGATTAGTGTTGCCTGTTCTGGATCTTCACATAAATGAGACCAAACAGTAACCACTGGGGATTTTATTATACGGCTGTATCATAACATACTTACCCAGGCCTCCTGATGGGCATTTTGGGCATTTCCAATTTCTGCTATCAAAACAATGCTACAATAAATAGCCCTATTATGAACCATCTCCCACATGTGGAAATATTGGTAGAATTCATACATTTACTCACTCATTCATTCCACTAATACTCACTGAATACCAGTGCCAATCACTGTTCTAGGTACTGTGGATACAGCAGTGACCAGAACAAAGACTGTAGTTGGCAGCAGTTGGAGCTCTTGCTTCCTAGCAACAGTCGGTCATCGGTTTGGGCTAAAATAAACTCATAAAAATTAAAAAGAAAAAAAATACCCCAAAGACCATGCTCTTATGGAATGTACAATCTAATAGGAGAACAAGACAATAAACAAAAATAATGTCAGGTGATCATAAGCACTAATAAGAAAAATAGGCTGAATACGGAAGTAGAAATTCACAGAGTGCTCTTTCAGCGAGGTCAGGAAAGGTCTCTCCTAAGAAGTGATATTTGAGCACAAACCTGATGGAAGTGAGGAAACTAGCCTTTGGGCTCTCCAGGGAAAGGGGGTCCCAGGCAAAGGCTCCTCAGGAGCAGAGGTCCTGCCCTTCGGCAACAAGGTACATGGGGTCAGAGTAGCTAGAGCAGCATTAGCAAGTGAAAGTGGGGGGTGAGGGGGGTCAAAGAGGGCTTCACAGAACAAGTTAAGGAGGTGATAAGGATTTGGGGTCTCGTCCCAGGGGAAGAATGCCCCTGAGGGCTTCTGGGCAAACATTTTAACAGAGTCACTAGGGTGCAGTGTAGAGAACAGACTGCAAGATGGAGCAAGGATGGAAATAGGAGATAGTTAGGAGGGTCTGTAACAATCCAAGGAGAAAAGTGAAGATGCTTTAGACTAAAGATGTAACAGGAGGGGCAGTGAGAAGTGATAAGATGCTGACTCTACTTTCAAAGGTAGAAGCGACAGAATTCCTGCTGTGGACTACGAGAAAAAGAAGGAAGTCAAGGGTGACTCCAGTTTCCAGGCCTGAGCAAATGGACAAAATGAGAAGACAATCAGAAGAACAGGTGTGGATGGTGATACCAGGAGTTCAGTTCTGCCCGCGTGAAGTCTAAGGAGCCTATCAACACACAAACGGAGTTGCTCATAGGGAAGGTGGAGAGATGAGTGCAGTTCAGCAGAGGTCAGAGCTGCAGATGAACGTTAGGCAGATGTGGAATCTGGGGCTGGATGAGATCACTTACACAAGTCTGGGGCTCTCCTGGCCTGAGTCCTGGGGCTCTAATGTTTGGAAAGAGCCAACAAAGGAGCACGAGGAGGGACAAACAGCAAAGGAGAAAGAAACCAAGCATGGGGCATGCAAGATGCCAAGCCAAGTGTTTGAAAGAGGAGGGAATGATTAACTGGGTTAAATGCTACTTACTACCCAGAGGTCGAGTAAGGTGAGGAATGAGAACTGACTACTGGATTTGGCAACACAGCAGTCCTTTGTGGCACAATCAAGGTAGTTTCTCTATAAAACCTAAGAACTGCCGAGTCAAAGACGCATTTGTAACTTCAGTAAAGATGGAAGCTTTACCTTCCCTAGAGGATGTACCAGTTCTTATACCTGCCAACAGCATATCAGACTGACTGTTCCCATAAATCCTGGTCAACGTGTGGTATTATCCAACTTCTGATATTACCAATCTGACAGGTGAAATGGAACATCACCTTCTAGTTTCAATTTACATTTCCCTTATTACAAGAAAGGTACATTTTTCTTATCTTTAAGAGTCACTTGTATTTACCTTTTATATCCATCGCCCATCTTTCTACTGGGTTATCAGTCTTTTTCTTACTGATTTAGAGAAGCTCTTTATGTATTAATTAGCCTGGTGATTGTTTTGATGTTATAGTGATTTTGCCATGTAGAAGCTTTCTGTTTCTACGTAATAATTGTATAATTCTTTCTTTTTTGTCAGTCTGAATAGTGTCCTCCCCCCTTTAACGAGGTAATGTTACTTATGTGACAAAATTGTATAAATTTAAAGTGTACAATATGATTTAATGTATGTATACATTATAAAATGACTATCGACAACATGGATGGATCCTGAGAGTATAATGCTAAGTGAAATAAGTCAGACAGAAAAAGCACAGAACCATATGATTTCACTGATATGTGGTATACAAACCAAAAACAACAAAAAAACAAGACAAATGAGAAACAAAAACTCATAAACACAGACAACAGTTTAGTGGTTACCAGAGGGTAAGGGAGGTGGGGGGGTGGTAGATGAGGGTAAGGGGGATCAAATATATGGTGATGGAAGGAGAACTGACTCTGGGTGGTAAACACACAATGGGATTTATAGATGATGTCATACAAAATTGTACACCTGAAATCTATGTAATTTTACTAATAATTGTCACCCCAATAAACTTTAAAAAAATGACTATCATATCATTAGTGATAATCACTAATGATTAACACATCAATCACTTCATATAGTTACCACGTTTTTGTGTGTGGTGAGAATAAAGTATAGAACACAGTACTGTAAACTACAATGACCCATTAGATGCCCAGAACTTACTCAACTTATAACCTCAAGCGTGTACTCTTAAATCAATATCTCCCCATTTCCCCCACTGCCTAGGCTCTGGTAACCACCATTTCACTGTTTCTGAGTTCAACTTTTTAAGATTCCACATATAAGTGAGATCATACAGTATGTTTCTCTGACTTATTTCACTTAGCATCATGCCGTCAAGGTTTATCAATGTTGTTGCAAATGGCAGGATTGCCTTCTTTTTTATGGCTGAGTAATATGTATAGGTATGTGCACATGCCACATTTTCTTTATCAGTTCAACCATCGACACAAACTTAGGTTGTTGCCATGGCTTGGCTAGAGTAAATAATGCTGCAATGAATGTGGACGTGCAAACAGCTCTTTGAGCTGATTTCATCTCTTTCAGATACACCCAGAAATGGGATTGCTGGATCACAGTGGTTCAAATACCTGAGGAACCTCCACACTGTTCTCCAGTTGTGAGACACTGTTGAGACACACTGTTCAGTCAGTTGTGCCAACTGATTAGATTGGTGCAAAAGTAATTGCGGTTTAAAAGGTTAAAAACAACTGCAAAAACCACAATTATTTTGCACCAACCTAATACATTCTCTCTCTCAGTGAGTTAAACACTCACTGGTGAGTGTTTAACGGCATTTCATTGTGGCTTTCTTTTGCATTTCTCTGATTATTAATGAGTACTTCAAAAAATGTTTCTAGCCATTTCCTCTTTTATCAAGAGCTTGATCAATCAAGTCTAGGGCCCATTTTTCTATTGTGTTGTCTTCTGATGTGTAGTTCTTTATAGATTTTTGTTATATATTGCAAATATTTTCTTGAGGACTTGTCTTCTCATTCATTCTTTGTTACTAATTTTGATGAGGACAAAATTTTTTCCTATGCTTAGTGTTTTCTGTTTCTTGTGTAAGAAATCCTCCCCTGGGCTGGCCCGGTGGCTCAGGGGGTTAGAGCTCCAACGTTCCTAACTCTGAAGGCTGCCAGTTCGATTCCCACATGGGCCAGTGGGCTCTCAACCACAAAGTTGCCAGTTCAATTCCTCGAGTCCCGCCAGGGATGGTGGGCAGCGCCTCCTGCAACTAAGAATGAACACGGCACCTTGAGGTGAGCTGCTGCTGAGCTCCCGGATGGCTCAGTTGGTTGGAATGTGTCTCTCAACCACAAGATTGCCGGTTTGACTCCTGCAAGGGATGGTGGGCTGCGTCCCCTGCAACTAGCAACGGCAACTGGACCTGGAGCTGAGCTGCACCCTCCACAACTAAGACTGAAAGGACAACAACTTGACTTGGAAAAAAGGCCTGGAACTACACATTGTTCCCCAATAAAGTCCTGTTTCCCTTCCCCAATAAAATCTTAAAACACACACACACACACACACACACACACACACACACACACACACACACAGAGATAAAAAGGAAGAGAAAGAAGATGAAATTTAAATTAAAAAAAAAAAAATCCTCCCCTATCTCAAGGTCATAAAGCTCTTCTATACCAAGAATCAGCAAACTTTATCTGTAAAAGGTCAGACAGTACATATTTTCAGCTCTGTGTACTTTACACTGCTGCAACTATCCCACTCTGTCACTGCAGCACAGAAGCAGTCATACACAATACAGCATGTAAACCAATGAACGTGGCTGTGTGTCAATAAAACTTTACTTACAGAAATGGGTCCTTGTTTGCCAATCTGCCTACTATCTTTTGATGCTATTTTAAATGGTACTTTAAAATTTTCAGCTTCTGTTAATTGCTAGTATACAGAAATACAACTGATTTCTATATATTGCCCTTATATCCGGTGCTTATACTAAATTTACTTAATAGTTCTAATAGCTTTTTGTTAGATGCCTTAGGATTTTCTACATAGATGATCAAGTCATCTACACAGTTTTATTTCTTCCTCTCTAATTTATGTATCTTTAATTTCTTTCTTGTCTTAATGTAATTAATAGAAATTTAAGAACAATGTTGAACAGAAGTGGTGAGAACAGACATAACTGTCTTGTTCCTAATCTTAGGTATTTATTCTTCAATATTAAGTATGATCTTAGCTATTTTGAGTAAATGTCTTTCACCATGTTTGGGAAGTTCCTTCCTATTTCTAGTTTGCTGAGGCTTTTATAATAAACGGATGTTGGGTTTTGTCAAATACTTCTTCTGAATCTATTGATAAAATATGGTTTTTCTTTTTGTAGTCTGTTAATGTGGTAAATTACATTGATTGATTTTCAAATGTTGAATCAGCCTTGGCATTTCTGGAATAAACCCAGTTAATTAGTCACGATGTAGTATTCTTTTCTTACGTTGCTGGATTTGAGTTGTTAATACTTAGTTAAGGGTTTTGAGGACTACGCTCATGAAGATAATGATCCAGAGTTTTCTTTTCTTGTAAGGTCTGGCAAGTGCTACCTCCTCTTTTATTTTCTAGAATAGTTAGTATAGAATCATATTATTTCTTTCTTAACTATTTGTTAGAATTCACCAGTGAAACCATCTGGGCCTGGAGCTTACTCTGTGGGACAGTTATTAACTATAAATTCAATTTCTCTAACAGACAGAGGTTATCAATTTTTTCTTGAGTAAGCATTGGCAGTTCGCAGCTTTCAAGAAATCTGTCCATTTCAACTGTATCAACTTAACTGTCTTAAAACTGTTAATATTCCCTTATTACCCTTGTAACATCTGTAAAATCTGAACTAATTCTTCCTGTGGAATACTGTACTTGCATTCCTGATGTGGCTAATTTCATGCCTGAGGCAGGAAATGTACAAGATAAATCTGAAACTCCCTGTTATGGCAGATGTTGAGGAAGCTATCAAAAAGCTTTAGGGTTATACTCTAGAGTCAATTTGAATAGGCTCCTAATGGTCAAAAAATAGGCCAATAAGAAAAACCGCAATGGACGGAAACATCAAGTAAATGACTGCTATTTTCCCTTCAATTTGCCATTATGCCCAAATTAATCCATTAGTTCATATTGATAATTTAACAAAACAAAACTGGTAACCAATGAAGGATGCCAATGAACCAACTGATTAATTAAAACATACTTCAAATAATGAGTACATTAACTCATAATTTGGGCAATAATGGTAAATTGAGGGGAAAATATCATTTATCTTATCTCTCCCATATGAACTTTTTAAGGTATGATTATGATATTCTGTTTTTGTAGAGTGTTCTCTTTTAGAAGTACTTACTGAAATTTTATGGATGAGATCATTATATGATGTCTAAGATGAGATCCAAGATAATACGGGAGGAGCAGAGGGGGCAGGGATATACAGGAAACAAAACCGACCATGTGTTGGTAACAGCTGAACTTGAGTGAGGGTATATGGGGGTTCATTATACTACTCAGCCTACTTTTGTACACATTTGAAATTTTCCATAATAAAAGGTTTTTAAAAATGTTTTGTTTATTCTTAACCCTTTGTTAATTCCATGTATTTTTTTGGAATGAGTCTATTTAAAACAAAACAAAACAAAATAAACAAAACAAAAAAAATCTGATGGAATTTTGATTAGTAATGCAAAACTAACGTTAACTTGGAGAGAAGTACAATGTCTTCTAATCCATTAACAAGGTGTAGCTGTTCACTTACGTAGGTCCTTCAAATGTTTTCTTGTATGACTTGAATTAGATAGCATAATTAGAAGGTCCTGTTCCAGTTCCTGTTCCAGGTCCTGTTCAAGATTGTAATGAAATTACCTCATGTTTTCTTGTAACAATTTATGGTTTTGTTTTTCAAATATTTATACTTCCTATCTACAATGGAAATTATCCTGGTATAATCATGAACCCAACTTTATTTTTTTCTAGATGATCTGCCAGCTGTTCCTATATGCACTGGTGTCTATTTCTGGACCATCTATCCTGTTCTATTGATTCGCTTGCACACGTGTGACCCAGTTTCCTAGCGTTCTAAGTACTATAGCTTTGCAAAGTGATTTAATTGGACTAGACATCCCACTCCTACCTTTCATCCTTTTTCAGAAGCTTCCAGACTATTCTTCCATGTTTGCTCATCCATTTGAACTTTAGAAACTGCTTGAGTGGTCTAAAGAAAACAACTTTAAACTTCTACAAGGATCAAGTTAAATTCACAGATTAACTTAGCGAGAATTGACATTTTATGATGTTTATGAACCTTCTAACCTAAGAACACAGCCCATTTTTCCATTTATTCAAGTCCTCTCAGTAACATTTTTTGTTTTCTTTGCACATATCTTGTCCCTTTCTTCAGTTTATTCTTTTTGGTTACTGTAGTAATGGGGCTCATAACTCTATTCTATTACTTGCTATTTCAAAGAAGCCAAATTTTTGTAGGTTACTACTAAAATAATATTCCTTTCATACATAAGTACAATCAAGTGATTAAGAAGAAATTAATTTTAAAAGGGAAAAATGAAGTTTAACCTTACACCAACACATTGTACACTGTGACGGGACACAGCACGCGCAGCTGCCCAGCTGTGGGCACACGCAGATGCACAGGAAAACCAGGGCCGCAGGAGCCATAAGCAGGGCGGTAAGTCACAAATAACTGTTCCTTTGCAACTCTGACTACGCATGTGCAAATTCCAGCTTGTGTTTCCAACAAAAATGAGCAGGGAAAAAAGGACCAAACATATATGGGCACCAGGAATAAACCAAATATTGAATATTTAGGAGAAAATTAAGATGGAAAGATCATTTTTATAGGGAAAATACTTGTATGTAATTTCAAGTACTATGTTGCACAAATTTTTGTGTTTCTAACTGAATTTAACTGTCAAACTGGTTTATTCTACTACAAATTATACTTTTACTCTATTTAGGAAGATGGCGAGTATCACTAGAAATCACAGAAAAAACTAGGTGACAACTTCATTAAGATTGAGAATTACTGGCCAAGAGTTCTTTACTTGAAGACAATCCATTGCTCTAAGACTCAGAATGAACAGAAGTAAATGTGGAGAGAGGTGGTTCATTAGAAACCAAGATGTTTTCATTATTCCAACTCAAAATTAATATAAATAAGTCTTATAAAATCAAATATCTATCGTAGGAGTCATAAGAAACTGACACCACTAGCTGTCTATGGGGAAGGAAACTGGGTGACCGGGGTGGGGGACAAGTATGGGAGGGAGAATTCTGACTATATCCCACCTGTGCCTTTTGAATTTTGAACCATGTAAATGTATTACATAATCAAAACTACACTTAACTTTAAGAGTCCATTGAACATTATAAAACAAACAAATGTAGAACAATTCTGAATCTTCTATAAACCACATTTAAAGACATTGTGATTATAACACTCACAATTCCCTACATATGAGAATTTGCTCTCTACATGCATCTTAAAATGTAATATCAGGAAGTCTATTTCTGGACTACTTATATGTGTTCTTTTATCAGTCACTAAAAAAAGCCATTAGTCCTACCACATTTTCCTCCTTCTTTTTAGCTAATCCTTAAAAAGCTAGATTTTGTGGAGAACTGCCCATTCTGGGAGCATTTCTTCCACTGGTCTTTTTAACCTTTTTCCTGATCTGTTTCATATATTTTTAATACAAGACCTCACAAATACTTTCCTTAAAGAAAATAAAAATTATAAATTATTCTTAAGATTCCTTTTTTCTTGAACCATTAAGAGGGCAAAATAAAATTCAGCCACATTTTTGTATTGCCTCTAAAACTTTTACTTTAACAATTTGATATTAAATTTGTCTTTCAATTATATTTCAAAGCATTTGGAGAATGAAATAACATCACAACACCCACCCAATGAAGTATGTAGAAAACAAAGCTTTTTTTATGCATGAAATTATAATGAATTATAATCTGCCATTAAATAACAGGCCACTCTAAAAGGAAAACTTTTAAGAGAATACTTTTTGACAATTACCATAATCTTAAAATTAGCATTTAAAAAAAACTGAGGTAAAACACCCATAACATAAAATTAACCATTTTAAAGTGAACAATTCAATGGCATTTAGTACATTCACAATGTTGTGAAACCACCACCTCTGGTTCCAAAACACTTTTAAACCTCAAAATAAAACCTCATGCCCGTTAAGCAGTTACTCCTCATCCCAGACCACCAGCCTCTAACACCTAGGAACCATCAATCTGCTTTCTGCATTTGACGATTTAGCTATTTTGCGTATTTCATACAAATGGAATCACACAATATGTGACCAAAAGGTCTAGCTTCTTTCACTTAGCATGTTTCTGAGATGTATCAGTACTTTATTCCTTTTTATAGCTAATGACAGACAGGCCATTCCATGTATAAACTACAATTTGTTTATCTATTCAATCCTTGAGGGACATTTGGTTGCTTCTACTGTGAATTGCTGCAGGACCTGTTTTCGGTTCTTTGGGGTACCTAGGAGTGGAACTGCCAGGCCAAACATAAGTCTGTATTTAACTTTTCTGCGGAACCACCAAGCTGTTACCACAGAAATCATCTGACGTTCCACCAGCAATGGACAAGGTATCCAATTTCTCCACATCCTCACTAACACTTGTAATTTTCCACTTTTTCTGTGACAGCTATCCTAGTGGGTGTGAAGTGTTAAAACTAGTTTTCAGAATGTCCTAATCATCACCTGACTTCTTCTGAAGGAAGGTAGAATGCCTGATCAATAAGAATGGGAAATAACTGACTCCCAATTTCTTCCCCCTCTTTCCTTTACCATCACCCCCCAGAAAAGTCACATAACTCCTGGATATCAAGAGAACGAGAAGACACGCCACAGACTGAGAGGAAACATTCGCAAAAGACGCATCTGGGCGTCCTGGGCAGAGCAGTAAACACTGTGCTCGCCGCCCCCCACAAAATGGCCGCTGCACTGGCCCACCGCCCCTGAGAAGCGCCTGGCGACAGCCGAACCCCTACGACCAAGGGTGTTCAAGAAGTCTCACTGAGGCGGTACCAAAGGTAACTGGAAAACTTTTTAATTTTTTTCAAATTTTAAAAAAAGTATCTCATAAAGGACTTAAAAAGAACTCTTAAAACTCACAATAAGAAAATGAGTACCTGACTTAAACAATGGGTAGAAGACCTGAACAGGCCCCTCCCCAAAGCAGATAAACAGATGGCAAAGCAGCGTATGAAAAGATGCTTAACCTCAAGGTCATCAGGGAACTGCTAATCCAAACCGCGATGAGAGCAAGCGCACAGCTTCCCAAGCAGCCACAGCGCAGGTCACTGGCAGCAGCAAAGGCTGTAAGACGTGGAGCAGTAAGAACTCTGGCTGCCGGCGGGATGCACAACGGCGCGGCCACTTCGGAAGACAGTTCAGCGGTTGCTTCCCAAACTAAACGTCTTCTTACCATATGATCCAGCGGCCATGCTCCTTTGCATTTACCCAAAAGAGTGGAAAACTATGTCCACACAAAACCTGCACATGAACGTTTGTGACAGCTTCCTTCATAACTGCCAGAATTAGAAGCAACAAAGCTGTCCCAGTAGGTGGATGAAGAAACCGTGGTCCATCCAGACAATGGAATATTACTCAGTGCTAAAAAGAAATGAGCTATCAAGCCATGAAAAGACATGGAGAAAACTTAAACACGTATTACTAAGTGAAAGAGGCCACTCTGAAAAGACTACATAGTGTATGATTCCAACTATGTGACATTCTGGAAAAGGCAAAACTGCGGAGACAGTGAAAAGATCAGTGGTTGCCAGGGGCGAGGGGAGAAGGGATGAACAGGCAGAGCTCTGAGGGTTTTCAGGGCAGTGAACTTCTGCGTGTAACAGTGGCGGTTCCATGTCATTTCACACAGAATGCACAGCACCACGAGTGAACCCAATGTACCTGTGGGCCCAGGTGATGACAACGTGTCTGTAGGATGATCAGCAGTCACACGCGTACCCCCCAGGGCGGGGTGCTGACAGTGTGGGGGCGGAGTGGCTATGGGCACTCTCTGTAGCTTCACTCACTTTTGTTGTGAACCTAAAACTGCTCGATAAATAAAGTCTATTTTAAAAAGTACTAAAACACTTTTTAAAGTACTGGATTTATCTTAAAATGCTATTGCTGGATTTCTTTCATGGATTAGTTAAAGGCTCAATCTAAGCTCACAGAATTAGCAGTATAGTTGTAACTAATTTCTACAGCAATTTAGAATGCCCCAAGCACTACGCATGTAAATATATCTAACTTAATTCTCACAATAATTCTAGAAATTACATCATGTTAGTGGACATATTTCTGTTTTACACTTGAAGAAACTGTGGGTGAGAGGTAACTCAGGCCTGACTCTAACCCCAGGCTCTTTCCACCACCCGCCCCGACCCCATCTGACCGCTGTAGCACTACCCACCTTTAGCTAACTCTCAAATGAGAATCCTGGGAGCCTGCGTCTGGAGAAAGGGCAAATTACCCTAGTTGTATCTTCAGTTCTGCAGCACAGGGTTAAAATCTGCAAAACGTGCTCAGTAAATACAGTAACAATTAATCACAACACTCAAACCAACAGGAGTATCATTTTCCCCCATGCTTTTCTGGGTAACCCAAAGCTGACAGGCGTTTATAGCTCGTTTATGAACTCAAACTCGGAGGCTGCATTACAGGGTAGCAGCCGCACCGCGCGGTTCATTCAGTTCTAAGCCAGCAGGGCCTGGAAGTCCGCCAGATCCACATACCTCAAAAAGGATAAGGGGTTACGCGGGTCCTGTTGCAAGTTAACAAGTACTGGCATTTCCTCTCTTCCACTAGAGGAAGGGAGCTATACAAAATGAATTCACGAAAGTAGCAAATAATCAAAGGGAAATACAGACACAAAGGGCAGACTTAACTCCTCATCTACCCCCAGTGCTGAAAAAGAACTGCATTTTTATCCTAGCCCCTGAAGGGGAGTGAGGCAGGCTTGTCATTTAAGGGGAAGCAGCACACTCAGCAGTTGTGGGAGATTAGAGTCTTGGCAGTGGGAAAACAGGGCCCAAAATAGACGTATTAAACATGGCTAGGTGAGAATTCTGATCAGCACGTATTTTTAGTAATTGCCCATTTATAACTTTCATATGTCCAGTTCAAAATCAGTCTACATATCAGTCTTTTGACATGCCGGACAGATAGATTATTCCTACCTCCACAGTCATTCTCACAATGGAAACAGTCACGCATTCAAAGCCCAGCACTGATTTGGCCACTGCCCTATAACCTTGTAAAGCCACCGTGACAGTTAATTTTCACTGCTACCATTCACCTTCACTCACCCTGTACCCCTGCCTCCAGTCAAAAGGAACTTTATGGGCCACGTCTGATTTGTGGGTGGGCATAATGGTGGGGCAGCCAAAGGAAAGCAGAAGGAGAGGAATGGGAGAAATGTGGCAGACTCCCGTGGCCCCCCAGTATCTGTTCTCAGTTCCATCCTTGGGAAGCTGAGCACGGAAGCCACACGCTAACTACCCAGATGAAGTCAAGTCCTGAAGTAAGACTGAACTGGACTGACCACACCTTGTTTCTGGTCACAAATTCCTTTGCTGGTATTTTCTACTGCTGTCAAACTATTCTATTACAAAGTGTGCTTTTATCTACCGTTGGACATCAAGAATCGAGAAACACATTTTAAATGATTGTAAAAAGTCAGAAAACAAGACTGGCATAGAAAACAATAACAGTTCTTAGCTGGCCTTTCTTGTCAATCATTGCAAATACGTATAAGCGAATTTAGATGAACTTACTAAGGTTTTGATCTCATCTAGAAGCTCAACCCCTTTGTTCTCTAACACTGAAAAAAACTCCTGCATCATTTCAAGTATTTCCAACAGGAGTTCAACCTGTTGTTTCCTTTGTAGAAACTTAGAAAAAAAGGATTTGTATTTTAAAATTCTTGTCTTTTCACTAATAACAATTTCCAAATTAAACTGCTAATGAAACTTTCTAAATCTAAACAAAGGGAATTGATACGTAAACCCTACTCATTCTTTGAGGCTCAAGACAAATGATTACTGTGTCACAACCTATAATGGACCATTAGTTGAACACAGAATACAGAAGGAACACTTAGCGTAAAAATGAAAGTTTACAAGGAACACAAATATAATTCTACAAATTTCTTGCAAAATGATTTCTACCACATTTGCAAGTTGCATGTAACTGATCAAAATCACTGTATATGACTATGTCCCCACACTTCAAGAGCTAATAGCAAAAAAAGAAATATAACGATGAACGTCTCCATCTTGATTTTTTATTAGTGGGAATTAAAGGTTACTCATACCTTCAATGTTATTTACTCAAAGATACTTTCAAAAAAGCATCCTGAAATCTCGTTTTTCATCATTTTGAAACAAAATTATTCTAAAAATATAAAGTAAAGCATTTTTTTAATCCAAAAGTAAAAAATTCCAAACATTGTATCTTGTAAACAACTTGTGTCTGCTTTGTAAACCGTAACGCATAAATTCAATGTGCATTTTAATATGCATTAGGTACCAAATACTTTATTTGTTGACAAAGCACACTTTTCTTATGTGATTAAAGTAAATGTAACACTGTGAATTATCTGAATGAAGGAAAGGTAGAAATCTATATATTGACGTCATTTATTCATTCCAAAAGCATTTCCTGGGAATGTGTGTCAGACTCTTGTCTAGAACTAGAGCTGCGCTGGTAAGCAAGACAAAGGAGACCACTGCTCTCGTGGAGCCAGTGTTAAAGAGCAGAGTCATGTAACAGGTAAATAAGGTAACATCAGCCAGTAATAAGTGCCAGAAAGAACAGGAAAGAGCGTGATTTGACAGCGTCCGACTTGGAGAGCTGTATCAGAGAGCCAGGAAAGACCTCTGAGAAAAACTAATAGATTGATCTAAAGTGATCCATCTTTTACTTAAAATCACTTGTCACCTGCTCCCTCAGAATGGTGACGGACGCTAGCCACGAGCTGGCCAGGTGCCCAGAGGGTCTTCTCAGGCACCTACCGCGGTAATAAGCAGCGAGCTGGTGGAGACTCCAAGGACGGGAGACTCTAACTCTGACTTCTCCCTGGAATGACTAACACAGGCGCCTGCGCTAAATCATCTTGGAGACGAGTCTGAGATTACCTACAGGCAGTTTACTGTAAGTCTGTTACTAACTGAAAGATTAAAAAGAAAAGAAATAGTTGAGGTGGATGGGTCGCTCAGTTGGTTAGAGCGCGAGCTCTGGGCAACGGGCGGCTGGTTCGATTCTGACATGGGCCAGGGAGCTGCGCCCTCTGCAACTAGAATGTGCTCAATGAGCTGCCGCTGAGCTCCTGGGTGGCTCAGTTGGCTGGGGCGCGGGCTCTCAACCACAAGGTTGCCAGTTCCTTGACTCCCACAAGGGATGGTGGGCTGCGCCCCCTGCAACTATCAACGGCAACTGGACCTGGAGCTGAGCTGCGCCCTCCACACTAAGACTGAAAGGACAACAACTAGAGTTGGACGGAGCTGATAAGGCCTGGGAAAAACACACTACTGTTCCCCAATTTAAAAAAAAAATCTTGGAAATACACTGTTCCCCAATAAAGTCCAATAAAGTAAAAAAAAAAAAAAAAAAAAGTTAAATAAGGCCCTGAAAAACAATATTAGAAAGTGTATTTTTTTCCTGGTTTATTTTTAAGAATTGGCGACTCATCAAAGAATATGTTAAGTATTACTCAAAGTACAAACATATTATTTAGAATATTTCTGACAACTTGCACCTGCCCTAATGGATAAATTTGGTTTTGCTGCCTTCTTGGCACCATTCCACAAGATGTTTCCAGGATGTTCTTTGCAACCAAACATAAGTGCATCCTTTGCTCCAAAGAAGGGTTAGGAGAACACAATTCAAGTTCAGCTTAGTCCTTTGGCCTAGTGTGAGATGTCCTGTAACACGGAAAAAGGAAGTTTGAGGGGGAGATAAGATGGCGAAACCGGCTGCCTTCTTTCTTCCGGTGCTTGGTCTTCACACCGTATCGCCACCAACCATCTTAGGTTCAAGTTAGAAACCTAGGAATCACCAGAGCCACCTCCCCGCCTTCTTCACTCCATATATCCAAGCTGTCACCAAGCCCAGGGACCTCTACATCTCTGCAATCCGTCCACTTCTCTCTGCCCCTAACCTGTTGCAAGGTATTTCCTGGAGAGAACACTACAATAAACTGCCTAAGGGGTCTGCCACTATCTGTGCTCTGCCTCCTGCAACCTATTCTCTAGTCTGCAGCCCAAATTATCGTTCAAAACAAAAATCTGGTTCAATTTCCCACCCACCCCTGCTTTTATTAAAACCCTTCGAATGCCTCCCATTACTTTTAAAAGCACAACTATAAACATATGGGTGAAAATATAGATGAAATAAGATTGGCCAAGGGCTGATTAAAGCTGGATGATGAGTATACTGAGCTGATTATACTAGTCTCTCTTCTGTGTATGTTTGAAATTTTCTACAAAATGTTAAAAAGTAAGTAACAGCCAAAAACCAAGGAAACATAGACCTAACGCCAAAGACCGTGGCTGACAAGGGTCTCTACAGTCTGCCCCGCCGAGCTCGCTTCGTGCTTCTGCTCTGCACCTCCAATCCCACGGCCGAATTTCCGTTCTTCAAATGTACCAGGGTTGGCACGTGCTGTTCCCTCCATCTGGAATGCCCTTCCCAATGCCTAGTGAACTCCTATTCATCCTTCAGAGACCAGGGCAGCCCTCCCTAAGACACCCTTGCCCACCATCAAGGTCTTTTGTCCAATGCGCTCACGGACTGATAGTCTTTTCCTAGACAATGGCACTTCAGTTTGCGATCAAACATTTCTGAGTGTCAGATTAATTGTAAACTTCGTAAGAGCACAGTCCATCCTGTGGCTCATTGGGGCACACAAGCATCCAGCATAGGACCTGGCAGAGAACCAGCTCTTTAAAAGTAGTTGTTGAATGACCTATTACCATCTAAGGCTGTCAAGACAACTGCTTTCAAATCTTTATAACAAAACACATTCTAAATTGTTACAAAATGAATTTGCTATTTTGGTCTCCATTTCACTCAAGTTACTACAGAGAAATGTTCATCTTTATTCCCTTTGAAGAGCCTCTCCTTTGAGATACTGGGGTCCTCCCCATTCCTGTGATGGCACTGTCATCGTCACCAACCAAAAATAACCACCCAGACCCGCACCCGGTCTGGCACTCTCCTTTACAGCTGCTTCTGCTCCTCCCTCCCCAAATCAGCATCAAAGGACCGGGAGCGCGGGCATGAAGTCCCTGCCAGCCCAGGCATGTCCCTTCAGCCCCGCTCCGGACGGCACAGGCAGCTCCACGAGAGGCGCTTCAGTGGAGCCCCAGGCCGGCCCTCCGCCCTGTCCTTGTCATCACCACTAACCCTCCTGCTGCGCCACATGCCAGGCAGCCTCGCAGCGCCATTAACTCGTTATCAAGGGCTAAACTGACATCCTATGAGCTCATCTTTGTATTTTATCAAACCTCTAGGTGATGGGCAGAAAGCAGAAGAAACTAGAAATTAAATCTGATTTTTAAAAGTTTGGTTATTTTATCACATTAACATTCAGTGTAACAATTCATGTAACGAGCAAGTGACGTTTTGAACATTAATTTCAGTAATTCTTAGAACTGCAGTGCTGGGACTAAGGACTCTTCAGTGCTTAGGACACTAAGAAAGAAACGGCCAGCCAGGGCACTAAATTCATCAAACTATCATTTAAAACAAAACGCTGCACGAGGCTTCTGGCACAGGCTTCACCACTGAATTCAGAGGTCATTAATCCAAAGTCACAACTGAGGAGCCAAGTGAAAATTTAACTTTTATTCTATGACCTGCTAAGTAAATCAATAGCAGAGTCCAAAACAATTGAAACACCCTTAAAACACTTGGTCGTAAGAAAATAATCCATGCTAACTACAAATCACGCTTCTCAGTTAAAGCTAGATGGTGAGGACCTTCACTGAGAAATAGTCTAATGCCATATATATATGTATATTCTATGACTCAAGAAAGCACCATAACATGTAGTTCAAACTATTAGCTAACATTATTACCAGCATATAAGGCTGAGTTAAGTAGGATCTTTAAATACGAACAAGAGGAAGAAGGTCCGACTATAGTTTTAAATCAGACATTTAAACACAAAATTGGCCTCTAACACCAGAGCAGGAGAGTAAGTAAACCTTGAAAGTCCTTTTTAAATATTTGGGGCAACGATTCTTCATAAATTTTAAGTAATTATTAAATTTTAAGTAAGACTGTATACTCAAAAGCTGAATAAGGGCATTGAAAGACCTTCATGCATTTTTAGAAAATTATTTGCCAAGTTCAATAAAAAGGTTTAACAGAAATTATCTTCTAATCGAGTAAGGAAAGTTCTTAAGACTGCTCTATCATTTGCTAATTATAAAACCAGGACTAAAGGGTAGACTTTCTGAAAATGTGATCATTCTTTACCAGCAGGAAAGGCTGCGTTTCAGTGTCAGACAGACAGAGCCTGTCTTTAAGGAAAGCCTGTTACAGTGTTTATTTGCTGACTGTCACCAGTCTCGGACATTTGTCCTTGCAATTAACTAATTCCCTCTCTACGTATCATAAGTCCCATTCTGCTGTTTGTTGGAGGCGGAGCAAGCTGGTTATATATAAAGTAATCCATCTTCTGTTCTTCCCTTTCAGAAGTGTGGCTCTTTAGCTGGCAGTTACCAGGAGATTTAAAATGGCAGCCTGTATGCCAATTAACAGCATGTATGGCTCCTATGTGGCACTGAGCAAATGTTTAATAAGCCGTCAGTGTGTCTATGCCACCGCAAGTCTCAGGGCCCTTGAGGAGACTGCTCAGGTCTACCGTTCCACAGAACTCCATGTGTCATATTCATTGTACAATTTGCCTGCCAAGCTCTTAAATGTATATAGACTTTTTAAAACATCAATCTTCTACTTCTTTATGTGTCAGCGTATTGCCTACAGGTAGAATTGGGTGCCAGCTTCCAGTTCTGTATTCCCAGGGGAAAGCTTTGACGGTACACAGGGTTTTTCTGGTAAAGCCTGAGCTCTAAACCTCAGCCACCTTCAGGATTACTGTCAGTCCACAACTCAGTGCTAGTTCTGCAGAATGGGCTGTGCTCTTCCCGTGCACAACCACGGCAATTATTATCAAGAAGCTCCGGACTCACCACTCCAGGACGCAAAAGAAACAAGTCAAGGGCATTAAAACGTAACCTACGTAAGGTCTAAGTGTTTTAACATGCAGGCAAACAACTGCAACTCAGCTACTCGGCTTGGTCACCAGCAGGGAGGGGGAGGCAGCCCTTTCCAAGCACGGTCACTGTGCTACCCAGAAGAGGTGGACCCACCGAGAAGAGTTCCATACACCCCGGACTTGGCCACACGTCAGCAAACTCTCTCCACACGCCAGTGAGAAAGGGGCTGATCGTCTGTGTTGCCTTTTCAAACTTACACATGAAGCAATGAGTCTACAGCATCATGTACGAATACAAAACATGACAACAGACGTAGGACACACTAAGGGCCAGGAGCAAAGGAAGAACTGCAAAAGCATGGATAATGAAGGGCTGTTTTTTGCTTTTTTGTTTTGTTTTGTTGCTTCTCTTCAAGTTAACTGTTTCAAGGCTTTGGCTTTGATTATATATTTCAATAATGAAGATGAATCTGGATTTCACACAAAAGAGCAAATATTAAGCAACATAGTCTCAAATGTATAACACATCACTCTGATTAGGCAAAGTCCTTAAATAGTTCTAGGGATGGATGACTTGATAAAAATGTGCTTTATGAATTTGTTTGCTTTTCTTCCTTCACTGGAAACCAGCCATTCGTGTTACAGACCTGCATCTTATATCAAAGTTCATTGACACATTTTACATAACTGATGGCTGATGTTGTCATTAGTGTTACTAACATATAAAACAAAGAGACCTGATATAATCAACGGTTTCTACCCTTTTGCTTTCCAGTTCACAAATTTTTCTAACACCTTTGTATGTTATTCACAAAGGAACGGTAAAGGATAATGCGATCACTAAAAGAAGGAGAATTCTAGGGTGAAACGTGCTGCGAAAGCTAATCTTCTGAGCACACGTATGACGTCACACCCTCATCAGGCAGCACACTCAAAAATACTCCTTGATATGAAAGATGTAAGAAATTTACATAACCTTAAAGAAATGTAAGCATGCCTCCTTTAGTGAGAATCTGGAACCAAAATGGAAGCTCTATAATGGTTAACCTTCAAATTCACTGGAGCTAACCAGACGTGAAGCTAAGCTCACGAGCAGCCTAACTTGGTGTACGGCATTGCCCCAGACCGTCCTTTCGTGGCTTCTTCGCCATTTCACAGCTATACTTGATGTGGTATATTACCCTGAACTGCTCCACTCTCACTCAGTCTTGGAGAATATAGAGCAACCTAAAAAGAACTCCCACAGTTTCCATCCCTCCATCCATTCCATATACCCGCCCCCTGGTACTATGGAGGCGCTATTTGTGCCCTAAGGGAAAGCCATGCCCTCCATTTGTGCACAAGTCTTCTCTCAGCCCCTTAAAGACATTGCGCCAGCCACTCTCCTCCTCTCGCTTCTGCAGCATACCATCCTACCTACTTACCAGACCAGCTCATTGCCATTCGCATAAAACATACCATAATTTCTCTGAAGAAAAAATAAAACAAAAACCTCTCTTGACCCCACATCTCCCTCTATCTACTGCCCCCCTTTATAGCAAAATTATTCAATAAAATTGTCTATCATTCCCGATTTACATTCTTCTTTCTCACTCTCTCCTGAACACACCTCAGACAGAATTTCTTCCCCTTATCAAGGTCATCAATTACCTTCCTGATGCTAAATCCAGTGGTAAATTCTCGGTCTTCATTTTACTTGACCCACCCCTCCTTGTCATGGTGACATTCACTGCCTCGAGTCACTCTTTCCTTGGCTTCCAGAACACATGCTCTTCTGGTTTTCTTGCTCCCTTCCTGCTGCTCTCGCCTTATCTTCCCAGCCTCTAAATCATAGAATGCTGCAGGACTTAGTCCTCACCTTGTCTTATCTTCTATACTCACTCTCTGTGTGACTCTGTCCACGCTTGTGGCTTAAAACACTACCGATAGGCTGCCAACTTCCAATATCATCTGCAGCCACACCTCTGTCCTGTGGGCCTATTTCTGTACGTGGCTGACCTTCTCCCCACCCCAAACGTGCTCCTCAGTAGTCTTCATCTCAGGAAAGGGCAGCTCCCCCCTTCCAGTTACTGGGGTCAGAAACCTTAGGGTCCTCCTGGACCTGACTCACGTCTCACACCCAACCAATCAACAAAACCCCACCTTCAACTATAACCCGACTGTGACCTCATGCGGCCTCCACTGTCACCATCCTGATCTAAGCAACCTTCAGCTCTTATCTCGATGAAAGCAGCAGCTCCCTAACTGGTGTCCCTGCTCCCATTCTCGGCCTTTCACCAGCACAGTCTACGTGCAACGTAAATGCAAGGGTCACCCCTTTTCAGCGCAGTCAGACCATATCCTCCTTTGCACAAACAAACCCCCCACGACTCTCCATCTCACTCCAGAGGCAAGGCCTCATAGTTCAGGACCCAGGTCCTCACAAAGACCTCGACTACCTGAGATCACATCTTGTAAAGCTCCTGACACAGTGCCTGGCACATAAAGCCCGTGACTAAGAGCAATGCTTTCCTCCCACCAGAGTTGCAAATCAGGCTGCAGTTACAATCACTCAGAATCACTTCTCAGACTCCTGGGGAACCACAGGCCTCTGAGGGGCCACAGCTATTTTCATATTAATACTAAGGTGTTCTCTGCCTTTTCCCCTCTTCTCTCATTGTGCTACATGACAGGCAATGACGTCGTCACTCAGACCACCAGTGGAATGTGTACTTATAGATCCTTGTGTTAACTAGAATTTACTAAAATAACAGGTTTAGTGTAAAAATACGTTTCTCAGAGATTAATACCTCAGTTTGGTCGCAGTGCTCTTAGCAGCTATCATCATTTACGCCTGCTATACTTCCTGTACCCTGGATATTGTCCAACATATCATTAATTTCAAATTCTGAAGCTCTGCTTATTCCTACACAAAAACATAAGCAGTGTATCCTGTTGTCTTGTTTTGCAATGTTTTTAAAATTTAAAAATTTCTCTAAATTAAATTTTACCTAAAACTGTTATTTTAACGTTTTATGACTTTAATATTTTATTCTTAAATAAAACGTGTCTATATTTTTTTTAATGTTTAAGGATGGATAATTTCCTTAAGAAAGGAACATCAGAACACTTGATTCCTCAACCCACAGCTACACCATCCATGTCTAAAGATGCTAAAAAAAATGAAAATGACCATATCAGCAAGTTGTCTAATTCTTGAAAGAGAGGAGTCTACTCCAAGGAAACTGGATAAAACTATAATAAGAAACAAAAATATGATGAAAGCTCTTACCCTTACCTTTATAAATGTTAACAATTTACCTTATTCTGACCTATGTAACAAGACATATTCTAATATTATTACTGAGGCATCATTATGAGCCTAATCATTCAAAGTTTGTAAAAAATTGAGGGTTTTTGACACCATGATCAAGTGGGACTTAGTCCAGGCATGCAAGGATAGTTCAACATCTGTAAGTCAATCCATGTGATACACCACATTAACAAAATGAAGAATAAAAATCTTTTGGTCATCTCAATAAATGCAGAAAAAGCGTTTGACAAAATTCAACATCCATTCATGATTAAAAACTTCCAACAGGTGGATACAGAGAGACTGTACCTCAACATAATAAAGGCCACATGTGACAAGACCACAGCTAACATCTACTCAGTGCTGAAAAACTGAAAGCTTTTCCTTTAAACCATTCAGTCAAGTTTCAGGATACAAAGTCAATATACAAAAATCAATGCACTAACAATGAACTATCAGAAAGAGAAATAACTAATCCCATTTACACCTGCATCAAAAAGAATAAAATACCTAGAAATAAATTTAACTAAGGAAATGAAAGATATGTACCCTAAAAACTAAAAGACACAGTGCTTTTGGTTAGGGCTGTCCTGCATCTAAGGCAGGAAGATGGTGGCCACAAAGATGAAAAAGTCGCTGGAGTCGATCAGTTCTAGGCTCCAAATTGTTATGAAAAGTGGAAAGTACATGTTGCGATACAAGCAGACTCTGAAAATGACCAGACAAGGTAAAGCAAAACTGGTCATCCTTGCGAACAACTGCCCAGCCTTGAGGAAATCTGAAATACAGCACGACTCCATGCTGGCCAAGACAGGTGTCCATCACTACAGTGGCACTGATACTGAATTGGGCACCACGTGTGGAAAATAATACAGAGCATGTACACTGGCTATCAATGATCCAGGGGATTCTGATATCACTAGAAGCATGCCAGAACAGACTAGTGAAAAGTAAATCATGCAAAATTTTTCTTTAACAAAACTGACCGGAGCTCAGTTTAAAAAAAAAAAAAAAACAATACAAAAAAATCTAAAGACACTGATGGAAGAAACTAAAGAAGACATAAATAAATGGAAAGATATTCCACGCTCATGGGTTGGAAGAACACTGTTAAAATGTCCACACTACCAAAGCAATCTACACGTTCAATGCAATTTCTATCAAAATTCCAATGGCATTTTTCACAAAAGTAGAAAAAACAATCTTAAAATTTGTATGGAACCACAAAAGACCTCAAATAGCCAAAGCAATCTTAAGAAAGAAGAACAAAGATGAAGGCATCATGTTTCCTGATTTCAAACTATATTGCAAAGCTATAGGAATAAAAACAGAATGCTGCTGGCATCAAAACAGATACACAGATCAATGGGACAGAATAGAGCCCCAAAATAAACCCATGCATTTATGATCAATTAACTTACAAAAAAGGAGCCAAGAATATACAATGGGGAAAGGATAGTCTCTTCAATACATGATGTTAGGAAAACTGAGCAGCCACACACCAAAGAATGAAAATGGACCTATCTTACACCATACACAGAAATTAACTCACAATGAATTAAAGACTTGAATGTAAGACCATAAAATTCCTAGAAGAAAACATAGGGGGTACACTCCTTGACATCAGTCTTGGTAATGAGTTTTTGGATTTGATACCAAAAACAAAGGCAACAAAAACAAAAATAAACAAGAGTGACTACATCAAACTAAAAAGCTTCTGCACAGCACAGGAAAACCATCAACAAAATGAAAAAGCAACTTACCAAACGGGAAAAATATTTGCAAATCATATATCTGATAAAGGGTAATATCGAAAATATATAAATAACTCATACAACTCAGTAGCAAAGAAACAATCTGATTAAAAAATGGGGAGAGGAACTAAATAAACATTTTTTTCAAAGATGACATATAAATGGCCAATAAGTACATGAAAAGGTGATCAACACCACTAATCATCAGGGAAATGCAAATCAAAATCACAATGAGATATCAGCTCAGACCTCTTGGAATGGCTGTCCTGTCCTTAAAAAGACAAAGGACAACAAGTGTGGCACGTGGAGAAAAGGATACTGCCCTGCACTGCTAGTGGGAACGTAAACTGGAGGAGCCACTTTGGAAAACATTATGGGAAAAAATTTTAAAAATTAAAAACAGAACTACCATATGATCCAGCAATTCCACTTATACCAATGTATCCAGAGGAAACAAAATCACTATCTCAAAGACATACTATCTACACATTCGTGTTCGTTGCAGCATTACTTACAATAGCCAACACATGGAAACAACGTAAGTGTCCACTGACTAATGTATGGATAAAGATGTGGTATGTACGTACACACACACGTACACACACACACACGAATATTACTCAGCCATAAATAAGGAAACCTTGCCATTGCAATAAAATGGGTGGACCTCAAGGGTATTATACTAAGTAAGATAAGTCAAACAGAGAAAGACAAATACTGTATGATTCACTTACATGTGGAATCTAAAAATAAATGAACTCATAGAAAAAGAACATATTGGTGGCTGCCGGAAGTCGGGGTCGGGGTAGGGGTGGGGTGGGAGGTGGGGAGTGAACATGGTCAAGATGTAAACTTCCAGTTATAAATTAAGTCCTGGGAATGTAACATACAGCATGGTGATTATAGTTTCATAATACTGTATTATATATTTGAAAGTTATTGAAGACAATAAATCTTAAAAGTTCTTATCACAAGAAAAAAACATTGTGTGACTAAGTTACTGTGGAGAAACCGGACAGACATCACCTCAACCAAGCCCTCCAGGTTAACACCAACAGCAGGAAGTCCCTCTAATCTGATGCACTGACCGGGCACAACCCTTCTCTGATATTACTGCTAAAAATGCATGACTTCAATCTAATCATGAAAAACATCAGACCCAAATTACGGAACGTTCTACGAAATAATTCACTCCATATCTGTGTGAGGCTCAATTTTCTTTTCTTTCTCTCCCCCCCCCTTTTTTCCTCCTCCCCCCACTCCGGTTCCAGCCGTTGTTTCTCAGTCTAGTTGTGTAGGACACAGCTCCCTGGCCCAGGCTGGTGTTATGAGCCTTGCGCTCCCCCGGCTGAGGCAGTCAGTTGCAGGTCGTTGGTTGGCGGCTCACGCAGCTCATGGCAGCTCTTGCCGGCTGCCGGCCACTCACGCTGGCTGCCAGCTACTCACAATGGCCACTGGCCGCTCATGGCAGCACATGGTAGCCCATGGCGGCACTCAGCAGCCCACAGCAGCTCATGCCAACCTCCGGCTGCCCACAGCAGCCTCTGCAGCCCAGCTCCAGGGAGAGCTGTTGTTCACAATCTTAGCTGTAGAAGGTGCAGCTCACGGGCCCATGTGGGAATTGAACTGGCGACCTCTGCATAAGGAGCACCGCGCTCCAACTAGCTGAGCCACCAGGCCGCCCCCGAGGCTCAATTTTCTTGGTACTTCAAAACAACATACTGCAAGACACTTAATGCAAACACAGATACGAAAACCCAGCTATCTTCAATTAATCCAGACATTACAGAGATTTGTAAAAAATGTAAAATACCACCACTCTTTTCACTAAATCTCACACTTCTCTTTTTAAAGTGTTAAAGATTTTTATTAAAATATAGCTAACATACATATTATATTAGTTTCAGGAGTACACCTGTTATTCAACATTTATATGCCTAAAGAAGTGATCACCGTGATCCAACAACCATCTGACACCGTACCACGCCATCACAATATTATTGACTGTATTTCCTATGCTGTACATTACACCCCCATGACTTATTTGTTTTATACCTGGAAATTTGGACCTCTTATTCCCATTCACCTTCTTCCCTTTTTCAATTCTTTAATAATTACAGCTGACAATTCAATATTATTTTATATTAATTTCAGGTGTACAGCATAGTGGTTAGACATTTATATCATTTAAGAAGTGACTTCCCCCTGACTAGTCTAGTACCCACCTGGCACTATACATAGTTATTACCATATTATTAACTATATTGCCTGTGCTGTACTTTACATCCCCATGACTATTTTGTAGCTACCAATTTGTACTTCTTAACCCCTTCACCTTTGTCACCCTGCCGCACAACCCTCCTCCCATCTATCACCCAGATAAACCTAGTACCCATCTGCATCACACATAATTACATTATTGACTATATTCCTTATGCTGTACCCTACATTCCCATGACTACTGTGTGACAACCAATTTGTACTTCTTTAATCACTTCCCCAATTTCACCCACTCTTAATCTCCCTCCCATGTGTCAACCATCAAAATGTTCTCTGTATCTATGAGTTTGTTTCTGTTTCGTTCATTTTGTTCTTTAGATTCCACTTATAAGTGAAATCATATGACATTTGTCTTTCTCTGACTTACGACACTCAGCACAATACCCTTTGGGACCATCCATGTTGTTGCAGATGGCAAGATTTCATTCTTTTTTATGGAGTAATATTCCACTGTACTCATATGTACCGTGTTTTCCCGAAAATAAGATCTAGCCGGACCATCAGCTCTAATGCGTCTTTTGGAGCAAATATTAATATAAGACCGGGTCTTACATTATTTTATACCCAGTATTATATTATATTATATTATATTATATTATATTATATTATACCCAGTCTTATACTGTATTATGTAAGACCTGGTCTTATATCATAGTAAAATAAGACCGTGTCTTAATATTAATTTTTGCTCCAAAAGACACATTAGAGCTGATGGTCCAGCTAGGTCTTATTTCCGGGGAAACACAGTATGTACCACCTCTTTATCCATTCATCCATTCAGGACCCCCAGGCAGCCTTCGTATCTTGGCTATTGTAAATAACGCTGCAATGAACATATGGATGCACATGTCCCCTCCAAGTAGCATTTTGGATTTCTTCAAATAAATACACAGCAATGGATTATTAGGTCCCTCTTTGACTCTTGTTATAGCCTCTGTTTTAAAGTCTATTTTGTCTGGTATAAGTATTGCTACCCCGGTTTTTGTTTCCATTTTCATGAAATATCTTTTCCCATTCCTTTACTTTCAGTCTGTGTGTGTCTTTCGATCTGAAGTGAGTCTCTTGTAGGTAGCATATGTATGGCTCTTATTTTCTTATCCATTCAGCCACACTTTTTTTAAAAAAAATAAATTTTACTGGGGAATATTGGGGGACAGTATGTTTCTCCAGGGCCCATCAGGTCCAAGTCGTTGTCCTTCAATCTACTTGTAGAGGGCACAGCTCAGCTCCAAGTCCAGTCACCGTTTTCTTTTTTTTTTTTTTTTTAAAGATTTTATTGGGGAAGGGGAACAGAACTTTATTGGGGAACAGTGTGTACTTCCAGGATTTTTTTATAAGTCAAGTTGTTGTCCTTTCAATCTTAGTTGTGGAGGGCGCAGATCAGCTCCAGGTCCAGTTGCCGTTGCTAGTTGCAGAGGGCGCTGCCCACCATCCCTTGCGGGAGTCAAACCGGCAACCTTGTGGTTGAGAGGACATGCTCCAACCAACTGAGCCATCCGGGAGGCAGCTCAGCTCAAGGTGCTATGTTCAATCTTAGTTGCAGGGGGTGCAGCCCACCATCCCTTGCGGGATTTGAGGAGTTGAACCGGCAACCTTGTGGTTGAGAGCCCACTGGCCCATGTGGGAATCGAACCGGCAGCCTTTGGAGTTAGGAGCATGGAGCTCTAACCGCCTGAGCCACCGGGCCAGCCCCAGTCACCGTTTTCAATTTTAGTTGCAGGGAGCGCAGCCCACCATCCCATGTGAGAATTGAACTGGCAACCTTGTTGTTGAGAGCTCGCACTCTAACCAACTGAGCCATCTGGCCGCCCCTCCAGAAGCTCAGTGGCAGCTCGTTGTCTTCAATCTAATTGTGGAGAGTGTAGCTCACTGGCCCATGTGGGAATTGAACCCACAACCCTATTGTTCCGAACTCACACTAACCAACTGAGCCATCCAGCTGCCCCCAGCTACCCTAACTTTTGATTGGAGTATTTAATCCATTTACATTTAAAGTTAACTGTTGATATGTAATTATCATTTTATTATTCATATTTAGAAGTCCCTCTAACACTCCTTGTAATACTGGTTTTGTGGTGATGAACTCCTTTAGCTTTTTCCTGTCTGGGAAGTTCTTTATCTGTCCTTCGATTCTAAATTTTAACTTTGCTGAGTAGAGTAGTCTTGGTTGTAGATACTTTCTTTTCATCACTTTTACTATTTCGTGCCAATTCCTTCTGGCCTGCAAAGTTTCTGTTGAGAAATCAGCTGACAGTCTTATGGGGGTTCCCTTGTAGGTATCCGCTTTTTTCTTGGTGCTTTTCAGATTTACCTTTTGGTATTTTAATTATGACGTGTCTTGGTGTTGGCCTCTTTGGATTCACTGTTTGGGACTCTGCACTTTCTGGGCTTAAATATACACTTTCTTCTCCAGGTTAGGGAAGTTTTCCGTCATTATTTCTTCAAATAGGTTTTCAATTCCTTGCTCTCTCCTTCTGTGATGTAAATGTTGGTAAGCTTGAAGTCCCAGAAACCCTCAAACTACCCTCATTTTGGGGGTTTCTTTTTTCTTTTTGCTGTTCTGATTGGGTATTTTCTGCTACCTTATCTTCTAAATCACTGATTCGATCCTATTTCACCTACTCTGCTTTCCTCTAGTGTGTTCTTCATTTCATTTCTGACTGGTTATTTTTTTTTATGGTTTCTATGTCCTGTTTAATGTTTACTTTTTTAAAAAAAAATGTTTTTATTGGGGAACAGTGTGTTTTTCCAGGACCCATCAGCTCCAAGTCAAGTTGTTGTTTTCAATCTAGTTGTGGAGGGTGCAGCTTACAGGCACACGTGGGAATTGAACTGGCCCCTGGGTGTTATGAGCACTGCACTCTAACCCACTGAGTCAACCGGCCACCCTAATGCTTCCTATCTCTTTGTTGAAGTTCTCCCTGAGATCACTGAGCATCCTTATAACAAGGGTTTTGAACTCTGTGCCTGGCAAATTATTTGTTTCCATTTTGTTTAGTTCTTTTTTCTGGAGCTTTGTTCTGTTCTTTCATTTGGAACATGTTTCTTTGTCTCCCCATTTTGGCTGCCTCCCTGTGTTTGTTTCTATGTATTAGGTAGGTCTGCTATGTCTCCCAGTCTTAAGAGTGGCCTTATGTAGTAGGTGTGCTGTGGGGCTCAGTGGCCCAGTCTCCCTGCTCACCAGGGTGGGGTGCTCCAGGTGTGTCTGTGGAGTGGGCTGTGTGTGTCCTCCTGTTGTAACTGAGAGTTGGCTGGTTTGCACCTCAGTGGAGGGACTGACCCTTGGGCTCATTGGTTATGAGGACTGGCTGTGACTACGGCGGAGCAGCTGGGGTGCGGGGGTGATCCTACAGAGCAGGATTTGCTTTAGCAGGGCACCAGGGCCTCCCCAGTCTGCCCTTTGGGTGTATCATCCTTGGAGGCATCTGGGTGATGCCCCAGATGGTTTGAAGCTGGCCACTGGGCATGCCAGACCTGGGGCCTCCCAATGCAGGTCAAGTTCAGCTGCAACCTGTGCCTGCCTGGGGCCACCTGGCATGAACCACAAAGCAATCCACAGATGTCTTTCACCTGCGCTGTGCTTGGAGGTGCCTTGAGAAGCCAAGCCAGGAATTAAGGCCGGCTGCAGCTAGTACCATGCTTAGGGCTGCTCAGCCAGAGCTACAGGACACGCTCAAGCCAGATGCTGCTTGTTTGGGTTTTGTGAACCTTTGAGAAATTTTAGGAAAGTCTACAGCATGCTCCAAGGTAGACCGTTTGTATGGAAAAGCCACTGGAAGTGGTTTGGATGTTGGATGGAGAAGGGTCTCAGAATCACCAGGGCAAAGTGAAATGAACAGTGCTAGCCAGGTTGGTGGAGACTCAGATACGGCCGCTGCCTGCATCTGCACTCCGTGAGCACACAACAAAGAAACAATGGCTTCTGCTAGCACTTCTGTCTAGGAGAAAGCTGCCCCCTCCAGCCCTCATCCTGGAACCAGACAACTCAGTTTCTCCCTGTAAGTCCTGGCGTTGTCTCAGTGCTGGCTCTCGGAGTGAGTCCGTCAGCAAGTCTGTCCATCTGTGGGCCCTTTATGAGGGTCACCTGGAACTACAGCCACCAATGTGTCACTCAGCCACAATCTCTGCTGGTTTTCACAAGAAGTTACGGAAGCTTCTCTTCCTGGCACTGAAACCCTGGACTGGGGAGCCTGGTGTGGGGCTGGGACCCCTTGCTCCTCCAGGGAAGCCTCAGCAGCTGAGATATCCCTCCCAATTTTTAACGGTCACACGTGGGTGTGGGACAAGCCAGTTCCATGTCTCCACTCCTCCTACCAGTCTCGAAGTGGCTTCTTCTGTATTTCAAACTTGCTTTTTAGTGAACACTGGGGAAAGATGGTGGCAAATGGAGGGTTGTAATTCTGAAAGATATTACAGCTGGTTGTCATGTTTTTTAAAATGTGTACTTCGTGAGGCTGGAGAAAAATAAACCAGTAATTACTGGAATTACAAACACTACCTTCTTTTGTGATTTAACCATGTCATTTACAAGAACAAATAAATGCTTTCATCCACTCAATGGGCACGTTGCCATGAAAAAGTATGCCAGGGCCAGCCCGCTCCATGCTCCTAACTCCAAAGGCTACCGGTTCAATTCCCACACGGGCCAGTGGGCTCTCAACTACAAGACTTCCGGTTCAATTTCTTGACTCCCGCAAGAGATGGTGGGCTGTGCCCCCTGCAACTAAGATTGAACACGGCACCTTGAGCTGAGCTGCTTCTGAGCTCCCAGATGGCTCAGTTGGTTGGAGCGCATCCTCTCAACCACAAGGTTGCCAGTTTGACTCCCGCAAGGGATGGTGGGCTGTGCCCCCTGCAACTAAGATTGAACGTGGCACCTTGAGCTGAGCTGCTTCTGAGCTCCCAGATGGCTCAGTTGGTTGGAGCGCATCCTCTCAACCACAAGGTTGCCAGTTTGACTCCCGCAAGGGATGGTGGGCTGCGCCCCCTGCAACTAGCAACAGCAACTGGACCTGGAGCTGAGCTCCACCCTCCACAACTAAGATTGAAAAGACAACAACTTGACTTGGAAAAAAGGCCTGGAAGTGCACACCGTTCCCCAATAAAGTCCTGTTCCCCTTCCCCAATAAAATCTTGGGGGAAAAAAGTATGCCAAGTTCAAATTAGAAAAAAATTATTATACATGAAAAAAACATAAAATTGTATATAAATCAATCACGTTATAAAAACTAAAAACTATGATTAAAGAAAATAGTTTCCTCTATATGCTTTGGAAGAACTTATCTGAAAGATGGACGGTACTTATCCTCACAACTGTGGGCCTACTACGTACAGAGCATCATGTAGGTACCACGGAGGATAAACCAATAAGCAAGAAAGACACATGAGAACTCTGGTGACATAATCTAGGGGGCTCAAAAGAGGGGTGTTTTCCAAATTTGCTATAGTGTGAAGTAACTTTATAATCGAAAAAAGACTCATAAAACTGCCTTCAAAAATCTTTGGTTTTGGCATTCAAAATTTGCCCAAAACATCCATGTTTCTTACAAACTCAGCTTCTTCCCTCAACACACACCTAGTGGCTCTGAGATGTGTGATCGGCAGCAGCTAATGGTGACAAAGCTGCTGCTGAATTCGGTGTAGATTCCGCTTCTACAATTGTATCACAGCCTCTCACTCCACCTGCTGTTTTGGGGGGTTTTAATGCTGATGCTGGGAGTCAGTTTTAGAAATGTACTTTTATTCAAGATGCTTCCATTCCACCTAATTATCTCCGTTTGTGGATCTGAAGAAATTCCTGTTTTTTCTGCCTTTGTCATTCTTTTCCCAGAAATGTCACAGTAGACAGATGTGAACACCCTTTGGGTTGCAGTTCCCTTACCTCACCGCGGTGGCTGGACGGAGCACGTCTCCGGTTACTGCCAGGTTTACAAATTTAAAGATTCTGTAACCACAGGTCTCACCTCCTTCCATAAAGCCCATTCAAAGGAAACTCACACAGCTCCATTTATTGCATCAAACCCTTTCTTCGCCACTTCCTGTATTTCTGGATCACATGCCACTCTGAAGTTTACCTTTGTGCAGCTGTGTTAGGCTGTTGTGATCAGGACCTGACTTTTTAAAAATGCCTACACGATCTGTACTGATGTAGTAGCAGCAAACTTCTACTCACCCTTCAACACCAAGATCTACTCCTTTCCCACTGTTTACAACTTCCCAATTTAGCATTCATCACTCCTCCATTCCCAAAGCATTCTAGGCTGGGTTCTTCTACAGCACTTACCTCACCGTAGCGGAATTATTTGTTGGCCACTGTGATTCCTCATTGTGATGACTACCAATTCCTGAGTGCTCAGTATGTACGTGGGAGGCACTTTATCTTTCCTCATTCAAGTCATAGCAACTTCATGAATTAGGTACTATTTATTCCCATTTTATGGATGAGAAAACTGACTCTCAGCCAGATTCCCATTCCTCTGACCTTATACAATGCTCGTGAATCAGTCCCCAACGTTGGAACATCTCTGCTACCCCCTTCCCCTCTCCAGTTCTACATACACAGGGATAAGGAAATAAAGCTTAGAACACTATAAATTCTACCTTCTCTTCTGAGCCCACTACATTATAACTGACCAGAGATCTAAAACTGTCTCTCCTGCTCACAGCTTATCCTCTGTGGTACTCCACACACAGTAGGCCCACAACTGTTTGTGAGGATCCAGATCATGCAACCTCCAACCTTACAAAATTATTATTTCAATTCCAACTATACCACAGCAACTCTGGCAGAGTTTTTCCTTGCCTCTTAAACACCTATCACTAGCCCACGTCCAGTGAATACACTTAACTTCTTCTCAGAAGGATGGGGCCATCTGAAAGTTTTCTCAAGTGCATGTCAATATAATGAGGCGTTAAGTTTTTCTTTTATCTACCCTCAAATCTCAAAGAAAATGCACTTCTTTCCTAAAACCTGTCCTCATGAACCCAAATCCACGTGTGCATCTGACATTCCCTTGGACCAGGATCCTAAAGTCATCGTGATTCCACTGCTCCGCGCTCCTTCATCACATCTGACTGCGCTAGGTCTGACTCTACCTCCCACAGGCCCTTGGCAAACGTTCCTCCCCTCAGCGTGGGTGAGACCCTCCTCTCTGACCACTACAGCCTGGCGCTCAGGCCCCGCCCGCCCTCAGCTTTTCTCACGCTGACGTTCTGGGCTCCCCACCTCCTCCCTGACACTCCACCCTCTATCTATAGTCCTGACTTCTCACTCCGCCTCTAGTCCCACGTCTCCATCTGTCATCAGTTCATTTGTTCAAATTCGACAAGACAAAACCAAAGTCCCATCTTCTCTCCAAAAATCAACCTCTCTTCTAAACTTCCATTTTTTTCTGTCAGCCAGGATCAAAATGTAAAAGTCATCTTTAACTGCAAACTCCTTCATCTTTAATATATCATCTGTCACCCAATCTGTCCACTCCTTTGATTGTAACACCTCTTAATTTACTTCTTCACTCCATTCCCGTTGACATGGTTCTCAATTCTAGAATAAAGTAGCATTCTCCCAACCATTCCTTCTGGTGGCAAGTCTATCAAGCTTATCCTTATCCTGCATTCCACTCTCAAACAAGCCTTTTCACAACCTTTTAAAGGACAATCATAGTTCCACACTGCGGGATCAAACCCAAATTCCTCATCCTCTGAAAGTCAGGTTCTGTACGCTGGCTCAGCTCCGCCCTTTCTCCCCCCTCGCCATCTCCTGCCCGCCACACCAGGCTCGCGCTCAGAGCTCATTCCCACCCTCAATGATGGGTCCTCTTCTCCCAACACACCCTTTCCCTCCTTCCTAACTATCTAAATCCTACCCATTTCCTGTAGCTCTAGACTGAGTACTGTAGTATTTTGTCTCCAACATGAAGTACCTCCAAAGCACGGCCTTTCTACATTTTTCTAATTGTTCCACGTAATTAAGTCCTGCCTCTCCAATTTTTCTACATGACCCCACACGGGACACACAGTAGCTACTTGTTCAATTGCACTAAAATGGTTAAAGGAAATTTAATTCATTATTTTAGAAAGTCATTCTTCCTAGAAAGCAGAGAACATATCCAGTTTTAAAATCAACACTGCACCTAGAATAGTGCTTTGTATAAAGAAAGCCTCTATAAATTCCTGTTAACCAAAACAGAACTTAGAGACTACACGATGTGTGTTTTAAGAAGCATCCTATAATTTTCATAAAGTCGTATTTATAAAATTCATTTATCTGCTGCTTGACACCCACAAGGTTTAAAACATTAAAAATTCACACATTCTCAAATATTCTTTAGTGCAATTCTAAAAAGAGAAACTATAAGCATCAAGCGTGGAGAGAGGGTCGGATGATGCCGGCACGCGTTTCATTAAAAGATCAATCCACATTAGTGTTAGTTACATCTGCTCTAATCTGACTGGATTATTTTGGACTATTTAAAATCAATACTACAAACTTTAACATGAAGAAATTTTTCACACACACACACACACACACACAATGTTAAAGCCTGCTCCATAAATAGAATTAAAAAGCTCTCCCACAAAATACATAAATAAATCTGACTCAACATATATGCATTTCTTCTGGCACAGTGGATTAGTGAGGAAGTTACCTATAAAACTACCCAGAGGGTATATTAGACAGGGTTCTTGGGTTACAAAGCAACAGACACCAAGTCTGGCCATCTGTAGACAAAAGGAATAGACTGAAAGAAATATCAAAGGCTCAGAAAACTGGAGTGGAGGGTCTAGAGGGCCACACTTGGAAGATGGGCCCATAACACGGGCACGCCAGGGCCAGCAGCAAAAACCACAGCCTGGGTCTACAGAGTGAACCACTGCCCCCAGCCCACCCTCTCGTGGAGCCTGAGTCCTACACATGGGCACACTGGAGAATGGAGTTAGCACACTGGTCCATTCAGTTTCTGGGTGTAGGGTGGGCCCTTCCTCCTCTCCAAGAGCTTTCTCCGAAAAGGAGAGATTAATCTAAGGAGGAATCAGCCAGAGACCCTAGAAATAATAAACACTTATCTCTCTTCCCACAGGCACACCCACTTCCCAAGTTATTCAGAGAACTACTCTCCAGAAACATTGTTCTATGCACTCTGATTTTCTGCCAGAAAAATCATTCAGTACTCTCCAAATCCCTGTCCCACATCCATCCAAACTCTTCTCCAGGGGCTCCACTGGGGATGTGATGACCTCACTGCCCATGGCCTCTCCTGCCCGGCCTGACCACAGCGTACCCTCCCTAAGTCCCTTCATCAAATCCTCCGCCAAGTCCTTCCCAGGCACACACCTTACGAAACCCAAGAAGAATTCATTTCCCCTCTTCTTTCTCCCATAGTTCTGTATTTCTAGCTTTAAAAAAAAGTTTTATTATAAAAGCAATCTATAGGGATTGTTTTAAATAAAATACAAGTTGTTAAATCATTTTTCTTTTATGCATGTAAAATAATTTCTTAGACATGGAATAAAGTACTAATTTTTAATGGTATGTAGTACTATCATGAAGGAAAAGGGAAATGAAATTTTGAAGGGTTTTCCTGTTTCCGAGGCTACTTCAAGGTTCAAACCAGGGTGCCTGTTGGCCTTCTTGTTTTCCAGTCCTGGGGGTGAGGAGAAGGGTCTTTATTCCTCTTCCAGACACGGGTTTGGGTTGGACTTTATCTCAGTTTCTCTTCTCCCAGCACAGACTGGGGGCAGAGCTGGGAGGCAGGCAGAGGGCAAGAACTTTCTTTACCCAGAGAAAGGCTTCTCTTGCCCGTTTTTCTTCCAGCCTTGGGCATGGCTAACGGGTGGCAGGTGCCCTATAAATGACGACAGTCTGAGGGAAGGCGGAGGAGGGCTGGCGCATGCCTCATGGGGCCACGCTCCTATGAGCAGGGCCCATCATCACCAAGCCCCCTGCCCGTCTGGTCCTCTCCTCATACCCAACTGTCCTCAAAGAGGAAACAAGAGAACCATGGAACCACCGTACTGGCAGTTGTACTTTAAGTATCACTGTACTGCAATGGCTGGCTCCCTTACCTACCTCCACTGCCTGACTGTAAGCAACATGAAGGCAGGGGCTGCGTCGGCCTCGTTCCCTGGAACACAGCACACTGCATTCTGCTCAAGAAGCACTAGCTGAATTAACTAACACAAAAGACTGGGGCCCAGAAATTCCTATAACCTTCTTACCGTGAGTCCAAGTTGCAATGAAGCTAGAAATTGCCTTTTTCTCAGCTTGATATTTACACAGCGGGCACTGAACGTTTACATGTGCCAGGCACTGAGCTGTGTTCTATATATTAAGTGACTTCACTTAATCCTCCAACAATGAAATAGGGAGGTACTATTATTGACTCCATTTCACAAGTGAAAATGAGGCAAAATCATGTACTTGGCTCAAGACCACCAAGCTAGTGAGTGTAAAAGCCAGGGTTCCCCCAGGTCTGTCTGACTCCGGGGCCCGAGCTCTTGACCACCACAGACATCAAAACTCAACTGCCACCCTCTGGGGACTCAGCAGGGGGCCTGTGGGGACAGAGCCCCAGAGAGCAGTTTCCAGGCTCTCAGCCTCACGTGGAAGGGTGCTGGCTTGATTAGATGGCCATCAGCTGTGGCTGGGTGGCCGTCAGTTGTTGCCGATTAGCCATTAGCCACTAATGTAACTGCCGTGGCTACGGGAAGGGGTTGGCTGGGTGGCAGAGAAGCAGACAGCAGATTGCGGTTAAGAAGTGGGTTCTTAACCGCAAGCGTGGACGGCAGGTTGCAGACCGTGTGGCTCCTGCTTCCTGTGTCTCCAACCCAGCCACCAGTGAGACGATAGAGGTATGACTCCCCTACCTATGGCTCCAGGGTGTTCCTTTTTGGCCTCATCCTGCGTTCTCATGTGGGGAGCGGGAGCTGAGACCCCACATGACAGGGCCTAAGTATGTGAAATCTATCAGACTACACAGACACAAACATACCATGTTTCCAGAGTAAGGAAGTAGAATATTTTCATCTCCAGAAAGAAAGAAGCACTTGCTCATTTTTCTTGAAACATGTAGTCTTTTTCTTCTTCCACCTTCCCACTTGGAAGAGAAATTTGCAAGGGTACAAGAAACCCTTGTACCCTTCTTCTTAACTCTACCTTAAAAAGGCAGTGACATTAATGAATGCCAACTATAATTTTATGTGTATAATGTGATGGCTCGGTGTGAGGTCGGGGTGGTGGTGGATGGGGGGAGGGGGGTTCATGGTGTGTAAAAATAATGGTGTAAAAATGGTGTAAAAATAAAATAAAATAAAATAAAACTATTAAAAAAAACACTGGGAAAAAAATAAATAAAACATAGGAAATAAATGAATGGCTTTAAGCAAATAAATAAATAAATAAATAAATAAATAAATAAGTAAATAAATAAAAATAAAAAGGCAGTGACACCTCGGCCACTACAATGAATGGCAGCCAACACTGGGCCCAGTATGGCGGCAGCGGGAGAACTCGGGCCAACCCAGGAGGAGTGAACACTGCCGAGGGCGCCCCACTCAGCTCTGGCTAGTCGCTACATATGGATGTCGGCCCAGTGCTGCCAGATTGCCTGACTTGTCTAGAGAAACCTAAAGACCAGGTTTCTTACTGAAATTTTTCAATATTAAAATGTTGGCAACTAATTTGTAAAACTTCTTTAATCATCTTGCAGCCCAAACAAAGCCACAAACCATCAACTGGTGGTCCTCACAACACTAAGCCAAACAGGCTTCCCACGGCTATCCATCCAGGCCTCCGACTTTCCATGGGCTACCAGGCCCAACGTTTTCCCCCGGAATCGTCTCCATCCGCTATGTAAATCCAACCAAGACACGCAGGCTAGCCCCGCGCTCCATAAACTGCCCAACACTCCAGCACGCCTTCAGACGCCTCCAAATTCCCAAACACACTCCTTTCCATCAATTTCCTAATTATTTTACACTCTAAACTGCATCTTGCCAACAGTTTAAAGCTCCTCAAGAGCTCTGATTCTGCATTCTACACATCTCAAACTCCTCAGTTTGAAGTATTCTTTATGGATACCATAATTAATAAAAAAAATTCCCCTTGAAAGAAAAATCACTCATAGTGCTTGGCAGGATGATGATCCCGAGCTGGCTCCTTATTAAATAGTTGCTGAACCTATGAAAATATCATAGAAATACAATTATTACACACAGAAACTGGGTATTTTTCTAACTCATTTTACCAATAAAACCTGTTAGTTTTGGGTGGCCGGTTTGCACAGCGGTTAGAGCACAGTGCTCAACACCAATGTTACTGGTTCAATTCCCATATGGGCCAGTGGAAACAACCGCTTGAGCTTGGAGAGTGGGTGGCAGGCTGGCTCAGTGGTTAGAGCACAGGGCTCATAACACCAAGGTCACCTGTGCGATTCCCATGTGGGCCAGTGAGCTGCGCCCTGCCCTCCACAACTAGATTGAAAATGACTTGACGTGGAGCTGATGGGTCCTGGAAAAACACACTGTACCCCAATATTCCCCAATAAATTTTTTTTTTTAAAAAAGATATGTAACATTAAAAAACAAAACAAAACACAAAAAAACCCGGTAAGTTTTGTCTTATTATTAAAGACAGTCTACCAAAACTGCAAAACCTCCCAGGAAGAAATCAGCACCGCAGTGATAGGTGTAAAAGATCTGAGTCAGGGCTCAGTACATTCAGTAAATGACGGAATCTAAGTCTAGCAACCAAGTCGTTTCTGCAAAGGGAAAGCAAACGTAAACATTAAATAATCAAAGTTCCAATTATTTAAAATATATTAGTTCAAGTTACTCACGTATAAAGTGTTTTATAAAAGCACATAACTTCTCTTAAAGAGTATTTTATTACGATTCCTAAATATTAAAAAAATCACTATTCTTCCTCCTTTTAATAGAAGTAGAAGCACTGTATGTCTGCGTTCATATCAATTTCTGTTCATCATTGCTAAACTGCTCTTACACACCAGAAAACTGTTAAACTGACCCACAGCAAAGAATTTTCAGGCAGTTCTTTAAAAGGACTTTTCTGTTTTATGAACAAAGAGATCAAGTAACTATATATGAGGTGGTGTGACAACAAATACAGTGCATGTTTAAATTTTTAAAAAATTATTACAGTAAAAGACATATTGCCATGAAGCCCCCTCAAAATACTCCCCCTAGCTTCGAACACACTTACCCCATCATTCTTGCCACTTTCTGAAGCGGTTCTGGAAGTCCTCTTTTGTGAGTGTCTTTAGTTGCGCTGTCGTGGCTGCCTCGATGTCCTGAATCATTTTGACTTTGGGGAAGGAGCCAGAAGTCGCACGGTGCCAGATCCGGTTAATAAGGTGGATGAGGACACACTGTAATGTTCTTATTGGACAGAAATTGCTGTACCAGCAGCGATGTGTGACCCAAAGCATGATGATGGAGGATGATTTATGGCACACCTCAAGACACACCTTCTCTAACTGTAGTTCATACCTGACTGCACCAAACAAGTTGAACCTTGTCACACACTAAGGTTCCACATGCTGCTTCCCATATTGGAGATCCCTGCCTTTCCGTTGGATGGCACTTGGCAGCAGCATTCACCGTATGTTTTGATCACAACAGAAAGACTCCATGTCACACATCGCTTCTGGTACAGCAATTTCTGTCAAGTAAAAGCATTACAGTGTGTCCTCATCCACCTTACTCACCAGATCTGGCATCATATGACTTCTGGCTTTTCCCCAAAGTCAAAATGACCATGAAAAGTGAACATTTTGAATCAATTCTGGACATGGAGGCAGCCACCACAGCGCAACTACAGACACTCACGAAAGAGGACTTCCAGAACTCCTTCAGAAAGTGGCAAGAACGATGGGATAAGCATGTTTGAAGTGAGGGGGAGTATTTTGAGGGGGATTAATGGCAATGTCTTTTACTGCAATAAATTTTTTTTTACTTAAACATTCACTATATTGTTTGATCACACCTCACACAAAGAAAGCATATTTAAGGGATCATTTCCTTTCATATGTTTATAATACTCTTGCCTTCTCTTTATAACAGTTTCTACTTGCTTTAGATTTTAATTTTTATTCTTTCTGTAATAATATTTTTACGGAGTAGAAATTCTTTCTCTATCTGTGCTCACAAAATACATCAATATAAGATCCTGTTTTATGACACTTGAGTTTTTAATTTCCAATTTTGAAAATGAGTTAAAAAGCATCCTAAACTGTCTAAGGTTTTTTTTTAAAGTATATCTTTTTAAATATATTTTTTAAAGCACATAAAAAAACATGATCTTACCATGCCTCAGATACGTAACCAGATTTGCAAAAACAGTCCGCTTTTGGCTAACTGCACTAAGAAAGAAGCTGCAGCACACACAATTTAAATGATAAAATGTTAAAAGAAGAAAAAAAGAAAAGAAAAGAAAAGAAAAGAAAAGAAAAGAAAGAAAGAAAGAAAGAAAGAAAGAAAGAAAGAAAGAAAGAAAGAAAGAATGAAAGAAAAGAAAAGAAAGAAAAGGAAGAAAGAACGAACAACAGCACTCATGTTTGCTTTGCAAATACTTTTGGTGCTCATATCTGAATATAGGTGTATCATTCTAGCATTTTCTTCTATTTCAAATTAAATAAGGAGGTTGCACTCTGCTGATCTTTTTCAGTCAAGTTTTCCCACAACCATCTCTGGTATTTGGGGGGACGGGTGGGAAGACATAGAAAAGAAGTTTAAGGCATGGTCTACCTCAGGGGAAGCTGACAAACCACAATTCTACCCAGAGTTCTATCTGCCCCCATTCCACAGCTGGGGGCAAAGGCCCACGGCTAAAGGAAACAGCTTCCTACCAAGTTTAGGCCCTTATATTACCTTGAGAAGGAAGGCGTAACACTTTGGCTTAAAAGGTCAGCTCCGAGCAAACAATGAGACTGGTGAGAAATCAGCAAACCCTGTCTGACCCAGACAACCGTCGAGTTGCCTTTCAGGGGCTTGAAGTCCAGTTAGGCAAGCAGCTGCTACACCCCTGTACTCTCCTGACACACGTGCAGCCCACAGCTGAGGATGTGTTCATGCTCAGCCGCACAAGAACTGCGCGTGCGCGCACACACACATGCAATTCCCCACACTAGAAGGATCCCCGGCACTTAAGGTAACCGAACTTCAATAAAAACTAGGTAACGTGGAAACCTGTAAGTATTCAAGCGGCCCGGTACAGACACATTTCTAGGAAAAATCGGCATATCTTTGTTCTATTAAACAAAAAAATGCTCCCCAATCTTTCATTTGCAATGTACGACAATACTAACTTTTACAAGTTAACTACTTGATTAATGTGCAATAGACTTACACACACACACAGTCTCCACAAGAATCTAGGGCGAATCTAGGAATTGGGTGGCTAGGGAAGACGTGGGGAAGAGATTAACCTTTCACTCTGGATCCTTGGTACCTTTTGAATCTTGTACTGTATGCATTTATTACCTATTCAAAATAGTCTGTCTGACTAAACTACCGTAAGAAGAGGGTAAAGAAACTTTAGGGTCTTTTCTCTGGGTCCTTTCAGACCTATCTCTTAAAACGATTAGAGTACTTTCTTTTATCGCTACTTGTACATTAACAGCTTTTTCTAATAAACTCTCACCACCCTATTCACTTCTACCCCTCACATGCAAAGGAAAGAAGGTGGCTTCATGAAATCTTACTGGTTTGCTTTGCTGGCCTGCTTTAAGTGACAGAGGCAGGGGAGACTGAAGGAGAAGCAGGAAAACTGGAAGGGTAACAAGGCCCCCCAGGACCCGGCCCCTCCCGCCCCCCCCCCCCCTGGAATCTCCCACCACTCTCCCTGACTCTGCCCTCCAGCTATGCTGGCCTGCTTCCTGTTTTTCCTCCTTGACTAGCTCTTTCCTCACTTGGGGCCCCAGTAATTGCTCTTCCCTCTGCCTAACCATTCAGGAATCACCCAATCAAACTTTGCTAACCCCCCCACACCCATATCAGACATTTATTTCCTGCCCAGCCCCCACTGCTGCCTAAAATCAAGTTCACTGGCGTTTTTGCTCATTTACCGTCCTCTCCCTGCATTTCTAGTAAATGTTCCACAAGAGTGTGGCCGTCCATTCTGCCACGTTCACCACTGTGTCCCCAGAAGAGTGTGTGGCCCAGAAGTAGGCACTCAGTACAAGTCTGCAGACAGAATGAGTAAATGAATGAACAATTTTTCCCTACTTAAAGGGTCAGAAAGCAAAGGCTTCAGGAAGGCTGGGAAAAATATCGTGAACATTCTTGAGCCGCTTCCATGTTACTTTTAGGGCAGAAATTCTGAAACTGGATTCAAGGAAGTTTTTTTAGTGGGTGTTGAGAGGATTTTACTCAGGAAGTTGAGTTCGGGTATGTATGTTTTGTTACTAAAATTTAAGTTTGAGGACTTTCTTTCCAAATTCAATTCCTTATTTTTCTTTTATCCACATTTATCTTTTTTGCCTATGATGGTCCCTTTGTTCTGTTTCATATGTTACCCACCATAACTCATATGCTTCAAGACTCAGCACCCACAAACTTTACATCATGTTTCTTTCACTTTGACCTAAAGAACAAAATGATGATGACAGGAAAATTTTATGACCATCTCTCTCCACCTTCACCTTCTAATTACTGGTCTAATATTAACTAAACTTTAGAATCCAGACTTGACAGATATTTTTGACTATGAACCACTATGGACAAGTCATTCAAACAGAATCCACTATGCACTTGATTGTAGTTTGTTGGTTTATTTACTTACCAAGAAATTGGTAAGTTCCAGGCTATCAGCAAAATGAAATCCTTCTCCCTAAGGTACTGTACCACTAGGGTTGGAGATCAACTAACACGAATCCTGCGAGATGGCACAGACTTCCAAGGTCAGCATCTAAAAGAAATCTTGTGTCCTGTCATAGGATGACCCAATAAGATTCAGAAAAGATTTACAACCAAATACACATATATTCCTGTTGGGCTGATACACAAGATTGTCAAACATCCTGTCACTAAGACACCGGAAATAAGGAAAGAGCTGGGAGACTTCCCTGAAACATACTGTGTTTCCCCGAAAATAAGACCGAGCTGGACAATCGGCTCTAATGCGTCTTTTGGAGCAAAAATTAATATAAGACCCAATATTATATTATATATTATATTATAGTATATAAAACCTGCTCTTATATCATAGTAAAATAACACCAGGTCTTACATTAATTTTTGCTCCAAAAGACGCATTAGAGCTGGTTGTCCGGCGAGGTCTTATTCTTGGGGAAACACGGTATTTATCAACACATTATTGGTATATACTAGCACTTGGTGTATTTTGGCTACTTCCAGCTCTTCCACTAACTGTAAGCGTCTTGAAAGCAGAGACTGACTATGTGTTCATTCATCCATTCATTCATTCACACAAGTCAACAAATAATACTGAGCATCTACCAAGTTCCAAGCACTGAGGATACAGGAGTGAATAAAACAGAAAAAAACAGACAAAATCCCTATCCTCAGGGATTAGCTTGCATTCTAGTGAGAGGAAACAGGCAATAAACAAATGAATACATAGTATGTCTGGTAGTGATACATGCTGCCAAGAAAAAAGGCGTAAGAGACACACAGTGACAATGGACTAGTGTCATTTTATACAGGCTGATTACCAAAGACCTGTCCTATAAGGTGAAAATTAAGCAAAGACCTCAAGTAAGGGAGCAAGGCATACAGGTAATAGGGGAAGGACACAGCACAGAGGCCAGTGTGACTGGAAGATAGTAATGAGTAAGAGGCAGAGGGGTAAGAGACGAGGTCAGAGCCACGGCAGAGGGCCAGACCATCCAGACAAGAGCCTTAGAGTTCACGGGTAAGACTGTGGATTTCCTGAGACACCCCTGGAGCAGAGGCGTGACGTGGTCTGACTTCTGTTTGAAGAATCCCTCCAGCAGCTGTCTGTGGTAGAGAAAACTAGAGGAGTACGGGCAGAAGCAGGGAGACCAGTTAGGAAGAGGCAGCACTAGTCCAGGCAAGAGGTAAGAATGGGTTAGGCTAGAAGAGCATGGTCGAGGTTGAAGAGATAAAGTGATTCAGAATTTGTCATCAGATCAGATGTGGGTATGAGAAAGAGAGAAGTCAAGGATGACTTCAAGGTTTCTAACGTGAGCAACTGGTAGCACGGAGATTTCATTTACTGAAAGAGGGATAGCGGTGGGAGAAGTGGGCTTTTGCTGCTGTTTTGCAAACTGAAATGTTTTGCAAGATGGAAACAATTCAGTTTGGGCATTTGGAGATGCCTCTCAGATATCCAGATGGAAATACTGAGTAGATTGCAGGATATACAAGTCTTGATTTCAGGAGAGAAATCAGGGCTAAAAATAGACATATGAAAGGAACCCATATAAACATGGTATTTAAAGAGGGGATTGCATGAGGTCACCTCCTGTGTGAGTGTGTGTTGGGTGTATGGGGGGAGGTTCAAAGATTGTGCCGTGTCGTACACTGCAAGGAAAACGAGGAGGAATACAACAGTGGTAAGAAAAAGCAACCAGAAAGGGAGGGAAGAACTAGAGACGCCCTAGAAGCAAGATGAAGAACGTGTTTCAGGAAGGAAGGAATGATTAGGTAACATGAGGATTGAGAACTGGCCGCTGGATTTGGTAACTTGTACGTTATCCTGAAGAGTGGCTTTCGCAGAATCATAGAAATGAGGGCCTAACAAGAATGAGTTCAAGAGAGAATGGGAAGGGGGGGAATGGAGTCAGCAAATACAGGGAGAGAAAAAAGGGCTGGTAGCAGGAGGGAATCTAGGATCAAGGGAGCATGTTTTTTAAGATGGTAAATATTGTAGCCTGTTTACTTGGGAATGATGGTGCAGAGAAGGCAAGGCGACGAAGCTGGAAAGACAGACAAGTGGAGTGAGGTCGCTGGGTAGGCGGAGGGGATGGGCACAGACCCGGCAGTGCAGGCAGAGGGGGCGGCTTCCTGAGGGACCCGCCTTACTTATCTTTGGACTCCCATGACTTGCACAGAGACTAGTCCATAGCAGGGCTCTCAAAACACATGTGCTGAACAAATGAACAAACAGATTCTTGAACAAGGGTCCTTCCCTTTTGTACTAAGCTATGAAGAAAAATACAGATTGCTTCATACACAGTAGATACGCAACACTGTATGTATTGAGAAATGAGAATCACCCCAAAACAAATACCATTAGGGCAAGGCATGGAAAGGAAGAAAGGAGATGATTTCAGACCAGAATTCACATATGGGGAAGCAGGTAGAATGGGAGGTAATAGAAGCTGAGCTGACCAACCAGTATTATTAGGCAGGCACACGGGAAAGCACACATACACACAAAGCCCCCAGGAAAGACTGAGGAAAAGGAGGGGCAGAAACGTCCAGTCAGACGACTGGTCAATGCACCTGGAAGATCTTAGAGAATGTAATACTGGAAAACAAATGACCAAGACAGACTGCAAAAGTACTACCCGACCAGCCTGGGACCTACTGGAAGCCCCTTGTCATGCTTATCACCTCTGGAGCTGCCACCTGTACCTGACTCCCTGAGCCTGAGCCTGGAGCAAGGTGTGGTCTGCAGTGACATCCTTCCACCTGCTCTATTGTGGCATTTCTACTGACACACAGGCCACCAGTCTCTGCCTACTGAGGATCTTCAATGTCAATCATCTTCCCACCCAACCTCGTGAGCTCAAGGATCTGAGATGAGAAGAGCAGCCCCTTGCCAAGAGCCGCAGGGCTTCTGATGGAGCAGCCAGCTCAACAAACCCAACACTTAAGGACAGTTTCGTCCTTTCTTTTTAAAGTTTGAATGCGCAGGGAAAGCTAACTGAGATGACCCTACCAGTACTCATTTTCCCCCCAGGGTACCAACAGACCCTTCAGGACCAGTTTTAACTTGCCCAGGTACTGTGATGTCATCTGGTATAAGGTCTGCATGACTGGCATTTCTAAGCGAGTATACCACTCTATTAGCTATTTCAACGGTCTAAAATGCCTGTGTTACAATTACCCACCCCACTCTGGGGAGTGCGGAGTACAAGCAATCCCAACCCTAGTGTCTCTCACTTGCTGTCGTCACAGACGCTCCAAAAACGGACGGGAGTGGGGGAAGAGGGAAAACCTCACTGGAAGTGCTTTAGGAGGACCAAAGTTGAGTAATATGATAAAGATGAATGTCCTATTACCCAACATAGTGCAATAAAATCTTAAGAAGTTTCAGTCTTCTATACTGTTTGTGGTGAAATATTAATTGGAAGACATAGCACATTACTAATATAAATGTATATTCATTTGCTAATCTTTGTAAGTCCAAGAATTTGTCTTGAGTGTTCATTTATTGCTGAACTGCAAGTTGTCTTTCTCGCATATGCCATTCATCGTACATGACCAGTTCTATCGTACATTTTCCAGTTCTATAAAGAAAAGCAAAAACCTAAAATCATTCACGAAGTGATCTATGCGCAGAGTCCTTCCAGACTTTTAAGACCCCCTCCCTATCTTTTTCAGTTTGCTTATCCATATAATTGAGCAGTAATTTCTTTTAGTGACTTGAAATTATGGAGTCATACCAAAGCATTTGAAATACTCACACCATCATCTTTTTTTAATTCAAATCTCACTAGCTTACATCATAATTAATTACACGGGATAATTACAATAACAAGTACCATGAACAAGAACAGATACAGAAATAAACGTAACTGACTTTTTGTAATGACTGGCTGGGAGGCCACAAGGTTGGAAATATATCAGGCCCAGTGACTCGCAGAGTCAAGCGTTCGGTGCACCAAGTTGGTTCAAGCATGGGCTGAGTAAGAGAATGTTCACTGTACATCAGGTTCAAAGTACTGTAATAAGTGGTAGTTATCATAAACACCCCAAACTTAAAGATTTTAATTTATCAAAATGTCCGGGACAATTAGTAAAACTTGTAAGTGGGGGGATTTTCCTGCTGTGGTTTCTTGTTTATCAACAGGAAAAGCAGCCAGAGGTTTGAAGGAAAGGGAACTCTCATTGTCATCATGTTGCTGGGTCTGTTTACTCCTCCATCTCGTCCACCAGACTCTAAGCTCCCTGCCTGTCTCCTTTGTAACTGTTATCACAAAACCTGACAGTGCGTGCTCAACAAACTTGCTCAGTAAACTTGCTGAGTATGTTCACACTTCCTAACCTGGATCAGTAGTTCAGCTGCTATCACTGTTGGCCTATAAATAAAATTTTCTGGGGCTGAAATATCTGCTAGTATTTTCCATCTCTTTTTCTTTAAATTGTACGTATGCTTCCTGACACCAATTAAACTTGTAAATCAGAGTCCTATTTATGCTAATAATATTCTGTAAACTATATTCTATCTTGATTAAAGCCATTAGTGCCCATTAAAAAATAAAATTGGGTTGAATGCCCCATTGAGTTTGAATTTCACTTTCCCGCAATGTGTGGCAACTAATACTTCCAGTTTCTAGCACTTCTATCAAGAACATAAAAGTTCTCCTGGAACTAACAAATTCTTCCCATCCAACACAATTACATAATCTGTTGAGCAGCACCCTAGAGATTATTTCTGGTCCAAAATCTCTCCCAATTAAGGGATTTCATCAAGAACTATTCAACTTTTTGGGGCAGGGAGGGATGTTTATCTTTAAATCCCACATTACAGAGTGCTGCACCCACAGTAGGCTCTTAGTACACACTTGTTTAATTGAACTGAACAAGTCTAAAATGGGCCCATTTCATTCATGTTCTTTTTCTCCCTAGCCTTCAGTGATAACATCCACTGAATCTGTAATTAAAGATTTGCTTGAATCTTCTGCTTATTAACCAATGTTCAAAAAGAAATTCAGTAGAGGAAACTCCATGATCTGTCAAATATATTAACATCAGTATTGCTAATGTCAATACATAATAAAACTTTAACAGAAAATGGAAAATTGAGTCATTAGTTTGCTTACGATCTATATAGTTTTCAACGTATCCAAAACGCTCATTTGTTCTCAATTTCTAGTATGATTTTTTTCTTACCAAATAAAGTCTTGCATCATTCATACAACTAAATTATATCCTTTTCTACTTATAATTGGGGTGCTCACTGACTTAACTGTAGTACTGTAGTAAGACAGTATTATGCTAATTAGTTTTCCCTCCAGTATTTCCTATAGCATATGATAGGATAAGAAAAGAACAAAGCCTCTGGAGCAGTCAACACCACCAATAATTTTACTTTAGTCAAGTATGTATTCCAAAATGACACAATTTACAGCATGGTCCTGCTTGGTGCTCCTATTACAATGCATCTGTTTGGGGGGACATTTACAACATACGCTCGGACACAAAGTATACATTTCCAAATCTGGTTCCTTCTGTTTTGTTGAAAAGGAACACACATGACCCCCCCCACCCCCCGCAACAGCTCAATTAGTGCTTTATTAACTTTTTTTCCGGCAATAATTTAAATTCCCACTTCCTCCTAAATATCTCTGGACAGATACTCCTGCCAATCCATCTGTCCGTTTCATCACAGCTTCTTTTTATAACTAACGGGTCAAATTCCTTTCCCCCCATTTCGACACGATACACTGTACTTGCAGCCCTGCCACCGTAGCCCACTGCTGAATGCCTGACTATAACATATTGAATTTCACCGTCCTTCATTGTTTCCAGTTTAACTGCCATCTTACCACCGTGCACACGAGAGAAATGCGTTCCCACAGGCATGTTACGAATTTCCAAAGCGCTATTCTTTTTACAAAACACGTTTCCTCTCTGAATTCCCTGGATCACCACAGAAGCGGCTTTGAGAAGCTGAGATTCTTTTCGTTAAGTACCCTATGCAAAAAAAAAAAAAAACACCCCAAAACGGATTCGAAGCATTTCCACTTTGCTAGCACATTTAATCCTAAGGGTGTTCCTATGGGGCAGGGGAGGAATGTCAGGACAAAGGCCTCAAATACCACTTTTAAACGTCTTAAATACCACGAAGGTCTTAAATACCCCCATTAAAATGAAAAAAATTCAGCCCAAAGATTATCTTATCAAATGTACTTTCTTATCAGGCTACACCGAAAGGGCAAGCCAGCGCACTGTAAAATAAACAAGTGCTCGGCTTTTGCACAACGCCCCGAGTCTTGCTGACACCCGCCCGCCGCGGGCTCCCACGCACGCAGGATCCCGCGGGAAAGCCCACGGCGGCCGACCGAGCGGACTAGTTCTCCGCCACAAAGGGGCGGCCCGCGCCTCGTGCACGGCGGCCTCCCCGCACACGTGCTGCGCTGACCAGTGCGAGCTGCCCTTCCCGGGCCCAAAGCGAGAGGCCACGACCGAAAGCCGCACGGCCGCCCGCCCACCGCCTCCTCCCCGCGCCCCGCTCCCGCACCGCAGGCCGCGGGCTCGGGGCGTCCCGGCCGGCGCCCAACGGCCGCTCGCAGACCCCCTTCCCCCCGCCCCCGGTGCTTTCTCCTTCCCCCCCACCTCCGCCGAAGGAAACGCTGCGGGAACGTCACGCGGGCCGAGCCGAGGCCCTCCCCGCAGCGCCCGCACACCGTCCGCGATGGCCGCGCCCCCGCGCCCGGTCTCCCGGCGGCCGGCGCCTCACCTCTTCCTCGCTCTCGCTGCGGAAACACAGGCACGCGGCCCGCTTCTTGTAGCCGTCGCCGTCATAGGTACGGGTCTGATTCGACTTGAGCTTCATCATCCTCGGCGCCCGGTGGGGTACCGTGCGGGTCGCGGGAGTGGAGGGTGGGGAGCCCGCTCCGGACGGCCGCGCGCGCGCGCGCCCCTGGCTCGGCCGAGGGAGACAGGGAGGGGGAGCTGCTGATCCGCTACGAGGCTCTGCCGCTGGTCCGCCGCGGCCTCATTCTCCCCGTCCCAGGCCCCGCGCTGCCGCCGCCGTCACAGCTGCCGTCCCCGCTGCCGCCGCGGCCGCCGCCCCCTCTACCGCTGCCACCCCCGACGACGACCGCGCCGCCATCTTGGGCACGCTGCGTCAGCGGCGTAAGGCGGCGCGGGCCTGCGGGACGGCCACGCGCTCGAAGCGCAGGCTGCGTTCGGGAATCGCGACCTCCCTGTCCGCGCGGCGTAACGAGCGTCTCGAGAGGACCCGAGCCGGCCGCTGCGCCGGGAGCGTAGGGGTGGGGTTGGTGGGTGCGCGCGGAGGAGAAAGGGATGCGGGAGCCGCGCTGCTCCGCCCCGCTGAGGAACGGCCTGGGTGGAGACGCGGCCGCCCGGCCTGGCGGCTTCGCGAGAGGGAATGCGGGGACTTTCCCAAGGTCACATCGCGGGTCCGCGGCCGAAGATGACCCAAGGTCAGGCCGACGGGGCCTGGGCCCTGCTTGTCCGTCTGGGAGGGTGTGGGGGGAAGGTCTGGAAGAAAAAGTGGGACGTAATTAAACGCAATGGAGAGTGCAACCCGAGACGCCCGGTGTGAAGCACTGTACTGCCAAGGCCAGATAATGGGGGCTGGAAGTGGGGCGAGGGGCCACGTTGGGAGGGTGGTGCACGTGTCACTGCCATCCAGAAGCGGTGGAAGTCTTATGGGCTGGGGTCATCGAGTCCATTAGAAAGAACGATTGTTTATCCTGAAATTCTTTATTCGTGCAATAAACCATGTGTTTCCACGTAGGGTAAACGCGAAGATCACAAAGGAAGATACATGTATGTGTGTGTGACCGTGTATGTACACACGTAATGCACATCATAAGGCATCATCGTTGTTAGCAATAAGTGAGTATACATTGAAGATGTCAAACATTCTCCAGGGACTGGACTCCAGACACTCTTGAGCAAGGAAAACTGGAGTAAGCATATGAATGTTAGCAGCGCAGACCAAACCCAGTGTCATGCCGATGCCCTAAACATATTGAAAATCCTGTGTAGGATTTGTCTGTGAATTGCTGATTACCCGTTTTTAATTTGCTTGTATTTAACGTAGTCCAAAAAGATCAGAATTTGAAACCAAACAAACGTAGGATAGAATCTCAATTACATCATTTACCTTTACAAAACGGAAATAATAAACCTACTTGGCTCCTGGCACATAGTAGGTACTCAGTACATTGCAGCTAATATTATTGACGTTTCAGTTAATTTCAGTCATTCGTCATAACAGAATTCCCAAAATCTCGGTCATTTTGGATGTCTTTCTGGCTTTCTCCGTTGCTATTATGTCTCTAACTTAAAAAAAAAAGAATAAAACAAAAGTCCTGACTGTAAAATACTATAACATGCACATTGTCAAAAATTTGAAAAATACAGAGAGCTAAAAATACTAAATCATGGATGTCTTTGAGCACATTCTGTAGAGATCTGTATCATGCTTTTATCCCCTGGTCTTTCTCCCCACGTCGTTAAGTTTTTTTTAAATACCATTTCTAAAATATATGGTGATGGAAGGAGAACTGACTCTGGGTGGTGAGCACACAATGGGATTTATAGACGATGTAATACAGAATTGTACACCTGAAATCTATGTAAATTTACTAACAATTGTCACCCCAATAAAATTAATTTAAAAAATACCATTTCTAATTACTGCCTAATAGTCCATTATATGGTTGCACCATCAATTATTTTATTATTTTCCCATTGTTAGAAGCTTAAGTTTTATCCTCTGTTTCTTTAGAACAGCAATGAACATCCCTGTACGTAAATCCTTGTCTCGAGGTGTGATCAAACAATACAGTTAATGTTTAAATTTAAAAATATTATTATAAGTAAAAGACACATTGCCATGAATCCCTCTCAAAATACTTCCCCTTGCTTCAAACACACCGATCCCATCGTTCTTGCCACTTTTTGAAGCTGTTCTGGAAGTCCTCTTTCGTGAGTGTCTTTAGTTGCGCTGTCGTGGCTGCCTCAATGTCCTGAAGGGATTCAAAACGTTTACCTTCCACGGTCATTTTGACTTTACGGAAGAGCCAGAAGTCGCACGGTGCCAGATCCGGTGAATAAGGTGGATGAAGACGCACCATAATGTTTTTATTTGCCAGAAATTGCTGTACCAGAAGCGATGTGTGACACAGACTTTCCATCGTGATCAAAACATGGTGACTGCTGCTGCTAAGTGGCATCCGATGGAAAGGCGGGATCTTCAATACGGGAAGCAGCGCACTGAATCTTAGTAACAGTGTGTGACAAGTTTCAACTTAGGTGCAGTCAGTCAAGTGTGAGCTACAGTTGAGAGAAGGTGTGTTTTAAAGTGTGTTGTAAATCATCCTCCATCATGACAATGCTCCATGTCACGCATCGTTTCTGGTATATGGCAATTTCTGTCAAATAAAAACATTACGGTGTGTCCTCATCCACCTTATTCACTGGATCTGGCACCATGTGACTTCTGGTTCTTCCCCAAAGTCAAAATGATTCAGGACATGGAGGCAGCCACGACAGCGCAACTAAAGACACTCACGAAAGATGACTTCCAGAACCACTTCAGACAGTGGCAAGAATGATGGGATAAGCGAGGGGGATTAATGGCAATATGTCTTTTACTGTAATAATTTTTTTTTTTATTTAAACATTCACGGTATTGTTTGATCACACCTCGTAAATTCCCAGAGGTAGATCCAGTGGGTACGAACATATTTATGGCTTTTACTGCCTGGTGCCAAAGCCTTCACAGAAAAGTTATAGTACAATCACACCAGCAGCTACACTGTACTATCTGCCACTTTCTTAAGGTTGAGAGAATTGCAAATGGCATTTCAGGTTTCGGTACACAAGAGTAAAGATAATAAGCAAGTTAGATTATAAACTCCTTAAGGGCAGTCTTGTATCATTTACCTTCATATCTCCATCTCCTAGCACAAGGTCTTGTCCAAAATAAGAGCTCAGTAAATGTTGATTGAATAGATGGATGGAGGTTTTTGTTGGTTTCTAATTCCTTCCTCAGCTTTTTATGGGCCTGTTTAGTTGCAAGAGCCGATAAGATCACTGCAAGATCCCCTGCCTTAGTAGTAATAATTACTTTCCCTTATTCAGGAAACAACCAAGGGATCCCAACCTTTCCTGGAAGACAATGGGTAAATACTAAATTTAAATTCATAAAAAATATTATACAGTAGTCCCCCCTTATCTGTGGTTTTGCTTTCCGCAGGTTCAGTTACCTACAGTCAACCATGTTTGGAAAACATTAGATGGAAAATTCCAGAAATAAACAGTTCATAAGTTTTCAATTGCACTGGCCTTTCCTTTGTCCAGTGTCTATCCACTATAGCCACTACCCTCTGTTAGTCACTTAGTAACTGTCTGGATTATCAGATCAACTTGTGGTATCCCACTGCTTGTGTTCAAGTAACCCTTCTTTGACTTGACAATGGCCTCAAAGAGCAAGCATACAGCAGGTCCTTGTATAACTGCTATCATTATAACGTTGCTGAGATGCCAAAGGAACTTAACTCTTGTTTATGTCAATTAGCCTATGGTAAAATGGTTTCATTATATGTTTTTCACTTAAAGTCACAGAACCTATCGACAACTTTAAGGGAGGACTTACTGTAGTGATACTGGCAATTTGAATATGCCAAAGAAAAGCCATAAAGTGCTTTTGTTAAGTAAAAAGATATGTCTGTACTGTATAGGAAAAAAACATAGTATATATAGAGTTCGGTACTACCTATGGTTTCAGGCATCCACTGGGGGTCCTAAAACGTATACCGCGCAGATAACGGGGGAACCCCTGTACTTATTAACATACTATTCCACTGAAATGCTTCTCTGAAAGTCCTGTACAAAAAAACTAATATGTAAAATGTTGCCTGTTTCCTTATGACCACAGTAAAGAGTAAGGTATCTCTTCAGGTGCCTAAGTCAGAAAGCTGGGAGTCATTGATGTATCTCTTACCTTCCACCTGCTGATAATAAAACACCATTGTTTCTGCCTTCTTGACCTCTTCAACCCCAGACCCTTCCCTCCTTGCCCTCTGACATTACTTCATTAGGATTGCCCCTCTTGCCTCTTCCTGGCTCCCATCCAGACCTCCCTTCAATTCCATTCACCCACTGCAGCAAGAGGAATCCTTCACAAATGTAGATCTAAGTCATGGCCTTGATTAAAACCCTATGGTTGTTCCTCAGTGCTTTGAAGTTAAAATCCAAATTCTACCAGGAGATACAAGACCCTGTTGGAGCTGGCTGTGCTAACCTTACCCTGTAGTCATTCTGAACTACCTACAGTTTCTTGAACCTCTAGACAACCTTCTTGAATGTGCTTCCCTGTTGTCTGGAGGGCTGTTTTTCCAAGACCCTCACACACTCCATTGTCCCTCCCCTCCCGTCCAGAGAGAGGCCAAATTATATTTATCCTTCAAAACTCAGATTAAAAGACACCTCCTCCTGGAAGCCCTCCCTAATTGTCTCTATGCCTCCTATTGGCCTGGGTTTGTCCTGCTTTATCATGTTATTTGTCACATAGTGTTGTCATTGGTTTCTTGCCAATCTCACATTTCAGACTTCAGTATTGAAAAGAATCCATTCTATCTAAACTGATATATAGATTCAACACAATTCCTATAAAAATACAATCATTTTATTTCCATAAATATATGGAAATGAAAGGATATGGAATAGCCAAAAAAAAACTTGAAAAATAACAGATTTGGAGGATTTATGTTACCTAATTTCAATACTTACTGTTAAGTGACAGTCATCAGGACAGTGAAATAATGGGGTGCAGACAAGCTAATAGATCAATGGAAGAGAATAGAAAATGGAGAAATAGACCCACACTTACATGATTATTTGATTTTCAACAAAGACACTGGGGCAATCTGATGGAAAAAGGACAGACTTTTAAATAAATGGTGCTGGAATAAATGGATAACCATAGGGAGAAAATGAACCATGACTCCTACCTCACACCATATGCAAAGATTAATTCAAGATGGATCATAGATAGTAACATAAAAATTAAAACCCTAAAGACATTTGTGGGAAACATAAGATATCTTTATGACTTAAAAGGTAGATAGGTTAAGAAAGCAATAACCATAAAAGGAAATAGATAAATTTGACTTCCTCAAAACTAAAACCTTCTGCTCATCAAAAGACATCATGAAGAGAATTAACCTAAAAAGACAAATAACCTAATTTTAAACTCAGGAAAAAGATAGCCTTTTCAACAAACGATGCTAGAACAATTGGACACCATTAGCAAAAAAATTAACTTCAACCTAAATCTCATCCAAAAATCAAATCAAAGTGGATCATGGATTTAAATGTAAGACATAAAATTTTTTGGAAAAAAACATGGAAAAATCTTCAGATCTAGTGCTAGGCAGACTTCTTAGACTTAACAAAAACATGATCTATATAAGAAAAAATTGATAAATCAAACTTCATGAAATTTAAATATTCTGTGAAAGACCCTATTAAGAAGATGAAAAGACAAGCTCAGACTAGAAGAAAATATTTGCAAACCACATATCTGACAGAGAACTAGTATCTCGAATAAAGAACTCTCAAAACACAACAGTCAAAAAATAGAACAAAACAAAATCCAATTAGAAAAATCGGCAAAAGACCTGAACAGACATTTCACCAAAGAGGATAGACAGATGGCAAATGCATAGGAAAAGATGTTCAATATCAGTAGCCATCAGGGAAATACAAATTAAAGCCTCAATGAGATCTTACAACAAACCTATGAGAATGACTAAAATAAACAATAGGGACTAATATTAAGTGCTGGCAAAGGTGCAGAGAAACTGGACCATTCAGACATTGTAGGTGGAAATGTAATGTGGTACAGTCACCCTGGAAAACAGCCTGGAAGTTTCTTAAAAACATGCAACCTTATAACCTAGCAATTGTACTCCTGGGCATTTTTCCCAGAGAAATGAAGATTTATGTTTACTCAAAAACCTGTACATAGGGCGGCCGGATGGCTCAGTTGGTTAGAGCATGAGCTCTGAACAACAGCGTTGCCCGATCGATTCCCACATGGGCCAATGAGCTGCGCCCTGCACAACTAGATTGAAGGACGACTTGAAGCTGATAGGCCCTGGAGAAACACACTGTTCCCCAATATTTCCCAATAAATTTTTTTTTAAAAACCTGTACATAAATGTTTATAGCTGCTTTATTTGTGATAGCCAAAAACTGGCAACAATCCAGATGTCCTTCAATGAACAAACAGTTAAATAAATTGTGATGCATCTAGTGATATTACCAAACCATGGGATATTACTCAGCAATAGAAAGGAACCAACTATTGAAACAGGAAATGATCTGGATGCATCTTCTGAAAATTATACTGTGTGAATAAAGCTAATCCCTCCCATCTACCAGGTGAGGATACAATGAGAAATCTGCAACATACCCTGACCATGCCGGACTCGAACTTCTAGCCTCCAGAACTGTGAGAAATAAACTTCTGTTGTTTATGAGCTAAAAGAAAACAACTAAAAAAGCTAATCCCCAAAAGCTTACATACTGTATGATTCCATTTAATATCGTTTGTGAAATAAAACTATAGAAATGGAGTTGCCATAGATTAGGAGGGTATCAGGGTGGGAGGGAAGTAGATGTGGCTATAAAAAGGCAACATGAGGGACCTTTATGGTGATGAAAATATTCTGTATCTTGACTGTGTCCATATCAATATCCTGGTTGTGATATTGTTTTGCAAGATTTTATCTTCAAAATACAGTTTTGCTAGATGTTACCATTAGGAGAAACTTGGTAAATGGTACACAGCCTCTCTCTATTCTTTCTTTCAATTGCATTCAAATCTACAAATATATCAAAATTAAACAATTGCTTTTTTTGAGTTTTCAATTTTATTTTTTTCCAGCTTTGTGGAAGTATAGTTGACATAAAAATTTAATTTTTAAAAAAATTGGGCAAAATATTTAACAGATACTTCATAGAAAAAGATATAAGGAATGGCCGATAAACACCTTAAAAAGTGTTGAACCTCTTTAGTCATCAGAGAAATGCAAATTAAAACCACATGAAATACACTAGAATGGCTAAATTTTAAAATAAAGAAATGTAAGAGACTGACAACATCAGGTGTTGGGAGAATGTGGAGCGACTGTAACTCTCATACATTGTTGGTGAAAATGTAAAATGATACAACCACTTTTGAAAGCTGCTTGACAAGTTCTCAAAAAGGTAAAAATATACCTATCCTATGACCCAACAATTCCACTTCTAAGTATTTGCCTAAGGGAATTGAAAATATATGTCCACAAAAAACTTGTGTAAGACTGTTAATAAAGCCAAAAGTTGGCAACATCCCAGGTAACCATCAATAGAAGGATAGATAAACTAACTGTGGTATAGCTATACAGTAGAATATTACTCACCCACCCAAAGGATATTTTTCATCCACCCAAAGGAACACACTACTGATACACATACTTGTATATCCACATGGATGGATCCCCAAAACAGTATGTTGAGTGAAAAAGCCTTACACAAAAGAGTCGTGCTATATAATTCCATTATGTGAAGTCCTGGAACATGCAGAACAATGGTTGCTTTGTGAGTATGGAGGGGGGCTTAAATGGAAAGGAATGAGGGAACTTTCTAGAAAGATAGTAAAGTTCTATATTTTAATAGAAGTTTGGGTTACACAGGTCTCATTGTCACAACACAGTGTGACAGTATACTTAAGATTTGTGTATTTCATGTGTGTGAATAATATTGATCTATAAATTGATAATATCCAAATATCCATGCTGAAGTATTTAGGGGGTAGAGTACTACTGTCTGCAATTTATTTGGACATGTATTTAAAAAATAAGATGTATTAGTGGATGGATATATGGATGGATAGTGAAGAGATAAGTGATAAAAGTGGTATAGGAAAATGCTAATACTAGAGTCCAGGTGGTGGGAATGTAAGTGTTCACTATAAAATTCTTTATTGAATTTCACAATAAGTGGCTATATTTTTATTAAAAACATTGGTTAAAAATGAACCATGACCTCTGTATCACACAAAACTTAATCTGAAGGGATCATAGACCTAAGTGTAAAACCAAGACACATAAAGCTTCTAGAAGAAAGTACAGAATATCTTAGAATAGGCAAAAAATTTTCAGAGGCCACAAAAAGCACAAACCATAAAAGGAAAAACTTGATGAATGGATTTCATTAAGTCATAGTCTGCTCATCAAAAGACACCATTAAGAAAATAGAAAAGGCTAGAAAACATTAAATATATATATATATATACATACATATATATATATATATATATATATATATATATATATATGTAATCTCAGATGACTGGTATCCAAAATATATTTTTAAATTTATAATAAAATTTAAAAATTTAAGGAATATATTTTTTAAAAGGGAAAACAGACACACACAGAGGGGAGACCATGTGAAGACACAGGGAGAAGACGGCCATCCACAAGCCAAGGAGAGAGGCCTCAGAAGAAACCATCCCACTTATACCTTGATCTTGAACTGCCAGCCTCCAAATTTCTGTTGTTTAAAACAAAAGAAAAGGAAAATATAATTAAACAGATGCTTTACAAAATAAGATATAAAAATGTCCAACAAGCACATTAAAACGTGCTTAAGATCATTAGTTATTAGGTAACTGTAAATTAAAACTGCAATGAGATACTTCACACACACTAGAATGAGTGAAATAAAAAAGACAACAGCAAGTGCTGGCTATGATGGGGATACAGTGGTTGTGTAATGGTTGTACAGTGAAACAACCACTCTAATGAACTATTTGGAAATTTCTTATTAAGTTAAAGACAGGCCTAGTCTATGACCCAGCAATTCCGCTCCTAAGTATTTACCCAGAAAAAGTGAAGACAAATGTTCACAAAATACTTGCACAAGAATATTTATGGCAGCCTTACTCATAATAGCCCCAAACTGGAATAGGAAATGGATAAATAGTGGTTTATTATGGAATAAATGAAGTAAAACTCAACAATAAAATAAAAAACTACTGATACATATACCACTACAGATAAACCCAAAAACACTATAAGTGAAAAAAGCTAGTCATAAAAAATATATAGGCCGGCCCGGTGGCTCAGGCGGTTAGAGCTCCATGCTCCTAACGCCGAAGGCTGCCGGTTCGATTCCCACATGGGCCAGTGGGCTCTCAACCACAAGGTTGCTGGTTCAATTCCTCGAGTCCCACAAGGGATGGTGGGCTGTGCCCCCTGCAACTAAGGTTGAACACAGCACCTTGAGCTGAGCTGCCACTGAGTTCCCAGATGGCTCAGTTGGTTGGAGCGCTGTGCCCCCTGCAACTAGTAACGGCAACTGGACCTGGAGCTGAGCTGCGCCCTCCACAACTAAGACTGAAAGGACAACAACTTAACTTGGAAAAAAGTCCTGGAAGTACACTGTTCCCCAATAAAGGCCTGTTCCCCTTCTCCAATACACACTGTTCCCCAATAAAGGCCTGTTCCCCTTCTACAATAAAAAAATCTTTTTAGAATATATATATATGTATATATATACTATATAAATCCATTTATATAAAATCTAAATATAGATCGAACTAATCTAGAAATCTGATAAGTGGTTGTAGGAGGGTTGAGGAAGGAATTAGCTGGAAAAGGGCAGAAGAAAATATTCTGGTGGGATGAAAATGTTTTTTTCTCTTGATTTGGGCAGTAGTTATACAGGAGTATGCAATTGTCAAAACTCACTGAATATCTAAGATCTGTGCATTTTATTGTTTATTCATTACATTTCAATTAAGAAGTCTAAAAATCAATTATTTTAATACCCCAGCAGAAAACAAGTAGAAAGTAAAATTAAACAATTCCACTTAAAATACCATAACAATATTTAGTAAGAAGTTAAACAACACTTTGCACTAAAAATTATAAAACATTGTTGAGAGATATCAAAGAAGAGCTAGATAAATGGAGAGATGTACCATGTTACTTGATACTTGATAGTGTTAAGAAGTCTCCCCAAAATTGATCTATATTCAAAGCCATCCCATTAAAAAATCATGGCAAGCTTTTTTTCCTTAGTAATTGACATAGAAATTTTAAAATTCACATAGAAATGTAAAATTTACATAGAAATTTTACATAGATTCTAAAATTTACATAGAAATGTAAAAGACCCAAGAATAGCCAAAACAATCTTGGAAGAAAAGGAAAAGCTGGAGGACTCACCTGACTTTAACACTCTAAAGTCACAGTAATCAAGACTGTGATTTTGATCTTAGTATAGACAAGAAATGATATAGAATAGAGTCCAGAAATCAATCCACACTTGTACAATCAACTGATTTTCGATAAAAGTGCCAAAGCAAATCAATGGGGAAAGGAAAATATTTCAACAAAAATGCTGGAACAAATTTGTATTCATATGAAAAATAATGAACCTTGACCCCTACCTTACAGTATACACAAAAATTAATTTGAGATGGATCATAAACCTAAATGTAAAACCATAAAACTTTTAGAAAAAAAATCGCGGAATATTTTTGGCCCTGGGGGTAGGTAGGGATTTCTTATTATAGCAGGACCCAGAAAGTGGTAATAATAAAAGAAAAATATGATAAATTAAACTTCATCAAAATTTAAAAACTCTGCTCATCACAATACCTTTAAGAAAATGGATAAAAAGCCACAGACTGTAAGAAAGTATTCATAAAACATATTACCGATAGAGGACTGGTATCCAGTATATATAAATAACTCCTGTCATTTAATAATAAAAAGACAACTCAATTTAAAACTGGGCAAAGTAGTTGAACAGACACGTTACAAAGGAAAATATACAAATGGCCAATAAGCTGAAGAAAAAAATGCTCAACATTATTGGTAATCAGTGAAATGCAAATTAAAAAACTAAAACAAGACATCACGACATCTCTATTGGATACGGCTAAACTTAGAAAGACTGACAGCATCAAATGTTGGTGAGGATGTTGAGTAACTGGAACTCTCATACATTGCTGTTGAGAATATAAAATAGTGCAAACACTTTAGAGAACTGTTTGACTGTCTACTAAAGTTAAACATATATCTACCTAATAACCAAGTAATTTCACTCCTGGGGGTATTTACCCAGCATAGTAGGCAGAATAATGGACCCCCAAAGATGTCCATTGTAATCCCCAGAACCTGTGAATACGTTACCTTACATGGGAAAAGGGTCTTTGCAGATGTGATTAAGGGTCTCAAGATGGGGAGACTATTATCCTGTGTGATCTGGGTGGGCCCAGTGCAATCAGAAGGGCTCTGATAAGGGAAAGAGGGAGACAGGAGAGTCAGAGACAGAGATATGATGAAAATAGAGGTCAGAGAGAGATTTAAAGATGCTACCCTGCTGGCTTTAAGACGGAGAAAGGGGCCATGGAATGCAGGTGGCTTCTAGAAAAGGCAAGGAAACAGATTCTCCCAAAAGCTGCCAGGCGAATGCAGCCATGCCGACACATTTTGGACTTCTAACCACAAAAACTGTAAATTTGTATGGCTTTAGGCCGCTAAGTCTGTACTTATTTGTAACAGCAGCAATAGGAAAGTAATACACCTAGGAAAAATGAAAACACGTCACAAAAACACTTGTATAAAATGTTCACTGCAGCTTTATTCACCATAGCCAAACAACACATATGTTCATCTGTGATAGTGGATGGACGAACTGGGAAGAGACATGAGAGAATTTTATGGGAAGTGAAATGTCCTGTGTCTTGATAGGGTGTCAGTTTCCTCCAGCCAAAACCCAAGAATATGCCTGTAGTTGAACAAGGTTGGGTTTTTTGCTCCTTGCAATGGAGAACATATTGCAAGGAGTGTGAAGCATCGAGTCCCAGTAAGATGTTAAGAATGACTTACCATATTTTGTCGTGTATAATGCACTCCTGTGTACAATGTGCACCCACATTTTTGGCCCACACTTTCAGGGAAAAAATTTTTCGTTTTAACTTTTCAATTCAAATTGTTACTGTTTACATTTAGGTACTTGTTTTTTGTATTATAAAGGAATTTTAGCATTTATTTTATTATTATTTTTTAACTTTTATTTATTTAAGTGTTGTTTTCCAGTACCCATCAGCCCCAAGTCACACAGTTGTTTCAATCTAGTTGTGGAGGGCGCAGGTCACAGTGGCCCACATAGGGATCGAACCAGCAACTTTGTTTTCAAGAGCACTGTGCTCTAACCAACTGAGCTAATGGCCGTCCCTAGCATTTATTTTTTTTTACATATTATGGTACAAAAAATTTTATCTAACAAATAATTACAAAATAGAGGAACAGACACAAGGTACAAGAAATTTTATGTACCGGTAATACATTTATGATATTTACACATAATAAAAGGCCAAGAACTCTTCGTTGTTGCAAGTTCCATATTAAGTTCAACAAAACTGCTTATCATATTCCAGGGCATTATTTTGCATAAGGATATCGTTATTGATTTCTAGAGTTACACTTTTAACTCATAAGCATAAATAAAAGAATTAGAAACATTTGTATAGATACAGAATTAGTACTACCCATGTATAATGCATGTCCTTATTTTTCCCTCAAATTTGGGCAAAAACTGTGCATTATACTTGGCAAAACACAGTATTTTAGGATTTGGGTTTGTGTTAGGTGATTTGGGGGAGGTGTTAAGGAAGCAGGGCTTTGCTCTGGATTGGCTGCTGTCAGGAAGCAGGGTGATTCTGTGATCATCAAAAAATCTTCCTTCGAAGGAGGGAGGAATGACAGTGGCTAGAACTACGACAGGTGGAAAAGCAGCAGTCACTCATATTAGCTGGGAGAGCCGGGATGGTTTCTAACGTTGTCTTGATTTTTTTGTCTACATTATCAGAGTCACAACGTGACCTTTTTCTGATGTCGATGACGTCGTTTATGTCTAACAGGAAAATGACAGGCCTCGCTGTGAGCACCAGGCCAACCTCAAACATGCCGAGACCCAGAGGTAAGGCTCAGGCCAGTTCCTGGATGTCAGGGGCTGTTTTCTCTTGCTCAGGGGTTGAGTTACATGGTTGTGTCCATTTGCCGAAAGGGTAGTGTTAAGATTTGTGTATTTCAATGTCAATTTTACCCAAAATGTATTTAAAAAATCAAAATGAATAAACTGTAGTACAGCCATGTAATGGATTACTGCTCAGCAACGAAAGGGAACAAACTAGGGATACATGCAACATCATGGATGCGTCTCAAGACATGTGGAGCGAAAGAAACCAGACACAAAAGAGGGCATACTGCATGGTTCCATTTATCTAATATTCTGAAAACAGCAAAATGACAGACCAAAAATGGGTTACCAGAATACTGACCACAAAGGGGCAGCGTGGGGAACTTTTTAGGGTGATGGAAAAGTTCTATAGCTCTGCTGTGGTGGTGGTTACACAACTCTTATCTGTTTATCACAACTCAGAACCGTATTCCTAAAAAGAATGAATTTTACTGCATGCAAATTAGATCTCAAACCTGACTTAAAAATAATAATAGGTTGGGGGTGAGAGGGGTCGACGTAACAGGAGCAACATTGATGCCTGGTAAAGCTCAGTGGTGGGTAGATGGCGATTTATCAGATTCTTGTGTTCATTTGATAATGTTTGAAATTTTCCATAATAAAAAGTTGTGGGTTTTTTGTTTGTTTGTTTGTTGTTTTTACTTTAATGGAAAGGGAAATCTCTGTGTGATGGAGGCAAAGATGTCAGAGTCAGTTGACTGCTTGTCCCCTCAGTACACTTTCTGCACATTAATGAATTGATGCCCCTAGATTCTCAAACTGATCTCCTGCCTTTCATGCACTTAAATAAACTACAACTATTTACTTTGACATTTCTTGCTGGCACTCCTTAGAATTTTTTTGTCATCTGATTCGTAGCTTTCGCCAATTTTGCTCCCTTTTAAGGTCTCCTTATTCCTTCAGCTTAGGTATCCTCTCCCATTTAATATTTACTTATTTTTAAAGATGCCCTTTTCTTCACAATGGCCTCTTTGATATGTCAGTAAACCATGCAGGGCTTATTTTTCAGTGGCTGTTCTTTTGGATTTGTGCCATGCATTTATCACGGGCTTCCAATAAAGCACTTTTAAATAGAAATGGGCTCCAGGCTTTCTATGGGCTGTAACTTTTTTTAAACAATTCCTTTCATTTCTCTCCCTTAATGCCCTCATTCTGTCCTAGTTTCCCTTTCTAAAACTGAGCAATCAAATGATGGATTTTCCCCCTCCCTTTCCCGTTAGCAGGCTGAATGTGTATTGTGGTCACTATTGACTGAGTGGTTTACCCATGACCACTCGGTGCCCCAGTGTGGTCACTGCACAGACCCAAATTCAGGTTACTGTTTCCTGCAGTGGGGGGAGGGGGTAAGTATTTGCCAAGCAGCCAGCACTCCTGCTCATATCAGTCCTCACCTTTATACTGTTAATTGGCTCACTGTCATCCAAAGGATAAAATCCAAACTTGTCACACCTATTGGAGTGGCTAAAATAAAAATGACTGAAGAAACCACTGGTGGAAATACGAAGCAACTGAAACACACACACTGCTGGTGGGAATGTAAAACGATACAGCTACCTTAGTAAACAGTGGCAGTTCATCAAAATGTTACCCATAGAGTTACCACGTGATCCAGCAACTCCATTCCTAGGTATATACCCAAGAGAAATGAAAATATGTGCCTGCACAAAAACTTGTGCAGGAATGTTCACAGCAGCTTTAGTCACAATAGCCCCAACTGGAAACAACCCAAATGCCCACCGACAGGTAAATGAATAAAAAACTGGTGTATCCATACAGTGGAATACCACCCAGCAATAAAAAGGTGCTACTATACGGTAAATGCAACCTCACTAATGAATCTGAAAACAACGATTCTAGGTAAAAGGAGCCAGACTATAAAAAGTGAATACAGTGTAATTCCATTTTTATCAAACTCTAGAAAATGCAAACTAATCCCTCCTGACGGAAAGCAGAGCCTTGTTTTGGCCTGGCAGTGGGGATGGGGTGAGGGATTACAAACTAAGAAGGAAACTTTTTGAATGATGGATATGTTCATTATCTTGATTTCATGGATATATAAATATATATATGTATATATATGTCAGAATTTATTAGATTGTACACTCTAAACAGATGCACTTCATTGGATGTCAATTATACCTCAGTAAAGCTGGAAAAATAAATTAAAGAATAAAAATAATACATACTCCTTGGCGAGCCACCGTTATTGCTTCATGCTGTCTCAGTCCAAACTGTTAAGATTAAATTCAGATGGTCACAGAGACCCACTATGGGAAGACTTCCCCTGGATACTATTTGCTCCCCTTCTTCCCACAAATAAAACTCGGCTATCACCACTAAGCCACCTACCGCTTAGTGTACGTTTCTAGGTCTGTCTTTCCTAATTCTAGTAGAACCGCTATAGCAAGTATGCGTCTCGGTCACTTTTGCATTCCCAGTTTAGATCTGCTGATTTTCTTTTCTTTTTTGCACGAGTGTTCTTTCCATAGAAGGGGACAACATCTCAGGGACACCTCTTCACAGGACGTCATTCCTACAGCTAACAGTTGCAGAGAAGCTACTGCACGTGAATGACTGAGCTAGGCCCCCAGAGTGGGGCTGTGACAGCGAGCAAACACACAGGTGTCCATGCAGTTCCCACACAGCCTGCTAAACCCAGACCTGCGGGCACTAACTGGAGGGCAACGCACCTGACTCTGAAGTAGGAGTGGTTTTGTCAGGAGAGGCTTCTTAGAAGTGGTATTTCATCTAAATCATGAAGAATGAATAAGAGCCCCAAGTGGGGCTGGGGTGGGGTGGCAGTTTCTCTGGAAAATGAATACTGCAAGCACAAAAGCTGGAGCTGAGATAGAACCTGAGCTAGGGTAGCAGGGTTCTGGAATTTGGAGCCTTGTTTTCGTAAGCAGATGCAAAGTTGTGATGAACCTGTTAGGCCATGAAAGGAGTCTGGCATTTGTTTAGATTCTGGAAGACTCTAGAAGGCAATACGGAGCTTTTGAAGGACTCTAAGCTGGGGAATGAATACCTTGTTCGTATTTGTTTCCAAAAAATAATCTTGGCTGTGGCATGGAGAGTGGTTGGAAATGAAGCAAAGTTAGAGGCAGAAAACCTGTTAGAGATGGCCTTGGTTCTGGGGAAATGAATGCCAGTCTGAGGCAAAGTTGGGGAGGGAGAGTTGAGGCAGGAGGATTTTACTTATGCTCCCACCCCCAGCCCAGTCACCTACTTGCCCACAGACCACCAGCTTCCTTCCACAGCATGGTAAGACCAAGTCCTTGTTCTGAAAGCCTAAGCAGAACGCCATCTCTCACCTAGATCACTGATCCTGCCTCTGAGAGCAACGAGTGTGTTACATTCATTGGAAACGTAGCCAAAACTATTGTCCCAGAATTGAGAGCCAGTCTCTCATCTGGGGGCTTTGAAACATTGTCTTAATTAGTTCTATCAGCAAGGTTCTTTTCTCCCATCTCACTTCTCCCAGATCTAAGAAGTGAAAGGATTGATCACTCCTTTCTAAAGGTTCGGCATTAAAGCTGAAGAGATAGGAGCCCATGACCCCTCATTGCTATGGGACTACTACCGGCTGCATTCCCAAAACTTGGAGAAGCACTTAGGCACAGGTGGGCCTGTATCCTAGTACAGCAGGCCTGGTTCCTTAAGACACGGATAGAAATGGGGGTTTCCTAGGCACGATGGTCCCACACTGCCCTACTAGAGGCCCATGCCAGGCACTCATGTATGGAATGTTCTAGTGGGTCCTCATGTCTTCAGGGCTAGAGGGTGTATCCTTCCAAAAAAACATCATCAAAAAAAAAAACCCAAAAACACACACACACACAAAACCCATAAACCATCTTTGGTCCCTCAGCATTTAATAATGGCATATGTGTAGCTGCTTCTGAAAATTCTACTAAATTAGAAGAGTAGGGCTTCAAAAGAGTCAGAGACCTAAAGTTGCTATTGGTACTATTTTTTCAGGGAAAAGGGGATTTGTGTCCATACCCGGAAGTTTGTTAAATTAGGAAGACGTGTCTTCAGCTGTTAGCTTCCAAAATCCCTTTACAAGGCTTCTGGAGCCTGTTTTGCTGGTAATGGTGGTGATGGGCTGGTGAGCTATGGGCCTGGACACCAACGCTGGAAGATGGGCCAAGATTTCCCTCAAACTTTCGTCCAGTGATGTGCCCATGCAGGAGTCCAGCTGGGGCTCTCCCTGCCCCTCACCATGCACCCACCCCAAGTGACCTCCCCAGGCACTTTTAATAGCCAACATTCATTTTCCCTAGCTTTACTCAAAAGAATAATTCTGATGTCAGTTTCACAACCCAACATCATGACGTTTATTTTCCCATAAAACCTCTTCACGGTGCCCTGACTGGTCTCACTTCTCCCCTGCTCCACAAACCTACCTCTGGGTCACTTCGGCCTTCCTCCATCGCCCCTCTGTCACCCTTAGAATTCAACCTGGACGTAGTGATTTCCCGCTTACATAAGATTTGGCATTATGGACTCAGGGTAGATCTTTGGTTTTTTCTTAACTAGACTGTTTCTTGAAGGCCCTTCTTTTCCAGGGCACTCCCTGGCACTGATCCCTGAGCTGCTAATTAATGATTATTGGTTGGCAGGGGCCATTCAATCCTACAAGATGAGAGGAGGGGGCTGGCAGGTAGGAAGAGCCACCACCATCTGCATGCTTTTATCCACAGGCTCTGCCTCTACCTTGTAGTTAGTCTTCAGGTTTTCCCAGAGTCCATGGGTGACACTGGAGAACACATTCTGGAGTTAATTGAAAGCACGAGGGAAGGGGTTGGCAGAGAGCCCTCGCTGAAAAACAGTAATGTTTTAGTGCCAGAAAATCACCAAGGCTATATAGAAAACCCATCTGTTTGCTTTCTGGCCTCAAAGGGAAACAGAAAGGCCAGGAGCTACTAACATTTCATGGTGGAATCCAGGTTAAACAATCACAAGGCGTGTGAACACGGGCAAACCACTTGACATCACTCGAGCCAGCAGCAAAATTGGATAAAAAGCGATCTTTGGCAAGACAGCACTGAAACAGCTTCCCCCAAACACTACCTCTTTCTGCCAAAGCAAGCTTCTCTTTACTGGTGATTCAGATTCCAAAGCAACCTCCCAGCGCTGCACTGAAGGCACAGTTGCGGTCGCCTGCCACCTTGTGGTCTAAATGACACACCTGCCTATCAAGACTAAAATAGGCGGCTACCGATGCAAAACCACAGCTGTAGGATTTTCAGGTCTCACTTGGCTATTATTGTCCATCTCCACACAATGCTTGGCCCACAGTACCCCTTAAATAAAATCCCAAGTCCCTGCGCAACTTAAGATCCATTTTGCTGGCTGGCCCAGAGCTGCTGCCTCAAAGATGACCCCTACTTAGTAAGCGCATTTCCTGCAACCATCCAGCTGTGGTTTGATCTGCAAACCCGTCTGCAGGCTTGTGCCCAAGCTCACTGGAAGCACCTTCAATATCCCCTTTGTAGCCAATGTGCCAGGTACACAGGCTTTGTCGTGCAGGACCACAGAAATGGCCCAACACTCAACACACTGCTCTTGTCCATTTACTCAGGTATATTCTGCACCACCACTTACAAGGCTCCAGGAAAACTGGACAATGCATTTTCCCTTTGCAAGGAGCCAGTGGCTCAGGTGATCAGAGCGCCGTGCTCCTAACGCCAGTCACCGGTTCGATTCTCACATGGACCAGTGGGCTGCGCCCTCTACAGCTAAGATTGTGAACAACAGCTCTCCCTGGAGCTGAGCAGCCGGAGGTCGGCATTGGGTGCTATGTGCTGCTGTGAGCGGCTGACCGACTGTCGTCCTCGTGCCTCAGGGAGCGCAAAGCTCATACCAGCATGGGACAGGGACCTGTCTCCGTCCTAGACAGAGAAACAGAACCGTAGTGTCGGGGGGAAGAGGAAAGGGAGGGGGAAAAAAAGAGCCATGAGATAGCAGCAGTAACTCCAAGAACTTTTTATTCTGATCATAGAAAGACAAAAATCCCAGGGGTCTTCAGATGACTGGGTCGTCCCTTTCAGATGTGTTTGTATTCTTGTTTCCTCCTTTGATTTTTGTAAACCCAGAGTCTTAAAGATCACTATTAGGAAAACTGTTGGCCTAAACCATCCCTGCAGTTTCTTACCCACAAGTCAGTCTGTGAAGGATGTCATAAGTTATTTCCCTGGTTTTTTTCTTACATCCTCCCTCTCCAGCACTTCTCAGGTATTCCCAAATAGCAGGCACAGAATCTCAGTTCCAAGACCAACAAAAGAGCAATTTTCCCACCACAGAGCTGAGCCAGCATGGCTGGTCTGGTGAAGATGCCCAGCTTTCCAACCACTTCCCAGAATGGTAACCACACTGGACATGACTGCAGGGAGCTGTCTGCTGGCAGAGCACACCCATGCCAAAGCCAAGCACTGCAGTTCTAGCAGCAACAAGTGGTGTCACCCTGGGTAAAACTACTCCCCAAACCAATCCAGTCTTGCCCCCCTTACATTCTGACCTTCAAACCATTCCTGTTTAGGCTGCTTCATTATGCAAAAACAGGGGCACACGAGATTATTTGCTCACAAATTTATTCAACACCAAAATCGCTCCGTTTGCTGAGACCATTTTCTCTCCAAAGTTTATTCAAACACTAATAATCGCTCCAACTTTACTGAGATTGTGGATCATGTCCCCCTGCCATGGGACTTCCCCCCAACCAATCCAGTATCGCTCCATTTACATTGACTCTTAAAGCATCCCTGAAGATGGGCACACAGATTCTTTTTTCGTCACAAGCTCATTCAACACCAAATAACCGCTCCCACTTTACTGAGGGGGTTGACCACGTCCGCGACCAAATCCGCCTCTCTGCAAGAGAAAGTACATGACATCAGCATTAGCAGTTAGCTGGGCAGCAGGTCTCATTGTCACTGGTGAGGCCCCCTCAAGAGCGCAGGACATAAATCCTAGCCCCGCCTTAGGGGCTGTAGGTCCATGCTCACCTTTTAGGCCTGTTTCCTCATTTGTAAAACGGGAATATGGATAACCACTCAAAAGTGTGCTCACACATGGAAGCACCCAGCATGGACATGAGCTTCTATCTGCCACACACATGTCCTTTTCACTGTGCTGTGAAGCCTGCCACAGGACAGCCGTTGTCCCAGCAGTGATAGGCCAGGCCCCATGCAAACACTTGACCTGGATTAACTAATCTCACAATTATAGAGACAGCTACAATCATCACCTCGATTTTATGTGAGGAAATGGGGGCCCAGAAGGGCACCTGTCCAAAGTCACCTCATCTGAAGATGGAGGATTTGGTACCAGACCATCTTGGTTCTAGAACCCACTCAATCTCCGGTGACAGGTTCTCAACCTTAAAATCTGGTTCATGAAACTAAGGGGGATATGACCATTATTAAAGAAATAGAAAATACCACTGTGCTCATGTAGTATTGATTTGAGACTCATTTCAGTAATTCACATATTTACAAAAGTTTGCATACAGTGTCCTAATGTAAAAATTTATTTGGAATTTGCGGGTTTGAGGAAAAAAAGAAGGGTGGGACCCATCACCCTACACTACATTCCTACAACTTGCAGACCCACAGGGTGAATGCTCATGGACGATGCAAGGGGAATACTCACAAACTGGAATTCCGTTGCTGACCCAGCCCCGGCCTCGGCTTTCTTGTCAGCACCAGCTGGAATGAGAAACACCAATTTAGACGCATCACATGATTTGACCACCTGCAGATAAGTCACATCTCGCGGGAAAAGCCACGTCAGCAAATATACTCCACGAAGTACAAGTAAATTACAACCAACGGTGGGAAACACCTTCTGAACCCCTTTGCCTCCTCTCCAAGGGCAGCCTTCCTGAAGTCATCCTTCAAAACTCAGAGCCCAGACCATTGCCTCCTCCAGGAAGGCTGCCCCGACCAAAGTCTCGATGATGTGTTGTTCCCATCCAGCCCCAGAGGGCCCTCACTTCCATCACATTACTTACATGCTTCAGATCAGCACCTAGCGTACAAAGGGAGCTCAATGAGGGAAGAACTCAAAGGTAAAGGACACAAGGACCCACACAAGCAAAGAGCGACTTTACTGTGACCATGGGAAGGAATCACGATGAAAACTCCAGTGCTGCCTTGTCCTGTATGACAGCCACTAGTCCAAGTTGAGATGTGTGCAAAATACACATCAGATTTCAAAAGAATGCAAAACATCTCATTGTTTACACGGGCTAAAAAATTAACATTCGGGGCCGACCTGGTGGCTCAGGCAGTTGGAGCTCCATGCTCCTAACTCCGAAGGCTGCAGGTTCGATTCCCACATGGGCCAGTGGGCTCTCAACCACAAGGTTGCCAGTTCAATTCCTCGAACACGGCACCTTGAGTTGAGCTGCCGCTGAGCTCCCAGATGGCTCAGTTGGTTGGAGTGCTTCCTCTCAACCATAAGGTTGCCAGTTCAATTCCTCGACTCCCACAAGGGATTGTGGACTATGCCCCCTGCAACTAGAAAACAGCAACTAACTAGAAAACGGCAACTGGACCTGGAGCTGAGCTGTGCCCTCCACAACTAAGACTGAAAGGACAGCAACTTGAAGCTGAATGGCACCCTCCACAACTAAGATTGAAAGGACAACTTGACTTGGAAAAAAAGGCCTGGAAGTACACACTGTTCCCCAATAAAGTCCTGTTCCCCTTCCCCAATAAAATCTTTAAAAAAAAAAAATTAACATTCATGTGAAGTATCTCCATTTGCTTTAAGTGTGGCCACTAGGAAATTTTACGGCTCATACTGCAGGGCTGGGTCGGCAGGGTCAACAGTGAGGACGGTTTCAGTAAACCCTGTTCAAATCGGGGTCTCTCTTTGGACCATTTCAGACCACCAGGCAGTGTGGTGTGCCTTCTAATAAGAGCAACCACTTTCTCTAAACTGAGAGCACGTTTGCTGGAGGAATTAATTCTTACTACTGTCCTGTAAGGTATTCAAGTCAAGTGGTCACTTGTATTTCATATTTCATACAAAAAGGAACCATGACGAGAGGCAAGAGTGGCAGTACTCTCAGTGAAAATTCCCTTTCATACCTCGCTTTTACATCACACTGACTGCTACAGCAGTTACTCTTTAGAAACAAACTGAATCCTATCGCTCCTCTACAAAACACTACCAATCGTAGGCCCACAGAGCTGTGAGATCTACCATCTTTTGACTTTCTGGCTGTCTTCTGTGCTTTAGACAAGCCAGGTGCCTTCCGCACAGGCCCTTCGCTTGAAGTGCTCTGCCCCCAGACAGCCACTGGCTGACTCCCCCTTACCTCCTTCATGTGCCTGCTTCCCTCTCCCTTCTGCAGCTCTCCCTGAAAACCCCACTGAAAGCGCACGGCCCCCAAGTCCCCTGCTTTCCTTGTTCCCTGTAGAACCCACCCTTTTGGACATGTCATGTGCTTCTTTTTGCTCATCCGTCTATCACTAAATTGCAAGTTCAATAGGATGGTCCTTTTGTCCGTAGGTGCACAACTGTCTCCCTCGCTCCTAGAACAGTGCCTGGCACAGCACAGGCACTCAGTATAAATTTGATGAATGAACAAACATCTGTTGTTCCGAGTCAGTGCAAACATTTGCTATTTAAAAACAAGGGATTTTACACTAGTTTTGCAACAAGGAAACAAAGGTAATTTGAGTGCGCCCTTCCGTCAAGGAGCTTACAACACGGGAACACACCACAAAACAAAAGCGTATGTTGCTTTCCTGAAGCTTTCAGTTTTGTTCTAGGTAAAGGTCTTCAACTCAAGTGTTGTGTGTCCCCAGCTGAGAGCGCATTCCTAATCTACAAAGGCAAGAAGCACAAAGGACTCCAGCTGCAGATGATCTGGAGATGGAAACTAAGGATCTTTCCCGGTCACCTAGGCATCTTCGAGGGCTGAGCCCCCGCCACGGCTGACTGCGGAGCCAGGTTCTACCCCACTACCCGATACAGATCAGGAGAGTTACTCACGAGGCACAGCGCTCCGTCTGTAGGTGTCTCTGTCAGCTTCTCCTCGCGTGAGTCTTGCAGGTCGCTCACCTTCCAGACCTACACAAAGTAAACCACACTGTGAACATAGGGCAACATGAAACTCTGTTCCCTTAAGGCCAAGAAAACCAGAATTGCTCTCCTAGTTTCATTGGACAACAACTTAGTTGTAACAGGTTAATGGGGACAGGAACTCCTACACCTGGAACTGCCAGCTAGAAACTTATCATTGACATTTTGGCTCCTCAATTCCTAGGAAAACTCACATCTTCATTAAAATGCCAACCTCTGCAAAAGGATGGCTTGCTTCTACTGTGTTTTCTCAACATAAATGCACATTTTCCAATTCCTTAGCAAATTAAGAAATCCTGCATTTCTGCAAACATTTCAATAGCCAAAATTCTGAACTTGACCCATCTCTGAAGTGAAAAACTTCCTGTGCAAATGGGAAAGGAGGCATCGTTAAGTTGCAAGCTCCACCTCCAACAGTAAATATATAAATATAAAGACCACCAAGAATCCACTTCCTCCCTGGCTTCTCTGCATACCTTCCTCAGGCTGTGGGACACATATTAAGAGATTTTAAAAGGTACTTCAAAAACACTGGAAGTTTAAATGAGTATTCTCTCTACCTAGTTACCTTGGAATATACCTAGAATCCAGACAGTTACACTGTGAACTATTATTTTCTTTTAAGTAGAAAGAATAAGACTGAACCTAAGTGAGTGGTTAAATGCCAGGTCCCACGCAGGCCAAGTAAATCAGACTCTGCGGGGGCACAGACAGACAATAGCTTGCCCTGCTGAGTGATTCCAAGACTCAGTGGAGAACCTTTGCTCTAAAGACACATCAGCCTACCACCAGAACCCCCTAGGGAGCTTTCATAAAAAATAGATCCTGGGCCGACCCGGTGGCTTAGGCGGTTAGAGCTCCATGCTCCTAACTCCGAAGGCTGCCGGTTCGATTCCCACATGGGCCAGTGGGCTCTCAACCACAGGTTGCCAGTTCAATTCCTTGAGTCCCATAACGGATGGTGGGCTCCGCCCCCTGCAACTAAGATTGAACACGGCACCTTGAGCTGAGCTGCCTCCGGGATGGCTCAGTTGGTTGGAGCGCAGGCTGTCAACCACAAGGTTGCCGGTTCGGCTCCCACAAGGGAAGGTGGTGGGCTGTGCCCCCTGCAACTAGCAACGGCAACTGGACCTGGAGCTGAGCTGCGCCCTCCACAACTAAGATCGAAAGGACAACAACTTGACTTGGAAAAAAGGTCTGGAAGTACACACCGTTCCCCAATAAAGTCCTGTTCCGCTTCCCCAATAAAAAAAAATCCCTGAGCTCCATGAGGTCTCTCTCCAGGGGAACCCGGACAGTCTGATGATCATGCACAGAAATCTCTGCATCTCATCTCATCACCCCAGCGCACAAGCCGCTCCTCCTATGAAGTTTCCTATGACAAGTTTTTTCAGACCTAAGGAAAAGGAAACCATGACCTTGCCAAAAAGGCAACTGCAAACCAGCAGTGATAATTCCCCACCCCCCACAGAAGCACATCCTTTCACACCACGATTAAGTATGTAGATTAAATATGTATCTCTTGTATTTAAAGTCTTAACCATGTAAGACTGCATTGTTGCTCCCACTGCCAAAAAACCCTGTAACACTTCATTTCCTTTACATATGGTAAACAGCTTCGCTCTGGACTCCTTGGGGACAAGCATACGCTCTCTCCTGGAACGTCACTCAGTGCTCTACCGCACGCATCTGGCCACAAATGCGTGTTTAATGCCACCGTCTCCCAGGATGGCCTGAACACCTGAGTCCAGTTCCATTACAAGTCCCACGTCAAGGGACAAAGGTTCCAGGACTTGGCCCAAGGTCCCACACACCAGCGTCCCTGTAGAGCTGCCGCCAATGGTGTACTTACTGTAAGACCACTTCCGTCCCCCACACAAACGCAAACCCCACCGTTTGGCACATACCAGCCCCCCTCCAGAAGCGCAGCCGCAGAGCAGAGCAGGCCCCGCAGGCCTTTACTTGAGCACGTACCTTTGGGCCTCGGCCTGCCCGTCTCCGGCCGGCTGCGGCGCAAAGTGGCGGGCACGATCTCGGGGGGCAGGTGGAGGTAATCGCGGAGATACTGGATACCCTCGTTGGTCAGGTACCAGTAGAAATGTCTCCAGGCGAACTGTTCCTTCACGTAGCCTCGTGACTTGAGCGACTGGAAGACAGAAACCTGGTGCTAAGACGCACGCAGGGGCTCGAGGCTAGAGCCTCCGTGCAGGGGGAAGCCAAGCTGCTAGCAGACGAGCCCCCGGGGTGTGTCTCCCCACGGCCCCTCCAGGCGGCGGGCAGCTCTGCCTGTGCTTGACCCGTCCCTGGCACTGGTCCTGCGCATTCGTGGACAGCCCCCCGCGGGCACCCCACCCGGCAGCCCCCGCCTACCTGCATGGCTTTCATGACGTGAAGGTTGGGCACGTTCTTGTCCGCCAGCTCGGGGTGTTTGGGCATGTGAACGTCCTTCTTGGCCACCATCACCCCCTCCTTAAACAGGAGCTCGTAAATGGCAATCCGGTTCTTCTTGGGCATCAGCATCTGCGGGAGGCCGAGCGCAGCGGTCAGCAACGCGCTGGGCGTCCGGCACCGGGGTCGCGACCTCCCAACGCCGCGCACCGCCGTCCGACGGGGTGAGAACTCAGGCACAGAACCCACGCAGCACACGTGCGGGAAAGGGGAATGCACACGCCGCGGACCGACCGCCGCCAGCGCCGGCCCCGCCGCAGCGCTCGACACCCAGACGCCGAGGCGGCGCAGCACCGCGGGAGGGCGGGCGCACTCAGTGCGAACCGGCCGCCGCGCGAGCACAGCCACGGCGGGGCTCCCGGAGCGCCCGGGGACCTGCAGGCGCGGGCGGGCAGCTGTGGGCGGCGCTCGGGGCGCCCGGACTCGCCTCACCACGCGCCGCCACGGCGCGCGGGCCTCCGCCCGGCTCCTACCCCGGCTTCCTCACCCGGCCGCGGGAGCGGGGCTTCCTCCCCGCCGGAAACGCGGTGCAGCCCCCTTGCCTTGCCCGGGGAGTCCCCGCCACGCAAGCGCTTCGTCTTCCCCTTCTCCGCTCTCCGCCATCAGGACGTCAATCTGCGCCCACAGCGCCCCACGAACCCCCAAAGCGCGCCCCCGGGCCCTCTCGCTGCCCACAAATGGGCGTGCGGGCAGCCATACCTGGGCCTCCCGCCCCGACCCCGGGTACACGCGGCGGCGACGGCGGCGCGAGGGCCAGGATGGGGGCCGATGAAACCCATACTTCACGGAAGAACTCACCGTTACGACTCCTGCGTCCAGGTCCGGAGCTGGAAAGGAAGGAGCATGCGCGGCGCGGCGTCGGTTCCGGCCTGGCGCGCCCCGCCCCCCGTCAGGACCCGCGCGGCGCCGGGGTGGCCGCGGCGGTGCCGGGGGCAGGCGGCTCGCGACGGCCGGGGGCCCGGACCGCGTCGTGGGCCCCGCGCGCGGGACAGCGCGGCCCCGAGCTGCTGGGCTTTAGTGCTTTGTCAGTAAACGGCCACTTGTACGCTTGGGCAAGCCCTGCAGAAACACGCTACTTTTTAATTTCCCACCGATAATTGAACGTATTGTTATGCAAGTAATACAGGCTCTTTGAGCGGGAAAACAGAACACAGAGGGTAATAACAATAATTAAAGACTAAAAACAATCCTACCAACCAAAGATAATCACTATTAACATGTTGGTATATGTTCTTCCAAATTCACACGTACATCCATCCATCCATACATGCATGTTTTAAAAAAACAAAAATGGGACGTTTTGCATGTACGTCATTTATGTTTGGTAACCTTTTTCCGCTTACCAATCAATACGTCACGAATCTCGTGTCAATACCTACAATTGTAACACTATGATGGATATATGTCAACTTCACTACTGTACCAGTGCCACACATATCTGCACCCTCGCCCAATCTTTTACTTAGGATAAATTCCTGGAAGTGTAATTGTTAAGTAACAAGGTACACACTAATGTCTTCTAATTTGCTTTTCTTGGTACTTCCGTGGTTAAACATTTTTTTCTTTTTTTTTCTTTTTAGGCGTTTGTGTTCCTTCTATAAATTGTTCATTTACATTTCCTTTTTTTCTTACTGAGATATTTTCTATTGATTTGAAATCACTCTTTACATATTAAAGCTATTAACCCTTTGTCATATATTTTTAGAGAATTTCCTCCTTTTTCCTTTGTTTTGATTCTCATGGTATTCTGAAGAAGTTTCACATTTCTTTATATCCAGATCTTTATGGTTTCAGACTTCGGTACAATGCTTAAAAAGTCACTCCACACCTCAAGATTATGTAAATATTCACCTATCGTTTCTTCAAGTATTTTTGTGGTTTCATTGTTTAAAAATAAGCATTCAGCAGTTTTGCAAGATGGAAAGTGTTCTGGAAATTAGTTGCACAGCAATGTGAATTACTTAACACTACTGAACTGTACACTTAAAAATGGTTAACATACTGAATTTTATGTTATGTACAAATTAAAAAATAAGTATTTGTAATATGTTTACAGAAATTTTTAAAAAAGGAGCTTGAACACATGGGCAATGAACAACATAATCCAAGGACTGGTCAAGGTGATTTGAAAAAAATACAATAAAACTTCTAGAAGTGAAAACTAAAATTATTGAAATGTAAAACTTAATTTAAAAAAGAATAAACAATAGATTTGACACACTGAAAGAGAAAAATCAGTAAAATGGAAGATAGAATGTTTAAAAAAAATATTCACAATGCAGTCCAGAGATTAAAAGACAGGGAATGTTTGAAAGATAAGTATGAAGAACAGAGTGAGAAAGTCTAATATATGTCTAGGTGAAGTCTCATAAGGAAATAATAGAAAATGTAGGAAAGAGACACTGTCAGAATATTTTCCAGAATTATTGGAAGACAACACACTTCGGATTCATTGTGCTCATCAAACCCCACATTGGAAAAATGAAAACAGGTCCATGCCTAAACATATCATAATGAAGTTGCAGACATCAAAGACAAAGAGAAGATCTTAAAAGCAGCCAGCAGGAAAAGACAAGTGTGACTGCTCACTTCCCAGCAGCAACACTGGAATGCAGTCTGCGGCATGTAACCTCCTAGGTCTCTCCCATTTCAGTAGCTACAGTGATTCTGCTACCACATCACACTATGTCACTCCCTGGCTTAAACTCTCCAATGACTCTCCAGTTCACTTATAAAAAATACTCAAAGTCGGGGAGGCCAGTTAGCTCAGTTGGTTAGAGCGCCATGCTCGTAACACCAGGGTTACCGGTTCGATCCCTGTATGGGCCAATGTGAGCTGCGCCCTCCACAACTAGACTGAAACAACTACTTGATTTGGAGCTGATGGGTCCTGGAAAAACACACTTAAATAAAAAGTTTTAAAAAAAAATACTCAAAGTCTTTATGTGATATAATTTTTTTATGTTGAAATCTTTTATCCTCCCGGAATATTTTGATGTAAAAATTTTTCCTCCAAAGGGTTAGTTGGTATCTCAACATCATTTCCTCAATAAGCTATTATTGAGGAAATTATCTAATTATCTGAAATACCCCTAAATTGTTTATGAGAGATGAATTCAGTTTTAGATTGTGTTGCATTTGTGCCTATGAGACACTGGTGAAAATACCCAGGGTAATTTTAGATAAAGAGCTCAGAATTTGTCCTGTGGAGAGAGCTGGATTAGATTCGGTAAGGGAATCCTCTGAGACCATGTGAGGATCTGAGATCACGCACAGAGGGTGTGGAGTGAGAAGAGGATGAGGAGGGACCCCACAGCACTTCCCAGCTCACCTAGCTTCGTAGTCCTGTATCTCCACACCTGGATGGAGCTGTCTTATAGGCAGGGACCATCCTTTCTCCTCTCTTGTGTCCTCTCCAGCAGTTAGCACAACGTCTCACACATGTCAGGTACACTTAATAAATGTTTCAGGAATAAACAGCAACCTCATGGAGAGCAGAGGAGATTAGAGGTTATTGAGTAAGGGAAGAGGATGAATAATTATACCCTCTGACACTACAAAAGACTTCTCAGATGACAGTGCATCCCTGAGTTTGCTGAATTCTGTTCAGCTGTTAGGCACTGAGCACCTGGCACTGGGCCAGGCGGTGGGGCACGAGTGGGGGCAGGAAAGTGCCTGGATCCTATGCCAAGCAACAAATACCTCTATTATGTGCCGGAGCTATGAAGAAAATGATCAGGGTGTGGTAACAGAGAGAAGCGGGGAGTGAGGCGGTGACATTTCAGCTGAAACCTACAGAGGAGCCATACTTGGGCTGAGAACAGACCGAGGGAACAATTCCTATGAAAGTCCCTGCTGCAGAGGAGCAGAAAAGCAAGGCAGCCAGCTAGGCTGGGACATGGTTAACAAGGCGACTCGGGCAAGCAGAGTGCCTCAGGAAGCAGTTAAGATTTTATTCAAAGTGCAATGAAAAGCCACAAAAAGGGTTCAAGTAGCAGTGACAGGATCAGATGCGTGTTTTAAAGAGATTACCTTGATAAAGACCAACCCTGTTTTTACCATTCCCACCCTGTATCGTACGTGAAATACAGGTATATGATGTCACCACAGTATGTATTCATTTGTGTCTGGTTACCCACCTGTCTCCATCTTTAGGTCTGTGAGAATCCATGCCATAGGCATCAGTCGTTTCTTAGTTTTTGTTGCTGAGTGGCATTCTGTTGTGCAGATATACCACAATTTGTTTATTCATTTATCAATTGATGGACATCAAAGTTGTTTGCAGTGTTTGGCCATTATAAATAAAGCTACTAAAAGCATCTTCTGGTGGACATGAGCATTGGGCAGCAGTAGTTTCTAAGGCAACCATCGTTGAGAACTACTGATAAAGAGTAAACTGGCCGGCCCGGTGGCTCAGGCGGTTAGAGCTCCTTGCTCCTAACACCGAAGGCTGCCGGTTCGATTCCCACATGGGCCAGTGGGCTCTCAACCACAAGGTTGCTGGTTTGACTCCTCGACTCCCACAAGGGATGGTGGGCTCTGCCTCCTGCAACTAAGATTGAACACAGCACCTTGAGCTGAGCTGCCATTGAGCTCCTGGATGGCTCAGTTGTTTGGAGCGCATCCTCTCAACCACAAGGTTGCCGGTTTGACTCCTGCAAGGGATGGTGGGCTGTGCCCCCTGCAACTAAGACTGAAAAGATAACAACTTGACTTGGAAAAAGTCCTGGAAGTACACACTGTTCCCCAATGAAGTCCTGTTCCCCTTCCCCAATAAAATCTTTAGAAAAAAAAAAAAGAATATGTCCCAATATGGTGTCACTTGTGCTGAAAGCACATGATACCAAACCTAGATTTAATATGCAACCTACGTAAATGCAGTGCCAGCCTCTCCCAGGTGTAGAATTTTAAACCAATCAGTTTGGAATTTCCTGATCCGCACTAGTGAAGTAATCTGCCTCCTCAGACCCTCTGTATTCCCATAAAAGAAGGTGTCCTTGCCTGAAATAATCCACTCTTAACTTCTTAGTCCCACCCACTTTCTGTCTATAAAAACTTTCCATTTTGTGCAACCCCTCAGAGCGCCCATCTAGTGGCTAGGTAGGATGCTGCCCCATTCATGAACCACATAATAAAGCCAATCAGATCCCCAAATTTACTCAGTTGAATTTTGTTTTTTTTAACACAACTGACTTTGAGCAATCTATAAACTCCTGAGGGCCACTGCTAAAGATGGAAGTCAAGGCCCAGGTCCCCAGGGACCCCTGGGAGGCCCCCTGTTCCCGGTTGGAAATGAATAAAGTATGGCTTGTAAAGATTTTCTAGTCACAGTTCCTTTCCGTTTCAGGTTCCAGAACCTTTCATAAAATCTGTCACAGCAGGAATGGAGGGAGACCTGGGGAGCAAGCCTCTATTTCTGAGGCTCTGGGAACAGGGCGGAGGGACGCTTTCATGGGCCAGGTGGGGTGATGCACTGGCTGTAACAACAGTAAACCAGACATTCCTCAACAGCCACGCAGGCCTCACATCTCCCCACATCTCCCTTCGCCACATCTAGAATAGCTTCCTAATCCTGTAGCGTGTTACCTCCTCCCACCCCGGAAGAAACCTCCTCAAAAGAACCATCTGTGAATTTTCATTTTTAGTTCCCATGGCATATGTGAATTTGTGATAAGTAGGTAGATGGCTGCTGATACATTCTTGGACACACACACACACTCACACACACACACTCACACACACACACACAGTCACCCACATCTGGTGCCATGAGGCTGAAGGTGTTTTTCTCTTCTAAATCGAGCCTGACCATCCCTCCACGTAGGCAAACCACGCCATGCACACCCTCTCCTTCAGCGACTGCCACCTCTGCCTGTCATTGTTTGGGACAACTGCTCTTACCTCACCTGCCTGGAGCTGCCATGATTCCTGAATTATTTGATAATGACCAGTGTTGAGGCAGAAACAGAAGACAGGTCAGGGACTGCCATATGATCAGAGCCTGTGGGACCCACTGCCTTGCGTTGTATCTGTTTACGATGCTGTAGAGATGGTGCATGTTGGTGTTAAGGTGTGGTTCATCCACTGTCACCTAGAAACCTCTGAGCATTTCGCATACTCCCTTGTTTTCTTATCTGCCTAACTACATCTTCAAGTATCCATTTTACAGCAGGAAAAACTGAGGCATGGGAAGCTTTGGAATGCCAGATCCACAAGAGCAAGGATTTCTGCTCCTGGTGCTCACAGCTGGGGCCCCGTAGCCTGGGACAGTACCTGGCACACAGGAGGGACTCAGGAAAAATGTCTTAACAAAATGAATGAAGCTTATGGTGTATTTTGGTTTTGAAACTACTACGATCGGTATCCTCTCCCTCCTGAACCTCCTTCCTCCGCACAGGCCACCAGGACAAGCAAGGCAGCCACACTGCCCTTGGAGAGCTTCCCCTCCCATGCCTCTCGGAGCCCCTCTTCACTTCTGCAGTGGAGCGCGTAGACTCAGGAGCACGGCCTGCTGCAAAACTCAGCTCCGCCACTCTGTAGCTGGGGGCCTGGCGCCAATCTCTGAGCCTTTCTGTGCCTCTGTTTCCCCATCTCTTCACTGGAAATAACAAGAGTACCAACTTCACGGAGTTGTGGGGAGGATTGAAAGAGGTCATACAAGCGATGTGTCTGGAGCAGTGCCTTGCACGTGGCAAGTGATCAAGAAATGTTAGCTGTTAGTATTACTTTGAATTGTTTAAACTTCTTTTTTCCATTTCACTATAAAACAAAATCAGATACAGGAAACCACAGAAAATAAAGGCATAGCTTAGTGAATTTTTATAAGGCAAATGCCCTTGTAACCACCATCTGTGTCAAGAATTTGCTACGCGCCCTCCCCCACCCATCCCAAGTACAGCCCCTGGCTTCCTCCAACAGTGCCCAGTTTGGGGCTATCACAAAGAAAGCTCAGATGAACATTGGTGTACAGGTTTTTGTGTGGATGCATGCTGTCATTTTCTTGGGTAAATACCCAGGATTTGAATTGCTAGGTTGTAAAGCAGGTGTGTGTTACAACTGGTATGAAACTGTCAAACTGTTCTCCAAAATGGCTCTACCGTTTTACATTCCCATCAGCCACACATGAGAGTTCCAGTTACTCTGCATCCTTGCCAGCATTTACAATTGTCAGAGCTTTGTATAAATCATTTTTTAACCCATTTTAATAGGTATGTAGTGGTATCTAATTAAAGTTTTCATTGCATTTCCCTAGTGACCAATAATGTTAAGTATCTTTTCATGTGCCATTCATACATCTTGGTTTCTTTTCCTTTAAAAAAAAAATAATTGTGGGAATGCAGATTGGTGCAGCTGCTATGGAAGGCAGAGTGGAGGTTCCTCAAAAAAATAACAGGGGCGGCTGGATGGCTCAGTTGGTTAGAGCATGAGCTCTGAACAACAAGGTTGCCGGTTCAATTCCCTGGGATGGTGGGCTACGCTCTCTGCAACTAAGATTGAAAACAGCAACTGGACTTGGAACTGAGCTGCGCCCTCCACAGCTAGATTGAAGGACAACGACTTTGAGCTGATGGGCCCTGGAGAAACATACTGTTCCCCAATATTCCCCCATAAATTTTTTTTAAAAAATTAAGAATAGAATTACCATATGACCCAGCAATCCCTCTCCTGGGTATCTACCCCCAAAAATCTGAAAACATTTATCCATAAAGATATATGTACTCCGATGTTCATTGCAGCTTTATTTACAGTGGCCAAGACATGGAAACAACCAAAGTGTCCTTCAATAGATGATTGGATAAAGAAGATGTGGTACATATACACAATGGAATACTATTCTGCCATAAGAAAAGATGATATAGGAACATTTGTGACAACATGGATGGATCTTGAGATTATTATGCGAAATAAGTGAAATAAGTCAGACAGAAAAAGCAGAGAACCATATGATTTCACTGATATGTGGGATATAAAACTGAAAACAAGAAAAGAACAAGACAAACAAATGAGTCATAGACACAGAATAGTTTAGTGGTTACCAGAGGGTTAGGGGGTGGGGGGAGGGAGATGAAGGTAAGGGGGATCAAATATATGGTGATGGAAGGAGAACTGACTCTGGGTGGTGAACACACAATGGGATTTATAGACGATGTAATACAGAATTGTACACCTGAAATCTAGGTAACTTTACTAACAATTGTCACCCCAATAAACTTTTATTAAAAAATAGATACATGTGATACTGAAAAAAATAATTTTAGGTTTTCAATTATAGTTAACATTCAATGTTATATTAGTTTCAACTGTGCAGCATAGTGATTAGACATTTATATTGCTCATGAAGTGATGCCCACCTTATGGAATCTAGTACCCACCTGGCACCATACGTAGTTATTACAATATTGACTATATTCCCTATTCTGTACTTTACATCATCATGACTATTTTGTAACTGCCAATTTGTACTTCTTAATCCCCTCACTTTTTGCACCCAGCCCCCCAACGCCCCTCCCATCTGGAAACTATCAGCTTGTTTTCTGTATCTATGAGTTTGTTTCTGTTTTGTTTGTTTGTTCATTTTGTTTTTACATTCCACATATAAGTGAAATCGTATGGCATGTGTCTTTCTCTGTCTGACTGATTCCACTCAGCATAACTCCCTTTAGACTTATCCATGTTGTCCCAAATGGTAAGATTTCATTCTGCACAAAAGAATGAAATCTTACTATTTGGGACGACGTGGACGGACCTAGAGGGAGTTATGCTAAGTATGTGATATATACATATCATATCTTTATCCAGTTTTCTATCGATGGACACTTGGATTGCTTCCATATCTTGGCTATTGCAAATAATATTTCAGTGAACATAGGGATGCATATATCTTTTTGAATTAGTGTTTTGAATGTTTTTTCTAATAAATACCCAAAATGCTCAGTCATATAGTAGTTCTATTTTTAATTTTTTGAGAAACCTCCATACTATTTTCCATAGTGGATGCACCAATTTTCAATCCCAGCAACAGTGCCCGAGGGTTCCCTTTTCTCCACAGCCTCGTCAACACTTGCTTATTGATTTATTGATGATGGCCATTCTGACAGGAGTGAGGTGGTATCTCATTGCAGGTTTTATTTGCATTTCTCTGATGACTAGTGACATGGAGCATCTTGTCATATGTCTATTGGCCAGCTGTATGTCTTCTTTGGAGAAATGTATACTAGGTCCTCTGCTCATTTTTAAACCAGATTGCCTTTTTTATTTTTTTTTTGGTGTTACGTTGTCTGAATTCTTTTTTTTTTTCCCAAGTCAAGTTGTTGTCCTTTCAATCTTAGCTGTATAGAGTGCCGTTCAGCCTCAAGTTGTTGTCCTTTCAGTCTTAGTTGTGGAGGGCGCAGCTCAGCTCCAGGTCCAGTTGCCGTCTCTAGTTGCAGGGGGCACAGCCCACCATCCCTTGCGGGACTCGAGGAATTGAACTGGCAACTTTGTGGTTGAGAGCCCACTGGCCCATGTGGGAATTAAACCGGCAGCCTTCGGAGTTAGGAGCATGGAGCTCTAACCACCTGAGCCACCAGCCGGCCCCTGAATTCTTTATATATTTTGGATATTAACCCCTTATTGGATATGTCATTGGCAAATATCTTCTTCCATTCAGTAGGCTGTCTTTTTATTTTGTTGATGGTTTCCTTTGATGTGCAAAAACATTTTAGTTTGATGTATTCCCACTTGTGTATTTTCTCTTTTGTTTCCCTTGCCTGAGGAGACATAGCCAAAAAACTATTACTAAGAGCAATGTCAAAAAATTTACTGCCTATGTTTTCTTCCAGGAGTTTTATGGTTTGGGGTCTTACATTTAAGTATTTAATCCATTTTGAGTTCATTCTTGTATATGGTGTGAGAAGATTGCGCAGTTTCATTGTTTGCAAGTATCTGTCCAGTTTTCCCAGCACCATTTATTGAACAAATTGCTTTTATCCCACTGTATATTCTTACCTCCTCTGTCATAGATTAAATGACCATATAGGTGTGGGTTTATATTCAGGCTCTCTATTCTTTTCCATTGATCTATTTGTCTGTTTTTATGCCAGTACCATGCTGTTTTGATTATTATAGTTTTATGGTACAGTTTGATATCAGGTAGTGTGATACCCCCAATTTTGTTCTTTCTCAAGATTGCTTTGGCTATTTGAGGTCTTTTGTGGTTCCACATAAATTTTAAGATTATTTGTTCTAGTTCTGTGAAAAATGTCATTGGTATTTTGATAGAGATTGCATTGAATCTATAGATTGCTTTGGGTAATATGGATGTTTTAACGGTGTTAATTCTTCCTATTCATGAGCACAGCATATGCTTCTATTTATTTGTATCTCTTCAATTTCTTTCTTCAGTGTCTTACAATTTTCTGAGTACAGATCTTTTACCTTCTTGGTTAAATTTATTCCAAGGTATTTTTTTAATGCAATCATAAACGGGATTGTTTTCTTAATTTCTCTTTCTGACAGTTCATTATTGGTGTAGAAAAATTCAATAGATTTCTCAGTATGAATTTTGTATCCTGATACTTTACTGAATTCATTTACCAGTTTTAATAGTGTTTTGGTGGAATCTTTAGAGTTCTCTGTATACAGTATCATGTCATCTGCAAATAATGATAGTTTTACTTCTTACTTTCTGATTTGGATGCCTTTTATTTCTTTATCTTGTCTGATTGCTGTGGCTAGGACTTCCAATACTATGTTGAATAAAAGTGGTGAAAGTAGGCATCCTTGTCTTGCTCCCAATCTTAAGGAGAATGACTTTTAGCTTTTCCCTATTGAGTATGAAGTTAGCTGTGGGTTTGTGTATATGGCCTTTATTATGTTGACATATGTTCCTTCTGTTCTCACTTTGCTGAGAGTTTTTATCATAAATGGATGCTGGATTTTGTCAAATGTTTTTTCTGCATCTATTGATATGATCATATGATTTTAATTTTTCATTTTGTTTATGTGGTTTAGCACATTAACTGATTTGTAGATATTGAACCAATATTGCAACCCAGAAGTAAATCACACTTATCATGGCGTATGATCTTTTTAATGTATTGCTGAATTCAATTTGCTAATATTTTGTTGAGGATTTTTACATCTATGTTCATCAGGGATACCAACCTATAATTTTCTTTTTTCTTTTTTTTGTAATATGTTTATCTGGTTTTGGAATCAGGGTAGTGGTGGCCTTGTAAAATGAGATTGGGAGATTTCCCTCCTTTTGAATTTTTAAATTCTTCTTTGAATATTTGGTAAAATTCACCTGTGAAGCCATTTGGTCCAGGACTTTTGTTTATTGGAAGTTTTTGATTACTGATTAGATTTCATTAGTAGTATTTAGTTAGTTCAGATTTTTTGTTTGTTCTTGATACAGTTTTGGAAGACTGCATGTTTCTAGGAATTTATCCATTTCTTCCAGTTGTCCAATTTGTTGGCATATAATTGTTCATAATATTTTCTTGTTATCCTTTGGATTTGGTGTCAGTTGTCACTTCTCCTCTTTCATTTCTGATTTTACTTATTTGGGTCTTCTCTCTTTTTCTCCTGATGAGTCTGGTTAATGGTTTATAATTGTGTTTACCTTTTCAAAGAATCAGCTCTTGGTTTAACTGATCTTTCATATTGATTTTTTAGACTCTATTTCATTGATTTCTGCTCTGATCTTTATTATTTCCTTCCTTCTACTCATGTTAGGCTTCATTTGCTCTTCTTTTCCTAGTTCCTTTAAGTGTAGGATTAGATTGTTTATTTGAATTTGTTTTGGTGTTGTTTCTTGAGATAGATCTGTAGTGCTATGAATGTCCCTTTTTAGGACTGCTTTTGCTGTGTCCCATAGATTTGGGGTCATTGTGTTTCCATTTTCATTTGTCTCAAAGTAGCTTTTGATTTCTTCTTTGATCTTGTTGTTGACCCATTCATCGTTTAGTAGCATGTTATTTAACCTCCATGCGTTTGTGTGTTTTTCAGTGTTTTCCTTGTAACTGATTTCTAGTTTCATGCCATTGCGGTCAGAGAAAACGCTTGATATTTTTTATTTCAGTCTTCTGACATTTATTGAGACATATGGTCTATCTTAGAAAATGTTCCATGTACATTTGAAAAGAATGTATATTCTGTTGCTTTGGGGTGAAATGCTCTAAAAATATAAATTAAATCCATCTGGCCTAGTATGTAATTTAAGGCCACTGTTTCCTTGTTGATTTTCTGTCTGAAAGATCTGTCCATTGGTGTCAATGGGGTGTTAAAGTCCCCTATTATGATTGTATTACTGTCGATCTCTGCCTTTATGTTGGTCAATATTTGCTTTGTATATTTACCTAAATATACCTATGTTGCATGTATAAATGTTTACAAGGGTTATATCCTTGTTGGATCGATTCCTTTATCATTATGTAATTTCCTTCTTTGTCTCTTATTATAGGTTTTATTTTAAAGTCTATTTTGTCTGATATTAGCATTGCTACCCCAGATTTTTTGTTTATTTGCTTCTGTTCACATTAAATATATTTTTCCATCCCTTTATTTTCAGTCTGTGTGTGTCTTTCAATCTGAAGTGGGTCTCTTGTAGAAAGCATATGTATGGGTCTTGTTTTCTTATCCATTCAGCTACCCTATGTCTTTTTTTTGGGGGGGGAAAGGGGAACAGGGGAACAGTGTGTACTGCCAGGACCATTTTTTTCCAAGTCAAGTTGTTGTCCTTTCAATCTTAGTTGTGGAGAGTGCTGTTCAGCTTCAAGTTGTTGTCCTTTCAGTCCTAGTTGTGGAGGGCGCAGCTCAGCTCCAGGTCCAGTTGCTGTTGCTAGTTACAGGGGGCACAGCCCACCATCCCTTGCGGGAGCCGAACCGGCAACCTTGTGGTTGAGAGCCCACTGGCCTATGTGGGAATCAAACCGGCAGCTTTCGGAGTTAGGAGCATGGAGCTCTAACCGCCTGAGCCACCAGGTTGGTCCCTACCCTATGTCTTTTGATTGGAGCATTTAATCAATTTACATTTAAAGTGATCATTGATAGATTCATACTTATTGCCATTTTATTATTCATATTTATGTTTCCCCCCCTTCTTCTTCTTAAAGAAGTCCCTTTAATATTTTTTTCTGGTGGTTTATGTTTTTAATTAATCCATATACAATTACGTGTCTTCTGTTTTGTTGAAACAATAGGTCAGACAACATTTGCCACAATAATGTCTGTCAAAGTGGCTGGCCATAAAAACTCCAGCACCACATTCATCTGAAGGGCTCTCCCAATGAAGGTGACTGATTTTGCCATCCTCATTCATGTTATAGTGTTTTAGGACAGCCAGCTTAACCTTCTTGCTCTTATGCTTATTCTTCTTGGGAGTGGTGTAAGACTTCTTCCTTTTCTTAGCACCACCATGAAGTCTCTACACAAGATGAAGAGTGGACTCCTTTTGAATGTTGTAGTCAGACAAAGTATGTCCATCTTCCAGTTTCTTGCCAGCAAAGCTCAGTTTTTGTTCATCAGGAGGAATTGCTTCCTTATCCTGGGTCTTGGTCTTTACATTTTTCTATTGTATCCAAGGGTTCAACCTTGAGAGTGATGGTTTTTCCAGTAAGGGTTTTCACGAAAATCTGTATCTTAGCAGTGGTTCCACCATTAATGGTGGATCAGAAACGCCATTTAACATTTCTTGTAATACTGTTTTGATGGTGATGAACTCCTTTAGCTTTTTCTTGTCTGGGAAGCTCTTTATCTCTCCTTCGATTTTAAATGATAGCTTTGCTGGGTAGAGAAGTCTTGGTTGTAGGTCCTTGCTTTTTATTGCTTTGACTATTTCATGCCAATCCCTTCTTCTTCTTTTTTTTAAGTATTTTTTTTTTTTTAATTTGGGGAAGGGGAACAGGACTTTATTGGGGAACAGTGTGTACTGCCAGGACTTTTATCCAAGTCAAGTTATTGTTCTTTCAATCTTAGTTGTGGAGGGCGCAGCTCAGCTCCAGGTCCAGTAGCTGTTTTCAATCTTAGTTGCAGGAGGCACAGCCCACCATCCCTTGCGGGAGTCGAACCGGCAACCTTGTGGTTGAGAGCCCACACGCCAAGCAACTGAGCCATCTGGTACTGGCCCATGTGGGAATCGAACCGGCAGCCTTTGGCATTAGGAACACGGAGCTCCAACCGCCTGAACCACCGGGCTAGCCCGCCAATCGCTTCTTGCTGCAAAGTTTCTGTTAAGAAATTAGCTGACAATATTGTGGGAGCTCCCTTGTAAGTAACTATTTGCCTTTCTCCTGCTGCTTTTAGGATTCTCTCTTTGTCTTTAAACTTTGCCATTTTAATATGTCTTGGTGTGAGCCTGTTTGGCTTCATCTTGTTTGGGACTCTCTGCCCTTCCTGGACTTGTATGTCTATTTCCTTCATCAGGTTAGAAAAGTTTCCAGTCATTATTTCTTCAAATAGGTTGTCAATCCCTTGCTTTCTTTCTTCTTCTCTGGTTTCCCTATGATGTGAATGTTTTTATGCTTGATGTTCCAAAGCTCTCCTAAACTATCTTGTACTTTAAAATTATTTTCTCTTTTTACTGTTCAGATTGGATGTTTCTGCTACCTTGTCTTCCAAATTGCTGATTTGATCCTCTGTTTCATTTGGTCTGCTGGTGATTCCTTCTATTGCATTCTTCACTTCAATTTCAATTGTATTCTTCATTTGTGATTTGTTCTTTTTTATGGTTTCTGTGTCCTTCTTATGCCTACTATGTCTTTGTTGAAGTTCTCACTGAGTTCCTTAAGCTTTCTTATAACCAGTGTTTTGAACTCGGTCTCCGGTAGGTTGTTTGCCTCCATTTCATTAGTTTTCATTTAATTCTTTTTCTGAAGTTTTCTCCTGTTCTTTCATTTGAGACATATTTCTTGCTTTTAAAATTTTTTTTAAATTGGGAAACAGTGTGTTTTTCCAGGACCCATCAGCTCCAAGTCATTGTCCTTCAACCTCGTTGTGGAGGGCGCAGCTTAGCTCCAAGTCCAGTCGCTGTTTTCAATCTTAGTTGCAGGGGTCACAGCCCACCATCCCATGAGGGACTTGCACCAGCAACCTTGCTGTTAACAGCTTGTGCGCTAACCAACTGAGCCATCTGGCCACGATTCTGGCAGTTCAGTGGCAGCTTGTTGCCTTCAGGCTAGTTGTGGAGGGTGCAGCCCACCGGCCCATGTGGGAATCGAACTGCTGCCAACAGCTTGTGCTCCAACCAACTGAGCCATCCAACCGCCCTAGGATACATCTTTGTTTCCTCATTTTGGTTGCCTCTTTGTGTTTGTTTCTATGTATTCGGTAGATCTGTGTCTCCCAGTCTTGGCAGGGTGGCCTTATGTAGGAGGTACCCTATGTGGCTCAGTGGCACTGTCTCCCTGGTCACGTGTGCTGGGTGCTCAAGGAGTGTCCCTTGTGTGCCCTTGTGTGCGCCCTCCTGTTGTAGTTGAGCCTTGATTGCTATTGGCATGTCAGTGAGTGGGATTCACCCTCAGGCTGACTGGCTGTGGGATTTGGGCACGTCCACAATTTACAGGCTGCTGTGTGGTGGGTTTCCCTGTGGAGCAGGATTAGCTCCAGTGGGCCCTGGTGCCCTTTGGGTGTGCTGCCTTTGGGGCTAATAGGGTGGTGCTCTGCTGTGGTCTGAAGCCAACCTCCAGGTATGTTGGTTCTGGGACCTCTTGGAAGGGGCTCTGGTGCAGACCCAGGTCAGCCACTGCCACTGGTTGCAGACTATCTGGTAGGAGATACAAAGCAATCTTAGGTTGGTTGCTCTGTTTGTTGGACCTGGAGGCATGTGGGAGATCCCACACTGTGAGCCGAGGACTTCTGCCACCAGTACCAGGCCTAGGGTAGCTCTGCAAAAAGCCCAGGACACCCCGAGGCCTGCGGCTGCCTGCCGGCTCTCATAAGGCTCAGCCGCTGATAAAGCCTCATATGGTATGCGAGTTGCGTAAGGAGGGGTCTCAGTTTGGGATGGGTGGTATTCACCAGGTTAATGTAGATTCTGGTTTGGTGTCAGCCTGGACATACTCAGCAAAAGTCTCAGAGCACACTGAGGCTAGCTTGTGCCCACCTGGGACCTGCAAACCCCTGAGAGTTGTCCAAGAAAGAGTGCAATGCTGGTGGGTCTGGCTGCTGGCCAAGAATGTGCCTCTGGCATTGTGCGAATTGGACAAGGTTGGGTCCCAGGGAGTCACCAGGTTAGAGTGAGTGGAGCTCACGAGGCCAATGCAGATTCAGATTTGGCCATGTAGGAGAAGGCTCAACACGAGAAAGATGGTGCCCACCTGTCAGTTGCATAGGAGGATGATTCTATACAGGGAAAATGGGGACTGTCCCTCCAGTCCTCACCCTAAAGCCACGCAACTGTGTCTCCCTGTGTGTCTCTGACTCCTCCTGAGTAACGGTCCCTCTGCTGCAGCCCAGGGTGAGTGCCTGTGAGTGTCTGTGCATGGGAGCTTTAAGATCTTTAAGTCTGGGCTTCCCACAGCCTTCCTTCTCACTTGGATGGTCAGAATCCTCACTGTTTTTCACAGCTAGATGTTGTCATACTCCAGGCGGGGGAGCCCAGTGTGGGGCTGGGGTCCCTTGCTCCTCTGGGGGGTACTTCCACAGCTGAGATATCCCTCCTGATTCTCAACTGCCACATGCAGATGTGGGACTGGCCTCCTTCACGTCCCTGATCCTCCTGCCAGTCTTGACGTGGCTTCTTTATATCCTTAGTTATAGGACTTCTGTTTACCTAGACTTCAGATGGCTCTCCAGGTTGATTGTTCTATAATTTAGTTGTAATTTTAATGTGGTCATGGGAGGGAGAAAGCACAGTGTTTATCTGCTCTGCCATCTTGGCTCTTTTGCCGATACCCCTTTTTTTAAAAGATCTTTTCAAATCTTTTGCCCACTTTAAAACTTTTAAGGTTGTAAGCATATCCTTCTATGTTTTCCTTTAGAAGTATTTTAGTTTTAACTTTTACACTTACATATATGATCCATTTCAAATTAAATTTTGTATATGGTGTAAGTTAAGAATTGAGATTATTTTTGTTTCAAATGGATATATATTCTCCCAGTATCATCTGTTGAAAAGATTATCCTTTCCACATTGAATTACCTTGGCACCCTTGTTGAAAATCAATAGGCCATAAATTTGTGGGTCTACTTCTGGACTCTCTTCCATTCCATCCTTATACTAATATCATACTTTCTTGATATTGTAGCTTTGTGGATAGTCTTGATATCAGGTAGTGTAAGTCTTCTAACTTTCTTTTTTCTTTTTTCTTTTTTTTTTTTGAGCTTTAAAAAATTGCCTTTATTCGGAATCATAAGTTTTTTTTTAATCTTACCATTATGAAAGTTTAAAAAAATATAGCACTCAGTGCAATGAAATACTACATTTAATTATTCAAACACTTAAGGCAGATTTCTCACAGTTTACATGTGAGAACTTAGCATGATCCAAACTCAAATATCCATTTCTCGTATCTTTCAATGTCTGCAGCAGATACTGACTTAGAAACCTTTTTTAAAGCCATTTCAAAATCCTCCATAGTTGTAGGCATGTGCATTTCTTCTCTTGAAAGATTTCGGATTTCTTCTGGGGTCAAACCTTCAATACGCCTTCTCATTGCCATCAAGGACGCATCCCTGCACATGTTGGTAATGTCTGCACCTGAGTAACCTTCCATGTTTTCTTCTATACTTGCAAGGTCAACATCATCGGCCAATTCCAGCTCACGGAGACTAATTCGTAGTAGCTCCTCCCTGCCTTTTGCTGATGGTAATGGAATGTAGATTCTTTTCTCAAGACGTCATCTTAGAGCCTCATCAATATCCCAGGGAAAATTAGTGGCTGCCAGAACCATAACCATTTTGGACGGGTCATCATTTTCAGAAGCACCTCCAACACCATCCATCTGAACCAGCAGCTCGGCTTTCACCCTTCTGCTTGCTTCGTGCTCTTCAGAAGTCCCTCTGCGACTACAAATGGAATCAATCTCATCAATAAATATGGTGGCTGGAGAATAAAATCGAGCCATTTCGAACAGAAGACGAACAAGCTTCTCCGACTCTCCTCTGTATTTGGAAGTGAGCGTTGATGAAGAGACATTGAAGAATGTTGTCTTGCATTCTGTAGCTACTGCTTTAGCAAGGAGGGTCTTTCCCGTGCCTGGCGGGCCAACCATCAACACTCCTTACCATGGAAAGGAGTGCCCTTAAAGAACTCTGGCATCCACATTGGTAACACCACAGCTTCCTTAAGCAACTTCTTAGCTTCTACCAAATCAGCGATATCATCCCATCGAACATTGGGATTCTGAGAAATTATATCTCTCTCCAAAGCTTCTACTAAGTCTTTATCATATCCAGTACTATCAAATTTATTTGTCTCTGGTTCTGTCACTGCGGCAGGTGATTTGCTCTTTTCCTCTCTTCCTTTATTCTGTTCTTTCTTTTCTCGACAACGAACAGCTTTCCCTCTGTCATTGTGAAGATTGTGTGCAGATGGACGGTGAACTCTGACAGTTGTACTTGGACGGTTACTGTGTGGTTTAGGGTCACTGTTTTGAGAAGACTGGCGTTTTCTAGGACCTGGTGAGGGTCTTCGTTCAACAGGTACAGGCAAGGACCAGACTTCTCCCTCAGAAGCAGGAAGCTCATGCTGTGCAGCTTTCAATGGAGTGCTGTCTAATTTAAAGCTCTCTAGGGTTTTCATGATATCCTTAACATGTTTAGCTTCCACATTTGTTTCCTGCCAAACCTGTTGCCATTTCTGTTGGAGGTACGTATCTTTGACTGAGTATAGATACTTGTTCATTTGGTCAAGAACTCCCTGATAATACACCATCGCGGAGTCATAGTTTCCCAGCAACGCATGGGAGCCAATTTTACATTCTCACTAATCATAAGAAGACTCATGCTCAAGTGTAAGCAAGAATTTGAAGGCAAACCCGCCAGGGTCACTTCCGGTGCCGGGGGTGGCCTCGGCGACTCCGGCGCACGCGGGGCGACGCCCCGGGAGCCTCTTTTTTCTTTTTTTAAAGATTCTATTGGGGAAGGAGAACAGAACTTTTATTGGGGAACAGTGTGTACTTCCAGGACTTTTTTCCAAGTCAAGTTGTTGTCTTTTCAGTCTTAGTTGTGGAGGGCGCAGCTCAGCTCCAGGTCCAGTTGCCGTTGCTAGTTGCAGGGGGCACAGCCCACCATCCCTTGTGGGAGTGGAACCGGCAACCTTGTGGTTGAGAGGACGTGCTCCAACCAACTGAGTCATCCGGGAGGCAGCTCAGCTCAAGGTGCCATGTTCAATCTTAGTTGCAGGGGGCAGAGCCCACCATCCCTTGCGGGACTCGAGGAATTGAACTGGCAACCTTGTGGTTGAGAACCCACTGGCCCATGTGGGAATCGAACCAGCAGCCTTTGGAGTTAGGAGAACGGATCTCCAACCGCCTGAGCCACTGGGCCGGCCCATCTTCTAACTTTCTTATTCTTCTTTAAAAAAATGATTTTGGCTTGCTCATTAAAAATTTTTTATATGTAAATGTGATAAAAGACAAGGAAAGGCTTACAAACTGAAGGAGATTGAGGAGAAATAACAATTAAAAGCAATGTGGGATTGTAGACTAGATCCTGGAATCATAAAGGAGACATTATTGAAAAATTCATAAAATTAAAGTAAGGTCTGCATTTTAATTAATAATATTGTACCAATGTCAATTTCCCATTCTTGGTTATGTAGATATTAATATTATGGGAAGCAATGTGAAGGATATAAGAAAATTCTATGTACTATTCTTGCAACTTTTCTCTAAATCTAAAATTAGTTCAAAATAAGAAGTTTTTAAAAATGTACAAATATTGATTGTAACAAAAGTACCACTCTGGTATGAAATATTGATAGTGAAAGAGGCTGGGAAGAGAAGGGCAGTAGATATATACAAACTCTACTTTCTGCTCAATTTTGCTGTAAACCTAAACTAAGGTCTATTAGAAAGAAAATAAGAAAAGAAAAGGTTCAAATAAAAAAGAATGAGATAAGATTATGATAAGATATGTCTTATTATTTTTTTTTTAGATTTTTTCCACCAATGATTTTATTGTGGTAAAATACACATAAAATTTTCTATCTTACCCACTGTTAAGTGTTCAGTAAGTACATTCACATTGTTGTGCAACCATCACCACCATCCATCTGCAGAACTTTTTTTCATCTTACAAAACTGAAACACTATACCCGTTAAACACTAATTCCCCATTTCCCCCATCCCCAGCCCCTGGCAACCACTTTCTGTCTTTGTGTTTTTGACTACTCTAAGTACCTCATGTGTGTAAAATAATACAGTATTTGTCTTCCTGTGACTGGTTTATTTCACTTAGCATAATATCCTCAAGGCTTATAAATGTTGTAGCACACATACAAACAAGGCACAAATGAAAAAAATGAGATAGGCGGAAAATCTTGACATGTCTTTTAAGTCTCTTTTAATCTACTGAGTCTTCCTCTATGTTGGTTTTTCTACGCTGTGTAACAAATTATCCCAAATTGAGTGGGTTAAAATAACACACATGTATTATCTCACAGCTACCGTGGGTAAAACGCTGGGCACAGCTGAGCTGGGTCCTCTGCTCAGGGCCTCACAGGCTGTGGTTAGGTGTTGGGTGGGCTGCTTTCTCATCTGGAGGCTTGACTGGGGAAGAATCCATTTCTAAGCTCATTGAGGTTGTTGGCAGATCTCATTTCTATGTGGTTGCATAACTGAGGGCCCCAGATGTTTGCTGGCTGATGGTCAAGGCCACCCATAGGTTCTCAAAACTGCCTGAAATTTCTTGCCCTCTCCATTGGCTGTGGACAGCATGGCTGTTTTCTTATTTAAGACTAGTAGGAGAGTTTCTCCCTCCAGTCTGTTAAGATGGAGTCTTCTATAACAAAACACAGACATGGGAGTGACATCCCATCACCTTTGCCATATTCTATTGGCTAGGAGCAAAACACAGGTCACACCCACATTCAAAAGGAAGGGATTATACAAGGGCAGACTCATTGAGGGTCACTTATGGTGTGTTGGCCACACTCTCCACTTCTTTTTCTCTTTACAAGTCTTTGAAATATCTGGGCTGTTTGACCTGTGGTTTCCTGCAGTCTGGACTTTCCTGATGGGACACACACTACAATTCAACATGTTCCTCTGCCTCCTGTGTTTCTGGCAAACTGGCAGCTGGACCCAGAGGATGATTGGACTCAGGAAGAATCCCTTTGGGAACATTTCAGGATGTGGCATGGTCATCTCTCAGGAGGCACATGATGTCTAGCTGTATCTCTGTTTGTGATATTAGTAGCCATTGATGGTCAGCACCTACATCAGTTAAATCACAGCAGGTAGCAAAATGAAAATGTTCTATTTCTACTATTTCATTTGTCAGTTGCAATATTTTTATAGAGATGCTTCCCCTCTCTATAGCTAGGTTACTCTGTGGTATATAGTTCATAAACTATAAATAATTTTTTGATTCATTTCTTTCGGTCATCAATTTCCAAGATAATAATAAATTGGTTTCCTATCAAAGTGACCAATTATTTTTTAATAGTGTTATGAACCCATGCATTTAAACATGTTTGATTAATTTGAGTCTATTGCAATTCTTATTCTTATTAAAGTTCCTATGGTCCAGTGGGAGCCTCTTCAAACTGGCTCCTGAGTCCTTCTGACATGATCTTGTTAGTCTCTGAGAGCTTCCTGCTAGCTGGCATGTCCTGGGGATCCAGGCTCTTCTTTTACCTTGTGCCTTCCTGCTCCATACTTGAAACGAGGCAGGTCTCCAAGAAGCCCTGGTTTCTTTTTGTAGGCAATGATATTTCAAGGCCACAGTCAGGGCTGTAGGGATGCTCATTGCTGTTGGGTTGATCACTGTTTCTAGTCTTTCTGGTGGACAGAACTAGGAAATACATATGTACATATATTTTGTGAGCTCATCTGACATGAGGAAAAAAGGGGGTTGTTGGAGCTGAGAGGTAATAAATTCAAAACTGGCACATCCACTCTTTCCCAACCCTTCTCTTTTCTTCTTTTCTGCCGTCCCTAGTCTGTCGCTCGATTTTGTTCTGCAACCAGCAGTTTCTCCCCGTGTGGGCTCCTGTCCCCACAGGGTAGGGGGCCTTGGCAGGTCTCTTTCAAGAGTTTATAGGAGTTAGACTGTTCCAGCCCCATCAGGCCGCTGCACTAGCCACAGTGCAGCGTTGGCTGCTGATTGGTCACCATGCTTTCCCATGAATATCTGTGGCTTATTTTGGGGTCCTCCTATTTTTTAGGTCAGCAGATGCTATCCCTGCTGCTTCCCTCTGCTACCTCAGGCAAAAAGCACAGGGCAGCGGGGAGAGAGGGGGGTGGAAGGGAAAGAGGAAGTAAGGGAAAACAAAGGAGGGAGGAGATGAGATCTTTCTTCAGAAAAGATGCAGCTACCAGACCGGCCAGAACTTGATTTTGGTATCCCATAGCAGACCCAGGACACCAGTTGTAATGAATTATAATATTATTAGCACTACAGGGAGGGGAAATCTCCACTTCCTGTGTTACCATGACAGTTCCGACAGGGGCCAAATAAGGGGGGAAATCCCTCCTCCCAACTGGAAGGAGTGGTCAGCAAAGACCCCCCTGGGAACTTCTATGACACCACCTCTAAGTCTTAACTATTTTGCGCTCTCATTTTGAAAATAATGTGTTCCCCCAGCCTGCCCACTGCCACCACCCTGGGAGTGCACTGTCCTACCCTCTTTCTTTCAGTAAATTCATGGCTTGCTCAGCTTCTTTGGTGCACCTTGGAATTCTTTCCTGTGGCATAACCAAGAACCCGTTTTCCAGCAACAGCTCTACCTCTTCCCCCACAGATGCAAGGCTTGTAGCTGTCCACAGTTTGTCCCCATCCACTCATACTTTAGACAGCTAGAGTCACTTACTCTGTTGGTGCCTGGGCTAGGCGGGAATGTCCAAAAGGACTCACTGGGCATTTCCTCACTGGGCCTGGTGGCTCACATTCAGTCATCTAAGCTTTAAAGTGTGGTGGCTTTCCAGAGAGAATGAAAGCAGGGGCTAGTAGGTCTGAAGGTCACTCCTACTGCATTCTGTTGGTCAAAACAAGTCACAGACCCGCCCAGAGTCAAGTGGGGGGAGGACAGACTCCACCTGTGATGGGAGGAGCTGCAGGTAGGTACAGGGAGCGAGATGGATGAAGCCATCTTTGGAGATCCCAACAAGGGTTTGTCTGACCCAAAGCCCAAGTAGGTACCATTTCCCACCCTTAGGAAACTCGCTGGGGCCTATGGAAGCCTACTTCAGTTCCTGTCACTAAGAGGTAGAGGGGACGGAAAGGATGGGTGACTCCTGGTCTCCAGGGTGTCCAACCCAGTACGTAGTTTCCTCCGGGGACTCTGGGGAGCCTGGGGATTGGGGTGGGGGTGGGGTTGTGGAAAGGAAAGGAATTAGCTCTCATTTTCCCTCCCCACCCCATCACTTGCAGGCCCCCTGATGGCTGGCAGGACATATGGCCCTGCCAGTGGTAAGTCAAACCGGGAGCCCTGCCAGGGAGGGCCAGATGGAGCAGGAGGAAGGCACAAATCAGTCTCCATGGCCAGCGCCATAAATAACACTCCTGGGTGTGGGTGGCAGCTCTGCAGGCCCATTTCACCAGCCTTGGAATATCCAGGCTATGCCCCCTCCCTCGCCGCTGGCCTGTAAGTCTTAATCGAGCTGCCTGGCACAATAGCTCCTTGCAGCCTGCAGGGGAGGACAGCTGAAGGGAAAGATAGATAATTTGACGAATCAGGCACACTCTAAAAGTCATTATTTTGTTGCTACCTTGCTGTTTCTCCGAGCTCGGGGCTGAGCCTCCTGGCTGAGTGTGAGGACAGGACACCTTCTGATGTACAAAAGGGCAGGTCAAATTTTTCCCTTCTGATGCCTCAGCTTTTTTTCTGGGGCTGGCTGATGCCATATGGCAGTTCCACTTCCTCTGCAATAGAAGTGAATTTTCCTAAATTGGAGAGCTGGCCCTCAGCCTTTCCAAAGGTCTTTTGTGTCTGATTCTCTTGCCTCAAGGTGATTTGACTTTCTGCCTCTGGTCAAATTCCACATGCTGAATCTTTCATCCTCAAGAAGCAGAAGTGGAGTTTCACCTGTCAGAAATCACCACATATCTTGGCTGTGAGGCTCCCGGTGAGCCACGGAGCCAGGAGGGGCAGAGAGTGCAAAGACAGCTGAGCTCGAGCCCGTGAGCTGCCGCTGTCATCTCCTGGGGCTGTTCCTCCCATGCTTGGTGTCATGGAGTTTTTTTGAATCGTGCAACATCTTAGAGCGATTCTCAGAATGTAGCCCAGGTGCCGTCTGGCAATCACCTGGGGAGCTTTAAACAATGTCAGGTTCCAAATCAAAACCATGAGATACTGTCCCACACCTATTAGGATGGCTACTATCCAAAAAACAGAAAACAACACGTGTTGGTGAGGATGTGGAGAAACTGGAACCCTGTGCGCTGTTGGACGGAATATCAATTGGTGCAGCCACTTGGGAAAACTGTTTGGAGGTTCCTCAAAAATTAAAAACAGAACTATTATATGACCCAGCAACCCCAGTTCTGGGGTATGTACTCCTAAGAACTGAAAGCAGAGTTTCCAAGAGATATTTGCATACTCACTACAGTCATGCGCCATCTAACAACAGGGATGCGTGTGGAGAAATTCATCCATAGGCCATGTGGTCACTGTGGGAACATCACAGAGTGCACTGACACAAACCTGATGGCACGGCCTCCTACACACCTCCTACACACCTCCTACACACCTCCTACACACCTCCTATACAGCCTAGCTCATTGCTCCTCGGCTACAAGCCTCTACAACCCGTGACTGTACAAAACAAGTCAAGGTTAAATCAAGCGAAAATGACGCAGTCAGGAGACACGGAAACGTGAGAGGCTGCTGCCAGTGTAACACAGCGTACTGGTTTACAGCAGACTTTTCTAAAATAATGATAGAAAGTATAGTGCAGCGAATACTCACACCAGGAACATACCCAGTTATTATCAAGTATTGTGTACTGTACATAATTGTATCTGCTGTAGTTTTATACTGTAACTGGAGACACAGGAGGTGTGTTTACACCAGCAACACCATGAACACGTGAGGAATGTGTCGCGCTATGATGTTGCAGTGGCTATGACGTCACTAGGCAATGGGAATTTTTCAGCTCCATTATAATCTATGGGACTGCTGTCATGTGCCATTATGTGGCATGTGACTATATTCACAATAGCCACGCGGCAGAAGCAAATCAAGTGTCTGTCCTCAAACGAATGCATAGAGAAAACGTGGCATACGTGTATACACGCAATGGAATATTATTCAGCCTTAAAAAGGACATTCTGTCACAGGCTACAACGCGGATGAAGCTCGAGGACATACGAAGTGAAAGCCACAGGATCGATACTGTATGATTCCACTTACATGAAGTACCTGAGATAGTCGAAATTATAGAAACAGGAAGTAGAAAGGCGGTTGGTTGCCAAGGGCTGGGGGCTGGGGAAATTAGTGTTTCATGGGTACAGAGTTTCAGTTTTGAAGACGCAAAAGTCCTAGAGATCTGACAGCAGATCTGTCGCACAACAATGGAACTGTGCTTAACACTACTGTGCACTTAAAAATAGTTAAGATGATGAATTTAATGTTATGTGTGTGTGTGTGTGTGTGTGTTTTAACCACAAGTTAAAAAAGAGGAGCTTACTTCCATTTGGAATGCCAACAATTAACAAAAACAGAGGCAGTTTCCTGCGCTTTGCCAGACCTCCAGGTTCACATCCCTACAGAAGGGGCTCGGGAAGCCGCCTTTTAAACAAGTCGCAGGTAATTCTTAGCCCAATAACATCTCTTGTCTGAGATGTCATGATTAAGAAAACAGGATCTGAAACCAAACTACTTGGCAACCAAAGTGACCCTAGAAAAACAACTGTCCTCTCTGTGCCTTAGTTTGCTCATCTGTATGATGGGGATGGTAATTGTGCCCACTCACGGATGGGAGTATTGTAAGGATTGAATTACTTAAAAATCAAAAGCATTTGGTATTATGATGATCAAAATCAAGTGCTTCCTTTTGACCAAGGGGAACTGAGGACCAGAGAGGGGAGGTGCTTCATCGAAGCTCATTCCTCAGTGTGGTGCCAGAGCCAGGACCCAGCTCACAGGCCACCGTACACGGCTTACCTGCCACATGTGCTATCTTGTGCCTCAGTCCCCGAGGGCCTGGCCAGGAGACTGGGTCACCACAGTGACAGACTGGAGAGGAATGCAACCCTGCCCTGAACACATGTGCCTTTCCCCAGGATGCCTCCAGTTTATTCCATTTCCCTGGCAGATAGAACGAGGGCTTGCTTTAGGCAAGGCACAGACCCTGGGTGTGGGGTTGGAGGTGCTGTGGGTGTAGTAACTGGGAGCTGCCTGCCTCTTTTATCAAGCCCAAGCCTTTGCGTGCCTGACCTCCCTGGCTTCTGGGGATGGAACAGCACTGGCACAGAAGCATATGGAGCACAGCCTTCTGTGAGAGTCCCAGGTCCTATAGAAAAACTGCATGAACAAATGCAACCTAATGGCTTTGGTGTAACACTAAGAACAATAACAGATAAAGTGGATTGCCTATATACTGTGTACCTAGCTCTTATGGCTATGATCCCATTTTACAGATGATGAAACTGAGACACAAAGGGTTTAACTAACTCACCCCAAGCCACAGAGCTAGTAAAGTGGAAGCAGCCTGGCATTTGACTGTCCTGAGTCTCGGCATCCTCATCTGCAAGGTGGACATAATGATAGGGGCTGCGAAACGAGGGGGGAAAATAGAAAAACTCATCATACAACTCATATGGAATCTCAAGTGACCCCAAATAGGTGAAACAATCTTGAAAAAGAACAAAGCTGGAGATCTCACACTTCCTGATTTCAAAACATACTACAAAGCAGCAGCAATCAAAATGGCATTGGTACTGGCATAAAGACAGACACATAGACCAATGGAACAGAATAGAGAGCCCAGAAATTAACCTGTACGTATATGACCAAAAGATTTTCAACAAGGGTATCAAGACTACTACACAATGGAGGGAGGACAGTCTGTTCCATAAATTGTGTTGAGAAAACTGCATACCCACATGCGAGAGAATGAAGTTGGACCTCTACCTAACACCATGTATAAAAAAAAGCTCAAAATGGATCAAAGACCTAAACATGAGAATTGAAACTAGAAAACTCTTAGAAGAAAACATAGAGGAAAATCTTCATAACATTGGGCATGGCAATGATTTCTTTGATATGACACCAAAAGTGTAGATAACAAAAGAAAAAAAATAGATAAATTGGACTGTATCAAAATTTAAAAGTTTTGGGGTAGGTGAAGGGATTAGAAAGCCCAGTCGGTAACCACAAGATTGCCACAGGGTTACGAACATCAATTTGGGAAAATCAATTTGGGGAATGTCATCAATAATGTTGTAAAGATTCTGTAGGATATCAGATGGACGCTTGTCTTGTTTGGGAGACCATCTCAGGGATGATGTAGATGCCTGATCACTGCTCTGTACACCTGAAGCTGAAGCTGAACAATAATGAATGTCAATTACAATGATATATATACACACACACACACACACACATACACACGCACGCACACACACACGCACACATATATATATATAGTCACAAGAAGTGGAGTACAGCATTAGGAATAGAGACAGTAGAAATGTAATGGCTGTGTGTGATGTCAGAGGGGTAGTGGAAGGGGGGAGGGGGTGTTGTCACTGTGTGAGGGATATAAGTGATAAATGTCTAACTATTACATTGTTTTGTGCACCTGAAACTAATAAAAAAAATTTAAAACTTTTGTGCATCAAAGGACACTGTCAAGAGAATGGGAAAATTTTTGACCTTTTTTTCTTCAAATTTTCAAACTGATACATAATTCACATAATAAATGATATGAGGTAATTCACATAATAAATGATATGAGGTAATGTACATAACATAAAATTCACCATTTTAAAGTATATAAGTAATTAAGTAGCATTTAGTATATTCAGAATGTTGTGCAACTATCACGAGTATCTAATTCCAGAATATTTCCATCGCCCCCACAAACAATCCCATACCCTGTAGCAGTCACTCACCGCTCAGCCCTCTGCTCGGCCCCTGGCAACCACTCATCTACTTATTACCTGTCTCTCTAGACTTGCCTATTGACCCCATTTTTTAATGCAAAATTTTAGTCAGATTTATTTCCATTATCAATTTTCGTTGAGAAAATATTTTCTGGAGTGAATGGTATTAAGAAAAGATCATTCTTTGAGCAATATTCTAGAGCATGCAATAAAATTTTTTCCAGTTTGATTTTCACCTTGCTGAAATTACTGTGATTGAGATAAATTCTTTTCTAATAATTTTTTTAAAACCCACGTGATTTATTGACTGTGGGGGGTGGAGACAACATACCACATTTCACGGTTTAGAGCGCCTGCAACTGTGAGTTTTCTTTGTGGCCATATTTCTACCAAGTATAATTTCCCTGATCAAGTTTTGCAGGTGTGAATTTTGTCTAGAAGTTTTGACTTTCTTTGAGATATTGTTATGTTGTTTTGATGATTTCTCAGGAGCATTCACTGACCTCCCTCATGAAGACTATCCCGTTACTACCTGACTCTTGAATCCCCTCTTAGTTTTCATAACACTATCACCACCCGACATTATTTTATATTTATTTGTTTATCTGCTTATCATCTGTCTTCCCACCAGGCTGTGAGTTCCTGGAGGGCAGGGATTTTCGTGTCTTGCTTATGGCTGTATTCTCACCGCCTAGAACAGTGCCAGGGACACAGCGGGCCCTCAGTACGTGGACTGAACGAAGGAATGAAATATGGTTTGGATAGAACACATGGTCTGAGTTTGTCTCATAGTCCATGAGTGCAATCATGAGGGACTGTATGAGACAGAGAGAGAGGGAGACAGAGAGATGTTGCAGGACTGAGAAGGTTCCAAGGCCCAAATGATGGAGGCAAGCCATCCCCACCACACTGAGGGTGAGCCACATTCCAAGAAGCTCCCAATTTTTCCAGGGAGACAGATAACCAACAGAACAGTCTGTTTAATTTACTGATGCTACAAATGGCGACTATGGCTTAGGGGCAACAGAGCATGTTGGCGGCATGACTGGAAACGGTGCTGACGGAGCTGCCCAGACCCACTCGGGCAAAGGAGAGACCAAGAGGACACAGAGGGGTAGGTCTGACAACACTGGCGCCTGCACCTGCTGCTGGACGCTGACAGCCAGGAGCCGGGCCTTCTCTCCCTCCGTTCTGCCCCATTGGACACGTACTGAGCAACAGAACCACAGCCAAGAACTGGCCCCCATGACACGTAACCTCAGTTCAAGTCCTCCATCCTGGCTATCCATTGCTGCGGAACAAACCACCCCAAAGCTTAGTGGCTTCAAACAACAGTGTATTATTACCTCTCCTGATTCTGTGGGCTGACTCAGCTCAGCTGGGCGGTTTTCTCACTCGAGATCTCTTGTGTGTTTGCAGCCAGATTGCTGCTGGTATTGGAGTCATCTGAAGGCCTGACTGGGCTGGAAGTTTAGGAGACTCTGTCTCTCTCTCTGCTGCTGGTCGGTGCCGGCTGTCGGCAATGGCTGTCAACCGAGCGTGTGACAGGAAGCCGGGCTACACTGAGAACTAGCACATCATCACGTCTGCCACATTCTATTGGTCAAAGTAGTCACTGGGCACAGATTGAAAGGAGGTGGAGCAACAGACCTCACCTCTTGAGGGGAGGGCAAAGTCACTTCTCAGAAGAGCATGGGATGGGAGCTATCATTTGCACCATCTTTGGGAAATGCACTCTGTCATAGCCTCAAAACGCATTGAGGTGGGGCTCTACCAAGATAAGCAAAGATTTCCTGCTTTTGCAGAGCGTTCTTGACTCTTCAAAGAGCTTTCACGCCCACGTTCATCATAATACCTGTCAGGGACATGGGCTGTCTGTGCACATGAGGCAGCACCTGGGTCTGCATCCAAGCACCGTGGCTTCCTTCCTGCATGACTTGGGCAAGCTATTTCCCCTCTCTGTGCCTCAATGTCCTCATCTGTATAATGGGGAGATAATAACAATGCCTGCCTCACAGCTTCGTTGCAAGAACTAGACAGTTGGAATAGTGTCAAGGACAAAACAAGTCCACATGAACAATGGTTATTATGATTACTCCCCCTATTGTATTTATTTTTATTTTATTTGTAATTTATTTTTAAAAATATGTTATACATTTACACGGTTCAAACATCAAAAAGGAATACGAGGGGGCGGCCGGATGGCTCAGTTGGTTAGAGCGCAAGCTCTTAACAAAGTTGTCGGTTCAATTCCCACTTGGGATGGTGGGCTGCGCCCCCTGCTACTAAGATTGAAAACGGTGACTGGACTTGGAGCTGAGCTGTGCCCTCTACAAGTATATTGAAGGACAACGACTTGGCTTAGAGCTGATGGGCCCTGGAGAAACACACTGTTCCCCAATATTCCCCAGGTAAAAACAGAAGGAATCTGAGAGTCCACAGAGTGGAGTCTCCCTGCCTGGTATCCGCCTCCTGCTTCCCTAGAGGAAACCACTTTGCCCAGGTCCTGCCAGAAACACCTTCTGCATTTACAAGTAAACATGTATATATATTCTTCTGCCACCTCTTTTTTTATATACACAAATGCTAGTGACTATACTGATAGTTTTACAACTTGCTTTTTCCCCTTCAAATAGATATTTGGTGATTGTTTCATATCAAAACTTTAAGAGCTGCCTCACCCTTTTTATCAGCTGCATAATATTCCATCGTGGCTGTGCCATGATGTGCCTAATAAACCTCCTATGGAGGTGGTTTGCTGTCTGCAGCTCTAACACACTATGCTGTGATCCATCCCCATTGTGCTGGTGAGGAAACTGAGGTCTGAGAGGCAAAGTGTCCCACCCCAGGCCACATGGTGAGTTGGTGGCAGCTCCAGGATCAGATCGTAGTCCCCTGACCCTACATCCACGATGTATTCCCATCTCATCTCTGCTTGGGCCTCCTGGCTCTGGGATGGGGGGAGCCCGCATGAAAGGAGACAGGTGAGGGTGGTGAGCAGGCAAATCTCTCAGTGCTGTTGTCATCTCCTCCCCAGCCTAACACATGGCTGCATGATGAAGGAAAAGCAGTTGGAAGAGCCCGGGCTCTCAGACTCCAAATAGCAAAGCAGAGACCGCAGGCTGGAGGGGGTGCTTTGCAGCAGTAAGCCTCATGGCAGTGCCTTTGCATAAACCTCGTTTTCTCTTCAGGTGGAGTTGGCTTTAGAGGAAGTAGATGCTGAAACTGCCCAGGATTGGAGAGGAACTCAACCCTATAATTGAGGCAACTGGGATCATCACCTAGGCCTGCTACTGACTCACGGGACCCTAGGGCAAGTCACCCAACCTCTCTGAGCCTAGAAGGTGGGAGCTTGACCCAATGGGGTCCCTGCAGTTTCATTGCCAACTCAATCAATGCCTCCTTGAGAACTCTCATTTCCTCACTTAAAAAAGCAGGAGTGAAAGTAATACCGGATGTGATAAGAATCCAATGAGATGATGCATGTGAAAGCCCGTGGAAAACTAAAAATTCAACACACCATACAGATTCCTCTCCCAGCAGGTATTAATTTTGAGGATGACATTACAAATAGTGAACTCTGTCCACGACCACATCTTCAGTATAAAAGTTCCTTATATACTGAAGTATAGTGAACCGCACTTCTCTGTTGTTCAGGCCACAGAAATCAAAAACCAAAACGCAAAACTTTTGTTCCCTGTTGAGCTTGAAACCGACCATCTGCCTAGGTAGCCTGCCTGCAATTTAGGCATGGTGCCACTAGGTGGCGATGGTGCCACTGAGGGCTGTTCCAGAGCAGACACCCTAAAAACCATCTCAAATGTCCTTTTTTATATATTGAGAGGCCTCACCAAAGGACCCACTGAGACTTAGTTTCCTCACCTATAAAATGGGGATAATAGTACAAAATATACTCCTCCTGTAAAATCCTCCTGTGCACAGCAAGACCTTCAATAAATGTATGCTTCTTTCTGGAGTGATTAAGAACATGGCTTTGGAACCAGACTGCTTTGGTTTGAATTCCAGCTCCACTACCTACCAGCTGTGTGACCTTGGGCAAATTACCTAACCTCTCTGGGCTTTAGTCTCCCTGTCTGTCAGTGGGACTAGTAATCATACCTACCCCCATAATTTATACGTGTAAAGTGCTTAGAAAGTGCCTGCTCCAAGAAAAGTGCTCTGAGTTTGCCATTGTCTGTATGTCCTAGGGTGAACCCTCTTTAACACAGTCTGGGTCCTAACTCTGGACACCTCCCAAGACTGAGGGGCTTGTCAAGATGATATGTCTTTAGGGTGTTTTAAATCCCCCCTCCTTTCCTCCCGGCATAAGTCATGGACAGAGAAAGCCACAATTCCAAGACTCCAAGTCTGGTCTGGGGATTCAGGGCACAGCTGGCAACAACCTCTGTCTACCAGACAGGTTATGGAAACCAATTTGCAAATGTGAAACTAGCTGGTGGGAAGATAAGAAGAGGGCACAAGGGGCTGTGAGGCTGTTTTGAAAGCACTTTTGTCCCTTGAGGATGTCCTGCTCACCTCCATGCATGCTGCAGGTTGCGGGGGTGGGTAGAGAGGAATCTGGTGATGACAGCACATGACCAAAAGTCAGGAGATCTGTTTTTAGCCCAGCTCTGTCACTGAGGCTCTGTGTGTCCTTCAACAAATCACTTTTCTTCTCTGGGCTTCAGAGTCCTACTCTGCCAAAACTGGGACACACTCCCTGCCTTCCTTTCCAACCAGAGAAGTGGTGGGAGTAGAGAAACTCCTCAAAACCTCACCTCCTCCTTGAAGCCTTCCATCTTGGGTGGAACAAAAGGGAATCCAAAGCCTCCCCCTTTCCCTCCCCCTCTCCCGATATTCAGTACCAATCCATTATTCGCTCATTCATTGATTCCACATGCTCTCAGTGCTGATCTGCCCTCCTGTCTGCATGTCCTTTCTGTCTTATCTGCGTTTGAAACTCCTCTAGGGAGGGCTGTGCCTGCCTCCTTGCTCTGTCTGGCAGGGAGAGGCTGGCAGAGGAGGCTTGTGATGGAGGTATGGCGTGAGGCTCTCTGTGGCAAGGAAGGTCCCATGGAATCCCAGAGGGGTCGGAACTTAATGGGATCGAGAAAAGTGAGCTGTTGCATAGATTAAGAGATGCAAAAAGTGCTTTGAAAAGTGAAAAGTGCTATGCAAATGAAAGTCTTATTCTCTGGACAAGGGCATAAAAGAGAAAGAGAGGATGAGGAAGAGAAAGAGGGAGGGGTGTAGCTCAACTTCGATGAACGTGTTTTGCAATCAGGAAATCTACAAGGAAGTTAGTTCAACCTTAGGAAGCATGGAAGTTGTGTGTCAATTTCCAAAATAACATTTAATTTTGGATGACACATTTCTTTTTTCAGGGTTGGGGCTGCTGAGGTCTTAATTCAATGCCAGGCATACCTCAAGTCCAGATGGAATAAGCCCAGCTTGTCTGCTCCCTCACCTCCTCTCCCCATCACCCTACCCCTCCCTCCATCACTTGCCTATTCAGGTCTGCCCCTCATTACCCTCCCCACAGTGGCTCCAAGTTGTTCCAGTTTCTGCCAACCTCCAGCGTTTCTTACCTCTCTGCTTTATGACCCGATCCCCTGTGAATGCCAGTGCCCATCCCACTCTTGCCATCCTCCTCCAAATGCTTGGCTGCCAAGTGACCCCAAGTGTCCTCTCTCAGGCAGTGTCCTGTGCTCACTGCCTTCTGAAAACTTCCCAGGCCCGGGCTCCATTCCACCTGCATCAAAACCCCGATGACACACTGAGCCAGGCATGAGTAGGGGAGGGGCAGGTATTCTCGTTTATGCATCCTAGATGGCACTCGAAGAGCGTCTTGGGGACACTAGCCTCTTCACTTTAAGAAAGTTCTGTCTAAAGGGAGAATTTCACAGCACTGCGGTAGTCCAAAAGGGAGGGGACTTTGTGGGGTGCATATAGTTAAAGATAATAACAGATACTATCTATTGCACACCTATTAAATTCCAGGCACTCTGCTAGGTGCCTTACGTTCTTTGTCTAATTCCAACAACCCTGTGAGGTAAGTGTAATTGTCATAATAATAAGCACTACAGAATTAATGGAGCACGTATGTCTGACGTGATTCACCTGGATTGTCCTATGTAATACTCACAGAACCTGTGAGGTAGGTGCTGTTGCCATGTCCATTTTCTAAACTAGAGAACCAAGGCACAGATCAATTAAGAAACTTGTCACATAGCTAGCTATTAAGATAAGGAGGCTGAACCTCAAAGGGGTTAAGTAACATGTCCATTTTTACCCAGCAAAAAAGCAACTGAGTGAAGTCTGTGTCTGACTTCACCCTCCCCCCAGGCTCACCATGCCTTCTTCTGGGGCAATGGGAAATTTCAGCTGGGAACAGAAACGTCTGGGGTGGGAATGGGAGTGGGACTTCATCTGTTCTAGACACCAGCGTACCACTTACACGAAGGGTGTCCAGAAATGCTCCAGGACCCCAACCCCAGTCACCCGCCAAATGTCCCCTGGCTTTGCTCGACTTTCCCAGTAACCCTTCCCTGCCGCCTGCTTCAGGTGGCTCCTCAGAATCCCAGCTAGCATTAGTACCCCATTGGAAGAATGCTTGCCTCCTCCAGGAAGCCTTCCTTGATGGCCCTAGCCCAGAGCCCTCTCACATTCTCCGGAACATCGTCCACTTGGCTGTCTTGTTCATCCTTCGGGTACTGCCATCCGGCCTCCCTAACTAGGCTGAGTTTCTCTAGGCTCTAACACCTAACACACAGTCAGTGCTCAGAGAATTCTTCTTAAATGAATAAATAGTGCATTTGGGCACTCCCCTGGGTCACTGGGGTCATGAATTTCAGTGCCTCTACTGAGGGGAGATGGAGAATGAAGGCAAGAAATAATTGTGTGACCAGCCCAGGTGTAAACAATAGGGAGTGGTGAGGTCTGTGGCAAACTAGTCTGCATACATACCTGAGGGGCTTCTGATCAAATTCAGCCACCCCACTCCCCACAAATGTCCAGGACCTAATCTCACCTTGAACACCCTCGCTTTCTTCCCCTAGCTTTATTCTCCTACTTTGTGCATCCCACTTTAAAATATAATCTATATGCTATTTATTATAGTTAACATCTGTCTTCAGTCACAAAGGTGAACTACTTGAGAGTAGAGGTTTGGTCTGTTTTGTACTCTGGTGTAGCCCAGGCCCTCGTCAGTGCCTGGCACATAGTAGGCCCTCAATAGATAGATGTGGAATGAATCCCTTGCATGTCTCTGCAGTGAAGAGAGCTGCACCAGTCCCCCCTGCAGTGTCCAGGCTCAAGGAAGCATTCAGGGTTGAAGGCAGAAAGTGAAGGCCCATTGGGGGTCACAGGCATCCCCGGAGGAGATGGTCTGGAGTCTGCCTTTGTGACACCAGGTCCAGCTGGAACTGGGCAGGCGGGTTAGTGACTGCCCTGTAGGGTCAACGGGGCACTTCTGAGCAAAGCTGACGGAGGGTGATGGGTGGGGGGGGTGGAGGAGGGGTCAGAGGGAGCACACGGACACACACACACACCCCACATACCCACCCTACCCGCACCCGCACGTACCATAAGACGCAGGATTAGGAGAGACTAGAACCCGACAGGCAGGCGGGAGGAATGTCCAGGCAGTGGGGAAAGGGCAGAGAGGGGCGGGGAGCGACACGCGGGGTCCACAGCGCGCCTGCAGGAGCGCGGGGAGGAGGGCGCACGGGGGAAGCTTCCTGCACCCGCCGCCGCCGAGCCCCCGTGCCCGGGCTGGCAGCACCCCCTGCAGGAGGACGCTGGCTGGGAGCTGGGGCGAGCCACCCCTCCCCGCGCCGGCTAAGCTGCTCGCTGCCTCGCCAGCAGCCCGGGCGCCTCCACCTGCGCAGGCACCGCGCCGCCCTGCGACGACCGCCATTGGCTCGCTAAAAATGCCTCTCTAATCTGCGCGCATCTGTGCACGCCTCCGCCATCCTCCCTCCTCCCTCCCGCCCTCTCCGTCGGCTCTGACCTTCCTCCTTCCCGCAGCCCAGGCGAGATCCCGGAGACGCAGTGGCGGCGGCGGCGGCAGCGGCGGCAGCGCAGCCTCCGCTTCCCCCGGGAAGTCTTCCTGGCTTGACGCCCGGCTCTAGGCGCCCCGCTAGGCCCCGTGGCGCCGCCGCCGGTGCCGGGCGCTCCTGCCCCCAGGTAGGGAGTCTGGCCCCTGGGTAGGGGGTGTGGAGGGAGGGGGTCCTGTTAGGGTGTGCGTGTGGGCGGTGGGGGCTGAGACGCGTCTTCCCGGCGAGAACGCGGGGGAGGATCGGACAGTTAGTTGGAGAGAGGTGAGCGTGCGGCCGGGGGTGCTTCTCAAGCGCCGGGGTTCGCGGGTGTCCCCCAGGCAGTGACGGATGCCCCTGCTCTGGGCCCCTTGGGAGAGGGGGCTGGCAGCCGAGGCCTTTACTCCGGGGAAAACGCAGGAGGTAGGTTCCTTGGAAAGCTGGGACCCAGGCTCCTGGGGTCAGAGTCTCTGGCCTGGGGTGTTCAGGTGCCAGCGGGGGGGGGGGGCGGGCTGGTGGCAGCTTGGGGCATAAACCATTTATGGATCAGAGCGGACCGGGGAGGAGCACAGCAGCTGATGCTCCCTATGCCCTGTCTGGTTTTACAATTAAAGCTGTTTTCTTCTGTCTCTGCCCCTCCCCCATAGCTGGGCTGGAAGGGGGTAGAGGAAAAGGAGGTGGCTGCCAAATCAATGGCAGGTACGGCAGGAGACTGGTGCTGCCCTTCTCCCCAGGCTGCTTGCTTGCTGTCTGCTGGGACTCTCCCCCCCACCCCCTTACTTTTGCCTTACAGGAGCCCAGGCAAAAATTAGAAGGCCATCAGGGTGTGAGGGACCCAGTGGCAAACCCCAGGGCTTGGCCAGAAGCAGCTTCAGGCCCCAGCTGCCCACCACCCCCACCGTCCTGCTCTGCACCCCACGTGCAGTGACACATGTGGCCGCTTTTCCTTGGCCATGACCATAAATAACCCACATTGCCCTGGCTCTGGCACAGTGGGGTGCAAACAGAACTGTCAGTGATTTTGGAGGTTGTAGCCCTCATCTACCTGGCCTTCTCATCACATGTCCAAATCACCACTCACAAGCCACTCCCTCCAGGCAGCTTCGTTCATATCCCAGGTGAGAGCTTTACCTTCTGCTCTGTGTTACCCAACCTAGTCTGCCTTGTGGTTTGGCTATTTATGTCTTGTTCCTTGCTCTCTAGATCAGAAGTGCCTTCAGGGTAGGAATCTGTCTGATTCGTCTCTGTCATCGACCCTGCGCCTGACCAGGGTCTGGCACCAAGTAAATGTTAGGGGATTAAGTGAATGAATGAACTTGAATTCTGGGAAATAGCTGGCAACCTGAAAGAGGGGGTTGAGCCCCCTATGGGTTGTCCTTCCATCCCACAGGACCACAGAACCACCAAAAACAGACAACCCCATTGAGGCCCTTCCTGGATCGACCTGGAACTGACAGGCAGCTATGGCATTTGGAGACAAACACTGTATCCCCAGAGTGTCCAGGGTCTTGTTGGGCCCCCGGTTTGAGAGCACTGGCTGAGTCCAGGCTTGGTGGAAGGCCTGGGGGAAGGTCTGGCCTTCCTTAGGACCCTGCGTTGGCACTTTCTTCTTGAGGTGCTCAGCTCAAACCAGGGGTCTCTGTCTATCCCAGCCTTTGCAGAAATTCCGGTTAGCATCAAGGAGTCTTGGAAACCCCAATCCAGGCTATCCTCAGCCTCTGGGGTCCTCATAGTGAACTCTGAGCAAATCTCGTGACTCCATTATGTGGAGGAGCAAACCCAGGCCAGAAGAAGCGGCTGCCACCAAGGGTTCTGGTGTCTGTGACAGACGTGGGCATTTGTAGAGTTCTTCCCCAGCCCTTGTTGCTCCTTTCACAGCCATGCTGATAAGACACCTGCAAGCTGTTCTTGTCCTCATCTTACAGAGGGGTAGACTGAGTCCCAGAGAAGGTCAGCAGCAGAGCAAGGGGAGGCACTCAATTCCTGGCTCCAAGACCAGTGCTCTCTCCACTGGGTACTCTCTCCGCAGGAGCTGGGGCGAGGCCCAGACCCGGTCAGAGTGTCTGTTTGTCCTGGAGCCTACAGGTTCCTCCTCTCTGGCTCTGTCCTGGCCTCTTGCAATGGAGAGAGTAAGAAAGGTATTTCTGGGTAGAGGCAGGCAAGATGGTTTACTTAGTGCCTGCAAGAAGCTGGCCCTGGGGGCCTGGCGGGGAGGGTGCAGTAGTAACAGTAAAAACTAAGAGTACACAGCAGTTGTCACATGCCCGGTCCTATTCCAACTATGTTTAACTCATTCAATCTTCCCAGTAGCCCCCTTCACAGTGGATACTATCATTATTCCCATTTCACAAGTGAGCAGAGTGAGGTACAGATAAGTTATTGGTTCAAGGTCACAGTTTGAAAGTGGAAGAGTAAGGATTTGGGCCTACACTCCAGAGTCCATGCTCTTAATCTGTATTCCCTATTGCAAGATCAAAAGGGCTGTGGACCTAGCTGGTGGGGACACTGTCTCTGTGGAGATACAGGCTTCAGGTACTCCATGGCTAGCGTCCCTGCATGGGTAGTATGTGCATGCTTAAGGGAGACTGTGACAGCTGTGGGTGCTCAGAATAATAACACCCATCTCAGTGGGCCTCGTTGAGTAGGAGAACAATCTTTGTAAGATGCATATCTGAGCCTGTCACTCCCCTGCTCTTCATCCTTCAGTGGCTCCCCATTGCCCTGGGGACAAAGTGCAGTGTTCCTAATGTGGCCCTGCCTGGGCCTCTTCTCCCTTCTCACCCTCTGCCTTCCAGCTGCTCTCACCTTTTCAGTTCCTCAAATAAGCCATTCTTCTCTCACCGGCAGCACAGGCTGCACCCGCCTACAACACTCTCCCTCCTCCCTTCGCACTCCTCACCCTCTGCGGTCTCTGAGACTTCTCTTCCTTCCAGAAGCTTGGGCTTGGGCTGGGAGACCCCTCCTCATAAACTGCTCCCCTCCCCTCACACAGTGTCCTCTGGGGCCTTTGGTTGTTGCCCCCACCCCAGGCTGGGAAATCCATGGGGACAGGGTCGGCCTCCCTAGTGCCTGGCACGGACTAGTCCCAGCTTAGACTTGTAATGAGTGAGAGCACATCGTTACTTTCTCTCCTGACCAGTCTCAGGACACACATAGCATTTTTCTGCTCCCATTGGGAGATGAGGAACCATGCATTTGCATATAGCCCCCCAGCTGGAACAAGCTGGTAGTGAAAGCCTTCAGGGGAGAAGTGAAACTGCCTGTGGGCCTGGCAGGACAGGGAGACCATTTGGGGTGGGGGAAATCCTCCCAGGGAAGCAGGTGGGAGCAATGGGGGAGAAGTAGGGGTACCAGGTGGTTGAGGCCTGTGTGTTTTGGTCTTAGATTTTTCTTAAAGAAAAAAAAAAAAGCTTTTATTATTTTTTCTTATTACCAAAGTGATACACGTTTTTTGTGGAAAATTGGAATGTACTGGAAAGCCAACTAAAGAAAACCCATTAACCATCATCACACCCGCCCGCCATGGGCACTTTGGGGCTGGTTACCAGCCCAGTAAACTGGAGGGGGAAAGTGGGGACGGGCGACTGGCGGGGCAGGTCAGGGTCCCAGGAATTAGATGTGGGGATGAGTGTGCAGGAGGAGTGGTCCCCAAACCTCAAGCCTCATCTGCGTACAGCAGGGCAAGGAAGCAGGATGAGCAGAGAGCGAGTTGGGGCTCTGACGTAGGCCTATCAGGAAGCCTCGGACCTATGGCTCGGGAGCTAGAGTGGCCCTTTAGAGCAGAAGTTGCTTGGAGTGGTCAGGCCTGTAGACCTCGGCGCCCACGAGGCACTGCGTGTGCCCTTGACACGTGGCTCTGCGGTCACAGTGCTCCCTGAAAGGGCTGCCAGCTGAGGGCCCTGTGTCCACAGCACCCCCAACAGCTGGGGCAACGGGTAGTGCTCACCACCCAAAAGCGGTTATATTTGTACTAAAATTTTCATTTGTTGCTTATCTGAAAGTCAAATTTAACGAGGTGTCTTGTACTTTTATTTGCTAAATCTGGCCCGCTAGATGGGGATGAGGAGGGGCGGGGGGGGGGGAAGGAGTGTAGCGGTCCTCATTTGCTCTTGTGTTGTTTTGAGGGAGGGGTAAAGGATACTTGTTTGAATTTGGCAGTTTAAAAAAATAACATGGCTATTTAGAAATGAATGTTTCTAATTTTGTATCTGTAACTGTTTCTGTTTACTGTCTTAGAGAGTAGCTCCCCATGTGTGCTGCTCAGAAATAGTAAAGTGATGGATCCTTTTATTGATTCAGGGGAGACACAGGAGATTTGATGAGCAAAGGGGAGTCACTAAATAAGGTCAAACCATTCGAGAAAGAAAAGTCATCATCATAATAAAGCTTTATGTGTCAGAGGGTGTGGGAGGCTGGGATCCTCACATCAGCTGGTATTACCTTTTTGGCAATAGCGACCCAAGGTTTGCCCAGTAGTTCCTCATCCAGGGATTTTTCCTACAGGCACCTTCTTAGTAGGATGCGAAGAGACCTGGGTGGGGACGGGCAGCGTAGCCACGCTAAATGCCCACCAGGAAAGCTGGGACATAATTAGGACCTCTCCAGAGGATGCGATTTTTGGCAGCTGCTCATTCTTTCATTTGGTCAGTGAATCTCAACAGAATGTCTTCTGTGTGCCAGGCACCGTTTTAGGTGCTGGGGACACAGAGAGCAAAGAATGGGGCAGAGCTTAATACCAGGATGGAAAGACAGTCAGAACCTATCAGCAAGTTAGAGCAAGTGACTTCATAGAACAAGGTGTTTAGTATGATCCCATTAAAAAATACATATGTGTCTCCGTGTTCATATTGGATAAAACTGTCTACCAGGCTGCAGGCCCGATGGTTATCAGAGCTCACCTCTGGGGCAGGTATTAGGAAGCCACGTGCAGGCAAGATGGGGAGTGTTTCCTTTTTATTTCGGCATCCTGGGCTGTTTGCATTTTATACAACAAATATGATTCCTCATAAAAATGTAATTAAAATGATACTTGATAATACCTGATATTTTTCTTAGAAATCTAAAAAAAAAAAAGAGCAATTTAAATTGCATTCCTCTTAGTTTGATGGCATTTATTTTTTTTTAAGAATTTTATTGGGGAAGGGGAACAGGACTTTATTGGGGAACAGTGTGTACTTCCAGGACTTTTTTCCAAGTCAAGTTGTCCTTTCAGTCTTAGTTGTGGAGGGCACAGCTCAGCTCCAGGTCCAGTTGCCGTTGCTAGTTGCAGGGGGCGCAGCCCACCATCCCTTGGGAGAGTCGAACCGGCAACCTTGTGGTTGAGAGGACGTGCTTCAACCAACTGAGCCATCTGGGAGCTCAGCAGCAGCTCAGCTCAAGGTGCCTGTTCAAGCTTAGTTGCAGGGGGCGCTGCCCACCGTCCCGCAATTGAACTGGCAACCTTGTGGTTGAGAGCCCACTGGCCCATGTGGGAATCGAACCGGCAGCCTTCGGAGTTAGGAGCACGGAGCTCTAACAGCCTGAGCCACCGGGCCGGCCCGGTTTGATGGCATTTGAGTCAGATGCTGCCACTTGCATTCAAAGAGTTTTTATTTGTGGCTGGTTTCTCCTCCTCTTCCCTGTCCTGGGGCTGACAAAACCTGCTGGGATGGGAAAGAGGGCAGGGTAAGTCTGGGTATCAGGAGGGCTGCAGAAGAAGCACTGCAAGCTGAGTAGCCATGAAAGTGGTGACTGAGCACACACGGTGTACATGACACTGGGGTGTCCTGTGGGGGCCACAAAGGAGGGAGGCAGGTCCTGGAGGCAGGGGCAGGAAGCCCGAGGGGGCCTGAGATCCTCTGACACATGTCAGACATTGTTCTATTTATCCACATTTATTACCTCATTTAGACTTCTCAGTAACTTACGAGGTTATCGCCCTTTTACAGATGTGGAAACTGAGGTTAAGTGACTTGCCTGAGGTCACACTGCAAGTAAGTGGCTGAGGCAGGATTCACACCCATACAGTTGAGATCCAGAGGTTGTGCTCTTAACCTCCGCTCCAGCACCTCTCGTGAGGTAGTGGAGATTGTCACTTCTCTCCGAGTACAGGCAGGCGTGCTCCCAAAGACTGGGGGAAGGTGCCTTCTAGGCAGTGACAGCAGGGACAAAGACACAGAGACAGAATGTGAGAAGTGGGCACGGGCTGGGGAGGAAGTCGGCGCAGGAACCTGAGGAAGTGGGAAATGAGGCTGGTGGGGCAGGTGCCGGCTATTGTAGATGACCAGACTCATTGGACATGCTGGGGCAGGTGGCCCAGGGCTCTGCGCTCCTCCTGGGGCCTGGCAGAGGCCCAGCACCCCTCAGCCCCCCTCCACCCCACCGGGGCCTTCCCCAGGGCCACAGGCTCTATCCCTGGCCTGCCTGGGTCCAGCCTGGACCAGCTGCCAGAGAAGACAGCTGAGGTGGGACAGGATCACGGGCTGGGGGTCAGGGGGCCCGGGGAAGGTGCTGGCCCTGACGCTGACTCCCAAGGGACCTTGGGCCTTTAGCGCCTTCCCTTACACTCGGTGTTTTCTCTGTCCTTTCTTTTTAAACTTTTTATTGTGAAAAACATAAGCCTTTATAAAAGTAGAGAGAATAGTAGGATGAACCACTGTGTCCCCATCACCTGTTATCAACTCATGGTTCATTCCCCCCCCCCCAAAGTAGTTCAAACCAAATCCCAGGCATCGTTTCATCACAAATATATCAAGATGTATCTCTGAAAGATAAAGATCTTTCCTACCATAATCACAATGCCGTTATCACACCTAAGAAGTAACCATTGCTTTATACCGACAAATGTCTACTCAGTATTCACGTTGCCAGTTGTTGGACATGTCTTTTTTCAACTCTTTGACTCAATATCCAAGGAAAGTCCCCACATTGTGATTGGTTGATATGTCTTAGTCTCTTTTAATCCATCGTTTCCTCTCCGTCTTTTTCTTTTCCTTGGCAATTTATTGGAAAAACCAGCATATTTGTCCTGTAGACTCCCCCAGGTCTGGATTTTGTTGACGGCCTCTCCACGCTGTAGTTAACGTGCTCTTTGGTCCCCTCTGTGAGCTGTCGTAGGGTCCATCCTGAGCCTCCTCACGGTGCCGTCACCGGTAAGTCTTCCCGGCTCCCCCAGAACCTGACCACGTCTGGCCACCTGCACTGCTGCTCTCCTCTCTAAGCCTTCCCTGTCGCTCTCCTGCGTTATTGAAAAAGCCTCTACCTGGTCTCCCCGCCCCACTCCTTGCCCCAGCCGCCAGAGAGATCCTTTCAAAACCTGAATCAGATCACAACCCTCCTCTGCTCCAAACTTCAGTGACTTCCTCTCGTTGGGAATAAAACCCCAAGTCCTGTAGAAAGTCCTGTAACAGCCTACAGGCCCTGCGTGATCTGGCTGCCCCATAACTCTGACGTCGTCTCACACCACTCCATCCTCACTGGGCGCCTGGCCGTTTCGTGGACGCATCAGATACCCTCCTGCCTCAGGACCCTTGCACTGCCGTTCCCGTGCCTGGCCTCAGAGGTCGGCCTGGCTCAGGATGTTCACGTCTCTGCCCACGTCACTTCCTCAGAGAGGCCTTCCCAGAGCACCTCCTCTATATTCCCGGCGTTCTCATCCCCTGACCCTGCTTTATTTTCCCTTGTAGCACTTCTCCGTCCCTGATGTTACAGCCTGTGGGTTCCTTGTCAGTCTCCCCTACCTGCCTGTGGGTTCCGTGAGGACGGGCATCATGACGGCCCACAGGGTGGGCCTCTTCCTCCTCTTCCATCCCTCCCTGGCAGCTCCTCTGCTTTCAGCAGTGTTTCCTGGAAAATAAAACAACCTCATGCTCATACATTTGCTTCATAGTTTACAAAATACTTCCTGTTGGAGTCTCTAGTAGCCGAACCCAGTACAGAGTTTCCGGGGCAAGTGATTTCTTGCAGGCGAACTCACAGAAGAAGAGAGTGGGGCGCCTGTTAGAGTGAAGAAGGAGTGGGGGACAGATGGCTTTCCGCTGAAGTGTAGCTCCAGCCAGATCCCACGGGGAGCTCCAGAGGGGGAGCAGCAAGCACCGTGGGGTTGTCCTTCCTTGAGACCAGGGGCCAGGCCTTTGTACCCCTTCTCAGGCTGTCATTGGCTGCCTCCAAGGGAGGGGTAACCTCCCCGGCACCCCCAGGCCAGGCAGCTCACGTGGGAGCCAGGTCCGGCCCGCGCTGTGAGCACCCGCAGTGGCTGGGGGACGGGTGCCCATCTGATACAGGGACAGCGACAGCACCTCCTGCATTTCCACATCCACTTTCTGTTTTGAGTCCTGCCACAAACCCACGAGGCAAGTATTTATTAATTTCCATTATGCCCATTTGATAGATGAGGAAGCTGAGGTTCTCCGGGGTGAAATCACTTGCCTGGGGTTGCTCGGCTGGGAAGAGGGAGATTTGGGATTTGAGCTCAGATTCTTACTTGGGATCCTCTGATTGGTTAATAAATTGTCCCAGAGGCTGCTGGTTCGTAGTTTTACTCTCATGCATTCATTCAGCAAAGAGGTATTGAGTGCTGTGCTTGTACTGAACTGGGCACTGGCCATTAGTAGTGAAACCGGCTTTGGCCTTGCCCCCTGGGGCTTCCAGTCTGTCGACCTGTCCAGCACTTAGCTGTCCCCCACCCTGCTCACCCCCGTTGAACCCAACTCCGTAATGACATGTGATGTTTGTTGAGCACTTACTATGTGCTGGGCACTGCACTAGGCTCCTGTGTTGATTAGCTCACTTCACCTTCACAGTACCCCATTTTCAGGTGGGTACACTGAGGCTGCAGAGGGTTTAAGGGTTCCGGCAGGGTCCCGAGATGAGTGTGTGACAGAGCTGCGATTCAGCTCTGTTCTGAACATGGCTCTCCCCGCTCCTGCTCCCCTCCCCCAGCCCCACCCACAGCAGGATATCTGGTGTCACCACTATCAGCAGCTCCATCGGACACCAGGCTGCCACCGCTGCCTGCTCCGCGAGTGTTGGGTGACTGGCCACCGTCTCACCTGCCCCACTTGGCCCTGCCCCAGACGGGGCACCTCTGATGGGAGGCCTCTCCCACCTTCCAGGGCCCAGGGTCCCTGCCTCTGCTCTCCTTCCCAGCCCCTTTGTCACTGGCACTGACTAGCTGGGTGTGTCCTGCCACTCTCAGCTAGGCATGGGCTTTGGTGGCCCCACCCCCTCGTACCATCTGGCCTGGTAAGCTGCAAAGCTGGCTTGGCTCCGGAGCCTCTGGGCAGGGCGGGGGGCAGGGTGGCAAATCACAGCAGGCTTCCTTCCCACCTCACCGCTTCCTAGCCAGGGCCAAGACAAGCCCCACAGGGAGAAACCAAGTCGCAGCATTGCGGGAGTGATGGTGGAAGGGCCCCCCAGACTGCCTTGATGATGGGGATCTATGTGGCAAGAGAATGAGGGTGGACGCCCCAGTTGGTGTCAGTTCCAGACCCCTGAGGTCCCTGCTCCCTCTAGAAACCCCTTACAACTCCACCCCCAGGGTGCTCTGAACCATTGCTCAGCTGAGCTGGGCAGTGGAGGCCCGGGCTCTGTCCCCCACCTCAGGCCTGGAGGCTCATCCAGGGGCTGCACTGAGGAGGGGCTTGCGCCCTTCTTGGCAGAACTCGGGGGATATTTGTGCAAATGTTGGACATGAAATAACATGCAAAGCACATGCAAATAAGCCCATCTCCCTGTTAGCCTGGCCGGTGGAGGGGTTACTCTGCTTACAGCCTGGCGGTGATGGCTGGAGTGCTGTGATCTGCAGGAAATTGGGTGCTCCCCCCAGTGGCTGGGGGGACAAGGGGCTGGCAGAGATGGGGAGCCCTGAGAGCTGTGGCCATCCTACCTTTACTGTGAGTTAAAGTCTGAATTCCCTCCCATTTTTCTCCTAACCAGTTGGTGATTTTTTGAATTTGATCATTTTGTTTGGAATAGCTATGTTTCTATTAAGAACTTTGCCTCTTTGTCTATTTGGTTATTCTGAAATATGATACAGTAGGATAAAGGCTCCATTCTTTCCCTTTATTTATCAAATTTTAGAAAAATGAGTTTGTGCTCTCGCATCCTCCAAAGGTGACCAGTGAGCGTTTTTCCCCATTTAAAAAATATAAAAGTGTATAAAATAGGTTATACATTTTAACAAATTACCGTGTTTCCCCGAAAATAAGATCTAGCCAGACCATCAGCTCTAATGTGTCTTTTGGAGCAAAAATGAATATAAGACCCAGCATTATATTATATAAGATCTGGTCTTATATTAAAATAAGACTGGGTCTTATATTCATTTTTGCTCCAAAAGACGCATTAGAGTTGATGGTCTGGCTAGGTCTTATTTTCAAGGAAACACGGTAATAAAAAGCCAACAGCCAAGTGAGTGTCAAACCCACTTAGGTCAAAAAAGGAAAATTGCTCCACAGCGATTGGAGCTCCATAGCTCCAAAAGACCACGTCGGCCCCTTCCCCACCATGAGCTCCTCTCTCACCCACAGGGACCCTCCATTCTAAATACTTAGGATTATTATCTGCTTTGTTTTTGGTTTTACCACAGAAGCATACATCCAACACCAAATAGTTCTGTCTTATTTTGAATTTTAATTAATAAAGTTGTTATTTTATGTCTGGCTTTTTTTCAGTTAACTTTTTTCTTTTTTTTGCCATGCATTTCAGTTGCTCTTTGTAGGGGCGTCCTGTCATTTGTCATCATTGCCTAGTGCTCCCGTATGCGAATATACCATGATTTACTTATCTCGTCTACTGTTCACAGACCTCAGGGTCGTTTCTGACTTGGGGCTACTGTGAAAAACGCTGCTCAGAACATTCTTATACACACTTCTAGGTAAACACATGCATGCAGTTCTGCAGGGTATACACTGAGGAGTGGAATTGCTGGGTTATTGGCTATCTTCAGACTTACTAGATAACGCTAAGCTGTTTTCCAAAGTGGTTGTGCCAGTTCACACATTCACAAGCGGTGTGTACGGGCTCCAAGGGCTCTCCATTCTTACAGGTATTTGGTTATTAGTGGACTTTGTGGGTTTTTTATTTTGATTTTTATTATCATTATGGATTTTTATCAATTTGATGAGTTTTAGTCCTTGCCCTCGTTCTCAGCAACGCTCAAATCGTCCTGTCTTTGGCCAGTGGGAGCCTCTCGAGGTTTGACTCTGATCACATGGTCTTTGAAAGTGTGCTTGCTTTCTGGAATGATGTTCCAGGCTTCTGAGAGCTGCAATCAGCCATTTCTCTAAGGAGCTGTGGAGCCTTTTATATACATTATTTTAATGTATTTTAAGATTCAGTGGCTTTTAGCACGTCCACAAACTTGTGCAGCCATCACCACTATCTAATTCCAGAATATTTCCATCTCTCCAAAAAGAAACCCCATGTCCATTAGCAGTTACTCATTAATTCCCCGTTCCTCAAGTTCCTGGCAACCACTAATCTACTTTTTGTCTCTATAAATTTGTCTGTTCTGGACATTTCATATAAATGGAGTCATTGAAGTCTTTTGTGTCTGGCTTTTTTCACTTAGTGTGGTGTTTATAAGGTTCATCCATGTTGTAGTATGTAATGGTACTTCATTCCTTTTTATGACTGAATAATATCCCATTGTACGGATGTACATATTTTGTTTATCCATTCATCCATTGAGCGACAGTAGTTTCCATTTTTTGGTTATTATGAATAATGCTTCCATGAGCATTTATGTACAAATTTCTGTGTGGACATAAAACTCTCTGTGCTTTCATGTCTCTTGGATACATACCTAGGAGTAGATTTGTTGGATCACATGGTAACCCTCTGTTTAATCTTTTAAGGAACTGCCAGACTGTTTTCCAAGCTGCACCAGGTTACATTGGACCAGCAATGTGTGAAAGTTCTAACTTCTCCTCGTCCTCACCAACACTTGCAATTGTCCATCTTTTTGATCACGGCTTTCCTAGTGGGTGTGAATTGACGTCTTATTGTCTGGTTTGCATTTTTCTGATGGCATTGAGCATCTTTTCATGTGCTTATTGGCCTTTTGTGTCTTCTTTGGAGAAGTGTCTTTTCATATCCTTTGCCCATTTTTAAATAGGGTAATTTATCTTTTTATTGTTGAGTTTTTATATTCTAGATACCAGACCCTCATCAGATACATGGTTTGCACATACTTTTTTCCCATTTCTGTGGGGTGTGTTTTCCCTGTGGATGCGTTTAATGGGGAATTGTCTTTAGCGACTCAGTCTGGGTGTTAGAGACATAGGCTTTTTGAATTCTAGAAACAAGCCTTAGGACCCACCCACAGCCTCAGAAGCTCTGGGCAGTAGGGTGTCATCTTACAAATGGCACTGAGAGGCAGAAGAGAGAGCTGGCCTGCCCAGGGGTACCCAGCTACTATGTGGCTGTGGGGGCATCGGAATCAGGTCCCCACTGAGTTGCCATTGCTCCTCTTGGGGTCCTCACTCTAACCCAACCTACATCCTCCCAACCCCCAAACTAAACAATTCCCTTTCCCTCAGTGTCCGCACTCTGCTTTGCTGCTCTCAGCCCTTCTTCCTTCCAGGAGAAGCCTTCTTTGGCTGTCCCAGCCCAGAGGGCTGAGCCTCTTAGGATGACCTCCTGTGGCCCCAGGAGGCAGGAGGTTATACTTGGACACATTGTCAGTGGTCAGATTTGGGAACAACTGGATTCCCCCAAGGTAAAGAATTTTCTTTATGCAGGACTCATCATTGCCTTTAACCTGCTGTTGTGTATTGTGAACCTCAAATTCGCTAAAACTTAGAAGCAACCAAGAACTCCTGCAATAGGTGAATGGATAAACTGTAGGGTACAGCCAGACAATGGAATGTTAATCCGCACTCAAAAAACAATGAGCTATCAAACCACGAAAGACAAGGAGGAATCTGAAACACATATTACTAAGTGAAAGCTAGTCTGAAAAGAGTACATATGGTATGATTCCAACTATATGACATTCTGGAAAAGGCAATACTACAGAGACAGTAAAAAGATCAGTGGTTGCCAGGGGTTTAGGGAGGGTGGGCAGGAGGGAGGGGGAAACCAATAGGTGGAATACAAGGGATTTTTAGGGCAGTGAAACTATTCCATATGACACTGTAATGGTGGGTACACGTCATGATACATTCGTCAAAACCCAGAGACTGCGCACCACCAGGAGTGCAGCCTAATGTAACGTAATCTATGGACTGCGTGATGATGATGTGCCCGCGTTGGTTCATCGAGTGTAACAAATGTACAACTGTGCTGTGGGAGGCTGGGGTCGGGAGAGGGTGTGGGAATCCTCTGTATTTTCTGCTCAATTTTGCTGTGAACTTAAAACTGCTCTAAAAAATAAAGTCTATTCATTAAAAATAGCATCAGGGAGTGATAAGTGTCGCAAAGGAAAAATAAAACAGGGTTAAGGAGCTAGGGAGTGACAGGGGTGGGCCAGTGTTTCAAATGGGGTGGGGGTCAGGGACACTGATCAGAGACCGAAAAACAAGGTGAAAATGGCCCTGTGGACATCAGGGGCAGAGCACCCCAGCTCTGGGGCACCATGGGGACAAAGGACAGAGGCTGGAGGGGCGTGGGGGTAGGGAGTGCTTGCAGGTGAGGGTGAGCCAACGGGTCGGGGCCTCCACATTCTGCCTGCAAAGCAGGCCAGCCCGAGGATCTTGTTCTCAGTGAGATGGAGAATCACTGGGGGTGTCAGCTGGGGTGTGATGTGTCAGGATTCTATTTATGTTTTAAAAAGATGACCATCTGACAAACAGTAGTGGGCAAAGGTGGAAGCAAGGGGACTCTCAGGAGAGTGTGCAGCCCTCCAGACCAGAGGTGATGGTGGTGCTGACCCAAGTGGCTACAGCAGAGGGGTGCGAGGTGGCTGGATTCCAGAGGGTTGAAGGGGGAGTCAACCGGATGCGGCGTGAGGGAGGGAGAGGGAGCTAGGTTTTTGGTTTGAGCATTTGGGGGAGCAGTGGTGTCATTTTGTGAATGGAGAAGACCAGGGTTGGGTCAGGCTCAGGAGCAATCCAGAGTTCGTTCTGGAGCACCGCACCCTGTTCACATCCAGCTGGAATGTTGAGGAGGTGGTTAGATTTCCGTGGCTGGAGTTCAGTGGCAGAGTGGGGGCTGGAAATATAAGAGTGGGGTGTCTTAAAACTGCAGGCCTGGATGAGATCACTTTGAGACCAGGTGTAGATGGGGAAGAGAAGAGGCCCCAGGCCTGATTTCTGGGAGTGCTGGCATGTAGAGGTTGGGGACCAAGCAGTGATGGAGTGAGGATGTGGTATCAGAGAGGCGGGGGTCATGTATGTGAGGGCCTAGGGGTGGGCGTGGGGAGGTGGGGGTCATGTATGTGAGGGCCGAGGGGTGGCCGTGGAGAGGCGGGGGTCATGTATGTGAGGGCCGAGGGGTGGCCGTGGAGAGGCGGGGGTCATGTATGTGAGGGCCTAGGGGTGGGCGTGGGGAGGCGGGGGTCATGTATGTGAGGGCCTAGGGGTGGGCGTGGGGAGGTGGGGGTAATGTATGTGAGGGCCTAGGGGTGGGCGTGTGGAGGCGGGGGTCATGTATGTGAGGGCCTAGGGGTGGGCGTGGGGAGGTGGGGGTCATGTATGTCAGGGCCGAGGGGTGGGCGTGGGGAGGCGGGGTCATGTATGTCAGGGCCTAGGGGTGGGCGTGGGGAGGCGGGGGTCATGTATGTGAGGGCCGAGGGGTGGCCGTGGAGAGGCGGGGTCATGTATGTGAGGGCCGAGGGGTGGCCGTGGAGAGGCGGGGTCATGTATGTGAGGGCCGAGGGGTGGGCGTGGGGAGGTGGGGGTCATGTATGTGAGGGCCGAGGGGTGGGCGTGAGGAGGCGGGGTCATGTATGTGAGGGCCGAGGGGTGGGCGTGGAGACAGTGTGGGGACAGGAGGATTAGGGGGGGCCCAGGGATTTTGGCGCCATGGTCCATGGTGGCCAGTGAGGGTCAGACCCTGACTGGAGGGCCTTCAGGAGGGTGTGGAGACATGGCATCTGCACAGCCTCCCCAAGAGTGTCCTCTAGCAGCTAAAGGAGCGGGCTCGTGGGGTAGGGGCTGGGGGCACAGACTGGGGTCAGACTTTGTTTTTCTTCAGTGAGAGAAGCAGCACCATGTTTGTCTCTTGATGGGAAAGATTCTGTAGGGGGGGAACCCATCATCAGGGAGACCAGGATGGAGATGAGGACGCAGCCCTGCAGTTGGAGAGCCAGGGGCGGGGCCTAGTGCCCACGGGGAGGATGGCTGGGGGGGGCGGTGGGCAGGGACGCGGGGGCGAGTGCGGGGTGGTCTGTAGCCTGCTCCCATTTTCTCAGTGTAAGCAACACAATCGTCAGCTGTGAGGAAGGAGGAGGTGTTGTGAAACACTGGTCTTCTGGCAGTTCTCGCAGCTGCTGTGTGAAGCAGGTGCCATCATTGCTACTTTGCAGAGCAGAAAATGGGCCCAAGGGGAACTTGTCAGGAAGGGACAGGAGTGGGATTTGAACAGGGTCAGGTGGATCCCAAGGACCGTCCTGTGGGGAGGTGTCAGGGTGTCCGTCTGCCTCTGTTCTTCAGCCTCCCGGCCTAGTGCAGTCCTTCACTTTCAGGGCAGACGCCAGGGCCCTGGCGGAAGGTGACCAGACCTGGGCCAGGAATACATTTACACCTGGTCTGTGAGCTCCCACCCTTACAAGGGGGCCACGATGAATTTGGGGGTCTTTGGTACTGACATCCATTTGAACCCCATGTCTAATAGTCCTTGAAATGCCTGGGTATTCCTGTCTCCAGTGATGGTTACCCAAATAAATGGCTGTATAAGTCCCTCTGGGGAGGGCCTGGTGGAGTCGCTACTGCACTTCTTCTGGGGTCGTGTGGCCCATTCTCCTGGGCACCTGGTCTCGCCTTCAGTCAGACCTGCAACCTTGCTCAGGTCTGGAAACTGGGCAGGGGATCGTGACTTTTTATTGGGGTGCAGCCCTCAGCCCCGATCACCAGGCCTTGGTTTCTTTTGATTACATGGGGTGGGCAGTCTCTTTGTTGGCTGTGCCCTTGGGATTGTGGGTTCTGTTAACCATTTTCATAGCCCTGCGGGTCAGGCTCTCCCAGCTGCCGCTCTGACCTTACCAATAGTTGTGATAGTTGCAGCCACCTTTCTTCTGCCCAGTAAGCACTGCCACATGGCCTCTTATTTGGGAACCCTATCTATCATCTCCATTGCTGTCAGGGTGCCCAGTTCTGTACCAGCAGCTCCTACTCTCAGGTTTTCAGAGGACACTCACCCCAGAGCTTGTCAAGCTGCCGACGCCCCTTGCATCAGTGCTTTCCTGTGGCTTTGGCCCAGGAAAGAGACAAGTGGTGGATCTTCCAGCCTGAGCAGGTGGCATGTTGGCCTGACCGTGGCCATTCTGCGCCTTTGGATCCCTTCTTGAACAGTATGACCTGGCAGCCCTGGCATTTCTACTTCTTGTGCAGAAGCCATCGCTTTCTCCCGGCAGTGTGTTAATACCATCTTTCGGAGTCCTTGCCAGCGCGTTAATTCCCGTTCTTGTGGGGCAAACGCTCCCGTATCCACCTTCACACCCTCCACCGCCCCCCGACCGCTGTCCAGTGCCTCAGATTGCATCCTGCGTGCTCTCCTGGCTTCTGCCAGCACATGGTGGCTCTTGCAGTGGGACTTACCCTAGTTATTGGTCTGGTGGCCGGGAGAGGAGGGGGCAGACCTGAAGGGAGGATTCTCAGCATTGTCCTCAAGCAGGGGGCGTGCAATGCCGAGGGGTCATTTTTATGTCCCAATCTTTCCCAAGCGGGGCCTGACCTTGGTGCTGCAGACTGTATCGCGGGCTGAGAATTCAGCCTTCTCGGATGCTCTGCTCCACTTATAATTAAGCCCTGTGCCTGCTCCTCAGCTTTTCCCTCCCCTCCAGCTGCAGGAGAAGAGAATTTATATGCAGCTAAAGAGGCCCTTGGCTTTCACACTTGGCCTTAAATTAGTGATTAATCACCCTCAGCCCTTCATTGTCTTTCTCCAGTGTGGGAGAGGCCCAGCTACAGCTCTGTGGGCTTTCTGATTAATTACTGCTCCCCCAACCTCTCAAACACCGCGATACTGCCCTTGCAGTGCGCTCCCCTTCACTTCCCACCCAGGAAACTATTGGCAGCTTCATTACTGCTGCTTGCAGGCTCAGTCCTTCTGCCGCAGCCACTGGCAGAGGACCCAGCTGTCTGTTCCAGTGTTCGGGGGCTGCCTCCTAGAGCCACTCCTGACACCAACTGGCTAGGTGGGGTTCCTGGGGTAACAGACTCTGAAATGAAGATTTGTGTGCGGGAGGGTCGCTGGGTTCCGCTCTCTGGAACGACCCTTGCAGTGGGGAGGGAAGCAGGACTGGGCAGAGAGGGGCGGAGGCTGACCACCGGCTCACTGGATCCCATGGGGAGTGTTGAGGTTGGGCAGGCAATTCAGAGGTGTCCTGACTTAAGGAAGGGGATCCACGCCTGTGTGAACCAGTTATTGGACGTGAGCTGCCCCCAGGAGGAGGCTGTAAGGTGGGGGGCAATTCTTGGAGAGGGCCGCTGAGAACCGTCAGCATTAAATATTCCACACAGCTGGGGGAAGGAGTACCTTTGTTCTGAAGCAGAGCTTCTGGGTGGTGCCGCACACAGCACAGCACACAATTTATTTAGTCTGAGAGCTGTTAATGGACATTTGGGTTGTTCTGGGCTTGTGTGAACACCCCTGCTGTGGGCATTCATGTACATGGTTTTGGTGGCCGTGTGTACTCATGACCGTTGGGCGTATACCCAAGAGTGGAAGTGTGGGTCTAAGGTGTACGTGTGCTGAGTAGATATCACAGAATAATTTTCCACAGTGGCTGTGCTATTTTACACTCGCACCAGAGTGTTTGAGTGTTCTGGATGCTCTGCACCCTTGCTCATACTTGGTGTTGTATGTCCTTTTATTTTAGCCATTCTGGTGGTCCAGACATCAATGATTCTTATGTGCAATCAGGGTGGGGAACCATGGCTGTCTGGTAGGTGGTGGATGTGCGATTTGGGGAGTCCTGGGACAACCGCTACCTAACTGTACCTGCTATCCATTTCCAAGGATCTTCAAAACCAAATCCTGGTAGATATATTATTAGATAGGAACACCCTCACCCTCATGTGTTTCCAACTCCTTTCAGCCTGAGATTCTAGCCCTGAAGCGTTGTGGGGAGGAAAACAGGTAAGTTTTGCTGCCATGAGGCCAGGCTTATGTGGGGTCTCATGAGGACACTGGGAAGCAGCCACGGTGACTCTCCCTGTCCAGTGTTCCACTCTTTCCAAACGGCTTTCTCGTCTTAGCTCCTTTGGGCCTTACAGCAGCCTTAACTGCCAGCTCCATTTGACAGAAGAGGAAACTGGAGCCCGTTAGTTATGTAGTCATATGGCAAGTTAGTGGCAAAGTGAGTGTGAGCCCAGCAGTGGATTCCAAGTCTAGGGCCCACATTTACTTCTTAGTTTTATTGGCCTGTGTCCCCTCCCTGCCGTTAGAGAGCTGCTCCGGGCCAGCTCCTTGGCGGGGCCTAACCCCTCTGCCCGGTTCCCCAGCACCCCTCCCGTTTCCTGATGCAGCCCTGCCTCTTGCCCATCAATGTCCTCTTAGAAGCAGGTACTTCCCAGGGCTCTCTGGGGCGAAGTGCTGGCTAGGCCAGAGCTGCTCAACCTTGCTGTGCTCAGGAGTCTCGTGGGGACCTCGCGAAAAGATTCTGAGTCAGGAGGTCTGACGGGCCCATGAGTCTACCTTGGCCACAAACTGCCAGGTGATGGCAGTGCTGCTGGTCCACGGACCACACTTTGAGTAGCGAGGAGTTAGCCCACTCCCCACCTGTGGGCCGTGTAAGCAGGTCTTTACACTGTGCGTGGCATCCCCCAGGGAGCTCAGGCGAACAGTGCGTAGTCATCATCCAGCTTGACTGGGATGAGTTTCCATTACTGTGAGCTCCAGCCTCTGTCCAGTTTTCCCGTGATGGGGCATACCTTCCAAGTCATGTGGCTCGGCTCAAAGCCCCTTACTCCTTTTTCTTTTTTTAATTAAAGTTTATTGGGGAGAGAATTATTAGTAAAGTCACATAGACTTCAGGTATACAATTCTGTATTACATCATCTATAAATCCCATTGTCACCAATGGGATTGTCACCACCCAGAGTCAGTTCTCCTTCCATCACCATATATTTGATCCCCCTTTACCCTCATCTCCCTCCCCCCACCTCCCTTCCCCTCTGGTAACCACTAAACTATTGTCTGTGTCTATGAGTTTTTGTTTCTCATTTGTTTGTCTTGTTCTTTGTTGTTTTTGGTTTACATACCACATATCAGTGAAATCATAGGGTTCTCTGCTTTTTCTGTCTGACTTATTTCGCTTAGCATCATACTCTCAAGATCTATCCATGTTGTCACAAATGCTCCTATATCATCTTTTCTTACCACCGAATAGTATTCCTTTGTGTATATATACCACAACTTCTTTATCCATTCATCTATCGAAGGGCAATTTTGGTTGTGTCCATGTCTTGGCCACCGTAAACAAAGCTGCAATGAACATTGGAGCACACATGTCTTTGTGCATAAATGTTTTCACATTTTTTGGGTAGATTCCCAGGAGAGTGATTGCTGGGTCCCATGGTAATTCTATTCGTAATTTTTTGAGGAACCTCCACACTGCCTTCCATAGCGGTTGCACCAGTCTGCATTCCCACCAGTGTATGAGGGTTCGTTTTTCTCCACAGCCTCTCCAACACTTGTTACTATTTGTTTTGTTGATGATAGCCATTCTGCCTGGGGTGAGGTGATATCTCATTGTGGTTTTTATTTGCATTTCTCTGATGATTAGTGATGGTGAGCATTTTTTCATATGTCTATTTGCCATTTGTAAGTCCTCTTTGGAGAAATGTCTCTTCAGGTCCTCTGCCCATTTTTCAATTGGGTTGTTTGTTTTTTTGTTGTTGAGTTGCATGAGTTCCTTGTATATTTTGGATATTAGCCCCTTATCGGAGGCATTGTTTCCAAAAATCTTCTCCCATTCAGTTGGTTGCCTCTTTATTTTGTCAATGGTTTCTTTTGCTGTGCAGAAGCTTTTAAGTTTGATATAGTCCCATTCATTTATTTTAGCTTTTACTTCCTTTGCCTTTGGAGTCAAATTCATAAAATGCTCTTTGAACCCAAGGTCCATAAGTTTAGTACCTATGTTTTCTTCTATGCAGTTTATTGTTTCAGGTCTTATGCTTAAGTCTTTGATCCATTTTGAATTAATTTTGGTACATGGTGACAGATAGCAGTCCAGTTTCATTCTTTTGCATGTGGCTTTCCAATTCTGCCAGCACCATTTATTGAAGAGGCTGTCTTTTCTCCATTGTATGTTTTTGCTTCTTTGTCAAAAATTATCTGTCCATATTTATGTGGTTTTATTTCTGAGTTTTCAATTCTATTCCATTGGTCTATGTGTCTGTTTTTCTGCCAATACCATGCTGTTTTGATTATTGTAGCCCTGTAGTACAAGCTAAAGTCAGGGAGTGTGATACCTCCAGCATTGTTCTTTTTTCTTAAGATTGCTTTGGCTATTTGAGGTCTTTTGTAAGCCCCTTACTCTTAATATCTCTCTCAGGAGCACTTCTATTGCCTCCCTCTTCCTGCTCTCTTCTCTTTCCTGCTCTATCAACACTTCTGTTTCCCACCCTCCACTCCCCCCTAAACAGGCAGAGGCTCCACTAAGCATTAGGCAGAAAGCTGGCTGAGCAGACTTATTTATACTATAGTGTGAGTGATTCACATCTCTCCCCTTCACTCTTCCAGTGGTTATTTAGATGTGAAAAAGAGGAGCTTTTGGTTTGGGAAAAGTTGACAGGGAAACTTTTGTTGACAGTGAGGGAAAGAACAAGAAATATTTAGGAATTCTTCCCTGTACTCCCTAACATTTCCCAAGCCAGGGCTGAATTTAACTCATAGGAGGGAACTTAAAAACAAAACAAAACAAAACAGGGATAGTAGGATTTTCACTGGATCAATAGAACCAGAATCTCCAGGGTATGGACCAGGAATATGCATTTTTATAGAAGAGATTTTTGTCGCACATCCAAGTTTGGAAATTTCTTTCCTCAGTCACACCATGGGTGCTAGGTGTGAACCCATCTCCCTTTGTTTCTAAAGGAGATAGAATTACTGAGAGGGTTTCTCTGTCTCACCCTGAAATCTGTACAGTGGGAAGAAGCAGGGCCCCGACGAGCTGGTAAGGGCTAGCTCCTGCCAAAGCTCACCTGCTCACAGGCTACTTGTCCTCAGTGAGGATGAGCCTGTGTCCTCCTCTCTGCAATGGGGATGAGGCCCACCCCTGCGCTGGTAGCTGGAGAGTAGAGAGGCAGCGGGTTGTCAGATGCTGGAGAATATGCCACGGGACAAAGCGCAGCCTGGGATGATGGGGGGACAAGGACTGGAGCATGTGGTGGGGGCTCCGGCACCTATGCTGAAGCTTTTGGTCGCAATGGCTCATGGGGGATAACTGCTGTGGTAATTATGAAGATTGCACAGGCAAATGGATCCCAGTTTGCATTCTGCTCCCCTGCCAAGATCGTCTATAATTGCCTGACTTCCTCCCTGTGGTGGGTAGAAGGCTGGGTGGGGGTCTCTTAGGGGTCTCTGGGCTGCAGGCCTGAGCTGGGGGGCTGGCAGACCACAGGCCTCTCAGAATGATCTCTACCAGCCTGAGCAGGGAGGCAGACGGGTGAGCTCTCGGCACAGAGACTGCTCTGCCCCTCCCCCGGGTGATGGCTCAGCTCCCCAGTGCACTGTCAGCTGAGCCGGCTGGAGGTGGGACACGTGCTCGCTGACCCAGCTAGCTGTGACCGCTGGCTGAGGTAGTGACCTGCCCCGCCCAGCAGCCTATCTAGAAGCCTCAGCCCCAGATCCCCGTCAGCCTGACATGCTGTGGGGCCTCATGCTGTCATCTCCTTTCTCTGATTGTCTTTCTCTATAAAACGAAGGAGATAGGCCAGACAAAATGGCCTTGAGAGGCCCCTGCCAGGTCTGCATTCCAGAAATCCAACCTTTGGTCCCCAGGTTTCATGGGAGATTTGTGCATGGGCTTTGGAGTCAGACAAAATCGAGTTTGAATTCTGGTTCCTTTCTGCTGTGTGATAGTGGACCAATGACTTCACCTCTCTGATCTCATTTCCCTTAAAAAAAATGGAGATAATGATGTACATTTCTTAGGGTAGCTGTTGAGATTAAAAGACATAATGACAATGGAATATACAGAGGTGCCAAAAAATGTATACACATTTTAAGAAAGGAAAAAACTATTAAAATTATAATGCTCAATATATACCGATAACAAAAGATGAATACAAGTCACGTTTGACTTCTGCGATTACAAGAGGTGCTCAAAGCGGTGACCATCAGCGTCCAGACACTTCTGATTACAGCGAACGACTGCTTGAGCAACGCTGACCAAAGTGTCCACTTGCTACATATTTTTGGCACTGCGGTATGGCTGGCATTATTGAGTGCTTCCTTGTGTCAGGCACAGTTCCTTGTCCTGTCCTAACTCATACAAGTATAATCCTCCCAGCTGCCCTGTGAGATAACTACTACTGCAACCCCCAGCTTAAAGATGAGGAAACACAACGGTGGGAACATGGGCAGACAGGTTTCCAGCAGACGTGAGCTGTTACGTTACTCCTTCTAGCCTCCTGGGAAGCTTCTCCAGCGGGGCTTCCCCATTTGTTCCATGGGTGCTCACCTCTACACCTCTGCTTGAGCTCTTCCTCCTCTGAGCTTCCCTTCTTCCCTGCCCCCAGGCGGCCCCCCAGCCCTGCCCCCAGGCCACTCTCCTCAGCAGCCAGAACTCTGATTCCATGGGCTGGACAGCCAGCCCCACACTGCCCAGCACTCTGTTACCATCTGACTCTGTGGCCTCTCCCAAGTCCACCCACGCTCCCCTCAGACTGAACCCATGGCTGGTTCTTTTTCATCTCCTTGGATGCCCCTGGCACAGCACTGGGCAGGCATGGAAAGTGCTGGGGAACTCGTGTGTTTGAGAAGTTCCAGGGCTAGACTCTCCCACAGTCCCTCCAGGCCCAGCATAAACCCCACCGAAAACCTCCATGGGTCATGCGTGTGCCAGCCAGTGGGAATACAGAGGCCAATATCCGATGGCCTGGGACAAGAAGATTGCAGTGCAGTTGGGTAGTGGTTCTCAGCCCAGGGTGCCCTTGGGAACCACGTTGGGAACTTTGAATTACTGATGCCTGGGCCTCACCACAGAGATTCTGGGATGCAGCCTGGACTTGAGGGGTTTTAAAAGTCTCCCAGGTAAGAAAATTGGATATCCACGTGCAAAAAAATGAAGTTGGACCCTTACCTTACACCGTATTCAAAAATGAATTTAAAGTGGACCAAAGACCTAAATGTAAGAACTAAAACTGTAAAACTCTTAGAAGAAAACATATAGGGGGAATCTTCATGGCATTGGATTTGGCAACAAAAGGAAAAAACAAATAAACTGGACTTCATCAGAATTTAAAACTTTTGGGACCGGCCCGGTGGCTCAGGTGGTTAGAGCTCCATGCTCCCAACTCCGAAAGCTGCCGATTCGATTCCCACATGGTCCAGTGGGCTCTCAACCACAAGGTTGCCAGTTCAATTCCTTGAGTCCCGCAAGGGATGGTGGGCAGCGCCCCCTGCAACTAAGATTGAACACGGCACCTTGAGCTGAGCTGCTGCTGAGCTCCCGGATGGCTCAGTTGGTTGGAGTGTGTCCTCTCAACCACAAGGTTGCTGGTTTGACTCCCGCAAGGGATGGTGGGCTGCGTCCCCTGTAACTAGCAACGGCAACTAGCCCTGGAGCTGAGCTGCGCCCTGCACAAGTAAGATTGAAAGGACAACTTGACTTGGAAAAAAAAGTCCTAGAAGTGCACACTGTTCCCCAGTAAAAGTCCTGTTCCCCTTCCCCAATAAAATTTAAAAAAAAAAAGAATTTAAAACTTTTGTACATCAAAGGACACCATCAAGAGAGTGAAAAGAATGGGAGAAAACGTTTGCAATATATCTGATAAGGGATTAATATTCAGAATATATAAGGCATTCCTCTAAACAACAAAAATCCAAACAACTCAGTTAAAAAATGAGCAAAGGACTTGAATAGACATTTCTCCAAAGAAGATACACAGATGGCTAATAGGCACATGAAAAGATGTTCAACATCATTAATCATCAGGGAAATGCAAATCAAAACTACAATGAGATACTGTTTCACACCCACTCGGATGGCTATTATCAAAAACAACAACAACAACAACAAAAGAACACATTTTGAGAACCTCCATCAAACTCACAAAATTGATTTTTCTCATTTTGTCCTGAAATGACAAAATGCTTGGTGAAACATATCTCCAGTGTCTCCCATCTAAGGCTACTGGTGTGCAAGGAATTTTTCCAGTATTTCCCTTCCTATATCTCAGCCTGTGAGAGAGAAAAGAGTATGTGAATCAGTAGATTGTCACGAATCCAGCATAGAAAGTCCAGGAAGATGATACCAGAACCAAACCTGAGAAATCACTGGGGCTCGCATCGCTGAACGATCTCATCCTCAAGAGAAGTCTCTTGCACATCTGGAGCCTCAAGTTTTTCCTCTGTAAAAGAGACATAATAATACGGGTATATTACAGGTTATTGAGGAGGTTTCCTGAGGTAAAGAATGTGGTCGAAATATAATTTTCAGTAATAAAAACAAGACTCTCATACAAATATAGAATGAAAATGTGTTAATTTATTAAATCATTAATAAGGAAACTAGAAAGACTATGAAAGTACCAAGAGCAATTGAAGACCTGTGTATTTACATGAGTTTTGTTTAAATAAAGAATGTAAGGCTAAGATTTTAGGCTAGATACTAAAATGGTTAATGTTACTTTGGACCATAAAATTATAATCTTTGGATTGTCTTTTCTAACTGACATAAGTCTGCAAGTTAACACGCAGCTCTACAGTGTCTGAGCTCCAATAGTAAAGTCAGAGGCAGATTATTATCCTAAAATCAGTTGTGTTTTTCAGAGAGTGGTTCCAGGGCCTCTGGGAGTCCCCAAAGCCTTCCCTTTCAGAAGGTCTATGAAATCAAAACTATTTTCAAAATGATACTGAGTTTTTATTTGCCTTTTTCACTCTCATTCACTCATGAATGGAAGTTTCCAGAAGCTACGTGATATATTATATTGTAACAGACTGAATGTAGAAACAGAAAAGAGACTCCAGCTTTCTTCTCAAGCCAGACATTAATCAGAGTTGTAAAAATGTAAACCAATGCTACTGCTTTCACGAATTTTTCATTTGTTTTGGAAAATGTATTTTCTTTATAAAATATATAATTTATGTTAACATACAATGGGTTTATTATAGTTATGTTAAAATTAATAAATAAACATTTTAAAAAACAGAAAATAGCAAGTATTGGTGAAGATGTGGAGAAATTGGAACTCTTCTGCATTGCTGATGGAAATGTAAAATGGTACAGCCACTGTGGAAAACAATTTGATGGGTCATCAAAATGTTAAACATAGAATATGATCTAAAATTCCACATCTAGGTATCTACCCAAAAGAGTTGAAAGCAGAGATTCAAACAGGTACTGGGTGTTGTGTTCATAGCAGCATTCTACACAATAGCCAAAGGTGAAAACAGTCCAAATGTCCATCAGTGGATGAATGGCTAAACAAAATGTGGCATTTAGATATGATAGCATATCAGTCAGCCTTAAAAAGGAATGAAATTCTGATCCATGCTACGACATGGATGAATCTTGAAAACATTATACTGAGTGAAAGAAGCCAGACACAAAATGACAAATATTGTGTGATTCCACTTTCTATGCGGTGCCCAGAGTAGACAAATCCACAGACACAGAAGGTAGAATGGTGTGGTGGTTGCCAGGGGCTGGGGGGAGGAGGAATGGGGAGTTACTATTTTATGGGGACAGAATTTCGGTTTGGGATGATGAAAACCTTCTAGAGATGGATGGTGGTGATGGTTGCATAACAATGTGAATATACTTAATGCCATTGAACTGTACACTTACAACTGGTTAAAATAGTAAATGTTATGTATATTTTACCGCGGCTTTTAAAAAAAGTGTGCCAGGTGATTCTTACGTGCATCTGGGTTGAGACGCACTCTAAGGCGGGCCAGAGGATTGGCATGAAAATAATAGCTACACTTAAGGATTACAGGCGCTGTGATAGGCTTGGGTGTGAACGTGGAAGGAATGGGTACATCTATGCAGAAAGGTCAGGGGGTGGGAAGATTTTTTTCCCTGTGAGGCAGGCTACTGTGACGATTAGGTCAGTTCTAGAGCCATACTAGTTTCAAGTTCCATCTAGCTCAGTGAGTTTTGTGCGGTAACTTGGGCAAGTTACTACTCTACCTCAGTTTCCTCATCCATAAAATGGGGACAATAATAATTCCTGCCTTATAGGGAAGCTATGGGGTTAAACAAGGTGATCCATGTTAAACATTTAGGACAGTATCTGCTCAGTAAATGCTAGCAATGTAATGGTAACATGAATATATCATAATTTATCTGTTTTCCCTAATATGGACATTTAGCTTTTCTCCCTTTTGTGAGGTTTGTTAATTGCAAAGGCCATTTCCGTGTTTGTTTTCCTGAGCACATGTAAGATTTTCTCAAGAGTGTATGCCATGATGTGAAATTCCTGTAGGTGTGGGCATGGTCAGCTTTATGAGACGTGGCCACAGTGCTTTCAGTGTTGGGGAAAGTACTGGGGTCTCCCTTGAAAGAATCATTTCACTATGATTTAAATATGTGCACCCTGTGTTCAGATATGTGGGTCCTGCAGACCTATTAAAGATGGTAGCAGTTGAGATACTAAGGACAGAAAAACCAACTCAAGATGGCTTAAAGTATTGTTTCTCAAATTTTGCTGTGCATACAGATCACACATTACCTGTTAAAATACAGAATCTGAGTCATAAGTCTCAGAGTAGGGGTGGGGCCTAAGAGTCTCCATTTCTAACAAGCTTCCAAGTACTGCTAATGTTCATAGCCCACCAACCACACTTTCAGTAGCAAGGGTTCTCAAACTTGGCTGCACATTGAAACACCTGGCAGAATCTTTAAAAAATACTAATTCTTGGGTCCTACAATCAGAGATTCTGACTTACTTGATGTGGAGCAAGTTTTTAAAACCTCCCAGGTATTCTAATGGGCAGCAAAGTTTGGAAACCACTTGCTTAAACAAAAGGAAGTCACATTATGTCACTCTCCAGGATCTCCCGAGGACAGCTCCAGCATTGGTTAGTTCTGGGGCTCAACCACCTCCAGGAAACAGCTTCTTTCCATCCTCGGTGGGTAGGTTTGGCCCTCAGCTAGCTCCTCCTGAGGTCACAAGATGTCCGCCACAGCTCCAGACATCACATGCAGACTCCACAATATCCAAGAACACAGTCTCTTATCTTCAACAAGGAACTTTTCCTGAAAGCCCTTTCCCTCTGGTCTGATTGTCCAGGGGAACAGGAATGTCACAAATGACTGAAATCAGTGGTTCCCAAAGTGGGGTGCCTTGACCAGGAGCGTCAGCATGACCTAGGCACTTGATAGAAATACCAATTCTTGAGTGCTGCCTCAGACCTACTGAATCAGAAACTTTGGGGCTGAGGTCCAGCAATCTGTGTTTTACCAAGTCCTTTAGATGATGATTCTGATGCATGTTCAAGTTTGAGAACCACTGGCTTAGAGTTTAAACTGTAGGCCAGTGGTTCTCAACCGGGTCGATTTTGCGCCCCAGGGGACATTTGGCGATGTCTACAGACATTTTTGGTTGTTACAATTCAGGGGTGGGTGCTCTTGGCATCAGTGGGTAGAGGACAGGAATGCTGCCAAATATCTGACCGCGCACAAGACAGCCCCCCACAAAGAATGGTCCAGCCCTTTTGGGTCATTCATGCCCAAGGTGAGAAACCCTGCCTTAGGCCACCCAGCATTTCCTCTGAGTCGCTGCAGGCGGGACTCTGGTTGGTAAGGGCAGATGAGCTGCTACTAAAAGCTCCTTTCACAAGGAACCAGACATCTCCACCACCTTTCCCGCTCTGCCCCCTTGGAGAGCAGCCCTTACTTTAGAAGTAGACTCAGAAATGCTTTAGAATATAAAGTATGGGACTTGCAGGGTTAGAGGGTTGTGTTTGTCAGGATAAGAAAACTCACAACCCCTCGCTTTCATCTCTTGGGGGTGGGGGGGACTCTTGAGGGGGTGTGGTTATGGCAGGGGTCATACTCAGTGGCTTACTCCAATAATTACCATTATTGGGGAACACAGTTTTATGAAGAGCTTAATTGTCTCCTCTCTAAATTTAGTGTGTGATTTTAAAGGTTGGCTGATTCCCTAAGTGTGATTTTTTTGCACTGTTTTGGAGCCAATTAGTTTTTTTTACCCAAGAAATGTAGCTCCATCGTATCCTATGAGCAGTTGCTCAGCTAGGATTTGATGTGTAGGAACTCTCCTTTTGGGCCCCATCAAGCGTGGAACATTGGACATGCCTACGTTTGTAATTTTTTGACCATACTTTCCAGCATTGTCCATTTGAACTTTGCATTGGTGGAAATGTTCTATATCTTCTCGGTCCAAGATGGTGGCTGCCGACACATGTGGCCGCTGAGCACTTGAAATGTGGTAAGTGCAATTGAGGAATTGATTTTATTTATTTTAGGAATTGATTTTCAATTTTATTTAATTCTGTTCAACTTAAATTTAAATCATCAATGGACGATGCCACCTTATCTGCCACGCCCAGAGCTTTCCTGTGGCACTCTGCAGGGTGCTGGCTCATGCTGGGCCCCAGCCGGCACTCCGCACACAGATGCTCAGAGTTGGACGGCCCTGACGTACAGGACACCCTGTCCCGTTGATCTCAGCCGAAAGCCCCCATAACTCCAGGCAGGGGCTCGGTTGTTTTGAGTATTGCAATAAGCTGTGCCCCAGTTGAGCATTTCCCAAGCAGAGGCAGCCCAATCTATCCAATACCTCAGAGCCTTTTGCTTTTGGTGGGAATTCTCTCAGTTCAGCACAGAAATGTTGGTTATCTCATGCCGATTAGAAATGCTACCTGATAATTGAGTAAAAAGTCATTTGCTTTCCAGTTTTTTAAAAAAATTACTTAGCATATGGAGTTTGTTTGGTAGAGAAAAATCTTTCAAAACATCGGGCTCCTTGGGTGAAGATACATCGAGGGCCCCTCCGTGGTGCAGAGGTTAGAAATTGCTAATCTGGTGCAACTCCCTCACTTTGAGGGGAGCAACCTGTGCAAAATCACCTGCTGGAACGTGGCCGAGTCAGGACTAAAAGCCAGAGTCCCAGGCTTGTTGAAGAAGCCAGTGTCTGAACAGCATTTTTTTAAAATAATTTTTTTATTTTTCAATTACAATTGACATACAATATTATATTAGTTTCAGGTGTACAGCATAGTGATTAGACATTTCTATTGTCTTGCAGAGTGATCACCCTGATAAGTCTAGTATCCATCTGACGCCATACATAGTTACTATAATAATATTGATTCTATTCCCTGTGCTTGCACAGCATTCAATGTCTCAGTGTGTGGGTGTCTGCCCTGGGCTGTCAGCCCCCCAGGACAGCGATTGTGTGTGATTCCATTTGAGCAGGGACTAGAAAAGGCAGGGAGATTTGAAAGCCTCTTGGATGGTGGCGTTATAGAATAGATATTATAGTCTGGGACCCGTTCTTGAAGTGTGGTCACTGGAATACCTGTATCACAATGGGGGACTACCAGAAATAAGGTAATAAAAATGCAAATTCCTGGGCCGCACCACAGACCTCCTATGGTGGTCTCATACATTGGCGCTCCACCCGTGAACCCCACCTCCTGCTAGACACTTTGGTGTAGCCCCCCCATACCTGCATTGACTCTGGGCTTGGCCATGTGACTTGCTTTGGCCAATGAGACATTGGCCAGCATGCCAGCAGAAGCTTGATAGATAAGTGCTTACATATTGGAACTTGTCCTCTTGGAATGTTCACTCTTGGAGCCCTGAGCTACCATGTAAGCAGGTCCAGGTACCCTTCTGGAGAGACCACATGGGGAGAAAGATGGAGTGGGAGGGTGGCGGGGACAGACAGGCACCCAGCTGCCAGCTACACTGGCCATCTGCGCTGAAAGGCAAGTGAAAGAGGAAGCCGCCTTGGACATTTCAGCCACATCTGAGGCCATGTGGAAGAGAAGAACCACTAAGCTTGACCCAGCCAATCCACATAATCATGAAATACAGTAAATCATTGTTTTTAGTCACTAAATTCTGGGGAGCTTTGTTACGCAGCGATAGACAGCTGAAACCCCTGCTGAATTAGAATCTGTGGCTGTGGCCAGAATCTCTATTCTGTACAAACCTCCAGAGGGTCGTGAGAACCCCTGGAAGGGGAAGAGGCCTAATTCCAGTTGCCATGAGCTGTGTGAGTTTGGAGAAATTCCCTAGCTTTTCTAATTCTCCATTCCTTTGTGTGTAATACAGAGGTGAGTACAGCCTCCAGAGATTCACGGGGAGAGAGTGCTCTGGGCATCTGAACACCAGCTGGCTGTGAGGGGCTGTGAGTATTGTCAGCCACACTGGAGCATGGACTGAGCGCCAGCTGTATACCCAGCACTGCACCCAGTGGGAGCCGCTGTGTCAGACTACGGTTGTGGGCACCCTTGTTCAGTTTAATTTCCCTGAGATACCAGAGGTGAGAAAGTGGCTGATGGTGTGCGCCGAGTGTGGGCATGGGGGCCAGTCCATCAAAGCCACAGCAAGGCCTGTGCCCAGAGGGTGCCCTGAATCAGACTTCACCACCGCACCTTCATCATTCATCTGGGTGGTAGCAATAGCCTCTTTTAATTTTTCAATTGACGTATAACATACAAGGTGTGATAAAAAAAATATAGTGAATGTTTTAATTTAAAAAAATTTTTGCAGTATAAGACACATTGTCATTAATCCCCCTCAAAATATTCCCCCTCGATTCAAACACACTTATCCCATTGCTCTTGCCACTTTCTGAAGCAGTTCTGGAAGTCTTGTTTCGTGAGTGTCTTTACTTCATCCTCCATTGTGACAACACTCCATGTCACACATCGCTTCTGGTACAGCAATTTCTGTCAAATAAAAACATTACGGTGTTCCACCTCATCCACCTTATTCACTGGATCTGGCACCATGTGACTTCTGGCTCTTCCCCAAAGTCACAATAATTCAGGACATCGAGGCAGCCATGACAGCATAACTAAAGACACTCATGAAAGAGGACTTCCAGAACTGCTTCAGAAAGTGGCAAGAACAATGGGATCAGTGTGTCCGAATTGAGGGGGAGTATTTTGAGGGGGATTAATGGCAATGTGTCTTTTATTGTAATACATTTTTTTGTTAGATTATTTTTTATTGGGGAAGGGGACAGGACTTTATTGGGGAACAGTGTGTACTTCCAGGCCTTTTTTCCAAGTCAAGTTGTTGTCCTTTCAGTCTTAGTTGTGGAGGGCGCAGCTCAGCTCCAGGTCCAGTTGCCGTTGTCAGTTGCAGGGGGCGCAACCCACCATCCCTTGAGGGAGTTGAACCGGCAACTTTGTGGTTGAGAGGATGCACTCCAACCAACTGAGCCATCTGGGAGCTCAGCAGCAGCTCAGCTCAAGGTGCCGTGTTCAATCTTAGTTGCAGGGGGCGCTGCCCACCATCCCTTGCGGGACTCGAGGAATTAAACCGGCAACCTTGTGGTTGAGAGCCCCCTGGCCCATGTGGGAATCCAACCGGCAGCCTTCGGAGTTAGGAACACAGAGCTCCAACCTCCTGAGCCACTAGGCCCGCCCTATTATAATACATTTTTAAAATTTAAACATTCACTGTATTTTTTTTAACACACCTCATGTGTATACAGCGAGGTTCACAAATCTTAGATATGCTACTGACTGCATTTGTACATATGTAAACACCTGTGGAACCACCACTCAGCTCAGGACAGAGAACCTTGCCAGGACGCCAGAAGGCACCTTCACTGATAGCTGTCAGAAACAACTGCTGTTCTGACTGCTATCTCTGTACATTAGACTTGCCCATTTCTGATTTACCTGTAGTGTTTTTGAATGTGTCTCTTTGTACAGACTTTTTCAATTGTTCCCCTAGCTATAACTTTTTTATACACAACTTATCACAGTCTACTGGTGTCAGTATTTACCAGTTCAAGGGAAGTGTAGAAAATTTATCTCCCTTTAGGTCTTTTTACCCTCCCTCACTTATAATCTAATTTTAATAAGCATTTTCTTTACATACTTTGAGAAACACATCAGTGAATGTTATAATTTTTGTTTCAACCCTCAAACATAATTTAGAAAACTCTTGAGGACAAGGAAAGTCTACCATATTTACCCATATTTTTATTCTTTCTCTTGTTCTCTCTTCCTCCCTGATGCTCCAAGATTCCTTCTTTTATCATTTCCTTTCTGTTTCAAGAATTTCTCTCAACCATTCTTTTACGGTCGGTCTACTAACAACAAATTCTCTTAGTTCTCCTTCATTTGAGAATGTCTTGATTTTTCCTTATGTCCTGAAGGATATTTTCACTGAATATAGTTTTCTGAGTTAACAGTTCTTTTCTTTCAGCAATTGAAACCTACCCTCTGCCACTTCTGGCCTCCATGGTTTCTGATGAGAAATCCACTGTCATTGAATTGCTTTTCCTTTTTGGATAAAGTGTCCTCTCTCTCTCTCTCTCTCTCTCTCTCTCTCTCTCTCTCTCTCTCTCTCTCTCTCTCTCTCTCTCTCTGATTTCAGAATTTTTTCTTTGTTTTTAGTTTTCAGGAGTTCAATTTTTTATGTGTCTTGGAGTAGACTCCTTCTAGATTACCTGTTTGGAGTTTACTAAGCTTCTAATCTGTAGATATATGTTTTCCCCCAAATTTGGGTGTGTTTTTTCCAGCCACTGTTTCTTTGAATACTTTTTTAGAGCCATTCTCTTTCACCTCCTCTGGGACTGTAACAGAATGTTGGATCTTTTGTTATAGGCCCACAATTTTCTAAGGCTGTGTTCTTCCCCCCACCCCCCACCCCCAGTCCATTTTCTTTCTGTTGTTTAGATTGGGAAATCTCTATCTTCAAATTCACTTATCTTTTCCCTGTGTTCCATTCTGCTTTTGAGCTCATCTAATGAGCTTTCAGTTCTAAAATTTCAAGTTGATTCTTCTTTATATCTTCTATTTCTTTGCTAAGCTTTCTGTTTTTTCATTTGTTTCAAGTGTATCCATTATTGCTGGCTGAAACTTTTTATTTTCCATAAATTTTATTGGGGAATACTGGGGAACAGTGTGATTCTTCAGGGCCCATCAGCACCAAGTAGTTGTCCTTCAATCTAGTTGTAGAGGGCGCAGCTCAGCTCCAAGTCCAGTTGCCGTTTTCAAGCTTTAATTGCAGAGGGCGCAGCCCACCATCCCATGTGGGAATTGAACTGGCAACTCTATTGTTCAGAGCCCCGCGCTCTAACCAACTGAGCCATCCAGCGCCCCTGAAACATTTTTAAGATTGCAGCTTTAACATCCTTATCAGGTAATTCCATATTTGTGTCATCTTGGTGTTGGCATCTGTTGTTTGCCTTTTCGCATTCAGATTGAAATTTTCCTGGTTCTTGGTATGACAGATGATTTTTTTTTTCTTGAATCCTGGACGTTAGGGTGTTATGTTATGAGACATGGACTCTTATTTAAGTCTTCTGTCTTTGCAGCCCTCCTCCAACACTGCACCTTATTGGTGCCAGGTAGGGGTGAAAGTCCAGGTTCCCTACTTGACCTTAATTGGCAACCTGTGTGGGACAAGGGTGCCTCCTTCCTACTGGGCAGGGGTGGGAGTTCCAGCTTTCCACTGGCACCTCCCTGCCTGGGAAAGGAGGGATGCCTTGTTGCTGCTCCCAATGTGGTCTTTACTGACCTGTTACTGCTGGGTGATGGTTACAGTCCTGACTAGGCCTCTTCTGACACCAGCCCATCATGGAGGGGAGGGTATTAGTGCTGGGTGGGGATGAAAGTCCTGGATTCCCACTCATTTTTCTGTTACCACCCTGGTGGTGGGGGATGGGGCACTGGTGACAGCCAGGCTCAGCTCCCCATTCAGCCCCCCCATTCAGCTCCTGGGAGTGGTGGGAGGGCTCGGGCTGCAGTTTCTTTCCATGGTGTTTGGCTGGAGTATGCATTTATTGTTTTAAAGGTTTTTGTCTTGCTAGACTGCGCCTTTCCTAGTCTTTTGGCTAGAGAGAGCAGGCTTTTCTCAGAGCTGGTTTTGTCCACACTCATTGGTATTTCTGGGTTGCTGACTTCTCCAGCAACAAATCTGGAAAATAGTGGGCAAAAACGAAAGCCAGAGAACTCACTACTGTGTTGTTCCTTGGGTCTTGAGGTCCCTAGCCTGCCCTCTTCTCTCCTCTTTTAGAGTCTTCATAGGTTCGTTTTATATGTAGTGTCCAGGGTTTTAGCTGTCCTTTGCAGGAGGAATAGGGAGAAGGGGAGTGCATTACCTCCATTTTGCCCAGACACCAGACGTCCAGATTTACCTGTTCTTGAGCTTTATATAAGTAGAATCCATCTTTTAAGTTTGGTTTCTCTTGCTCTACAAGATGTCTTGAGATTTTTCCGTGTGGTTGTATGTAGTTGGATGTTTTTCACGGCTGTATAGTATTCAACTGTGTGAGTAAACCACGTGGTAGAATTTGCACAGTGGAAAAGCAAACTACCCCTACTACATGCAACACACCACACAATTTGTTTATCCATTTTTCTGTGGATGGGTTGCTTCCAGTTTGGAGCTATTAAGAACAAAACTGCTGCAAGTGTTCTTGGGCATGTGTTTTAGTGGCCACAGCACTCATTTCTATTGGGAATAAATATTGCAAAAGCCTCTTAACTTGTCTCCTTGCTCCAGCCTTTGAGTCTTTCTAGTCACTGCCACATAAAAGCCACAGGAATCTTCTAAAACATAGATTGGATCCTTTCCCTCCCTTGCTCAAAAATACCAATGGCTTCCCTTCATACTTAGAATGAAGTCCAGCGTCCTCACCGCAGCCCACAAGGCCCTGCAGGTCCTGGCCTCTGCCTGCCTCGTCTCTACGTTGTCTACTTCTCTCTGCCTCCATCCATCCACTCATCCCCATCAGTCCATCCATCCATCCACTCAGTTTTGGGGTGCCTTCAGTGCCTCGCTTACCCTCACCTCAGGACATTGGCCCTTGCCCTTCCCTCTGCCAGAAACACTCTTCCCCCAAATCATCACGTACCTCCCTGTCCCCCTTTCTTTAGGTTTTTGTTCAAATGTCACCTCTTCAAAGAGGGATTCCGAAATGGCCCCCATTCATCCTCTTTACCTGTTTGCCCCACATTATTGTTCTTGGCAATACTGATCACCGTGTGAACTTCTATTGTTATTTGTTGCATGTCTTCCCCTTTTGGCATGAGACGTACATGAGGTTGTCTCGCGGTTATCTGCTGTGTCCCACTGCCTAGGGCAGTGATACGTGTGGTAGGTGCTCAGGAAATATTTGTTAAGTGTATTAAAGACACTAGCATGGGGTTTGGTCAGACATGCCTCGGTTCCGACACCAGGGCAAGTCCCTCAACCTCGTACTCCTCACACTCATCTCCTAGGCTCTTGTGACAATGCAGGTTTGGATTCAGGAGGTTTGGGGTGGGACCTGAGATGCTGCACGTCTTCCCAGCTCCCAGGTGGGATCCAGACTTTGAGTAGGAAGGTCTTAAAGCATCGGTGTTCACACCTGTGAAATGGCTCATTGTGGAAAGCAAGTGGGTAACGGTGCCCCGACTTAGCAGGTGCTCAGTAAGTACCTATTGTCCCTGCTCTGGGTGCCGTTCAGGGTCTGAAACTTCAAGTTGCCTCTGGTTTTCTCCCTCTGATGCTCTGGCCCCCACAGGTTTAGCCCCCACATAGACCCTCAGGGCCCTTGCCCATTTTATTTCTTCATTGCTGGCCAGCCCCACCTGTCATGGGCAGGGGCCTGGGGAGGAGCCTGGCATTTTGACAGTCATGGGAACATTATGCAAATGAGATGCAAAGCAGCAGCTAATGAGCCCTGATTGCATTTGCTCTGGGAACATGTGGGATAACTGTGCCAGGCTGGGGTGGGGGTGGGGCAGTGAGGTGGTGGGTTGGGCAAGGAGGTGGTGATGGAAGGGGTCAGCTTCTTTTGGGGACATGAGGGCAGCTGCTCTGTGGCCTGGGTGAGGCCCCTTCCTCATTTGTCGTCCGATCCCACCGGTGTCCTGGAACATGATTAAGGGCCGGGAATAGGGGCTGATGTTAGGCATCGTGTGTGTGTGTGTGGGGGGGGGGTCCCTGGGCTTGTCTGGGGCCTGTAAGTGGGGGAGTAGAGGGCTGCAGACGGGTGACTTGGGGGCCCCTCCCAACAGCAGATGGAGCTGGATTAGGCTGACAGCGGAGGAGGGGTAGGGGTGGATGCTTTCCCAGCTGGGGAAGGAGGGGTGACCGAGGGGTCAGCTTCTGCCACAGAGCCTGTCTGAGTGTGGGGGGGCAGAACGCGGGGGTCTGCCAGGCGGCAGATGGGGCCAGATCAGGCTGACAGAGGGCTGGGTGGGGTGAGCTGTCTTTGGTATCCCTGGATGGAGCCAGCTCTTTAGGAGAAAGATGATCTGGGGCTGGGGGCCAGCAGGTGGGCAGGGGGCTCTGCTTACAGCTCCGGAACTCAATCCCTCCCCGCCCCCTAGCTGAGGTCTCCTCGCTCTCCAGGGAGCCTCTGTTCTCCAGCGCCAGCCATCCCCGCCCTCCTTGCCGGTCCTCTGCTGAGGACCTCCAGGTTTGGGGACACCCAATGCCAGCCTTCTGGCCCAAGGAAGGCCAGGCTGGAAGTCACCTATCATGGTGAGGTCCTCGCTCATGCCCAGTATTTGACTGGCATTGCACGTCCACGTGACCCTGTCCTGCCGTTGATCTAAGGCTGAGAAGCACACTCGACTCTGAAATTCCTAGAAACTGGATGGCTGTTCCCATGTTTCCTAACCAAATCTTTCTTAATGGAACCAAAGTGGAACATTGGAAAAAACTTGGCAGGCAGAGGGTTCAAATCCTGGCCCAGACATTTATTGGCTTTGTCGCCTTGGAGCCCATTTCCTCTCACTCCTGTGACCTCACCTCAGGGTGGCTGTGTTAGCCACGGACACCACGGAGAACAGGAGTTCAGTAAACCCACTGGCTTGTCACCAGTGGGGACTCTGGCCCATAGTTGTGTCCCGGCATCTAAAACAGTCCCTGACATATGGTGGGTACCTAGTAAATATCTACTGAATGAATGAAATAACCTGTTTCTTCTGTTCCAGGATGATTTTTACCCTCACATTTGACATTTCTGATATTAGGATGTTTCAAATAATTTATAGCATGTCTGATTTAATTGACATCAGTCTGATGATTGAGAGGGGTCTTAGATGGGATGACACATGGAAAAAGGCTATCATTAACAGGCAGCTTCTTGCTTAGTTTTCAGTGGGCTTCTGGTTCTCTCTGATTGAGTCTGTCCTCTCTGGGCTGTGCGGGGTCCCTGAGAATTGCCCTGGCATTGGGGGCTGCAGTGACCCCTGCCTGAGGTCCTCTGAGGTGGTGACTGGCTGGGGACAGCGCATCCTGTGGGGCAGGGTGTGTGTCCTGTGCCCAGGTCCCCACCTGGTCTGTCCTCCCCCTCCCCGCCCCCACTGGATGTTGTCCCTGCTGGGGGCGGCAGGCCTGCCTGAAGCACGGAACTCCCTCTGAGGAGAAGGGGCCCGTTTTACACTGTCCTGTCATCGTTCCATGTCCCCGGACTGGACAGCAACCGGGAAGGTGGGCGAGGACATCTGTGAACTCCCTAGGACGGGCAGAGGACTTCCAGAATGAGGGAGGGGGTGTGGGGAAGGGTGGACCCTGTCTCCACCCCCACCCCTGTCCTCCACAGCAGAGCTCAGACAAAGGGGGCAGATTAATGTCTGATACCTAGAGGGGGGCGCAGAGCAGAGTCAGCCCCTGTCCAGGGAAGTGGCTCATTGTTTAATCCCCTGGTTGGGACACTTTTCCTGTGTCACTGATCCCTTCTAATGAGGCGAGCGTTATCCAGCTGTGATTTGCTGTCGGATGGGTTTGTGTGTTGTATGTTCTGGATCTGTGTACATGTGTGTACATGTTTTAAAGATTATGTGCGCTGATATCAGTATTAACAGTGTATGTATGTGTGTTACCTGTGCACGTATCGCTAGATACACAGGCTTGTGGAGATGCGTGTACACAAATATGTGCAATGGGGGTTTGTATGTGTAAGTGTGTTGTTGGGGGTGCACTTGTGTGTGGATACATGTCGGTACGTATCGATCACACGTGTGTGGTGCGAGCCTCGGGGTCTGCTCTGAGGGGTGTGTGGCAGCTCTGGCCAATGGGAGAAGTGCCAGATTTGGAATCACAAGGCCTCTCTGCTAACAATGAACCCAGGAGTCCTGGATACTCAGATAAGTTGTCTTACTACTGTGGGCCTCAGTTTCCAATCTGTAAAATGGGTATGGGACCTTATGGAATGAGATTGTGGATGAGAATCTCACACTCAGCCTGACCCAGAAAAGACTCAAAATAAAATGTCGAGGGATGACTGAAGGCGAATGAATGAGTAAGCAAATAGAAATATTTACAGAGTAGCATTCAGTCAGATTTCAAGGACTTGAGGGAAGTGCATGGAAAGGTGCAGCTTGCAATGCCTGGTTGGGATGTCTGGAGGGAGGCTCCCGAGGAGAAAAGAGGAAAGAGGCTGGAGAAGGGTCCCCCCCACAATCCAGGGTGGCCATGTGAGCCTGCGTGTCCATCAGCGTCTCTGTGAAGGTGAAGTGTGCATGCCCCCGCCGGTGTTGATGCAGGCGCCATGTAGAAGGCGGGCGTCCCCTGGTGTACATAGGAAGGAGGCTGTCTGTGCGAGCATTGCCCAGTTGCCATAGAAACGAGCAGAAGGAGGTGGGTGGCTGGAGCAGGAGGCAGGTCGGGAGGAGGGAGGGGAGGAGGCAGCAGTGGGGGGCGGGGAGCTGGCTTCCGCAGTTCTGGTGCTGCTGCCTTCCTCAGCTAGCAGTGGAGGGGAGGGAACCCAAGAGGACAGAGCCCCCAGCCTGGGCACCAGGCCCCCTCCCTGCCCACCAGCACGGAGAAGGAGGACAGCCAGCTCCTCCGGCCCAGCTTGGCCCAGCAGGGGCAGTGCGCTCCTACCTGCCCCTGGCTTGGTACCAAGACAGGCCCAGGTAGGCATCCCGATGGGGACAGCTGGAAGAGGCTGCATGGAGAGTGGGGCCCTGGGACTAACGCTGCCTTCCTACCAGCAGCACCTGGTAGCAAGCAGAAGGGCCTAAGGGGCCAGGGCCAGGGGATGGGTGGGGAGCAGCCAGCATTTTGGAGGCACTCTTCAGAATCTGGGCCCTCCCCATCAGGAGGACTGCCCCCCTGTTGCCTTTCCTCTTCTGTACTTCAGTCCCTCTCTCCACCACTGTCACAAGCCCTGACTGTAGAAACACTCCCCTCCCTGGGGGAAATGCCCTGTGGGATGCTGAAGCTTCCAGTAACCCACAGCACCGTCCCTCCCCAGGCTGAGGCTAGAGTATGTGGGGGGCAGGGAGAAGTGCGGATGTCTCCCACCCCCACGGGGGGCACTGCTAGGCCCTGGCCATTTGGGACCAGCAGACCCAGTCCCACCCCCTGCACCACAGCCTCCCCACATGGTCTCAGGCATTGGGCTTAGAGCCCCCTGGTCAGGGGGGTCATCTTTCTCCTTTTCCCCCAAGCATGAGCCCTTTCCCTCCTTGTTCTCCCTGCAGACCTAGATGCCCAGGTCTCCCGAAGGACCCGTGTCACCCCCAGCAAGCCCAGAGTCTCCTGTTGGGGCACAGGAGAGCAGACCCCTCGTGGTGGTGCCTGTGGCCCTCCCTCCCCCAACTTCTGTCCCTTGCTGCATTGCTCCTGGGGACAGACTCCGCCAGCCTGGGCACTGCGGAGGCGCCTCTGGCTGCTCAGACGGGTGGTGCTGGGGCCTGGGGAGGAGCTGAGCACAGAGGGGCCTGACGGGCCTGCAGTGCAGCAGTGTGTGGGGAGCACCTGGTCCGGGTTGGCCCTGGAACGGATCTGAAGAGCCTTGGCCTGTGTGGGGAGGCGATCCGAGCCTGAGTGGGGCAGGGGGTTGGTGTGTGCAAGCTTGGGCGTGCTTAGGGTGCCTGGGAGGCAAAGTGTGTGCCCTCTTCTCCCGCTTGCCTTCTCTACCCAGCATCCAGCTGGCTGGGTCCTTTGCTGGGCCCTGGCACCACATCGTGGAGCTTCTTCCCCTGGGCACCTGGGGGTCAGAAGACTTTGTGCAGGGCCGAGGAGGGATCCCTGAGCCTGGGATCGGGTGGAGAAATATGTGTCAGGAAGCTGACGTGGTTCAGTTCATTTCTGCAAGTGTTAGTTCACCTGCTGAGTATTAGGCACAGGGGTCTCCCGCTGGGGGTTTAAGGGCATGGGGTTGAGAGGACAGGTCTCCAGTGGTAGGAGCAGGGTCTGGGGTGCAGATCTGCCCAGGAGCTGGCAGCCACGTAACCCAGGTACACTGTCGCCATCCGCCCCCTGCTTCCCTGAAGCCCGTCGCCCTCCTCCCACCAGGGCCTTGGGGTGGCTGGCATCTGGCCTGCCTCAGCTTCGGCAGTGGGGCTTGCTTCCATCTCAGCCAGAATGGGGCTGGTGAGCCCTGAAGGGCAGAACGAGAAGGTGCTGTCCCCTCCCCAGCCCCTCAGGCCCGCCCCGACCTTCCCCACCCCGGTGCTGCCTTCTCTAGGCCACGTTCCCCTTCTCTAGGCCACGTTCCCCTTCTCTAGGCCACGTTCCCCTTCTCTAGGCCACGTTCCCCTTCTCCTTTGTTGTTTTCTGTCCCTCAGGTCCCTACAGTCTGTCTTGCTTGCTCTGTCTCTCCCCTACATTGTTGTTCCCAGACTCTGGGGCAGAGAGCCCACCAGAATAGACTCCCAGGGTACATTTCCAAACCCTACCCCATTGCACTCAGTGGGCCTATTGTCGGGGCACCTGCCTGGAAGCCCAGCAGCCTTCCCCATGTCAGAGGGAGCTGAAGGGAGGCCCCAGGAGCATTCAGAGGCCTGGGGCTCAGCCAGAGGGCTGGGGCTCTGGGACTGGAAGACCAGTTTAGCCCCAGGCTGGCCTTACCTCACACGGCCCCCAGTGCAGGCGCTCTGGGGGAAACTAAGGAGACATCTCCACTTGGCTCTTCATGGGCAACTCCAGGCTCTAAAACTGGGCTCCCAGCTCCCCCAAATCATTCCTCCTGCTGTGCTCCCCACCCACCAGCTGCTCAGGCCCAAGCCCTGGAGCCATCCTGGACTTCTTTTCACACTCACATCCAAACTATCAGCAAATTCCCAGCCATCAACCACTTCTCACTGTTTCTAGCTAAATGACCGCCTTGGTTGAGCCCCCATCTTCCTTCATCTGGAGGACTGCAGCCCCCTGCCAGGGGTTCCCTGTCCGCCTCTTCCCCTTGTAGCCTGCTCTTCCCCCAACAGCCAGGAACCCTTGAAAACCTAAGTCCCATCACATCTCACCTCTTCTCAAACCCCGCAGTAGCTTCCATCTCACTTGGGAAGAAAGAGTCAATGGTCTTACTTTGGGGATGGCTGGTTAGCTCAGTTAGTTAGAGCGTGGTGCTAATAGCACCAAGGTTATCGGTTCGATCCCCTTTTGGGCCACTGTGAGTTGCGCCCTCCTTAAAAAAACAAACAAAAAAAGTCTTACTCTAACCTACAAGACTCCAAGTGACCTGCATCGTCTCCGGCCTCCCCATCCAGCCTCCCTGACCTCACCCCTCCCTCTCCCCCTCACTCACTGCTCCAGCCACAGGGCCCTCCCTCCCCCCTTCCTCAATCATGCTTCTGCCTCAGGGCATTTTCACTGGCTATTCCCTCTGCCTAGATGCTGTTCCCCCAGATAACTGCATGGCCCCCTCCCTCACCTCCTTCAGGCCTTTGCTGAAAGGTCACTTTTGAGAATGGCCTTCTCTGACCATTCTGGGTAAAATAGCTTTATTCCGGCCCCCACCGTCCTTTCCTGTCCCTTTCCTTGTCACAATCTTCTCCACATCCCTTGTCACCTTCTAACACACTTCATCACTTACTTACTCATCCGGTTTCTTGTCTGTTTAGCCCTTCTGGAATGTCAGCTCCACGAAGGCAGGGAGTTTTCTGTCTTGCTCACTGCTGCGGCCCAGGGCTGCCCTACAGGGATCAGGGCTGCAGTTTAAAGCCAGGAGTCTCTGCCTCAGTGGCTGCCCTCTGCATCCGTGCTGTAATGGGAGACCTGTGATTTGCTCCTCACAGGAGAAGGGATCCAACGCCCCCTGGCTGGGCAGCTGCTCCAGGGGCATCGAGTTGGGCAGGATGTCCATGCTTCTTGCCTTTTTCTGCTCCAGCCATGGCCAAGACAGCCCTACCTGACCAGGAAAGGGAGGAGAGTGGCCTGTATGCACCCCACCCCAGTGCTGCTGAAGACAGAGGGCCCCTTCCTGGTCAGCAGCCATCCCAGAGCTCTGTGCCGTCGGGAAAGCGTGCTGCGAAGCCACCGGGGCGTCGCCCACAGAGCACCCCAGCTGGCCCCTGACCTCCAGGAGGCCACGGGCGCACAGGGCTCAGGACAGGACAGCCCCCTACAGGGGGGCCAAGTGTGGGATGACTGGTTTCGAGGAGCGAGATGTACCCTGAGCAGACAGGACAGGGCCTGTTTTCCCACCAGCTCTCACTCTTGCCTCCCCATCTCTGGGTCTCAGTTTGGGCTCCCCCAGAAGCTGAGCCTGGCACAAAGATCTGATGAGGCCGGTTCAGATGGGAGATGGTCTCTGGAAACATGGAGAGTGCAGAGGTGAGACGTGGGGGACGCTTTGTCAAGCCAGTTCCCACTGTGGGCATCTAGGGCTCACAATTCCAGGGGGGAACCAGTGTGAGGAATACCTCAGACTTAGCTCCTGGGGAGCTGGGGAGCTGCGGTTTTCATACACCAACTTCTGCCGTCATTGCTTGAGGCTGGAACCCTCTTACCCTGCCTGATTTTCCCCTTAACTGTTGTCACCGCCTAACGAGGGAATATTTTTTCACTTCTTGGCTTTCTGCCTGCATTGGAGTGCACACTCCATGGGGGGTGGGCTGGTCTGTTCCCTCCCGAGCCATCCTAGAGGCTTCCTGGAGGCCGAATGAGATGTTGCCTCCTCCACTTGGCCGGGGAGCAGGGGAGTGCCAGGGCTGCCTTTGGGGTGATTTTCTGGAGGAAAGAGAGGGGGAACCTGGTGGGGCTGGAGGAAGAAGGGAGAGGATAGGGAAGGTGGAGGGTCGAAGGTCAGCATCCAGGGAGTGTGCTGGGGGGAAGGAAGAGAGGCCAGCGGGGGGTGGGGAGGACTTGAGGTGGGGTGCCTTTACACCCTCCTCGGGGCTTATCTGGGTAAGACCTGGCTCTGCCTTGCTCTGTCCCACGTTTGTCTTTCCATCATCTTTCTCTTCCCACCCCGCCATCCCAGAGATTCATCATTTCTGAAGGGAGGGCCCCTTGGGGACTGCCCGGGGACCTCACCTCAGAGCAGATGGAGGTTGGGGGGCCTGGTGTTTAGACCCAAAGAAAAGGCTAGAGGAGGCCAGGCCTGGGATCTGCTTTTCACAGGGGACCTGGAGACCTGGGGTTCCCAGACGAGGCCCAACAGTCACTGAAAGGTGTCTTGGCCAGCTCGGGCTCCCAGAACAAAATACCATAGACTGGGCGGCTTCATCAACAAACATTGATTTCTCACGGGTCTGGAAATCGAAGCTGGAGTGAACACGGGGTGTGTTTCACGGGGAGGAATGGAAGGACAGCACCTCACAGCTAACCTGGGTCCTTCTTGCTGCACCTGACCCCCCAGCAGAGGCTGGTAAAAGTCTTTGTGTGGCCCCGTCGCTGGGTGATGTGAGGAGTGGAGGAGCTGCTGGAATATTTGTGGGTCCTGAGGCCCACCCTGGGTGAGGGGGAGGCAGCTCTGGCTTCCCAGGGCCCTGCCCTGGTTTGAGTTGAGCTGGTCCCAGGGAGAACATCTGGCCAGGAGGAGCAGGGTGACACCCATAGAGTGCTGGCTCTGGACGGGGCACCTGAAGGGGGCAGGGGACTCACCCTGGGTCTGGCTCTGACACCTGCTGTGAGACCTTGGGCAAGTTATTTAACCTTTCTGAGTCTCAGAAGCTTGTCTGTAGAACAAAGAAAACAACACCCATCCCAATGGGTTCTTGTGAGGGTTGGAGGTAAAGTGTATGTAGAGGCAGGAGCATAGTAAGTACTCAAAATGGTGTCGTAGTTGCTCTAAAGGGAGAGTGGAGAGAGGGGTAATGTAACCAATGTGCCAAATCTGTTGATACTTATTCTGTCTGCGTGCTGTAGGATCCCTGAAAATGGCGGCCCCATCCTGAGGGCAAAATCATCCTGGGGGATCAGAGAAAGAGACCCTGGAACTGGATCCCAGAAGGTGGGGGAAACGGATGCCAGGAAAAGAAGCAGGGGGCCTGGAAACAGGACAGGTGGGATCTGGGACACCCCTCTTTTGGGATTCTGGTTCTTGGCTGTGTCACCATCATTATCAACATTTATTGAACGCCTGTGTGCAGATGACTGTGTTTGGCTGTGGGTATAGAATTCAGTGCTTCTGCTGTTTAATGAACGAATGTTCCAGAATGTCCTTGGCATGTATTCATTCATTGAACAAAAATGTAGTGTGGACTTACTATGTGCCAGGCATTGCTCTGGATGCTGTAAATACAGCAGAGAACCAGAGAGACAAAATTGCTGCCCTTATAGAGTTGACATTCTAGTAGGAGAGGAAGGAACTAAACATGATGAGTATTCTAATGTTGGCAACCTGTCAGATGGTGACAAGTGCTATGGAGAATAATAAGGTGAGGAAAGAAAGAGGGAGAAGTACTAGGGGTAGAAACAGATTTTCAAGTTTATGTGGGGGGAGGTCAGAACATTTGAGAAGACCTGGAAATCTGAGGGTGGGTGGGGGGAGACTGCTCCTAGCAGGTGCAAAGGCCCTGGGGTTAGAACAGCAAGGAAGTCAGTGGAGCTGGAGAGTGAGAGTGGTGGGAGGTGAGGGTGGAGGGGTGAGGGGTGAGACAGCAGATTATTCAGGGCCTCTTGGCAAAGACCTGGACGTTTACTCAGAGGAAATGGGAGTCTGAGTAGGGCAGTGGTGGGATCTGACAGGTTTTACCAGTTTCCCTCTGGATGCTGTGCTGGGGCTGGATGGTGGGGGTGGTGAGAGAAACAAGGTCAGAGGCAGGAAGACCAGTGAAGAGGCTACTCCAGGGAGGTGAGGTAGAGCTCAGCATCTGCTGACTGCTGCCGGGCTGAGTGTGGGGTGGGGGGAGGAAGAGGAGCGAGGTGACTCCAAGGCCTGTGGCTGTTACTGACTAATGATGTAGAAATCATTCCCTGTCACACAGGCCTGCCTATCTGGGCTCATGCTCTTAATTCCTCTGTCCCTTCTTCAAGCCGGGGTACATGGAACATGACCAGGGCCCCTGCCCTCCAGGGTCTTTTCGAGGCAGCCAGCAGTAGGCCTCGTCCTGAGGAGGGACATCTTTCACCCTGGGTCTCCTTTCGCCCTGAAGGAAAGGTCCAGGCCAGCATGAAAACGTCACATTTCCACAGTGGTGGTTGTTTTTCACAAAGAGCTTTATTTTGATCTTCAACATAAACTGAAGTATTGTTTTGTATCATCTGAGTTAGAAAACGGAGACCCCCTTATGGGACTTGGCCGAGCACTCACTGGCAGGCGGTAGAGCTGGAGCCAGAGCCCCACGCTGCCCATTCTGCATGCCGAGGGCTTCACCCTCCTCGGGTGAGAAAGCCTGGCACCTTCCCTGGCTCCACAAAAAGAGAGCCCACGCTGAAATGGGACAACAGCCGTGGTGACAGATCAGTAGTGAGAGCTGACAAGCTCTTTCACAGTCATGTCTCAGCCTCAGGGCTCTCGTCTGCAATGTAGGGGTGACAATTGCACCTGCCTACAGGGTCCTTGTGAGGATTCGATGAGTTAAGACACGGGAACCATCCCTGGCACCAAATATGTGCTCCATAAATGCCAGCTATTATTATTCATGATAAAGGGCTTGTAGGGCCGCGATATGTCAGATGGGCACTGTGCCTGTTTGATGAGTTGAGGAAAGCTAAGGGCATATTGGGCCTGCCTATCGGAGTAGAAGATGCCGGCCACTCCAGCTTCCTGACAGAGATGCAGCGTTTTCAGTGACGGTGGCTACTGATGGCTCTTCAGGAAGCATATGGCATTTGGTAAGAGTTAAGCTTCCCACCTCGCCCCCAGGGTGAGGGTGTGAGGCAGGGCCAAGATGGGATGGTGTGTCAGGCCACGTGGTGCGTGGGGGCTCCCCTGCCCCCTCCTGCAGCCCCTGCCCCACCCTGCCTGCCAGCCTTCCTGATTGACTTCGGTGCAGGTCCAGCCGGGGCTGGAGTGGGCCAGACACTCACCATCTCATCCAATCCTTAAGTTGGACTGAATCATCCTCATTTCATGGCAAGGTCCAGTGAGGCCACGTGAATTGCTCAAGGTCACACAGCAGTTTGGTGGCATACTAGCAGGGACCCCAAGGCTAGTGTTATTTCTATGACATGCTACCTCAGCTGGGAGCCCGGGAGACCCCATCACCTGCCTACACCAAGTGCCTGGGTCTAGACAAGGTGGAGAGTGGTCTCTGCCATCGTGCATCCCCTTCTACACTAACATGTCAGGTCTTAGCTGCACCATTCCTTCCCTCCATGTTTCCGTCCTGGCTCCCAGCTCCCTCAGCTCTCCTCCACCGCAGGCTGAAGCGTTTTTTAAAAATAAGTAATTTATGCACACAAGGCAAAATTCAAAAGGCATAAAAGGAGCTCCAGTGAAACATCTCCCACCCCATCCTCCAGCCACTCAGTTCCCCTAACGCAAGCAACCACTTTCACTGTCTTTCCAAACACATTTTTCGCTTATGTATTTCCCCCCATACAAATAGGAGCACCCGCAGCCACGCTGTTCTGCTCCTTCCTTGCTCCTTTGGCGTTAGTGATGTGGCTTGTGGCGGGGGAGGGTCCGTTCAGGACTCGAGCATTCCTTTGCAGGCCTGCACCATACCTGACGTCACCAGCCCCCTGCACGGGCATCTGGCTTGTTTCCGGCCTTTGGCTTTTACAGGTAGTGCTGCAATAAGTCAAATCGGGCAGCATCAGTTTGCCCACGTGGCTGGAAGGGGAAGTCCTAGGACCACATGGTGCTGCAGGGTGGGGATGTGTGCTTCTGTGACAATGAGAGAAGACACCAAGTTGCCCCCACCAAAGTTATGTCACGTCACTTCCCCACTACCAGGGGTGGGTTCAGCCTTCACTCCTATAAGGGAATGTCCCTCCCTCTCCCCTGCTCCTGCCCCGACTGCTAGCCTGCTGACAGCTCTTGGGGATCCAAGAGCAGAGTTCTGTGTGACTTCAAGGGTGCTAGATGGCTCTGGGCCCAGGGACACTTACGTAACCTGGCTGAAAGTCCTTCCTTAAATATCCCTGCCTTTTACTTTATCTAAATCAAATCTATCTTCATATCTAAATCAAAGTTTTCTTTATGAACCAAGTGCTGCCTTTATAAATGAAAGGTGCCAAATTAAGAAGAAAAAAATCAGACTCATTTCTTTGTCCCTTAATGAAATCCAGCTGCCCTCCCTCTCACCCACCTCCGCTATACATGAATTTGTGGGAAAGGTTGCATTCTGCTAAGGAGAAAGGAACAAAACATATCCAGTGTCTGAGATGCAAGGAGGCAATACTGGGTTATTACTGGGAAGAGAACACTAGCCCTGGGCACATGGGGAGACTGAGGCCAGAGGGGGAGGGACATCCTTAGCACAGCATCCTCATGTGTTGGTGCCCCTGCCCTGAGCCTGAGGGCCAGCTGCTGACAGGGTTAGGGGTCCCTTGGACCTCTAACCCAGGTTAGTCTGAATCTTGCAGAGGCCTGCACTCCCTGGTGTCCTCACAGTTCCCAAGCCTGCAGTACAGGGCATGGAGGTTCCCCGGCTGGAGGCTGGCAGCCCCTTTGAGGTCCAGGCCCCTGGCCCTCTCTGTTCTGTTTCCTGACAACTGAGCCATTGTTGCCTGGGGTGGAAGGGAGGCCTGAGTGGGGGATGGGAACAAGGCAGTGACTACCCCAGCCCCAGGGCAGCACATGGCCTAGATCGAACTGTCGTGATGCTGCCTGACAGATCCAGGCCATACTCCGCTGCCCGATGCTCACAGTGGTCTGACCTGTGGACCCAGAAGCTGCGTGTCCAGGACTCTTAGGGAACATGGAAGTGGCTAATGAGGGCTCTGAGGCTGGGTACCAGGGCAGCCACAAGGGCGTGCACAGAGAACTGAGGAGGTGCTCAGCCTGGGCGGGAGTAGGAGGGGGCCTGCAGCCAGCTTCCCAGGGGGCCTGAGTCCAGGCTCCAGGCTCCAGGTAGGGGCTTTGGGGACGATTGAGGGGCTGAGACCAGAGGCTCTGCATTGGTTGGGGGTTGGGATGGGAAGCCCAGGTGAGTGTTGTGGGCCTGGTAGAAGGAACTGGCGGGGGGGAGGGGGCAGTGCCAATGGGGGGCAGATAGAGAAGCCACATGGGGTTTATTGAGCTCTAGTGGTCCCTACAGGGTGCCCTGCCCTGGGGAGGGGGTGCTGACATGCCGGAAGATAAGCCCGATTGCTGGCTTTGAGGACCTGTGTATCTACGAAGCAAACCACAGATTTGTATAAAGCAAATAGGCCATCGTGTGGCCCTAACTTTTAGCTGTGAGTCCAGGAACACAACAGTGGTGGGCACCACGTTTCTGGTGGTTGCAGCAAGAGGTGCTCAGGATGGGTCCTCAGCTCCATCCTGGGGAAGGAGAGGAGATGGAGTGAAGGGCTCGTGGAGGACAGGTGGGGAGGTGGGCACGAGGGGTGCTGCAGGGTGACTTGGAATTACCCTCAGGATGGTGAGCCAGTCCCTGGGCAGGAAGTACCCACCCTATACAAGGCTCATGCCTGGAGCCCTCATCCCCACAGCAAGTTGGGGCCCCAGGGCTGGAATGGGTCATGTGGGCCATATCCCTCATCTCCAGGGGTCTCTCTCCGGCCCTCCAGCGCATGAGCAGCCCAGCCTGCTGACCACCGCTCCACACCTGTCCATCCCTCTGCGGCCACACTATGTCCGGCTCCTACGATGAGGCCTCGCTCGCCCCGGAGGAGACCACCGACAGCTTCTGGGAGGTGAGGCTATGGTGCTGCCCAGGTCCTGGGGGCCAGCAGCCTGGCTGTGTGGGGGTCCAGGCTCCCACCTGCCCGGTGGCCTTAGGCCCTGCTCCCCAACCCTTCAGACCCCTCCAAAGCTCTCCATGTCCAACAGGCAGTGGTTGCCATGAAGTGGCTACTACTACCCGCTGAGCCCAGAGCCCCTCTGCCCACAGCGGTCCCGGAGGGATCCGTGGTGGTGCATGATGTGGAGCAGGCCCCTTACAGATGACACAGCCTTTCACAGCTGCTCCCCGCCCCTACCCTGTGAAGTGAGCAGAAGGTGGAGCACTGGTCCCACAAAAATGGCGTGAGTTCAGGGAGTCCCACAGCAACACAGACGTGGAGACAGGCCAGCACTTCAGAGCCTTCCAAAATCTTTGAGAAAAAGAATTTTCTATTGGCTTGTGAAACCCAAAGTGAAAACTGCCAAACCTAAATTAATAAGTGTTTAATGAGATGTCTACAAAACATAATATTATGTCAAGAAGCTGCAGCTCAACTCAATACTTATATGACTCTATATAAATATAATAGATTTAGCTCCCAAGAACAAAATGAATAATTCATTCTAGCCCAAGTCCAAATTACAAAAATCCTTCTGCATTTTGTGGCAGCGACGAAATTATGTTCAAAGACGGATGAGGGAGTGTGGAGACAGTGGGGTGTGACATGGGCTGCCAAGGCCCCTGAAAGTAAGAGAGTCCGCGGCCCCCGGGTGATACCGCGGCCCCCGGGTGATACCGCGGGACAGCGAGTCGGAGGGGGCCTGCCAGGATGGCTGTGGCGGGCGCCCCCTGCAGGACGCGGCGGCCAGGGCGGGCTGGCGGAGGCGGGGAGCCCGCGGGAGTCTCGTGCTCGCTGCTTGGCCGCCAGGTGGGGAACTACAAGCGCACCGTGAAGCGCATCGATGACGGGCACCGCCTGTGCAACGACCTGGTGAACTGCGTGCAGGAGCGCGCCAAGATCGAGAAAGCCTACGCGCAGCAGCTCACCGACTGGGCCAAGCGCTGGCGCCAGCTCATCGAGAAAGGTGCCCCCCGTGCCCACCCCGAGCGCACACCTCAGGCCCTAACCCCAGGTCTGGGTCGTGGGTCTGGGAGTGCCCAGCCACCTGGAGTCACCTGCGGCCTCCAGCCATGGCGCCTTGGCAGGCGCTGTCCCCGCACCTGCACGCCTTCCCTCTCAGGCCAAAGCAGGTTGGATTTAAAAACAAAAACAAAAACAAAAATAACTTTATTTTGAAATAATTTTAACTCAAAGTTCCAAGACTAGTACAGAGAACTACACACTCTTCACCCAGATTCACGGTTAGCATTTTAGCACATTTATTTTCTCACTCCCTCTCTGTGTATATGCATATTTTTCAGAACCATTTAAGTTAGAAATATGCCCCCTCACCCTAAATTCTTCATGTATCTCCTAAGAATAAGAACGTGTACTTATGTAACCGTAGTTCAGCTATCGAATTCAGGATATTTAATATGGCCCATACACAAATCTTATTATAGCAGTTGGTTGCTGGTCCAGGGTCCAATCCAGAATCAGATATTGCATGTAGTTGTTTCTAGATTCCTTTAATCTAGAACAATTTCAAGTTAGGGTTTGCATGTATTGGTTAATGGTTTTTTCCTCCACTACACTCTGAAGCCCATGAGGGCAAGGGCTGGGCCCAGCACAGTGCTTGGCACAGAGTTGTTGTCAGTATACAGAGAAACAAATGACTGGAATGTCAGGTCCCAGTGGCCTTCTGGTATCTGTCACCAGTTGGCTCTTCAGTTTTACATTCAGCCAACATTCCTTCCTGGAGTACCTACTGTGTGCCTGGTGCTGTGCTGGGCTGTGGGAGGGAGTTCACAGGGTCAAGGTGCCTCCCCTGGGGATCACAAGCTAACAAGGGATATAGGGAGTAGGTGCAGAGGCAGATGTATAAGAAGAATTCAGTGAGGGCTGTAGGCTGAGGTGTGGGGATAGTCAGAGAAGACTTCCTGGAGGAGGTGGCTGTGCTTGGGTCCTGGGGGATGAATAAAACCAGAAGAACAGAGGAGCACATTTCTGTTGCCAGGAAATATGGGGAAAGCCTCAGAGAAAGGAGGCATGAGGGGGACCGCTGGGTAGGGGGTAATGAGGGCCTTGTTACCACATTGCCATTTCCTCAGGCCCACAGTATGGCAGTCTGGAGCGGGCCTGGATTGCCATGATGACGGAGGCAGACAAGGTGAGCGAACTGCACCAGGACGTGAAGAACAACCTGCTGAACGAGGACCTAGAGAAGGTCAAGAACTGGCAGAAGGACGCCTATCACAAGCAGATCATGGGCGGCTTCAAGGAGACCAAGGAGGCTGAAGATGGCTTTCGCAAGGCCCAGAAGCCCTGGGCCAAGAAGATGAAGGAGGTGCCTGGTGGGCAGCTGCTGCAGATGGGACGAGGGTGGGCAGCTGAGTTCAGAGGGCCAGTCTGATCAGAGGGAGGGTGTCTGCAGATGGGGTGGGTGATGGGATTGTGCCCATTGGGGAACAGGGCTGCCTTCCAGTAAGTAATATCCACAGACGGGTAGGCTCTGCAGGGCCTGACAGGAAGGTGTTTGTAGGGGCAGCAGGCAGTGCCATGCAGGTGGGTGGGCACTGCTCCCACATATCTGGAGCCTGGGCTTGCATCCATTCTGCCTCTTAAGAATGTGTGCTCACAGCTCGCGGTGGAGTGGGCAGGTGGGAGGGGTTGACGAGTGACCACATTTGCTCCTGCTCACAAGTAGGAGGGCTGCCCCTTGTTCCCCCTCCCCACAGCTAGAAGCAGCCAAGAAGGCCTACCATCTGGCCTGCAAAGAGGAGAAACTGGCTGTGACACGGGAGATGAATAGCAAGACAGAACAGTCAGTCACACCCGAACAGCAGAAGAAGCTGCAGGACAAAGTGGACAAGTGCAAGCAGGATGTGCAAAAGGTGCCTGCTGGGCTGGGGTCCGAGGGCCCCACGGAGTGGGTGGTGGCTGGCAGCTGCAGGCTTGGGTCTTACCCTCCCTTCGCCCTGGTGCCTACAGACGCAGGAGAAGTATGAGAAGGTGCTGGATGAAGTGGGCAAGACCACGCCCCAGTACATGGAGGGCATGGAGCAGGTGTTTGAACAGTGCCAGCAATTTGAGGAAAAACGGCTGGTCTTCCTCAAGGAGGTGCTGCTGGATATCAAACGTCACCTCAACCTAGCTGAGAATAGCAGGTAGCTGGGCGTGGCAGCATGGTGGGCACAGGCACAGGCAGCAGAGGGCAGAACTGGTGTGCAAGGCACCCCATGCCCTATGTCATAGTGACAGGAAGGGGAGGGCAGAGCTGCAGGGGCCAAGAGGGAAGAGTCTCCAAACAGTGGCTTCCTAGAGAAAGCCGATGCACGCTAGGTACTCAAGAAATGTGCTTGAATGGCTGGGTGAGGAGCTAAGGTGGGGACGGAGGAGGGTGCCCACTGGGCATGTCCACACAGATTGCTCCTTGGGAAGCCTGCCTGATTCCTAGTTGGGCGGCATGCCAGCACCCTGGTCCCTTGCATGGGCTCCGGCCCTCACCAAGGATGAGACGGGGCCGTGGTGCATCTTGCCCCCCACCTCCCCATTTCCCCGTATGCAGCTATGTCCATGTGTACCGGGAGATGGAACAGGCCATCCGGGGGGCCGACGCCCAGGATGACCTCAGATGGTTCCGCAGCACCAGTGGCCCTGGCATGCCCATGAATTGGCCCCAGTTTGAGGTGAGGATGTGTGGGGGTGGGGAAGGGGAGTCTGAAAAGGTTGGGAGGGGCCTTAGGGAGCAGCCCCCAGGCTGACTGCTCCCCTGGCACCCACCAGGAGTGGAACCCAGACCTCCCTCACACCACCGCAAAGAAGGAGAAACAGCCCAAGAAGGCAGAGGGGGTAGCGCTGACCAATGCCACAGGGGTGGTGGAGTCCACATCCCAGGGTGGGGACCGGGGCAGGTGAGTGCCTCCTATGGAGCTTCCTGGGGGCTGGGGCGGGGAATGGCGGGTAGGGGGCTAACACACCGGTGAAACTGTGTTTTACCTCAGGAGACAAGAAATGGTCTAAATCACAACAACCTCGTGCTCCTCTCAAAGGTAGTGGTAGCTAATCCTTTGAGAGCACCTATTGTGTGCCAGGCACTGTTCTAAGCATTTTCCATGTAATAATTCATCGAAGGCTTCAATACTCTGAGTTGTGTATAAAGATTCCCATTTTACAGAAGGAGATACTGAAATCCAGAGAGGTTAAGTGACTTGCCAAAGGTCACAAGGTCAGGATATGATGCCCAAGAATGTGGCTCCAGAATCATCAGTCTTTACCACACTGTACTTGCCCATCTCAGATGAGGGGTCAGATGTTCTCTGGAGTCCTCTTCAGCAACCCCTCTCTCAAGGGCTGAATAATAATGCTAAGAGTCCTGCCTCACATCTGTTTAGACAGCTGTCAGCGAGGGTTGCTGGCTCAGGATCCCTTACAAGGTCCATCTCTGCTCCAGCCTTGGCGAAATTTGGGGTCCGGGCTTTGGTTAAGAGGAGAGGGAAGCCCGAGGGACCAGGTGAGAGGTAATTCACGCTGGTCCTCTCTCTGTTTCTCAGCGTTAGCAGCTACGACAGGGGCCAGTCTTATGCCACCGAGTGGTCCGACGACGACAGCGGGAACCCATTTGGGGGCAATGAGGCCAACGGGGGCGCCAACCCCTTCGAGGACGACGCCAAGGGAGTGCGTGTGCGAGCTCTCTATGACTACGACGGCCAGGAGCAGGATGAGCTCAGCTTCAAGGCCGGTACGGTGGGCGGGGCTGGCAGGGCGGTGGGCGGGGCTGGCAGGGCGGTGGGCGGGGCTGGCAGGGCGCGGCCGGCGGGAACCTGTGGTGGGGCGGGACCTGAGAGCAGGAGATGCGGGGATTTGCGGGAATGCAGCTGGGGGCGGGGCCTGGTGCAGGGCGTGGCCAAGACCTGGAGTGATCTGTGCCTTCCGGCTAAAACTCAAATTAGGGGGGCAGCTGGGTGCCAGGGGCAGAGTCAAGACCTGAGAATAGGGTGGGGGCTGGATTGGGGGCGGGGCCTGAGGGCCGTAGATGCCATGAGCAGTGACCCACCAGGGAAATGAAATTGGAAGTGGCTGAGACCCAGATTAGGTGGGTGGCTGGGGGCGGCATGTGGTTGTCCAGGTGTGGCTTGGTCTGGTCCCCAGGGGAAGGTATTGGGACAATAATGGGAGAAGGTTTGGGGATCGGCACAGCATTAATTGTATAGGAGGCCTTACGGAGCAGTGTGGGGCTGGAAGGATCGTCCTCTCCGAGGCCCCTGTCAAGGAACTCCTCTGTGTCCCCTTCCCAGGAGATGAGCTCACCAAGCTGGGTGAAGAGGATGAGCAGGGTTGGTGCCGCGGGCGGCTGGACAGCGGGCAGATGGGCCTCTATCCTGCCAACTACGTGGAGGCCATCTAGCTGCCCTGTTCTCCTCCACACTACCCCTCACTCCTCTCTCACCGCCTCCCCTCCCTTCCCACTTGTCCCTTCCCCTTGCCATAGAGTTCCAGACATATTTTCCGATCAAGCTTTTATTTTTTTAAAAGTCAAAACAGAACAAAACAAAAAATACAGAGACAGAGCATTTGCAGGGCCGCCTGGAGGCCAGGGTGGTGGAACTTGGGGTGATGGCCCCAGGGTAGGTGAGGGTCTTAGTACTTAGGTAACAGAGACATCACAGCGTTTGCATTTTAGATCCCACCAAAGAGTCTCCTGAGCCCTGAGGGATGTCTCCTGGACCCTTCTATCCTGCCTCACTGCCCCATCTCACCCCTTTCATCCCTCTCCTTCCCACCCCAGGCTACCAGCACCTGCTCCCCCTTCCCTGGGCCTGGTTTTCTGACATCCTGCTTCACCCCCCTCCCCTTCCCCCCCCACCCTATTCTCAGAGGCCTCCCTTCCAACCCCAGGCAAGGGGGTCTTCTAGTGTCCAGACTTCCACTTTGCCCTGGGGGGTGCCCCACTCCTCAGGACTGGAGGAGAAATGGTCAGCCTCTTCCCCCATAGAGGTTTCCAGTGGTCCCTGGACTCCCCCAGACATGAAGAGGGGTGAGCTGGAGTGTGTGACAGAGTCACTGGGGTATAGGGGCGAGCAGGGGGAGCACGCCCCCAGCCCTCCCAAGGGCAGGCTCAGCTGAGGGACCAAAACCCTGCTGGGACCCTTCTTTCCAACTGTCAGCACTTTAGGCTGAGCTCTTCCTCGGAGTCACCCTTCAGTATTTTCAGAGACCTGCCCCACAAGGTCTTCAGGCAGGGGGTGGGGACCCAAAGCCCAGGGCAAAGCCAGCAACAGTAGCAGCCTCCTCCCATTTCCTGGGGAGGAGGGCATTTTGCCCACCCACCCACCCTCCCTCCAGGTCCATCTAAAACTGGAGACTCACTGGGCTCAGCCAGCCCTGTCTCCCCTTCTCTGGTTTGCCTGGGGAGACACCCTGGGGGCCTTTGGAGCTTCCAGCCTGGGACCCGCAGGGAAAGACTGCAGCCAATGGGAGAGGAATGGGTTTGGCAGGAGGGAGGGACCCTGGTCCTTAAGAGCAGGACAGTGGCCATGTCTTCCTTGTTCTCTCCACACCCAGCCCCTGGAGCAACATTCCCCCTGCTGGCAGCCCCCCAATCTGTCCAAGCCTGGGTTTCAGTTAAAGGACTTTTGGGGGTGGGAGGAGACCAAGGGCCTGCCCAAAGCAGGAGTGTTTCCTATGGCTGGTGCTGGATTACTGAGTATTAGTACCAGGTAGCAGCTTCTCCCATGGAAGTCGGGTGGGGGTACTTGGGAAGCAGACCAGCGCAAGACAAGACCCCAAGCGGTGGGTGACTGGCTGGAAGAGAAGTCTCCCTAGTCTCCCAGACACCCTGCGGTGAGGCCGAGGCTTCCTGCAGCACCAGGTGAGCCAACCGTGGGTGCCACTTCTGAGCCTCAGGACTGTAGACCCCTCCTCCTCCCACAGTACCTGCCCCCTGGGCCTCTAGGTAAAGACAGGGTGATGCTCCAGCCCCTTTGTCACCCCTCAGTCCTCTTGCTCCCTGCTTCTCCCCATGGCCCACTGTTCGGAGGCCACAGACCTAAGCCTCAAGGCCCTGACCCGTTCCATGTAGGCAGAGGATCCTGGCAAACTCTGGCAGGGGCCTGAGCTGGGGCAGGCCTCCCTCAGGGCCAGGGGAGTTGGGGGGGATGATGGTGCACCCCCAGGGAAGAGAAACTCTCCTCCCCCAGAACCCCTTTTCTTGTCACTGCTCTCTGGGCCCCTGCTGCAGCCTGAGATGTGCTCTAGGCCTCTCAGAGCCAGAAGCAAGATGTTGACAACCTTCAGCTCTCCCAAGTCCAGAACAAAGCCCTTCAGACTCTCCCCCAGGAGGAGTTGGGGTGGGAGGCCTCTGTCCCCATTGTCTACCTGTGGGAGTCAGGAAGCCGGCACATCAGCACCTTGGGGTCTGGGCTCCCCCTCTCTGTGCCAGAGGTTTCCCAGGACCTGGGGAGGGGCTGTGGCCCTGGCTGGACCCCAGGCCTGGCCCCCTCAGCACTCTAGCTACCCACTCTGGGGCCGGGACTCAAAACCCCGTTCCCTATGAACAACGACCTTCATAGCCCCATTTGGGACACTTTCTCTCCTGCGCGCGGTCCCCAGGTTCCTGGGCCCGGAGTGGGAGGGTCTCCCACCTGGAAGACCTGAGCTCCCGCGGCCCATCCCCACCTGTCAGTGCTCGAGTCTGGGCACTCAGCACCGTGTGGGGGCCGCGCCCCTTGCCGTACCCACCGCCTCCTGTAGCCCCTGCCCGCACCCTCAATGCTGCACGGGCCCGCGGGGCTCGGCGAGTCATGTGTTTTGTCCCCAGTTAACCACCGTTCTGCAGCCTGGCTCTGTGAGGAGCCAAGGCTGCCCTGCGCGCCGTCTGCCGCCCTCGGCTTCCTGACTCCATTAGTCCAACACTTGTGAAACTCCGAGAAGTGCTGTGGTCTCAGCAATGCACCTGTTTTGTACATGATTGTGTAATTTAAAGGTATATAAATACAAAAATATATATATATAAGTTGTGATTGTATGACTGTGGATAAAATCCAGAACTGTGTCAACCTGGCTGGGCAGTGTCATCTTGAGTCACGTGTCCTTTGAGGCCTCTGAGACTTGCCTGCTGTTGGGATGTCTGTTGGCAAGGGGGTGCCCAGCAAAAGTGCGGGCCGTCCTGGCTGCCTGCAATGGGCTGGGGGTCTGAGGGCTGGCCTCAGGCCCTGTCTGTGCAGGCAGGGTTGCCCTGGATGCCCTCTGAGGCTCCTGAGTGGCCTTTAGAGTCCTGGGTGCCACCTGGTGACGAGCACTGACCAGGAGAGCAAGGCATTTAGGATCCAAACTCACGATTCAAGGGTGAATTTGACCCCTGAATAGGGTCCCATTTTTAAAGCGAAATTCTCAGAGTGAGTGCTGAGGTCTGTGGTCCCTGGCTGTCCATAGACCAGGGACCCTGTGGTGTGCCATCAGGCCATGCCATACTTCCCTGTGTCCTGCCTCACTTCTGACAGCCTATCTGTGGGGGCCCCTGGGAGCGCTCCTCCGGGAGGATTTCTCAGGAGAGGGGCAGGACCTGGGCTGTGCGCTCTCAGTTCTGCTCTGCCAGGCCCAGGCCCTGCCTCGTCCTGAGCCCCTTCTCCAACCCACATACCTCCAGCTACGCTTCTTCTGGGGCGGCGCAGGATCCCAGGTCCAGTCCCAGCTCTGCCATCAGTTTACTGTGTCCCCTCACTTGGGGGCCTCCGCTTCCCCCCAGTCTGGTTCGATGTCTCCCGGAGGCCCCTCTGACCACAGCAGCCTGGCAGGGCACTGACATAAGCCCCAGGATTCAAGGCAAATACACCACAGTCCCTTCTTCCCCTCTGCTTTCCCCCAGCCTCAGGGCGTGCTCAAGGGAGGGAGAAAAGGTCGAGATGGGGGTTGATCTATTCTCCACCCCACAGCCTTTCTCCCCCAAATATACCTTCAGTGACAAGCGCCTGGTTTTAGCCAAATGGAGGACTCTTCAAATAAAGACCAAAGGTTGCCTTGTCTTACGTGCACAGGCTGCTCCATGCAGTTGTGGGGCACCCTGGAGGCAGGGTCTACGAGAAGGGTCAGGGAACCCCTAGGCTAGCCGGGGTTCTGATGGGCAGATGTGGAGGAGGAGAATCAGAAGTAGCTGCCAGCACACTTCATGGCAGATCCACACAGCAGGGAGCTGTCCCCCCCACAGCTCTCCTTTCTGGAGGGACTCCTAGTCCCTAATCCCCATCCCCACCTCCCTCCCAGCCCCTGCCTGAGATCCCAGACCTCTCCAGGCCTAGGTCCAGCTGGGGATGAGGAAACAGGTAGCTCCAAGGACTCAGTTGGGGGCAGGACAGGCAGCTGGAGACAAAACCAGAGCCCGGCTGGGTCCTGGCCAGCATGCCAGTCTGCTCCCTCCTGGGGAGTGGGCACACAGCAGGGGCCTAGCGAGGCACAGACCTGGGGCAGGGCCCCCTCCAGGTCCAATCCCAGCTGACAGACGCCAAGGTGCTGTTTGCTCACAGCCAGGAGTAAACTTTCTTTTGAAGACAATAAAATTGCTGAGGGCAGAAGGTGTCTATACAGGGCAGCATTTAACCCTTAGCGGTATGGTCGGCACTGGCTGGCTCCCTGTCTGGTTACTGGGACGCCTGTCCTCAGAAGCTAAAGGTGACGGAGGCTATGGGTGCCTAGCAGTCACGTAGCAGGAGGCATGGAAGGGCCGAGAGAGCCCTGTCCTGGAGAGTTCGGTTCTTCATTCTGCTGCTGATTGGTTGTGTGTGTGGTTGTGTATGAGCAAGTCACTGAACTGTTCTGAGCCTCGGTTTCATCATCTGCAAAATGGGGGAGTAACGCCTAATTTTGTTGGGAAGGTGAATGAGAAAAAAAAGAAGTGGAAGCTCATAGTCAGCCCTTGGGACTCATGAGCTTGATGAACACATGTGAGGGAAGCGTGAGGAAGCTGAGTGAGCTGCTCTGCCAAGGAGAGTGGGTGGTGGGTCCCATCCCCTCCAGCATGTGCGCAGGCGCGCGCGCACACACACACACACACACACACACACACTCACATGCAGTCTGACCACACTTTTCCCCCATCATACTCTCTTACCCCTCGCACCCCACTCGTGGGGCTCACAGCTTCACAGAGGGCACAGCTGAGGTTTGTGACCTCGCTCTTCAGGAGAGAGGAACCACAAACAAGCCAACCTCTTTTCCAACCTGTTTGCTCAGAGCCAGCATCGTACAAGGGGGACTGAAGCACCCACCCTGTACTGCACTCCTGGTGCCCCGACTCAGAGCACTGTTGGTTGACCAAGCAGAGACCAGGGCTCTGGGACCCCTTGCAGGAAGGCCAGCAACCTGGCCCACCTCAGACAGAAAGCTCTGGTCTACAGCAGAGCAAGAGGATAGTGCATAGTCCAAAGCATAGACCCTCTTCAGCCCCGGCCCCCCTCCCTTCTTTCAGCCCACACCAGGGTGAAGGGAGACCGGAGCCATTCCAGCCCCTCGTTGGCCTTGAGGACTCACTGCCTCTCTCTGACAGCTTCTCCAATTATCCTTTCCTTTTAGGCTCAGCTCAATGCCACCTCCCCCAGGAAGTCTCCCTTGACTACCCCAGGCCTCTGTGACCACAACCACTTTCAGCACTGTACAGACACTGGGGTTATGTCAGTATCTTTATTATCCATCCCCGGGGGCACCCCTGGCTCCCCAACTCAGGAATGCAGATGTCTCCTAGCATCATGCCAAGCACGGTGCAGAATGCGTGGCAGAGAACACACGACTGTGAGTAGCCTTGGCCAAGTCACTGCCATTCTGTCGGCTCTGCCCTGGAAATGCTGGGGTCAGAGGCTGGGGTAGAGGGAAGGCCTTCCCTGGGAGCTGTGAACACTGAGGACAGCCCTGGCCCCTCCACCCTGCAGCGGGCTGGGCACGTGAACATGCAGACCTGAGGAGGAGGTACCCCCAGCTGGGGTCCTTCGGGTCCCAGAGAGCTCACTTATACCCCTGGGAGCAGCGGGCCATCCCCTCCCTGACCTTGGACTCTGAATGCCAGCAGACTGCCCTCTCCCCGAGCCAGGGCAGCGGCAGGCAAGAGGGAAGCCGGGTGAGGGCAAGTTTCAGGCCTAGGCCTGGCCTGCAGCCCTCAGATGGGGTGCACAAACTGGTAGACGAGGCGCTGGGAGATGTCTGGCTTCCGGATGATGCCCTTCTTGTAATACTGGCGGATGGAGCGGCTCAGCTTGTCGTAGTTCATGGCAGGCCGGTTCTTGCGGATGCCCCACAACCTGGCCACCTGGGCAGAGTCCTCAATTTTGAAGATGCCTGGGGGAGCAGGAGGGTCCAGATGGCCAGTGGTGCATGTGGGGAACCCATGGCAGGAGGGAGAAAGACCGAGACCAACAGGTCAGTCTCTTGGAGAACTAAGCAAGCCAGTGTCCACAGGGGCAGGGCCAGGCTGTGGGCCATAAAACTTACGTCCCAGGTTGTGGTAAGGGTTAAAGAAATGTGTGCCATAGGGCCCCAAAGTGGTAAATAATACTATGAGCCATAAACCTCCTGGGGCAGGGTGAGCCTGGGTACCTCCATGCATTACGTGGGGCCTCGAGGGCCTGGCCTTGCCAGCCTCTGCTCCTACTGTGGGGTGTGCACACCGTATGCAGAAGCCCAGGGTGGGGGTGGGGGGTTGCAGCTCATCTGGTACGGTCATGCCCCACTCCTGCCACCTTGCAGTTCCCAAGTCTGAAAGACCTCTTTGCTATGCTCAGACACTTCACCCACACAGCCCTTTCTGGAAGATTTAATTCAGGGGAGATAGTGGCAAGAGTGGATTTGGAGCCCGGCCCACCAGAGTTTGAATCCTGGCCCTGCCATTTTCTACCTGTAGAGGGTGTCTGAGGCCCCGCTTCCTGTCAGTAAGAGGGTGTGTAGTGACTACCATGTTGGTGAGTGGTTACAGGACGTGCTGAGAAGGGAGTCTGAGGGAGGCACCCCTTGGGAAGAACCATTACATCGTTCATACCCCAGCTCTCATTCTAAGCCCTCCTGGCAAGGCCCAGGCCAGCACACCCTCTCCAGGCAGCCTTGCCAGACCACCCTGCCCGCCCTGATCTCCCTTCCCTGAAATTCTACCTTGAGACAGTCTCCCCAGAGTCCCAGGGGACCGGCGGAGCAGCTGACTCGCTCTCCGTCTTAAATATGCACACACAGCCGTCACGCCCTGTGCACGGAGTTCTCTTCCACCCTTTCTAGCCCCTTGTCGTCCTCCATGCTCAGCCCAGAGTCACCTCCTCAGTGAAGTCCCCGTGGCCCTGTCACAGCCCTGACAAGCTCTGCACGGCAACTCATTTCACTGCTAGTTCTCCTACAAGACTGTAGGTCCCTCAAGGATAGGGTGCAACCGAATCCTTTCCGAACCCTCAGGACACAGGAATTGTTTGTAAATGTCAACTGAGCAGGTGTGGACCAGAGAAGGTACTCAATGAAGGCTGTTAGATAAGCGAATCTGAGACTGAGGTCTAGGCACCCACAGCTACTAATGACAAGGTGGGGCCTGGAACCCAGGTGTCCCCGCCTTTGCCAACACACAGACACACACACTCACACACACACAGACACACAAACACACACACTCACACACACAGACACATTCACACACACACACACATTCACACACACTCACACACATACACACACACAGACACACACAGACACACACACACATACACACACACAGACACACACACTCACACACACACACAGACACACAAACACACACTCACTCACACACACAGACACACTCACACACACATTCACACACACTCACACATACACTCACACACAGACACACACACTCACACAACCACACACACACACACTCACACATACACACATTCACACACACACATACACACGTTCACACACACATACACACTCACACACACATACACTCACACAACCACAGACACACACACTCACACATACACACATTCACACACACTCACACACATACACAGGTTCACACACACATACACACTCACACACACATACACACACACTCACACACACAGACACTCACACACAGACACACAGACACACACAGACACATAGACACACACTCACACAGACACACACACACACACACACTCTTACACACACTCACACACACAAACACACACACCCATACACACTCACACATTCACACCCATACACACACACATACACACACACACACAGTCACACACCCCATCTAGCCCTGTGCTATCCAACGAGGTAGCCACTAAATAAACACTGGATTTCAAAGACTCAGTAAATGCTCTCATTAACAAATTTTACATTGGTTATATGTTGAAATTACAATAATTTATAGTATTGGGTTAGATAAAAGTATTATTTAAATTCAATTCGCCAGTTTTATATGTTTTTAATGTAGCTGCTTGAAAATCTAGTGTTACTTGTGTGGCTCACAGTGTCCCAGGCGTCGTGCGGCGCTGGGGATACTGAATAAGACAGAGCCTGGCTGGGAGGCAGACGTGGGCACAAATGGCACACAGACCCCAAGCAGGTCCAATTACAGGTGGCAGGGTGGCTCCCCCCTCCACCCAGCCCCAACTCCTCCCTGTGCCGAGGAACCCAGGCCAGCCCCCACCCCCGCCTCAGTGCCCCAGCTGACAGTGCCCCACCAGGTGCCCCCTTACCCTTCTCTTTGTTGAGCCACCGGATGAAGCGGCCGTAGCTGTGGGGCTTGAGTAGCAGCTCCTTGAGGAACTGCCACAGGTGGATGGGCTGCCCGGAGCAGGATGAGTCCACTTCGCTGTCCGTCCAGCTCTCCTCGCTGGTTGAGGCTGGGCAGCCAGGGAGGGTGGCCGTGAGTGGGGAGCTGTGGCCACCCCCAACTTCAGTGGCAGCCACCCCTCAACCGCAGACCTGAGCCCCCGACCCCTCCCTGCCCTGCCCTGCTCACCGCAGTAGTGAATCGCCGCCCCAGGGGAAGTCCTCTCTTTCATCCAGGCCGCTGCAGGACAAGGAGAGCAGATTGGGGATTCAGGGGAGACCCCAAAAGGGGAGAGGGCGTTTGGGTGGGACTGTGGGTCACAGAGGCCCCCCCCATGGCTCAGGTTTCCCGATGGCTCCCTCCCTCCTGCCAGTCTGGAGCTGCTTCCTGGAAGGAAATTTAGGATTTTCTAAATGCAGCCCCTTGTTCAGACAGGAGAGTGGTAGTGGAGCTTTGCTCTGCCTCCCTTTCTCACCTATGAAATAGGGTCAGGACAAGCCCTCATGGGTCTTGCAAGGATCCAAGGTGACAAAGGCTACACGCGCCTTTCTCAGTGCCCGGCGTAACAAACACCACCTGCCCTTCAGTTGCCAACTTCACCAAACACTTCTGTCCCCTCCTGCTCTCCACCTGGCCCCTTCCCCATCTCCCCACCCCCAGGCCAAGCAGTGGGTGTGGGTAAAGGCAATCAACTTCTGCCCACATCACCACCCAGCACTCAGCCTGGCACTGACCACTGCCCTTGGCAGCCAGTGTCAAGGAGCCTGGGCTGAGGCTGGTCTCTGAGTGGGTCATACAAGTGGGTCCTGTCACCTTATTCATCCGAGCCCCTAGGGGCAGGGGCCTTGACCCACTGAGCAAGCACTGCCTCCTCCAAAGCACACGGCTCTGTGCAGGGCACACAAGGGGGCACCCAATGAGATACAAATGGGGTTGGCATGCAGCCTTTATAAAGAATAGGGCAGCGATATGGATCTTGATGGGGTACAAGATTCGGATACATTATTAAGTGCAGAACAAGGTGACACTGATACTATTCATGTTAAAAAAGGGTAAAATCTACACGGATGTATTTGCTTTTATATGCATAGACTTTGCCTGGCCAGGTACCCTGGTAACAGTGGTTGTTTCAGGGTAGGGGGATTAGAAGGCTGGGGGTCGGGAGTGGGAGGGAGAGTTACTTTTCATGGTTTACTATTTTTCGCTATGGTCTTGTTTTTAATTGCACACACTCATTACTTCATTAATGAAAAACAACAGAAAACAAACAAATGAAATTTTTAAAAGGACAGAGAAGGACTTCATAGCATCCACGGGCCCGTCGGCTCTGCCGTCCTGTGTCCTCACAGTCCAACTTCCCACGTGCCCTGTCCTGAGTTCTGTGGGCTTGGCCTCGCGCGAGGGGGCGGGGCTGGTGAGTTCGCCCAGGCTCCAGGGAGCAGCTGCACCTGGGGCTGGGATTCAGAGCACAGCCCAGCGGAGAGGCACCTCCCAGCCGGTACCGTGGCCTAAGAGTCCCCCTCGGTATCCCTGGCTTGGAGTCTGGGAGGGGCTGCTCCCACCCACGCCATGTCCCACCTGATTTCCAGATGTCCAGGTGGGCGTGCAGCACGTCCCCACTCAGGGGTGAGCGCTGACGGAACTGCTCCTCCGACATGGCACACAGCTCCTTGCCCCCCAGCTCCTGGAAGGCCTTGCCCACCGGGGGCAGCCGGTACTGGTGCTCCGTCCACAGGAGCCACTTCTGCACGTGGCCAGGGCTCCAGTCCACGGGGTCTGGGCAAGAGACACTTCCTCAGCTCCAGGGGCTACGCGAGGACACCACCCCGAATGTGGCCCGCTGTGCTCGGATGGGGCGCCTGGGAGAACTGGGGTGGGGACAGGCCAAGACAGACCGTCTCGAGGGGCCATGTGGAGGGGGTGCCCAAAAAGAGAGGGGAGTGAGAGGGAGGAGCCAGTGCCCTATAAACAACCTTGGCTCAGGGCAGAGTGGCCTGGGGGCTCTGCATGCCCCCACCTCACCCAGACCTTGGGTTCTCCCAGACATTTCCAACCACTCCAAAGGACCTTTGGGGGAGCTCCAGCCCTGGAAGGGACAGTGACATTAAACCAGAAACATGTGAGGTTCTCTCCCAGCTGCCTTTTTCTCTTCCCAAAGCCCCTCAAGGAACCAGAGAAAAACCCAGCGGGAAATTAATCATGCAACCCCCAACTCCTACCGTATTTTACACATGAGGAAATTGAGGCACAGAGAGTTCCATCCCCTTGTCCAACACCTAACAAAGGGCTGAGTGCATAGTAGCTGCTCAATGCACGTGTGTTGAATGAATGAATGAATGAATGAATGAATGAATGGCAGGGCACAGTTGGTCATCGGGCAGTTATGGGCCTCAGAGGAAGGATGGGAGTCACTGGCTAGGTCTTAGATGCTCCCCTGAGGAGCTGCTCTGGGGTGAGCCTGGCGGGGCACATAGGTGGAGGCCAGGCTGACGGGCATGAGCACAGTGGGGCTTCACATGAACGCTGTGGTCTAAGCTGGAGCCCCAGCTGGGTGACCTGGAGGCCGGGCTGCCTTCATTTAATAAACCCACTTTCCTCTCCAGGGTCAAAACGATTTGTTTCTGTCCCCATTGTTCAGATGGCAGGCCCCTCCTTCTCTAGCCCAGTGTGGGAGCGAAGGCACCACGGGAGACCTCCCTGGCGATGGGGGGGCTAGCCTGGGCTTTGGGCAACTGGGTTAGGGTGTGGGCAGGAGCTGGCTTATGGGAACACCAGCTGGGGCTGTTGGAGGCTGGGGGGCAGGGGCCCAGACCAGATGACTCCGAGGGGGAGGGGCTGGGCCTGAGGGAGGCCTGAAGACCTTTTTGTGTGAAAGTAGCAGAGTGGGATGTTCAAATGCCAGGGTCCAATGACCAAGGAGATGGGCCAAGCCTGCCCAGAACTGCAGAGAGGATGGAGGGACAGAGCCGGAGACCCAGCAGCCCCTCGACCCACAGCATCAATTCCATAACCACACCTTGCAGGCCCTGGCACCCACACAAATGCCCAGCCTCCCGATATCCCCTTCTCATCAGAGCCTTCATCGCCACCAGACCAGTGACACATTTATCTGTTTATGACCTATTTCCCTCACTATAATGTCAGCTTCATAAACAAAGAGGCTTTTGTGTTGTGCTCACCACTCAATTCCCCATGCTAGAACAAGGCCTGGCTGGTAAGTTATAGTTTATTGAGCATCTATTATGCACAAGGTGCCATCCTAGGAACTGGGGATATAGCAAATGAAAATTCCTGCCCTGGGGGTGTGTACATTCCAGTGGGGGAGACAGATGGTAAACAAGATAAATAAATAAAATATGCAGCATATCAGATGGTATGTGCTGTGAGAGAAATAAAGCAGGTGGGAGGAATGAGCAGCAATTCCAATAGAGGGGTAAGGGAAAGCCTCATTGAGTCGGGGCCGTCTGAGTTAAGACATGAAGGAGGTAAGGGGTGAGCCAAGTAGATAGTTGGGGGAAAAGTATTCCTGGTGGAGGGACCAGCAGGTGCAAAGGTCCTGAGGTGTGTATTATGGGAACAAGGAGACAGGTGTGGCTGCAGGGAGGGTGGCATGAGCCTTAGAGGAGGTTGTGGGCCAGACAGTGTAGAGCTCGAATTCACTTCATCCAGCACCTAGCTAGTGGGGACTCCGGACTGGTACAGGGGGGCACAAAGAGCGTGGAACCTTCCCAGCCCCAGCTCACAGTTGCTGTGTTCTGAGCCGACTGACCATATGTGTAGAAGCACAACATGCCTGGGGCTGCGCCAGCGGAGGCGAGAGTACGCAGGCGGCGTCCCTGCCCCCAGCCCCCAGCCCTGCCCGCCCCCAGCCTTGGGAGGCAGGCGTGTGGAGGGGCTCACCTGCGGTGATGTTGAGCAGCTTGCAGGCGGTCTCAATGTCCTTAAGCACCTCGCCCACCACCATGGACTGCACCTGCTCCAGCGAGTGCTCCTCCAGGGTCAGCCCACCTGGCGCCAAGTCGAGGCTGCCCCCAGGGGCTTGGCTGTCGATGACCGGGCACTGCTCAGGCTCTTCTGGCGCCTCGTCCTGAGGGCTCTCCCCGGGGCCCTTAGCGGCCCAGCCGCTGTCCTCGGGGTACAGCATGTCAAAGTAGGAGAGGTAGAAGGCAGACAGGCCCTGCTCGGGTGTGGCAGGGGGGCTGGGGCTCCAGTCCCGTCTCTCGGGCCCCACTGCCCCCGCCGTCACCTTTTCTGGGCCTGTCCGAAACACAGCATTGGAGGGCACGCTGCTCAGGCCGGGGCTGGTACTGCCCATCCCGCTGCTGCTCAGGCCAGTGGCTGTGTCTACAGAAATAAGAGGAAGGAGTCAAGTTCTGGCTGCTCCCCCATCGGCAGGGGGGCCGCTGAGCTGGTTACGGGGGTGAGGGGCCCAGTGAGCAGTGGCTGGGTCTGGGACAGAGCTGGGGCTTCCGGGTCACTGTGCAGCTAGGACAGGGCTGGGCAGACAGGCCTTCTGGCTGTGAAAGACAGTGAGGTGGGAGGTGGGGTAGGACTGTAAACGGACAGCTCCCTCACTCCTCACGGAAGCCAGGCTGGCTGGGAACAGCAAATCTTTACACGTGTAGAGTGCTTCAAACAACCTTCTAAGGTTCTCGTTCTCGTTTAGCCCTCACAATGAAAGGCACAATTAGTCCCATTTGGCTGATGGGCAAACTGAGACTTGGACAAGGAGCCTTTCATGTCTAGGCTGCTGTTCCTCAGCCCCCTGCAACCAGATTCCAGTCCACTGTCCTGTGGAGGAATTTCCTTCTGAGAGTGAACCTAAATCTTTCCTGCTGTAGCAAAGCTTGCTTTCTTGGATTCTGCCCTTGGAGGAGAAAGGGCAGGGAGAGGCTCAGCATCATCTTCACCAGCCAGATGAAGGAAGAGAGGAGCAAGTGAGGGGTGTGCTGAGGTAGAGTCCCCTCCCACAGGGCCATTGGGGGTGTGTGTGAATAAATGACCAGCACAAGGCTAGTGAGGTGCTCACTGAACAGCAATGCCCAGGTGTGCTTGGCCCGGCCCCTGCTTGGGGCTGGCACCCAGCCCACCTCGTCCTCCCAAGAAAGGGGAAAGGTGCTGCATGCCCCCTGGCCCTCTGCTCCAGGCCCTGAAAGAATGTGCTGCCCAGAGTAGGACCTTCAGTGCCCACGTGCAGACCTTCAGACATTTTCCTGGGGGGGACGTTAGGGAGGGGTTGGTGAGAAGGCCAGCGACTGTGACATCCCTCCTCCCTGCTTCCCCAGGGCCCCCCAGGGGCATCATTTGGCTTCAACACGAGCAACTAGAGGCGCGCCCCATCCCCACTGGTCACCTAGGCTCTTTTCTCTGAGCCCCGTACTGGAGTACGTGGTTTGGGGGAGGCAGGGCACTTGAGAGAGGTGCATGCACCAAACACCGGGGTTTCTGGAATATTTCCGTGATGTGTGAGACTCAAGAATAAATCAGGACAGAGGTGGAAGATTACCAACAAATACATGCTCCCAGTAACACGGAGCTGTTCAGAGGGGACGGAAGCGCATGGGCAGCTGTGAAGGGCAAGTTACTGTGTCCTGTCTCCTGGGTTTATATTTGAAAGCAGAGGTTCTCCGGATGCGGGGCATCAGCACGGTGGGCACTGGTCGGGGATGTGACTTCTCAGGCCTGCTCAGAGCACTGCATCAGAAGCTGGGGGTCAGGGGTGGGGGTGAGGAAGGCCCAGAAGTGCCCCTCAACAGGCCCTTTCGGTGTTCCTGACGCATGTGCACGGTTCAGAATCGCTGCTTTAAAGGCTTTTGGCCAAGTAAAAGACGGAGGCTCTAATCAAAGGACTGTAGACTCTCTAATGGTGAAATTGATTGTGCCCCCCTGGGACAGAGAGGGAGGCTCCCTGGCCACCTCCAGTCACCCCGTGGGACTGCCCTGCTCAGCCTGTGTGCGGTGGCATTTGCCGCTGCTGGTGCAACAGGGAAAGAACCTAGTTTGGAAGACAGCCCTGACTTCTCTAGGGACGTGGCTAGCCCATTCCACATCTTCGTTTAGCTTAGGAAACGATGCCCCTTTTTCTCTGGAGAGCATATCTTGGTGAATTGAGCCCAGGTGGAATTTTAGCTTCCCCCTGCGCCGTGCCCAACCCTCCCAACTTTACTTGGCAGCCCTGCAAGTTTCCGTGAAGGAGACAATGCCAGCAAGAGGGAAAGGTGTTCCCTTTGACTTCGACTCTCCCTTTCAAGGGCTCCTTTAAGTGACAAGGAAGGAAAGGTCAGGGTGGGGGGGGCCCGGCATGCGGGGGACAGAGGGCAGACCTGGAGTCATTTCAAGTCCTTCTGTGCAAACACACGTGTGTGCTCTGGGCCCATGTTATTTACCCAGGCAGCATCCACAGCCCACTCTGCCGCTGGGTCGCCACCCCCCACCTGTGCCCACGCCCCACCCCCAGGTGGCCTTACCCCTTGAGAACAGGCTCAGCCCCCCACCCGCCCTCACCACCCCTTGCTTGCCTCCCGCCCCATCCACGTCCCCAGAACTCCATGCCTGCCACGTTAGGACAGTCTCTGCCAACACCCTGGGCCGTATGCCAGGGAGACAGAAGCTTTTCCAACAAGCAGAGAACTTGCTTCCCGCGTGGCCCCCCTGTTTGCTTGGATGGAAGGCAGCTGCTATGTTCCGGGGCCCCGTGGCATGAGGGGTCAGTGAGGATGAATGGGCAGGGCAGGTGGCAGTGTTTGCCGGCTGGGGGTGATGACACATTCCTGACACGTTTGTCAAGTGAGCTGCGTGGCCCTTGCACCCGTCCCTCCGGGAGACAGGCGGCACGGGGCTTCGTCTCAGTCCTCGTTTGTGGGTGGGGAAGTTCAGGTACAGAGAGCTGAGCTAAGTGACTTCCGACTCCTGGCCCAGGACTCCCTCCCCAGCAGAGAATGTCGGCCTCCTCCTCAACACCCCACACTCTAGCTCCCCGGCCCCTTGCTCCTAAATACCCAGGAACCTGCTCGCAACCAAGGCTTGGGCCCAGCTCCAACACCTCCCTAGTGAAAAATGCTCACTGGTAAGAAACTTGGAAGGCGAGAGACACAAAGTGCAGGTGTGCTCAGGATTAACCCGTGCGGCAAGACGAAACATCCAATTATTCACAGGGGGAAAGCGGCGGGGCATCCTCTTACCCAGCAGCCCAGGTCTGGGGGGATCTTGGTTTACTGGTCAGGGAGCCAAAAGCTGGCGTGCCCAGCCTGCAGCTTGGGCATCTCCTCCGGGCTCCGGGGCCAGACTCAGCTGGGAAGAGAGCACTGCCCAGTGGGCTCCCCCTGTGCCCAGAGCAGTGGTGCATGTTTCCCCCTTTACCACCCACAGCCTGGGTGACGTGGACATGAGAGCCCCATTTTATAGATGCGACAGTGAGGCCCAGCCGTTACGCAGCTTGCCCGAGGTCCCCAGCTGGCCATGCGTGGGCACTGTTCATTGTCCCACCTTCCTTCTGAGGCTTCTGCTCTGGCCAGTCCCATCTTCCCAGGGTCCTGCCCACTTCCTGATTGGGCAACTGCATCATTCCCACCTCCTGGCTTCTCGGCCACCCCACTGTCAAGCTCATTTCCCTCCGTCGCCCTTTCATCAGGTCCCCCTCTGCTCCCGTGGCTCATTACCACCAGCCATGCCAGGTCCCGAGACTGGCGTCCACCTCTGCGCCCGCCTCCCACACGGCCCAGGTAATCAGAGCTGGAAGGGACCATACATTATGTGATCACATTATAGACGGGAACGCCGAAGCCCAGAGCGGGGAAGGGATTCATTCTCTGGTCAGTGGCAGGGTCGGGATCAAAACCAGGGATCAGTCGACATAGCTAGGCTCTAATGAAAATGGCCTTTCTCCCCTGACCCCTGTGTCCTGGGCACATGGCTATTTTCTCTTGTGCTGTTGTCCCCCTGCCCACGACGCCCCTTCCTTCTCATAACCCAAAGCCCTCCTCCCCCATGAAGTGCTCCCCACAGCTCCCTCGTCTGACTTCCTACCTCTCCCCATCTACGCCATTCAGCACTGATTACGTTCCCAGGTGACTGTCCACCCATGAGGACACACATGTACTGAGAAAAATGAAGCTCAGAGTGGGACAGGGACATGCCCCCAGTCACACAGCTAAGCCAGGACCAGCTAGAGGCCTGCTGACCCTCCAGCCACTAGGCCCAGGGTCCTGGGACAGGCTCAGTGCTAGCCGAGTCCAAATCCCTCGGAGGACAAACCCAACCCTCCTGCAGCCTCTGCCGGCTGGGCTCAAGGCACTGCTCGTCTCCTGAGCGATGCCTCCAGTTCGCAAACCTCGAGCTGATATTTTCTGGATTAAGCCACTTGCCTGGATTAAGGCTCAGCATGTCTGGCCCTTCCTGCCCCAGAGGATTTGGCTTCAACTCCAGGCAAAGAAACTTTGGTAACAGCTGGTGGAGGCCAAGGCCTGAGACAGGGCCAGATGGCAGGGCAATGGCCGGAGGAGTCAGCCACCTTCTCTCAGCACCTCCTATTCCCCTAGGAAGGCAGATCAAGGAGAGAAGGCAGAGGGACCCAAAGTCAGAGATTTACAGCAGCCGTCCCCTACCACCTCCTGTTGGCTGTGGGGTCTAAATGTGCCCCTGCAACTCCCCTGCCTCCAGGGCTCTCACACACACCCCTCCCCACCCCCGTGTCAGCAAAAGAGCCCCTGGTGTCTCCTGAAACCGCAGCCTCAGGGAAGTCTTTCCTAGTGCCCTGGGCTGTCGTGGGCTGGGGCCTGTCTCCCACACCCTGCTCAGTGCAGCCTCCCAACCTTCCCCCAGAGGGACTGGGGGAGGCGACTATGCCCGAGTCTCCACCTCAGTCCTGAGACCCAGCCTCAGCCTGCCTAGAGCCAAGTGAGACGAGCCCTGAGGCGAGTGGGACAGGCAGGGGTGACACAGCCCAGCCCTCAGTGCTGAGTGGGCCTCACTCTACTATCTGGAACGCACCTCCTCTGGCTTCCTCCCTGCCGTCCACGGCCCTGGCTGTCAGCTCCCCCCCCCCCCCATCCAAAGGGCTTCCTTTAATGGGTCAGAGTCAGAAGGCTGTGGGGGTATGACCAGGAGCTGGCCAGCAGCCATGCAGAGTGGGCAGGGGCCACATGGGCCTGCCCCCCCCCCGTCCGTTGGTCAGCACCTTGGAGAGAAGCCGTGGGCGTCTGGGCCTAGTGCTGCTGTTGGCCGAGCAGCGAGTCTGGCTTCTGTGAATCCTCCCAGCCTCTGGCCCAGAGTTCCCCTACTCTAGACATTTCCTTCTCACCCTGCTCCTCCTCTGGCCCCTTCACATCTCAGACAGCTCCCGCCCTCCCATGGAAGCCCAGCCCCCTTGCCCTTTGAAACTGCTCTTCAAACCAGCTGGACCCAAGAAAAGCACCCAGCTTCCTCCTTACTGACCACCCCCCACTGCCCAGAGGGCTAGCCTCTCTCCACTGGACAGACCACCCTCTTACCCAGGAAGGGGTTCCAGGCTGGCCACCTCTCGGCAGCTCTGGCTCTCTCAAACATCCTGCTACCCCCCAGCCTCTGCAGCCCGGGGTCTCCAAGGGCGGGAAGAAGGGAGGTGGGACCCCGGGGGTGGCGGAAGGAGGACTTGCCAGTCTTGGGCTCAGCTTGAGACTAGAGGAGGTGGGTTTCTTCGAGACCCCCTGGCTTTCCCCACCTCGTCAGATCCCAGACTCACCCAGGCCACTGACCTCACTTTCTCAGGAGCCCTGCTCTCTGGGAGGTTCAACCTGAGGAGCCAGCCAGGGGCTGGAGTGTGAGCGAGACTTGGGGGGATGGGCTGAGGCTGTGTAAGGACCAGAGGGTCAGTAGGGAGCTGAGGGGCAGGGCTAAGCAGCAGGAGGATGGGCACAGAGACAAAGGTCAGGGGAATAGCAAGGAAATCTGGTTTAGTCCGCTGTTCCCACAGTTCCCACAGCAGCCAGGAGCCCGCAGGCACAATTAGAGCTGCGCTGTCTCCCATTCGCTCCCGCTGCACGGGCCCTGCTGCCGTTCACACCCACACACAGCCTCCCTGACAACTTCTGGGACACGGTGAAGGCCAACCAAATAAAGCCCTTCACTGGGCTCTCCTGCCATCCCCAGTATTATTCCCACCTGACAAACACAGGTGCTCTGACTGCTACACGCGCGTGGCCACAGGCACTGCGAAGGGATTGGAACTCAAGACGGAGCTCCACCCTCTGCTCAGGTGGTGGCTTGACACCTTCCCGCCTCTGGGGTCACCCCAGCCAACCACTTTCCTCGCCTCTGCTCAGGTCTCCCACTGACCCCGCCCCCGAAAACTCCAGCTCCACACAGGTTGCTTTGGTGACTGTGGTGGCATGGATGCCTGCAGCCTAAAGGAATAGGGACCCACCTCAGCCCCGGACTCACCCCTGTATTTGATTCCACTCCAAAGGGAGTGTGCGGCCTGGAAATAATTGGAGGCCTCAGCCTCTGGAGACGTGGGCTCATGTTCTGCCCCATTCCATATGTGAGGCTTTGGGCAGCCCCTGGTCCCCTTGGGCCCCAGTCTCCTCCTCTGTGCTGGGAGGCGGTGAGTCATCTCCCAGGGCTGTTCTGGCCCCACACCTTCTTTATTCTGTGACCCCATGACCCCATCTTGCCCCTCGGCCTGATTTGGAAGGAGAATGGTGGGGAAACAGAGGTAGACACGAGCGGCTCTCCTTGTAAGCAGAGACATAATTCAGGACTGACATTTGGGCAGAATAAGGGGTGTGGCTGTCTCCTCCCTGCACCCGTCCTCTGCAGTTGGTCTTCAGAGCCTCTGAAAGACCGGCCACTCTTCTGACCAAGCAGGGCCGCCCTCCAGGCTGCCCCCCACTTCACAGATTGCCTGGCAGGCCTGCCTCCCACCCCAGCAGCACCTCTTCCCCATTTCCTCCAATCCGCCCAGATCCGCCGCCCAGACAAGCCTGGGGTGTGGAGTGAGTGATGCCGAGAGGTCAGGCTAGAACCCTGATTTCCCCCAATACCAGTACACATCCTGCATGACCTTCAGCTTCCAGAAACTGCAAATCACGGCTTCATTTGGCTCTTGTTTAGCACATTCTGTGTGTACATGTATTTCATGTTTCGGCCCCCGATCAGGCCCCTTTGCCCTACCCGGACCGCCACGCCCTTGCCGCCCGCATGGTCCACTTTTGGTCACTACACATGGCTGGCGGGGCTTCCCCTCCTCTCGCCAGCGCAGTCTCCACAAACCCTCCTCCAAGGAGCTGGGGAACAGCCCCTTCCCTTCCCTACACTCCTTCAGCACCTCGTCTATACCACCCTTCCCAACACTTGGTTTCGTGGGCATCTCGTTCCCCACGTTCCTGGCCCAGCGGGCAACCAGGCCACTGAAGGTGTGAGAACACGGGGATTTCACCTGGCTCCCGCCTCTGGCACCTTGCTTCATCCTCTGCCTCGGGCTTCTCATCAGTAAAACGGGGACTCATAAAGACAGTTGTTTCTCTGGGGGTTGGCATGACAAAGCAGGAGTGATGGGAGCAGACCTTTCAGTGTCCCCGGAGGTGTGTATAAACACAGGTTCCTCGTATCTCTAGTCTTCCATGTGTCTGCAGGCTCCCCCAGGCCCAGCACAGCCTGGAAAGCAGAGTGCTTCATAAGCTCCTCCTGGTGAGTCGGTACAGTCTTCATGGGACTGAGGGAAAAATGTGCCTGGAGCCCCAATCCCAGGGACAGGGAGCACACGGCGGGGAAAGGGGGCTCAGGACAAACTGAACGCACTCCAGCAATTACAGCAAATGATGAAAGTCCAGAATGAACTCTCCTGAGAGACTAAGATCAGAAATTGCTTCAAGAAAAGGTTTAAATGGGAGGGGATGGGTTATTAAGGGGTTATTGGGACCCTGGGCTGTCACTCCCAGACCTCTCTCCTCAATCCCAGAGCTGGCGGGAGAAGGAAGGGGCACCTCCATTCGGGTGGTGCCCTTTCTATGGTCCTGGGTGGCTCCAGCCGGTCTGGTCCCAGCAGTCACACTCCAGTCATTGGCTGGGAGGAGTGGTCCAGAGTGAGCAGGAGGCTCACCCACCCCTCTTCTGGAGGCCACATTCAACCGTTGAGAGGTGGGAGAGGAGAATCTGGCCGGGGTGCTTCCTGGGCTGGGAACATGCAAATGAGTCAGGGGATGGAGCCAAGCATTAAATGTCAGGAAGAGCCCAGGGCAACTCTGGCTTGTGCAAAGTTTGCTTTGGGAAGAGTTGTTCCACCTGACAGGCCACTTGCTTGGCTGGGGGTTCAGGGTTGGGCATGGAATGGGATGGGGGTGAGGAGTGGGGTGGGGAGAGGGTCCCAGACCAGCTTTGAGCCCTGACTCCCTGTTCTCTAGCTCTGGGACTTGGGGCAAGTGGCTCAGCTTCCTTTGAGACTCAGTTGTCCCATCTGTTAAATGGGTTGCCAAGAGCATGTCTTAAAGGGGTTGTGAAGATTGAAGAAGGTGGATGGAAATTCCTTGTGAATTATGATAGGCTGAGCATGCATGAAGCTGGCACCTGGGAGCAGGTGAGGGGGTGGGGCTGGAGAAGAGGAAAGGTAAAAGTAATGGGGTGCAGAATGAGGACAAGGGAAGAAGCAGGTGGTGATGGTGGGTGGAGGGTCAGGGCCAAAGGGTGGAGTCTGGGGGAGAGTTGAGGATGGTGATGAGGGAGACCTGGGCCTTGCCCTGAGGTCATCCTACTCTCTAGCCCAGTCCAGGGCAGCTGCTGGCCTCACTCACCCTCCCCTGACCTCAGCCTGGGACACAAGGCTGGGAAGACACATAAGTCTTGCAAAGCTGGCCGAGCATCCAGCCAGGCTGCCTCTACCAACTCCTATATAGCCTTCAAAACCCAGCCCCAAGTTGTCTCCCCCATAAAGCCTCCTGTGACAGAGGAGGCCGCCTTGTCTAACCTCATTACACAGACAGGAGCTGCAAGTTCAGGGAAGAAAAGTGACTTGCCCAAAGTCACACACTGTGGCCTTAACTCATTCCTTCCTGCTCTCTGTCCCCATGTTAGCTTAAACTGCCTTCTCCGGGTTACACTCAAGCTGCACCAAGTCGTTCAGCACAAAAATGTGCTCTAATTGTTTCAGGGCTGTTCACTTTATATCTGTAACAATCTCAGTGGTGAAAAGTGGGTTCTCCTGCATTCTTCTACTTACTGCCAGTGTCACAATTTCTGAGCATCCATGGAGCACCTACTGAATGCCACCTATTCCTTCAGGCTTGGTTGACAGAGCAGTTCTCCCTAATTCAGAGAGTCCTTGTGGAAATCAAGTGGCGCCGTATCTGCTGAAGTGTTTTATAATTGGTAACCCAATAAACATGTCTGATAGGGACTGAATGTTCTGCTCTGGCCCCCCCCACAGCACCTGGCACGTAGGAAGAACTGTCCATTCACTGCCAGGTTCTCAAAGGGGGGAGAGAACACCTCCTCCACACCCCAACCTCCCTGCGAGCCCTGAGAATGTGTCCTGTCCCCAAATTTCTTTGAGTTTCAGGTGGTGAGACTACATTGAGAGTCCCAGGCGCTGGTCCCTCCCCTGCAAGGGGCAAGCAGGACTTGCCCTGCCGGGCTGGGCCATCGCCTGGGCCGACCTGTCTGGTGGGGCATCTCCTGCCCATCCCTGCCTGCCCCCTCGGACCCGGGCAGCCCAGGTGCCTGTTTGCTTTGTTACTCAGCCGAGCAGCTGGTGCTGGGGAGATGCTGCTTTATTGGGGGGTGCTGTGAAGCTGTTTATTGGGGAGGTGGGGGCAGGAAATGAGGCCAGGTCCCAGCCCTGGACAAGGCGGAGAAAGGCCACGCCTCCCACGCAGGGGACAGGCCCCTTGTGGCTGGTGGCCTGGGTGTGGGCTGGTGGGTGAACCCAGATGAGGGGATGCAGGGCTAGCTCAGTGAGCGTGCCCACTCCTCAACATGCACAGATGGGCACACATACACACATGCATGCACACGTGCTCACATATGTACACATGCACATGCGCACACACGCACACACCTTATCCAAACTTGGGGGAGCCCCCAGCTGTCCAGACCCTTCAGCTTTCCACCATGTCATCTCCACCATCTACTTCCCGATCTCCCCGCAGGAGGCATCTGGCAAAACTTAGAAACGAACACCTACAAGGACCCCTTTTTCTCTCCTCGTGTGCCCCGACCAGGGCCCACAGGTCCTCTGCTTCTCCAGGCACCAATGCAACCAAGCAGGTGGTTTGCTGCGCAGCTCCCCGACCACCTGGTTCCTGTGCCCACCACCGGACTGCGCACTCCCTCGGCTCTGGGACTGTCCCCGCTGCTCCAACCCGGACCTGACCCTGGGCCTCCAGGCCCCAGCAAGCCCCTGCCCACCTGTGGCCCGGCTCCGGGAGACCCTTCCCTTGGCCGAGCAGCCACAGCTGGCAGCAGCAGAAAAGCTGCTTGTGTTTCACAAGCCAAGCAGAACAGGCCAGGTCTCCGGGCCGAGTCTCTGCATCTACGGAGCTGCCTGCCTGAGACTGGGCTCGATATGGAGCCTGGATGGGGGCCGTCACAGACATGCGGTGCCCCGGGCTCTCGGCTGGGCCCAGGGAGGCAGACGAGGCATGAGGAGACAGGTGCTTCTGGGGGTGAAGGACCCAGATCACAGGGTCGCTGGTGTCTGGGAGACCAGCTCTGAGCTAGCAAAGCACACATCCAAGTCCTCTCATTCGCCCACCTCCCCCCAGCTGGCAGGGAAAGCCCCACGCAGGGCACGGGCTGCCACCCACTGCACTTACCTGTTAGCTGCCTGGTGCCCAAGGAGTCGCCAGCTGCAGTTGCAACCTCGGGGGCCAGGAGGAGGCGGGGGCAGGTTAGGCCACTGCTGGGTCTCAGCCAGGCATCCGGGGAGCCAGTGGAACCAGGGGCCAGCAGGGCTGGGGGCACAGGTGGCACTCGGGTGGGCCGCCGGGGGCCTGGCCCCCCTCGAGGGGTGGCCCTCTGAGGTCTCAGGGTTGCGTGCCCTGTAGGGAGCCCCCAGCCCCCAGCCCAGGGCCACTTGCTGGCACCGTGGCAAGACCCAGCTGTAGGGGCTTACAGGAGGGCTGAGGTGGCTCAGGGCATGGGGTCTGAGTCTGTGGGGTAGCGCGGACAGACGGACAGACGCAGGTAGAGTGCAGGAATGTGCTGGGAGGAAGTCAGGCAGCCCTGGGATGAAGAGTTGGCCTGGTCTGATTTCCCATTATAAGTAATCCTTCCTTATTTACCTGAACAAATACGCTCCCTGCTTACCTCAGACCACAGGCAGGCTCCCAGTTAACCCTTTCAGGCCTTCCTCTCCTCACGGAGGGAATCTATACCCTGACAGCCAGGGAACTCACTCACTCACTCACTCACTCACTCACTCACTCACTCACTCACTCGTTCATTCACTCACCCACACATTCTTAGTTAGTGTATAGCTACTGAGCTCATATTATGTGCAAGGCACAGGGTATATATTAAGAGGGACCTGGGCTGGGGCACTAACAGGGATCAGCTGAAGGTAGGGGACAAACAAGCAAGCAGCAGTGGAAATTCAGAGCCCCAGTGGAAGGCTGTGGGAGCACTGAGGCAAGGGAAGTCAGTGAGGGCTTCCTGGAGGAAGTGCTGTCTGGATCCCCAGGCCAGCAATGGAGGGAGCTTCAGAGAACCCTGAGGAAATGGACCTGAAGCTCGTGGGCCCATCCACCCTGTGTGGGGACCAAGCTCTCTGCGCTCCATGGGCACAGGCCCATCAGAGAGTAGTGCTCAGGAAGAACTGATAGCTCGCTTTCCCAGGCCCAGAGCTTGGGTCAGACAGCAGCAGTTGGCTCTCGCACCTGCAGGGTGGAGGCCAGGAGAGGAGGCTGCACACGCACCCCCCGGCTCCCCCACCTCCATGAGTGTAAGGAGGTCCTCGCGGTCGAGCTCTCAGCTCCCTCCTCATCCTGCCAGCTGGGTTGAGGGATGTCCCAGGAGGGCGGGGGCTGGCTCTTCTTTCTCTGGGTCACCTTGAAGGGCACCAAGCTCCTGCTACTCCCACTGTCATATGAGGGCATTTTAGATAACGTTTATTGTTATTTGCTCATTTCAGAAGGAATTGTGTGACTGCCCGCAGGGTGCGTAACCTAAGACCTTCTGAACTGACCCCTCACCTTCACGATGCCATAATTCTCTGACAGATGGTTGCACTTTGCACCCTGGAGAGCCCTGGTCTCGGCTATTATTGTCACCAGCACCTTGGTGACGATGAGTGCTCAGTCATTCCTCAGAGAAGGCTGAGGTAGGTTGGGAGGGAGGAGCTAATGCAAAGGCCTAAAATGGCTACAGTCAACCACCCCAGCTCTCCAGGGTCCATGAAAAGAAAGACCCCTACTTTCCCAGGTGGGCCCTCCTCCAGGATGCCTTTCTATACTTTGCTCCCCCGCTGGGCGGGCAGGCAGCCCTCCACTCCACTTTCACAGAAACTTGTGCTTATATCAGCACTCTGATGCAGTGAAAATAATGGCCACTGCTCAATAAGCAACTACTATATGTCAAGCACTGCCCAGCACTCATGAGATGCTAGAATATTAACCATATCATAAATACTATAACATGGGTGAGTACAAGGAACATCCAACAAATGCTTATTGAATGGCTCAGGTGTCAGAGACAGTTACTCCCAACGTCTATTTTCCCCCTTTCTTCTGTGACAAGCCCCTAATTTTTAGCTTAGAACTTGGTTACCTGGAATTAAGACTATCCCAGACTCCCTTGCAGCTAGAAGTGATTGCTGACCAAGTAAAAGCGTCATATGTCGATTTCTAGGAATCTTTTTAAAAAGTAAACTGGCATGTATCATTTGTTATCCTTCCTCCATCTTGTTGCCTGGAATGCAGCTGTGATGGCTGGAATTCTGCCTGCCATCTTGGACCATGAGAACAAGACAATGGGGCAGTGAGCTGGAAGGAGCCTCGGTCGCTGAGGACGGCATAAAACCTTCATACCAGCTTTGCACTGCCTGCCTCAGGACTTTCATGAGAGTAATAGACCTTTTGCTTTTGTTAAGTGGGGTCTTTATTATTCAAAGCAAAGCCTGATCCTAGCTGAGACAGACCAGATGGACAGACAGATGGAGACAGAACACTTCTGCAGCCAGAGAGGATATCTCACTGCTGGGTGGCAATAGGAAGGGACCTGGTCATATCACGGAAAACCTTGACCTTGGGAAATCTGCCCCTTGAATGCTGTGTACAGCCTTGTTCTGGGCCTAAGGGAACATTCCATAGGTGTCTCCAGGGATGGGTGGGCCTGAATGGACAGACTAGGCTAAGCTTTGCTGAGTGTGGACAGTGATTCTACCTGCCCCAGCCTCGAATAGGGAAACAAAGGGTGTCTCTGGAAGTCAAAAAGTCCAAGAGGGAGCAAGGAGAGGACTCAGCACCTGCTCAGCTGTGGCTGCTTAGACTAAGGTACTAAGAGGCTGCTTGGTGTGGTGGGCTCAAGGCATGTTCGATGTCTGCCTGGGACAACTCTGGTGGGCTCCAGGGGAAGGGAGGACCAAAGAGGGTCCATCCTTAATCCACAAGGGGATTCTGGGTGACATGCATCCCCTCAACACCTTGATCCATCTAGCATGGTGTCGTGGCACCAGCTTGGGAATTGACCCAAATACACATCTTGGTTCACCTTTCAGCTTCATGACTTTGGCCAAGTATCTGAAACCTGCTGACCACCTTTCTCCCCATCCCCAGGGAACTCAGAGCTGTCGTGAGGAGTGACATAATGTTGGTGAAAGTGCTCTGTGACCCCAAACGCCCTGTCCCAATGCCTTGCTGACCACCAACCACATACCATATGTTTGACATGTATCATCTCACTCCCCATAGCAAACCTTCCCGGTAGATATGACAATGTCCAGTTTTCGGGTGAAGACACTGAGGCCTGAATGCTTAAAATTGACCTTGACCTCTTGCCCAAGGTCAATGGCTGGGAAGCAGATTCAAACTCAAATTTCCAGTTTCCCAATCACCCATGCCTGACAGGACCCTCAGGGTCAAGTCTCAGGTCCCTGGCGTGGGTCACTGGGTCCACCAGACCTCTGCCCCGGCCCACAGCTCCCCCAGGCTGGGTTCCTCTCCATCCACTCTGGCCAGCTCCCACAGGGTAAAATGTGTCCCATCCTGTTCTTCCCCCATCTATACCCCACCCATTCCTTGGATCATGCCTACCCTATGTCCACCCTCTCCAGACCTGGGTCTGGCATCCCACCCATGTTGGCCCAACGTGACTCCGTCCTGGAACTTCCTTCTGACCTACTGAGATAACATATTCTCTATTGATACTGGCATTTCTGAGCCTTAAGAGTGTACGTTGGGAGCTGTCACCCTCTAGGGAGAATGAGCGGCCACAGCCCAGAGAAGGACCTTCCTGACACCAGTGCATGAACACCTGGATGAACCAGTCACTTCCTTTTTCTGTTGTTCAAATGGATTTCAACTGAGTTTCTTCTACTTGCAATAGAAAGAATCTGCATCCTTCCAGCCTATCTCTAGAGCCCTCTCCTGCAGAAAGCTCTCCCGCGGCGCCTCCAGCCCTTGCAGACCTCACGTAGCCATTCTTTGTGCTCTAATTGTTTCTCGACTTTTCTTCCCAAGGAAAGTTCTTGAGGGCAGAGACCCTGGAGCAGCTGGCAGCATCAGACCCAACACACAGACTATGACTCTAGAGCAGGGGCCCGAGCTCCCCGCCCCTCCTGGCTCCTCTCCCCAAAGCCCATCGGAGTGGACAGTGCTGGATGGCAGGCAGGGTGCAGGGCTTGGGTTTGGGTGCTGCCATTTACTAGGGTGTGATCACAAGAGTGTCAGGCCCCCTGTGGGCCTCCCTTACCTCCAACGAAATGGAAATAATACTTGCCCTGCTGAGCTTGCACGTAGGGGGTTGTGATGAGTGTGACAACTGACAAAGGAAGTGGAGGTACTTTGGAAAGGGTAGTCAGTCTTCGTCAGTTCCTTTCTTTCTGCCCCCATCTCCCCATCCTCCTAGGAGCTGCAGCCTGGGGCAGGGGGCAGGGACACGGCTGGGACCCACAGCAGGCACAGAGAGATGGGCTGCCAGTTGGTTCTTGCCTGCTCCCTGCCCCCTGCGCCAGGCTCCAGGTGTGAGAAGGTGGGAGCAGCAGGGCTCCCCTGCTGGTATGTGAAGAGCCTGGGGCTGATCACCCAGATGGGACCAGGTGGGCAGGATGGGAAGGAAGGCTGGTTTGTGGGACCCAGAGACATGCAGTCCTCATGATAGAGGAAGACCCTGAGCCCAGAGAGGCTGGGGAACAGACCCAAGGGCACACAGCAGGGTTGAGATCCAAATCCAGACCCCAACCTATGCTCACGTGTGGCATGTGCCAACTTGTCTCATCCTAACAGGTCCAGCACCTGAGGGGCTCGCTGGCTTTATCACGCACAGATGACGACTAGAGACTCCTTAGACTGCCCCGAAGTCGAGGCTAGAAAGTGGCAGAGGCAGGATTCGGGCTGGGTCTGTTGGAGCCCTCTTTTCAGGACACCATGCTGCAGCTGGATGGCGGAAAGGGGACAAGGAGCAGCCTAGGGGGTGGCGGCTGTGTCCAGGGACACACAACTAAGCATTCCCGTCAACTGGAGCATGCCCTTGGGCGCCCATGGGCCACGCCACGTTGCTCTGCTCAGGCCAGCATGCATTTAGTGAGCACCTAAACCTGACCTACTCTGCGTCAGGCCCTATGCCAGCACTGGGGGCAGGGTGGCTGGTACAGTCTGTCCTGGAGCAGTTCATGGGCACCTCCAAGGGCACAGGTGACTTCCAGCATTCCTCCCGCGGCTGCCATCGGTGGGCTTACTGCTTTCCCCTACTGTGTGCATGATGGGAGAAACTGATAAACGGGACATGCCGCAGAGCTTGCCAGCTCGGGGCCTGGTTCCCCAGGCCCTGGGCATCGTCACCAGTGTCATTTCCTGCTCCTCCCCAGATCTCCCGCGCCACCTGCGGGCGGCTGAGCAGACGGGCCAGTCTTCCCAGCGTCCAAGGCCTGGCTGGACCCCCTAACTCATGCCTCATCCATCCATTCCCAGTGCTGATTCATTCCTGGGCTGCCATCTGAGGACGCCTCACCCCAGGGACCCAACACAGCCCTCAGGGTCCCCAGAGTTTCCCTGTGGACTGAGCCAGGTAGGGCTCCTGCCAGAGGGAGGCATCAAGTCTGGGAACCCTGAGACCTGACTTGGGAGCAGGACACACACACACACACACACACACACACTCCGCCCTGCCCCATCCAGGCCCCTGCAAGAGTGGAGCAGGCTGGTGTCCCTGCCCTGTTCTGCCTCATGAATCCATCCACAATACGTGCTGAGGGCCCTGGAGAGCCAGGCGTGGGTCAGTGGGATATGGCAGTGAACCTCACGGGGTTTAATTCTAGAGGAGAAAGAGACAGTCAACAGCCAAAGAGATAAATGAGTGATTGCACAGGACACTAGAAGGTGACGCGTGCCATCAGCAGGATGTCAGGAGTGCTGGGTGGGGCGCGGGGAGCAGCATCAAGTATGGTGGTCAGGGCAGCAGTCCTTGAGAAGGTGGGCCCTGAGCAAGAATGTGGAGGAGCGGAAGGCGTGCGCCTGCAGTTTGCCGTGAGCACTGCAGGGAAAGGCAAGGCTTGAGCAAGGCCCAGAGGTGGGCTCGTGCCTGGTGGACTTGAGAAACTTGGCAGGAGTCTGGTGTGGCTGGACAGAGAGCGGGGGAAAGAAGAGACACAGGCCGGGAGGCAGTGAGTGTGGAGCCAGACTGCAGGGCCTTGAAGGCCCTGCCCCTCACTTCCAGAGCCCCTCCGCTAAGCACCCCACTTAGCTGTTTGCTCACTGGGAGCCAGCAGCCATGCCAGTGGCTTTACAGAGGTGAACCCATCTAATTGTCCTAACAGCGCTCTGAGCTGGCACCCGTCATTAGCACCCCTATTTTCACCGCAGTGGGGAAACTGAGGTACAGAGAAGGAAGTGGCTCACATGGTGAGGCATGGAGCCAGGATCTGAAGCAAAACCCTGTTGTAGCCACGGCAGGGCCTCTCCCTGCTCGGTGTGCGTCAGTCGTCCTTCCAATCCCGCTCCAGAGCGCCAGGTGCACCCCTGGCCCCCGGCCCCAGCCCGTCGTGGGGGGCAGAGCTGGAGGGGCTGCGTCACTGCCCAACCCGCTGCCTTTCCCCCATTAGCGCAGAGCCAGCAGGACCTTCCAAAACCGCAGCCCCAGATAAGAGCACAATCGGAACCTGTTCTGCTTGCAGGCCTGGTGGGGGGAGTGCTGGGCCTTGGGTGGTGGGAAGTGGGGGGAAGCCACTGGCAGCACTCTGGGCCTGCTATCAGCAGCCCTGCCCAACCCCTTCCCCATTAGCCCCTTTGAAATTTACCCACCTTATCAGAGGTGCGAACTTGCTGAGGGAGGGCTGCTATGCCTTTGTGCCCTCGGCCTTCCGCCTGGCCTGGCCTCTGCCCAGGGGAGACTGTGGGGGGGGGCACATGCTGGGAAGAAGGACCTGGCCCTCGGACACAACAGGGGGCCCTCCTCTCACACACAGACCTGGGCTAAGAAAATGCTCTGCCTGGGTGCTCTCTCCCTCCCTGCCCTCAACACTGCACCCTCGCATTTAGCCTGCAGCACCCCCAACTCTCTCATCCTTTCATCCAGACTTCTTTTCCTACTCAGTGCCAGGCGGTCAGGCACAGCCTCCAACCCCTTCTCATGTTCCTGACTGGCTTTCCTCAGAAACCCAGGTTTGTTACAGCCTGAGGTCCTGACACACCTTCAGCAAATGTTTATTGAGCATCTACTACACACCAGGTACTGGGGCACAGCAGTGAACAGGACAAAACAATCTCGCTCCCCCACGGAGCTGGGGACAGAGGATAAATAAACACAAATAAGTAGGATATAGAGTGTGTCAGAAAGTGATAACTGCTGCTATGGGGCAAAAATGAAGCAGGGATGTAGGATAGGAAGTGTTGGAGCAATTTTAAGTGTGTGTGAGGGGAGTGAGGGGTTCAGAGAAAGCCTGCTTGAAAAGGTGCTATCTGAATCAAGACCTGGAGAATTGTAATGCTCTCCCTCTATGGGGTTACAATCACAAACATAGAAGGGGCGAGGCAGGAGGAAAATAGAGATCAACCAGTCCTACAAACTCCCTTTTTACTGAGGCTCAGAGAGGGCAGTGAAGTGCCTAAGGCCACACAGCACAATGGCAGCCAAGCTGAGCGGGAATTAGAGCCCAGCCAGGACCCTTCTCCCCATTCCTGCCGCCCCAGTCTGGGCACTGCCAGGGCCCTGGGCAGGACAGTCTGGCCATTCTTGGACAGCCGGGGCGGTGGGCTGAGCCTGGGAGGACACAGGCTCACAGCCACGCGACTCAGCCTTTTGCAGCCAAGAGCCCTACCAGGTCTTGCTTGGGCTGAGGGTCGGGGTGAAGGCCCTGCTTGGATGACGGCAGGGTGCACGCGTGTGGCATCGTGAGCTGGGCGGTCTGCCCTTACGCCCCCTGCCCAGTGTCCTGGTCCCCGGGGTCCCTCACCCACACCACGGGCTCTCCATCTGCCTCTGGATGTTTAGCTACCCCCGTGGCCTCACTTTGAGGGCATGCTCTTCAAGAAGAAGCCCTCAAAGAGCCTGCTGTCTCCTGGGAAGGGGTCAGTGGCCTGGGAGGAGAAAGTGGCCACTGTAGCCGCAGGCATGATGGCACGTGGAGTCCCGGGCTAAGACGGGCAGATCCTGGGGCCTGACTCGTGCCAGATTGGCTCTACGGAGACAGCTGTTGGATGGACCACCCCCTTTGGGCCCTGGGGTTGTGTGTGTGGGGTGTCCAAAGTATCTCAGGTCACTGTTTGTATTGAGCTGGAGAAGCCAGCGGCAGCTGGGCTGCTGGGGAAAGGCAGTCTGGAGACCAAGTTCAAATACCAGCCCTTCTGCCTTCTTGCCACCATGACCTTGGGCCCGCTTAGCCTCAGTTTCTCTCCTCAATGAAAGAAAGGATTCCTTCTTCAAAGGATGCCGTAGGAGCAAAGGACAGAACGTGGGAGAGCCTGGAACACAGCAGGGCTGGCAGGAGTGGACTTTCTCCCCTGTAGGGACTTGTCTCTCTCACCTAGACTGTGGCCAACGTTTAGGGAGCACTCAGCATGCGCCAAGCACGTTAGAGGCTTCTTTAAGGACCCCTGCTAATTGGATTAACCACATCCTGGTTAATGGCACGTACTCATGGCCCTCTCTAGATCTTTAATAATATAATGAACACTGTGAACCCACTGCCAACTCAGGATCAAGGTCACTACCAGCAAGACTATTAACTCTCTTATTTCTCACATCAATCCTATAGTTTAGCTTGAAATAGTCCCCATTTTATAGATGAGGAAATTGAGGCAGAATTGAGGTTCTGGGCATCTTCTCCACTGAATGATGCTGGAGACCCATTGAGTACCTTCTTCCCATTGACTTCCTGTTCTGGGCTCCAGAGCCCCGGATGACGATGTCCTCCCACGACCCCCACCCAGTCCTGACACGGTCTGTCAGCAGGGCCCATCTCCCCCAGCTCCACGCCCGGGGGAGCAGCAAGGCGCAGCCTGTCTACTCCAGTCCAGCTCTCACGAATGAGCCTGGTGCTCCCAACCACTGTCCTATTCCTCTTCCAGACGATGCCCAAACATACGTGAAAGAAAATGGTAAGTTAGTGAATGAATGAGGATGCTAGAAGAGGAAAGGGATATTAAAATAAAACAATACAAAGCATTTCTAAGAGCTGGGGGTAGGGAGGGGTGGGAGGTGGGCAAGGTGAGTCTCGTCGTTAAGATGCCCCTCTGCCAGCTGCCACACTCAGGGAGACTGTGTCCCTTTGGAGTGTGGATCGGGTCCTCAGATCCCGCTGCCTGCCCTGAGCCTGAGTCCTGCCCCCTCCCCCATGGCGCCTTCCTAGTTACAGCAGCAGCCACAGGCTTCCCAGAACCACCCTAAGCTGATTCAGCTAAAGCTGCCCCAGGGGCTGACTGTGGGCGGGACGCCCCTGCCCAGCCAGGAAGTATCGCTGCCCTTGCCTGCTGCCAGGAAGGGCCAGCTCCTGGCGTAGAGTTAGGGAGGATTTGGGGTCCAGGGCAGAGTCAGGATTAGGCTGAGATTGGGAAGTGCTGGGGCCTGGCCTTTCTCAGCAGCATCCAGATGCAAAGTTGGGTGAAGCGACTTTCTCATACATGTGGGTCTTGACTCGGATAGGGAGCTGGCCACTCTTGAGAATCTGCTAAAAGCTGTGAATCAACCCCCACAGAACACACACACACACACACACACACACACACAATTCCAGGGGCTCACAGACACCCTGAAGCCCCTCTATGAAACCCAGATTAAGAGTCCCTGTCGTGGACTGTGGGCAATGTGCAGGCAGGACATCGGATTCACCTCCAGCTCACAGCAAAACAGCTGGCATATAGTAGGTGCTTAATTTACGTTTATTTCCACAAATCAACAGATATGGACTTGTTGGATAAAGGAAAGGGCAGCTGGGGCTGGGCAGTGCATTGGGTCAGAGTCAGTCAGGGAAGAGAACGGAGGGCGAGGCAGGGCTGTCACTCCATTGCTTAGTCTTCCCATGGCTGCCCATTGCCCTCAGAGAAAGTGCAAGCAATTTGTGGGGCACAGGAGGCCCTGTGTGATCCTGCCCCAGTCGCCCACTATGCTTCAGCTCACAACCACATATGGCTGGTTCAGCCCTAGGAGCTGCCGGGAGCTCTCCCCCAACACTGAGCATTGACTGCATGTCACACTGTTCTCGACACTAAGGATACAAGTGTGTTCAGTGCCCTCGTGGGGCTGACAGTGGCTCTTGCTTCCAGAGTTTTCTACATGCCCTTGCACTTCATCTTCAGAATCTAGCATGGGTATCTTCTCCTCTAAGAAGCCTTTCCTGATTCTGCCGGTCCCGGGATCACAGCACATATCCCACCTTATCAAATAGTCCTTCTCCTTGTCTGTCTCCAGCTGGGAGTCCATAGAGACAGGGGCTTTGCCTTATGTGCTTAACATCATTGAACGCCAGTGCAGTGCCTAGCAAATAGCTGTGCATGAAATAAAGGGATGGACACATGGATGGATGGATGGATGGATGGATATGAATGGATGGGGATGGATGGATGGATGGGGATGGATGGATGGATATGAATGGATGGGGGTGGATGGATGGATATGAATGGATGGATGGATAGATGGGGATGGATGGGGATGGATGGATGGATATGAATGGATGGGGGTGGATGGATGGATATGAATGGATGGGGATGGATGGATGGATATGAGTGGATGGATGGATAGATGGGGATGGATGGATGGATGGATGGATATGAATGGATGGGGATGGATGGATGGATGGGGATGGATGGATGGATATGAATGGATGGGGATGGATGGATGGATGGATAGATAGATGGATGGATGGATATGAATGGATGGGGGTGGATGGATGGATATGAATGGATGGATGGATAGATGGGGATGGATGGGGATGGATGGATGGATGGATATGAATGGATGGGGGTGGATGGATGGATATGAATGGATGGGGATGGATGGATGGATGGATATGAATGGATGGGGGTGGATGGATGGATATGAATGGATGGGGATGGATGGATGGATATGAGTGGATGGATGGATAGATGGGGATGGATGGATGGATGGATGGATATGAATGGATGGGGATGGATGGATGGATGGGGTGGATAGATGGATATGAATGGATGGGGATGGATGGATGGATGGATAGATAGATGGATGGATGGATATGAATGGATGGGGGTGGATGGATGGATATGAATGGATGGATGGATAGATGGATGGGGATGGATGGATGGATGGATATGAATGGATGGGGGTGGATGGATGGATATGAATGGATGGGGATGGATGGATGGATATGAGTGGATGGATGGATAGATGGGGATGGATGGATGGATGGATGGATATGAATGGATGGGGATGGATGGATGGATGGATATGAATGGATGGGGGTGGATGGATGGATATGAATGGATGGATGGATAGATGGGGATGGATAGATGGATGGATGGATATGAATGGATGGGGATGGATGGATGGATGGATATGAATGGATGGGGGTGGATGGATGGATGGATGGATGGATATGAATGGATGGGGATGGATAGATGGATGGATGGATATGAATGGATGGGGATGGATGGATGGATGGATGGATGGATATGAATGGATGGGGGTGGATGGATGGATATGAATGGATGGATGGATAGATAGGGATGAATGGGGATGGATGGATGGATGGATATGAATGGATGGATGGATATGAATGGATGGGGATGGATATGAATGGATGGGGGTGGATGGATGGATGGATATGAATGGATGGGGATGGATATGAATGGATGGGGATGGATGGATGGATGGATGGACTTTGCTGGGGCTGAGAGTACCAACTAGGAAGTGAGAAGTGAATGGGGGCTGTGTTTAGAGGTAAGTCTGGGACTGCGTCGGGGGAGGACAGAGGGTGTGGGAAGGGTGCAGGCCAGGTTACCACCTCCTGGTTCCCATGTGAGACCTGATTGCCTTGGACAACAATGGCCACAGGTGTGTGGGAAAAAGAAGGATTGGGGGAGGGTTGACAAAAAATAGGATTTACTTCCTGGTCTGGGGTTTCTAGCCATTCCCACCCCACCCTGGGGCTCCAGTCAGAGGCACCCCGTTCTGCTGAAGTGACTCAAGCCCTGCCAAGTGGGGAGGGTTTTGGGAGAGGAGGGCAATACAGACCACCTGCCTCGGGCCCCTAGGGGTGAGGGACATTGAACTCTTACCTCCCGGGGTCTTGCTTGACTCTGTCACCAGCTCCAGGAGGGGTCTCAGACCTCCCTTGTGCTCAGACCTCAAGGGTGCCTCAGAGAGAATAAGGAGGCTGCCTGAGGTCACACAGCTGTCATGGCCTCTGCTGGCTTCATTCTCAGGCAGGGCCTGCCCAGCAGTGCCAAGCCAAGGAGGGGGCTTCTCTGAGGGTCCTCCCTCCCGATGGAGGCGGCAAGCCAAACCTGCCTCTGAGGGGCTCACCCCAGTCAGAGGTGAGCAGGGGCTTGGCCCAGCTGCCCACCGCTGGGACACTAGTGGGCAATGGGAGAGGACAGAGAGTGGGCGGGAAGGGATCCATTTCTCTCCTCTCCCTCCCATCCCAACCCTGGGACTGCCTCCTTCACCACTAAGGCTGCCCCTTTCCTTTGGCTGCCATCCTGGAGGAGGGGAAAGGAGAGGGGGAGAGAGAGAACAGAGGCTGGGGAGAAAATATCTCCTCAGATGTTCGGGGACTGCAAAAACAGGAGGGTGTGTGTCTGTGAACCCAGCATGCCTCTGCTCCCCAGAACTATGGATCTCAGAGCTAGAAGGAGTCTCCAGCTAAACTAGTCAAGTGATTCATTTTATAGGGATGTGGTGGAGACCCAGAGAGGGAAGGGACTTGCTCAAGGTCACACAGCATTATAACTGTTGAGCTTATGGAGTGTTTTCTGTGGTACAAGGCACTTTTCCATGTGCTTTACACATACTAACTCCTGAATCTTCCAAAAACCTTATGAGGTAGGTGTACTATTATAATGCCTATTGCACAGATGGAGACATTGAGGCACAGAGAGGTTAAGTAAGTTGCCCGAGGTCACACAGCTTTGCGAGTGGCAGAGCTGACCTGCTAGTCCAGGCAGCCTAACTCTAGGGCCTCATGCATAACCCCATGCTTTGTTGCCTCTTGTTTTAGTTACCAATAGTCTTGGTCTTTCCTTGGCTTCTGCCTGCTGTGTGACTTTAATTCAGTCTCACATGGTCTCTGTGCCTTTATACTAATAAATATATTACTATTTGCATTTACTGAATGCTTTCTGTGGTATCGGCACTGTGAATGAATGCCTTTTCTACGTAACATCGTTTAATTCTCATAATAATTCTGTGGGGTAGGTATCATAACCTCCATTTACAGGTGAGGAAACAGAGGCCCAAAGAGGTTAATTAACTTGCCCAGGGACACACAGCTAATTAAAAACAGCCAGGATGCAAAGCCAGCCAAGCCTAAGCTCTGATCATGACTTTGTCCTGCCTGTACATGGGCCAGGCTGGGTGAGTGGCCAGAGTCAGTGAGTCCCAGGGGGATCATTCTATCCAGCCCCTCCTTCCACCTCTGGAGGCCTCTTGCTATGTGCGCCCTTCACTGGACCCATAAGCCCCCAGGAGCTGCCCTACCCCCTGCTGATGACCTTTGCCCCCTTCTGCCACCGGACGCCACTCCTGCATCACATCGAGGAAGGCAGGATCCCCGCACCCAGTCTGGGACACAGTTGGCAGCAGCTGCAGGAAGCAGGACCCACCCAGCACCTCAGGTGTCACTCTGCGCAGGCTAGGGTACTGAGACCAGCTTCCCAGCGTGAACAGGACAGGGGTAGACAGGAAGGACTCCAGGGGCAGGAAGAGGGGGCAGTTGCGGGGGTCTGAGAGGCTGGCATGGCGTCGTGGCAGAGGCGGCTGGGAGCCAGGCCTTGAGGGGTGGGCTGGGGCTTGGAGGGCACACACATGTGTTCAGCTTTCTGAGGTGGCGCTGTGCTCGGCGTTTCTCACTGGTGAGGTGGGGTGGGTGGGGTGGACAGACAACTTATGAGACCTCGGGCGAGTCCCCTCACATCCCTGGGCCTCACCGCGGACCTCATCATTGTGCTGAGGTGAGGATTAACCTCTGTAACACATGGAAAGTGGAGAACACATGGTAAGTGCTGTGAGCAGGGCCTTGGATCACCCGCTGGGTCCTCACAACAACCCCGTGTGAGGGTCTACTCTTAGACCCATTTCAGAGATAAACAAACTGAGGCAGAGCAGGGGTGAGGTGACAGCAGCAGAGCTGATTAGAGCGAGGGCCTAACCAGGCATCCCAGAGTGTTTGAGGCAGGGGTGGGTGGGAAGTCTGGGAGCCAGAGGGGAGCTGAGGCTGGAGTCCCTCTCTTCATACCCCTCAAAGTGGGTGGCTCACGGGCCTGGACTAGGAGTCTTAAGACCCAGTTCTAGTCCTAGCTCTGCCTCTGACTTGCTGGGCAACCTCCACAAGTTCCTTTCCCTTTCTGGGCCTGTTTATTCTTCTGAAAGTCGAGAGGTTGAATTAGACAGTCTGTCTTCTTGCCCCTCCTGTCCTCTCATTGTGGGGTGGGATACCCATCTGCCCATCACTGAATGACTCCACTGCTGTCCCCAACATTATCATATTGATTGGGCAGGCTCCTTCCATATGTTGTCTCATATCTCCACACACTGCGGCTGTGAGGAAGCTCTCGTTTCCGATTTACAGATGAGGAAACAGGCCCAGAGAAGATAAATGGGTGACCAACGCCTCACAGAGAGTAGGTGAGTGGGCAAAAGGAGAAGCCAGACTCTCCATGACCCTGCCTCCCCTCTCAGGGTGGGCAGTCACCTGGCCCAGTGGTGACCATGACTGGCTTGTCCTCTAGCCCAACAGACTTGGGGGACGGAGGTTTCAGGACAAAGTGCCTTCACTCAGGCTGCCAGTAGCCACACGTGGCCTGGGCTGCTCAGGCCTCGGGGATCCTAGGAGCTGCTGCAGAATCACCTTTCCATGGTCCGGGCTTTTCACATGCAGGGGCTGGCAGCGTGCCTCGCTGTGAGTCCCAGCTGCTGCTCCATCCGCGAGCTTTCCTGGGTGCCTTGGTGCAGTGCGAGCTCTGCCCCCTGGGAGTCCCTTTCTCCCGAGGTAGGTGAGAAGAGTAATAAGACCTTGGGGCGGCCGGTTGGCTCAGTTGGTTAGAGCGCATTGCCCTTAACAACAAGGTTGCCGGTTCAATTCCCGCATGGGCCAGTGAGCTGCAGCCTCCACAAGTAGACTGAAACAACTACTTGACTTGGAGTTGATGGGTCCTGGAAAAACACACTTCAAATAAATATAAGTTCAGGGAAAAAAAAACACGGAAGAGTAATAAGACCATGCACACACCCTCGCGGTTCTCAGCACTTTTACACATATTAACTGTTTAAGCTGCATGCCCATCCTATGAGGTGGGCACTACTATGATCAAACTCATTTTACAGATGAGGAAACTGAGGCCGAGGAGAGGTCACATTACCCCCCAGGTAGCACAGGTGGCAAGTGCAGAGTGAGGACTTGAACCCTGGCAGCTTGGCCGAGAACCACTGCGCTCTACTCCTTCCCAACACACAGGAAACTAAGGAAAACAATAGTGGACAATCTGTACTTAAGAATTTAACTGTACAGGACAGACTGTGCCCGAGGGAAGCTGAATGGGAAGGGAGATCAAAGTTTCAGAGAAGAAAGCCTGGGCCCTGGTGAGTGAGGTGTTGACAGGCGTGGGTCAGAGCTGAGGAACAGCTCTCCTGGTAATGGTGTTTGACCATTCCGGGGGCCGGTCGCATGGGTGCCAGGCCTTTACCCAGCCCACCTCCCAGCCCCACACCAACCCTGCCACTCCTACTGCACAGATGGGAAAACCAAGGCCCAAGCACTGCCCACCAGGGCCCTGAGAAGAAGGGTGGGGGTATCAGGCTGATGGGTTGAGGCCTGGGGCCAGCGGGAGGGGTCGGGGGCCCTGTTTGCCTGGCCTGGGATCTTCCCTCTCCGGGCCTGCTGTCCCGGCCTATGGGGAAGGACCACCCGTCCTTGTCCCCTGGCCGCCTCTCAGGTGTCCTGAGCCTGTTCACACAGCTCCCTGCCCTGGCCTGCCTTCTGGTTGGCTCCTCCTCCCCCTTACCAGAAGCAGCAGGCCGTAGCCCTGGTCCTGAACTGCTGCCCTCACTTGGCCTCAGGCATGAGGCATCCTGAAGGGGAACTGCTGGTGAGGGCTCCAGCAGGGTGTGGCCTCCTGGGAGGGGCTGTTTGTTCCTGGGCGGCTCAGGTTTGGGGATGGCTTTATGGTGCCATCTGGAAGATGTGACACGGGCGGGCCTAACTGGCACAGAACCAGGGCAGGGAAGGGGGCACTGGGGCACCGTGGGGAGCTGCCCCCAGCTGCTGACTGGCCCTGAGAGGAGAGCGGAGGCCTCAGGGAGTCTTGAGCTCAGCGAGGTCTGACAAAGACCCTGTGAGTTGGAATCTAACCCCATTTCATGGGTGGGGACACTGAGGCCCAGCGGATCAGCAGACTGCCCAAGGTCACCCCTGGCCAAGTGTGAGCGACACTGGAGCCCCGTCCTACCTGCCTCTCAGGATGGCACACAGGTGCTGGGCACCAAGGGCAGGTCTGGAACCAGAGGACCTGGCCCAGATACTCCGAAACCTTTGGCAAGGGTCCCCACCTCCTTAGGACTCAGTTTCCTATACTGTAAAATGGGGCTAATATGCAGCTCCCAGGTGGATCGATGGGGAACAGCTAAGGCAGTATTTGTGAGTACTGTCAGAAGGCTAAGAGGACAGCAGTCCAGGGACGGGACGCACATGGGTGTGTGCTGTTATCATGCTGGTTCATAGCTGAGGGCCGCACAGTGCTCACCGCTACAGCTGGATGAAGTCCCAGCCTGCCATCCACGACCCTGGACCACAGGAGACACCTCTGCCCCTTCCCTGGGCCACTGCTCCTTCCTTTCCCTCCGGGGGAGTTTGACCAAGTTTATCTCCTCTCTCTGACCCTCAGGCTCCTCCTACGTCAGGGGTGGGGGCGATAACATTCCCTGCAGAGGGTCCATGGGAGGCTGGAGGGAGCCCCCGGATGAGGAAATGCATCACACGTACACACAAGGTATTGTTTGTTACTCAGTAACAGCCCCCAAACCGTAAGCAGTAGCAATCCCTCGCTCCTCAGTGAAAAGGGGTGATTTGATCTTCCCAAGGGCCTCAGAGACAACGTCTGGGGTAGCAGGACTTGCAGAAAGGGACACTTGGGGGAACCAGCCTGGTCCCCTTCCTTCCCGAGCACCTGAGGCAGCTTCCTCCATGGAGAAGGGTGCTCCGGGCTTAGTGACTCTGCCCTGGGGATGAAAGTTACTTCTCTCACATGGGCGGTTTGGGGGTAGGACTGGCTTCCCCTCTAAGCCCAGTGAGCTTCTGGGAGGGTCTTTCCGGGGGTGTGAGGGTCGGGTGGGGGAGGAGCCCTGCCTCCTTTGTCAAGACTCCTGGAGCCCACCATTCATCCTTCTGCACCCCGGGACCACACCTGCTCCAGAGGACCACTTAGGGGGCCACGGTCTCAGACCTTCAGCGTTTGCTGGGTGTGTGGGCCCAGCAGCTCCTCGGAATGGCCTCAGTACTGGCACAGGACCCCTTACCCACACTCCGCTCTGATTTTTTATGTCCCTTCTCCAGGCCTGGGCCCACCCCTGGGCTGAAGAGCCCAGCACCTAACACCTGCCCTGGGCCTTCCATCTGGGGCTGTGTTATCACCACCTGCCCCTCAAGGGTCTACAGCCTTTGGATTCTGGGCCACTTTCCTGAGAGGGGTTAGCACACATTTACTGAGTGCCTACGGTGTACCTGGTGCTTCCTGACCACCTGGTTAATCTCTATTGCCTTTCCTTGATCGATTTTCTTGGCACTGAGAGAAGCCTGAAATGATCTTCAGGTTTTGATCTGTGTGATGACCTTCTCTCCTCAACAGAATATCAGCTCCTTGGAGGCAGGAACTGGACCTGGCTTGTCCACTGCTGTGTGTCCAGCTCTGGTCCCTGCTGAGATGGGGAGTGGGGAGGCCCTGCCCCTCCCTCTGATGGACACCCTAGGCTGCTATTCTGTGTTCTTACAATTAACTCCAGAAACCCTGGGGGATTTCTGTTACCTGTGACCCCAAGAGATTCAGAAAACGTGCTGTGGGCTCCTTATCAAAGAATAGATGGGTGGGAGTGAGGGGAGAGGGGACACACAGTTGGAAGGAACAGCGTACGTTTTGTCAGAAACAGAGAGGGAAAACTGCAGGACACGTAGAGGGAAAAGAGCGTGCGTTGTTGTCTCCTCAATATCCATTCTCTCCTTATTTCTTACTAATGGAATCCCATTTTTCTTGGATGAAATAATTCCAGCATTCCTTACAGACAGAAGGAACAGTTAACCAAGTTCTGTCCAATGGGCTATACATGAGGTTGTTCGGTACAGATTTCAGGACAGTTCCTTAAAAAGGGGACTAATTCATTCTTTCCTCCTTTCTACCTGAAACTGGGATGTGATGACTGGAGCTGTGGTAGCTACACCGTGACCACGAGGAGCTCATGAGGATGGAAGCCAGATCTAATGAGTAAGCCATAGTTAATGAGTAAAAAAGTAAATCCTTGCCTTGTTTGAGCCACTGTCTTTCAGGAATATGTTACTTGTAGCTGAATGCAATTCCTAAATGACTCAAGAGGGTCTGTTAATATCTCCTTTACTAGCTCCTTCTTTGTCTAGATGATCTTGGGGAAAATTTCCCTTAAGGAGGCCTTTGAGAAGCAAGGGGGATGAAGGACAGGGGAACAGGGCCTAGATGTGGAGCCAACCCTGGGAGGAGGTCAGGGGTACCCAGGTCCTCTAGAGTTACCCGGCCTGGGAGTGCCCAGGGAGGGTGGAGTCTGAAGGGACCCTAGATTCAGCTCTCATCTACTTACTGTTTGCTCAACAATAAATTAGCAGATAAACATATGACATGCGAGGCACATACAAATCCCCAGTAACACCACCCCATTCTCCCAGATACACATAGCGAATACTTGACAATGCTCTACTATGTGGAACTGTGCCAGGGTCGCCCCTCCCGCCCCTCCCCCCCGGCCACTGCATCTGAAGTACCAGGGTCCTGAGCGGAGGCCGTGGCCAGCGCTGGAGTGAGGAGGCTGGCCAGCGGCACTGCTTTGGAACTCTCCCAGGCCCTGGGACCAGACCTGGGGGTGATCATACATGCTCCTCCGCTGGTAAGGGCAGGCCCTGGAGGACACAGAGAGTGACCCAGGACAGGGCAGCTCATTATGTAAGCCTCCCATCAGGTGGGTGAAGACACAGAGCCCAGAGGGGGCAGTGGTTTCACCAGTCACACAGCACTAAGGACGGGGCAGGTGCCAGAATCTGCATTTCTCACAATCCACAACCGGCATCTAAATACATGTGCACCTGTTTTGTTATGGCCATTCTCCTGGCCAGGCATGCTTTTCTCCCAGGTCTCCACAATGATCCCTCCCTCAGCTGCTCCACAGCTTTCCTCAAATGCCACCTTCTCAGTGGGAACTCCCCGACCTCCTCAAATTCCACTTCGCCTTTCCTTCCTGCTTCCCTCCTGTGAGTCCACATCCCTTTTAATCTCCCGGCACACCATACATCTCACTGTATGTCAGCTCCACGGTGCAGGGACACTTTTGGTCTGTTTCACTGTTACATCCTCAGCACCTAGGAGAAGGTGAGGAACAAGGTAGGTAAGTGTTCAATACATAGTTATAAACAGAATGAATGAATGAACGAACGAATGAATGTCAAGCTTTACCAAAGTGCTTCTGCTGATGGAGGCATGATGAAAATGCGTGAATGGCTTCTAGTGCACAAATGTCCCCACATGCGACCACTGGACACACTATGCCCCAGGGCAGGACCCTGAGCTCACGGTCACGCCCTTTTAAGAGCAGGGCAGATTGAAAACAAAGCTTAAATTGTCTCTGCTGCTTTCTTCATAAAAAACATAAACTAGGCCCTTCCATCTTTGTGCTCATGGCCCTCTATTAATGTGAGGGTGTGCGCGTGTGTTTTAATGGGTATTTATTTATGCAATGTAGTGGTCTGGAGTCAGAGAACTCCCCGTCTGGCCACTTGTTAGTATGTGACTGTGGGTCTGAGCCTCAGTTTTCTCGTCTCTTAAGTGGGAACAATAACAGTGCTTACCTTAACAGAATATTGGCTCCTCTTGTGGGGGCTGTTGATTGGGAAGGCACCTGGGAGCTGCTGGGGTGCTGGAGACGTTCTAGATCTTGACTTGGGTGATGGTTACACGAGGTGCCTCAAGCTGCACCCCTAAGTTTTGTGTTCCTTACTGTATGTAAAGTATAATCAGTAACATAGAAAAAATAGTTTCGTACTTACTTCCAAAGGTGGTTGTGAGGAGGGAACAGAAAGAATCTCAAATGTGCCTGACTTACAGAGAACACTGTAACAAGTATCAACAATTACTAAGTACGAACGTGTGCATAGGTGTGGGCACATATGTGTGCTGGTGTAAGATCACATGACCCTGAGGGGGTGGTGGTGTCTGTGGATGAACTAAGGTACTAAGTGGGCACCTGTGTCAGCACATGGGTGCACGTGTGACGTGTGAACACACAGCTGTGTGTGAGCAGTGCACGGAACGGCACACGTTACGTGTGTGCATGCACGTACAGGTACACAGAGGGCTCAGCTGTGCTCCTCACACAGGGAAGGCGGCTGGTGGGCACAGGGCCTGCTCCCCGACACCCCCCCCCCAGGGGGGGACAGGAGACTGAAGGCCTGGCTGACTGCTCCCAGCGCCCCTCCCCTTCCCACAGCTGTAACTTCTCAAAGATGCAAATTCCTCTTCACTCAATGCAAATGAGGCCCCAGAGCCAAGGCTGCCTCCCCGAGGCCCAACCACCGCCAAGATGATCACGATGGACGGACGGGGTCCCCTCCGGCCAGCGGCCTGGCTTGGGGTATGGCAGTTGGAGCCAGTTCCTGTTTCCCAACCACTGATTCTGTCTCTCTCCTGGGGAACCTTGGCCCTCTCCCTGCTGGCACAGGTGTCCCACAGACAGCCTGGGCTGGGCGTGGTCCTCACCGGCTGTGGGACTCTAGGGAAGGCCATGTCCTCTCTGGAGGAGCTCTAAGGTCCTTCCTGGTCTCATGTTTGGGATGCCCTGAATGGTCCCTGGCCCCGACCCACGGCACTGGAGAGGCCTGGCTCTCCCAGGCCGTCCTGTGTGGCACTTTCGCTGTGGGCCTCACTCACAGAACCCTTAGCCGATGCAATTGCCCACCACTGCTCACGTTTCCCCTCGCCAAGGTTCTGTCTCCCCAGCAGGGACGCGTTTCCATCAGCCCTGGATCACCCACATAGGGGAGGGGGAGGCAGTGGCTCAACACATACATAAGCTGCCCTCCTGACCCGTCTTGGTAACAACTGCCCCAAACCCACCAGCTCTCTGTGGGCACCCCCAACCCCAAGCCTTCACCCCCATAGCCCCTGGTGCTCAACTATCAGCAAGCCAGGATACGTGGGAGAGAACTAAATGAAGGAAACAGCATGAAAGTAAGAGCTGGAGAGGCTCGGAGGCTTTGGGTGCCATGTGACATCAGCAAATGCCACCCTGGGGCCCAACTGTGGCCCGGCCTCCATCCTGGCCCTGTTCTGATAAGGGTCCTGTGGGCACATACAAACAAACATGTCAGCCCCAGCGCTCTGCCCTCGGAAGTGAACCACAGTGGCCAAACCAGTTCCCAGACAGAGGTCCCTGGGCTCATTCTCAATCTCAGGTACACCTGTGACCTCCCCACCCATCGTCTCTCCAGGAGCCCTGCCACCGTCTGGGGTCTGAGCTCAGCTGGGCAGTGTCCACCCCGGAAATCAGGCCAGTCCAGCACAAGCCAGTCTGTCCTACTAGTCTCCCCCTGTTTCTCCCACGCATCTGTTCCTTTTTCATCCAGCAAACGAGTATTAAGGGCCTGCTGTATGCAGCTGCTGGGCACAACCCCCTCCTCTTACAGCCTCTTCTTAGAGGAAATCAGCATCTCCTAGACTCTTCCAGATGGTCGTTTCCTGTATCTCAACTGCCACCCCAGAACAAGAAATACAAGAATTTGCTGGAAATAAGGGCTGTGGTGCAGGAAGAGACTCCTGTATGGGCCACAGTTTTTGGACTCTGTCTCCCAAGTGCCCAACATCCCAGCCCCTCTCGTCAGGAGCCCAGACGCCAACATCTGGCAGATCCCAAAAACTAACAGTGGTCACCATACGTGGGACATTTACCACGTGCCAGGTCCAGGTGTATGATACTAACCTTCTATGGTGAGTTTTAATTCCCATACCTCTGACGGACGTGTCCTCATTTATAGATTAGGACACTGAGGTTTCCAAGTGTTTAAATAAACTGACTACCGTGTTTCCCCAAAAATAAGACCTAGCCTGACAATCAGCTCTAATGCATCTTTTGGAGCAAAAATTAACATGAGACCTGGTCTTATATTAAAAGACAGGCTCTTACATTATAGTAAAATAAGACCGGGTCTTATATTAATTTTTGCTCCGAAAGATGCATTAGAGCTGATTGTCTGACTAGGTCTTATTTTCAGGAAAACAGGGTAGTCACATGGCGGACAAGCAGTAGAGCCTAGATTCAAACCCAAGCTTGCCTACCTGGAGTGGAGAGCAGAGGCAACAATTGGCCTTGAGGAGTGAGGGTCTGGAAAACATACTTGCAGGGGGAGCCAGGCCTGGGCCACGTGGTGCCCTCTGCTGGCCTTGGGCCCACCCTGCACCAGCTCTGAGGTGGCCACTCTCAGCACCCCCAAGGGACTCAGCACCCCCAAGGGACGACTCTTACACTCCATGCATTGTACCTCTCACCTACCGCGTGGCCCAGAGCAGCGGTACCCTGAAAAGGCATTCCTCAGCTCAGCTGCAATCCCCTCCTGGCCCTTGCTGTCTCAGTGCTGTGTGTCCCCATGCGCGCCATGGCGTGGGGGCTTGGCTTCTCAGCGGCTAGGAGCAGTGACACCCCAGCCTTTCAGGAATCTTGGGTGTCCTGGTTGCTGACCAGGGCTGGGCACTGGATGCAGGCAAGCATGGCCTCCAGTCCAACCCAGCGCCCCTCTCCTCTCAGCCTTGTCTTTCTTCCCACAGCCCAGCAGGAGGAATTCATGGAACTTGGCTCCAGGGCCCTAGACTGTCCTTGCAGGGACAGGACTACGGGAACTAAGCTACAACCTCCTACAACCTCCGGGGGCCCTGGCTTCACGCCTCCATGCCCTGGGCCTGGTTCCTGGGTGGGGATCACCCCAGGCTTGCACACCATCTAGCTCCTCGTCCACTCCGTCCCATGTGCAGGAGTGACCAATAGGGGCAGGGCTGGGACACAAGGTCTAGAGACAAGACAGGGAGGGTCTAGAGACAAGACAGGGAGTGTCAGGACACAAGGCAACTGCAGCCTTCAGAGCTGCGTCTGAGAAGGGGTCTTCTTGGTCGGAGAGCATCTCAGAGGGCGCTGGGCCAACCAGCAGGCTTTGAGCGTGTGACAGATGGAGTCAAACTCACTGACACGCAGCTCTACGAGGGCAGGCGTTTTGTCTTCGATAGCATCTATAACCAAGGCTTTCAATTCTTTCTCATAGCTGATGACTCCCACAGTGTCACCTGTCCCAAGCTCCCCGCTGAACTGCAGACTGTACATCCACCTGCAGGCCCTACACCCCCAAGGATGCCTACCAGGCACCCAAGCCGATTCCTGACTTCCGCCCAAGCCAGCTCTCACGTGGTCCTTAGGTAACAGTGACGCCTGCATCCAGTGAGTAGATTCTAACTGTTCAGGCCCTCATCTCAGGACTCGTCCCCTCCGCACACTACGTCTATTAGCAAACACTGTTGGCTCAACTTTCACAATGTTTTGATGTAAGCACTTGTCACCAGTGCCACGGACACCAGCCAGCAAACACTAGGCCTCCCTCATCCCCCCCAGTTTGTTCTCAGCATAGCACCACCCAGAGAGATCTTTTAGGGATGTTGGGTATGTCCCGCCCTAAGCTCATGCACACCCTTTAATGGCTCTCTTCTGGCCGGAGTGAAAGCCAAAGCCATGTCAGTCACTTTAGGGCCCACACGACCTGACCCCTCACCTCTCACACCTCCTCTCCTCCTCTTCTCACTCACCCTGCACAGCCGTGCTCCCAGAGCAGGGCCTTTGCATGTGCTCTTCTCTGCCTGGAACGGGCGACCGGCCCGACTAGAATGCCAGCTCTACGAGGGCAGGCGTTTTTGTCTTTTGCTTACTGCTGTATCTCCAGGACCTACAATAGTGCTGGCGCGTAAGTGATGTCCAATAAACAAGCGAGTCAATACAGTACAAAGGGACAAGGGCAGCAGAGCTCTCCCAGACGGGTCTGCGCAGTAACCAGGAGGCCCCTTCTCGACCTCCTCCACCTCCAGACGCACAGCAACGGGACCTCCGGGAAGGAATATTCCTCCAAGAGCCGCTCGTCTCCTTTCAGTGACTCTATACCACCTCTCCCATCTTCCTGCAGGCCCTTCCATGGTTCCTTTCACATCTCTCCGTCAGGTCTCAGCTTAAGGGTCGCTTCCTCAGAGGAGCTTCCCAGAGTCCCTAAGCTAAGGGTGCTTACTCCATGTGCCCCAGCACCTCCGTTTTCCTGACACTTAAGGAGTTACTCATTCACCAACCAAGCACCCGCTGTCAAAGGCCTCAGGTGGGAGGCTGTGAGGATTAAAGGTTTATATAAATATTGAACAGGAGTTGGTCAGTTAAGTCAGCCAATATTACCGTAATTACAGTGGACAAACATTTGCTGTGACAGAAAAGTAGCATACTAAAAATAATGTGTAAGCCAGAAATCACAGCCCTGGGTAAACCCCAGGAAATGCTGGGGAACCCACGTTTGAAAGTTACTGTTCAAACATGGCTGTAGCTCCCTCAGTGGCCGGGCCAACAGCCCTGGCAGACGGGGTGCTGCCAACCCCTCCCGGCCGTCTCCGACTGTCCTCGTCGGCTCGTCAGAAATGAAGCCTCTTGCCCTCTCAAGATTTACTAACCCAGAATCTGTATTTGAAGACATGCCAGTCAGTCAGAGAAGCACTGCCCCAGATCACAGCATGTCAGAACTGAGGGTATGTAAATCCATGAATTCCAAGTCCTGCTTTCTAAACCTGTACATCCTGCTGGGCAGAGCGGTCACCTGAAACCCATCAGTCAGAATGTCAGAATCCATTCTCCGGACACGGACCCCCAAACTCACACACATTCTCCCGCCCCAAAGCCTGCTCCCCGCCCCACCCGTTTCGAAATAAAGCGTTGCCACGAGTGCCCCAGGTCCCCGAGTGCCTGTTCCCTTGGCCGCCAGTCAGGGCTGGACACCAGGTGGTGTCTGGGAAAGTGGCCGGGTCACAGCACCCAGCTGAGGGAGAGGCTTTCTTGAGAACAGGGTGGGAGGCACCCAGGTACAACCTGAGCTGGGGGAGGGAGGTGGCCTGAGAGGACCTGTTTGCTCTGCCACGAGGGCTGGGCTCGGACCACACCATGGCGATGCCTCCCCCTCCCCCACCCCTTACCCCCCAGACAAAAGCTGGGCTGAGAGCCCCTACCCTGTCACCCAGCCCCCGTGGGAATGGCGTGGGCCAGGAGCTACCATCAAACCTGCTCCCTTCTCCCAGGGCCTGGTGACTTCTTGACAGGTTACAGCCCCAAAGATAAACAGATTCTGCCAAGCAAATAACTGTCCGGCAGCAGGGGTGTTGGAGAAGGCCTGGGAGTGGGTCTGAGCTGCCAGAAGACCCAGGTGACAGGGTGGGGGCGCCTCTCCTGCAGAGAACAAACAGCCCTGGGCACCTGGAAGGAAGCAGGATGTAGGTGCATTGTCTGGCGCTGGGGGGGGGGGCGGCAAGAGAGCTCCCCCAGGGGTCTCTGGGCCAGTCTCCCAGCTCCCTCACACTGGGCTCTGTATCAGGCTATACACAGAAAAAGGAGTCTTGCATTCAGGCCCTTGGGGCAGGTACCAGTCTTCTGGTGCGTCCACTTGTCTCATGCAATCTGTGGCCACAGGTCCCCTCACTGAGTCGGCTACAGGGAGGGAGATGGCCAGGGGATCCCCCACCCCCACTTCCCACCCCCTAGATACACGGCTCACAGCCAGGTCCACCACCACTTAGAACACACGGCTCTGCCAGCCAGGGTGAAGACCAGTCTGGGGATCTGCACTTTAAGCGAAAACAATGCCAGCGTCTACAAGGTGAGGGCACAGGTCCACGCCTGCAAGCCCCAAGCAGCTGCCTCCCCTCTGATGTCACCTTCCTGCCAACGCAGAGGGGTGAGGACATGGCAGGACAAACGAGTTCTGAGCTCTTAAGAGCTCCAGACGTGCAGGACTGGATCCAGTGACCCCACCACTGGCTGTCGTATTTGTCGATTAAGTTTCCTTCATGCTCTGTGATGACCACTGTGTAGCCCGCCTCTTGGCCAAGGTCTCAGGCCTGTGTCACGTAAGTACTGTGGTGGGCTCCAAGCGTGTTTGCCAGTTGCCTGGAGAGTGGTTTCTTCCTGACTCTGAGGATCCCAGACCAGCCCCCGACACTTACCTAATCCCTACTATGCCAGAAGGGGGCCTAGAGCACCCAGGAACTATACGCACCCATGGGAAACCCTCTCCTAATTCCAGGGTGCCGGGGCCCACATGGGACTGAGAAGGGCTCCCCCGGAACTCAGCCTCGCCTGCTTTCCCAGCAGGAAATGCCCACGATACTACGTACGCCTCCTGTACTGCGCACTGGCCCCAGTAAACGCCCCAACGGTGCTGGATGGTTCCTCAACAGTAACTTCTTCTGGGCCGGGACAGGGCAGTGCCAACAGATGCAGGGACCCTGGGGACCTGCGGGCACTGGAAGCAGCTTCCTCACCTCTCTGGTCAGTAGGAGCCAGGGAGGGCAGCAGACCTAATTACACCCCCAGGACTGAGTTCCCATCTGCAAATGGAAGCGACACAGAAACCAAACAGTGCACATGAGGGCGCCACCTGAGGGGCCAAGCAGACACACAGGGGGTTGAGGGCGCAAGAAAACTCACCGACACACGTGCGAAGGTTTTTGTGTGTGTGTGTTAATTTAATCATACAAATATTCATTTATACAGTAAGGAAAAACCTCCTCATCTTCATCTCCTCCCAGGCACCACGAGGCGCCCCCACAATCACCCACCAGCTTGCTCACACACCACTGGTCAGGTGGAGGGGCAGCCACTGCAGCCCAGCACTCACCCAGGGAAACAAGGACAGGCAGGGCAGGGTGCAGTGGGGATCCGCTTGCTTTCCTGAGCCCTGGCAACCCCATCATCCTCTCCTGCTGGGGCTGACTGAATTTGGGGAGCTGTTTGTTCTCACACCCACTTCCGACCCCGGCCACCCTCAGGCCACACCAGCTGTCCTGGGGAAGTTCTTTCCAGGTTGGAAGTGCCTTTGCTGGACTTCACATATAGCCAGTCCTTACTGAGGGAGAGAAGGCTGTTTCTTGTAGAAAAATGCCCCAAATTCAACTGTCCCCATGACGAAAAGAAAAAGAAGGCATGCACGCGTGCACACACACCCACACACACCTCACTCCGTGCACACAGAGAGGCTCTTCCCAGGCGGAGCCTCTGCCTCCTACCCAGCACTCAGGCCCCTAAGGAGGGCGCCTGCCTGACCTCAGGGGTACGACACTGCTGGTCCTGCCAGAGACAGCCTGCCGTGTGGCGAGGAACAGCAGAAGCTCCTGGGGCTGAGGGTGGCCTCGGGCACCCCACCAGCAGGTGAGAGGGCTCCAAGCACGTCAGAGACCAAACGAATGGGCTGACAGGCCCCTGGGCGTGGGGAGCCGTGGACCCCGGCCCCTACTCCCTGGCCTCTGCAAGGAGCTCACCTCTCCAAGGACGTGTATGGACATGGTTTGTGCTTGGGAGGAAGCCAACGTGCGTGGGACAGTTACTTTGACGGGCCAGGCTGCCCACAAGCAAGAGGAGCAGGACGCCTCCGGCAGGAATGGCGGCAGGAAGCCCCTCCTGGGAAAGAGGGAAGGGGCCCGGAGCGTAGGGAAGATGAGGAAGCCAGGAAACCAGGGGCTGGAAGCCTCCCACGATCCTGCCAGTGGCAGGTGGAGATGTGCTGCTCTGAGGGCTACCAGGCCAGGAGAATGCTGGGCACGGAGGGCTCCAGGTGCTGGTGTCCCAGGAGGTTGGCACCAACAGGAGCGGCAGCCTGGGCCTAACAGGGCCCTCAGACAAAAAGCCATCGTGAGCTCCTGGCTTGGGTGGTGGCTGGGGCACCCAACAGGGAGTCCAGTCGGCTCTGCTCAGGAATGGGACACTCTTCGTGTGCATAGAAGAGGGTGCTCCAGTGTGAGCCCTAGTCCAGCCCCAGACCTAGACGCACTACCGTCCTCAGCAGGCCAGCTCCACTGTCCCCCAGAGCTTCTCCAGTGGACCAAAATTTATTCCCCGTTTTATTTGGGGGGAGGGGAGGAGGCAAAGGGTCATTTCATACAAGCTTTTCTCCCACAATCAAGCTTTAAAAACAAACAGTCTCAGAAGAGGATGAGGAGGAACAAACAACACACATTTTTGGAACTCAGACACCCAGACAGAGACAGACGGCAGGCAGACCCTCACCCACACCCAGGCTCTAGGACCCCACGCAGCCACTCCTCACCTGGTCTCACACCCCTGGGGTGGGAGGGGGGTGGCAACAGGCAGGCAATCTAGATCCATATCCCCGGCTGTCAAATCAACCAAGACCTGTCAAATCAACCAAGACTCGAGGGAAAGAGGGGGTGAGAAGAGAAGAGGGACTTTGCATATTCTTGTATCTTTGGCAGACAGCTGTTCTAGCCTGGTTCAAGCTTCCCATGGAGGTACCCACGCCTCAGCCTGCTAGGAGTCCACAGGCTGCCCCTGGGGCCACCTGCCGAAGACAGCAGCCAGCCAGCCAACGCGCCTCTGCTCTGGCTGGGCTGCCCCTCGCCCCCTGCCCCCCAATAACCAGGCGTCCTGCTCAAGGCAGGGGTTCTCTCATTTCCATCAAACTGTGGTCTCCACGATCAGTCAGTAACTGCAGCCCTTCCCACGGCAAATTCCCCATTTCTGGCTGTCTTTTCATACTCCGACAGCTCAGCCTCCACTAACGGGCTGTGAAAACACCACACAAGACAATTGAGAGGAAACACAAGGAAGCATGGACGCCTTCACACTTCCGGCTGCACACTCGCTGGTGAGCTGCACCAGCACCCGTGTGTGTGTGCACGTGGCACATGCATACACGCAGCACGAGCCACTGCTCCCAGAGTGAACAGGGAGCCACTGTGCATAAAGAAGCCAAAAGAGCAGTAAGCATGACGGCCTTTCTGACAAGAGAAACATGGAAGAAAAGCAATTTGAATTGTTACAAGTGCGTGCGGAAGGACACCTCTCGGGCTCCGAAACGCCCACGTCACCCGAGACCTGTCCTCAAGGCTTCCTCTGCGGGCCACACAGGGAAGTTTGGTCTTCAGAGAGGTTCTGATGGTAACAAGCCACAGGGGTGACGAATACAAATGTTAAAGGTGTAAATCAACAGAGATTAAAGAGAAGGGAGGAGGAAAAGGGTGGTAGATAATTCATTGGCTGATGCCACTGAAAACAAACGGGGTCAAAGACTCGCGGAGTCACGTGGCATGGCAGGCCCCCGGTGGCACTGACCCGCAGAATCCCCACACACGCCGCGCCAGCTTTCACCTGAATCGCTTCCAGAGCAAGCAGCTATTCTACAGAGTACGCTATCCCTTATCTAAAAAAATAAAAGTGGGGAAAGAGAAAAAAATTAACATGTGCTCAAAACTACAACCTGTCTGCAGGCAAAATAAGTTTTGTTGAAAAAGATGGCTTTTTTCCCCCATTTTAAACTGTTTTTCCCTTCCCGAGTGACCTATGACTTGTCAGCCTGACGCCTACTAGACAGAGCCCGCGGCGGCTGCGTGGGTTTCTTCTTGGAGCCCCACACCATTCCAGCGAGTCGGCATTCACACATGCATACTGAGTTTACTCAAAACTAGTCTGTTCTGCTGCTTCCTCTTCTTCCGGGATGGGCTGGGTCAGAGCCAGGGGTCCACGCGGTGTGCTCTGCAATCCAGAGGAACCCCCTGCCCCCCCCAAGGTCAGGCCTTCTGTCTTTTGTAAGTTTCTTCTTGCTGACACCCGTTTAAGACTGGCCGAAGGGGTAAGGCCCGTGGAGCCCCTGGAAGAGAGTGAACACAGTCAGTGAGGGTAGACACACGGCAAGCACAACTTAACAACCAAAGCCAAGTAAAAGCACCTGTGGTTCCCAGGGAGCCCCAAGGACGCCGGAGGGCGCAGACAAGGCTTGAGGGCTGTCCTCGCCACACAACGCCTCAGAGGCCAAACAGCAGCACATTTCAAGTCTCGAAGTGTTCTCACTCCACCACCCCACCCAGAGAGAGGAGGGGGAGAGTCTTCTCATCTTTCCACCTGCACATCAATGGGTGCCAACTGTCCTCTCCCTAGGTCACAAAGCCTTCTTTCCTTCTTGACAACATGTCTCAGACTCTCTGCTAAAGACGCTTGTACCCCATTTCCTGCATCTTCACCTCCAAGATGCAGGTTACTGCTTATTAATGACACTTACGTCAATAACACAAGCACTGCAGCAGAAACGTGACCACCTACTGGGCACCTAGGTACCAGGCACGTACTAGGAACTTTGTGTACAGGCTTCCAGCTTCCATCCTCATCCCAACAGCCAGGGGAGAATTACAGCCATCTGACCTCAGAGCCTGAGACTCTTTCAAAGTCACAAGGGTAGTAAAAGGCAGAGCCCAGATTCAAACTCAAGTTTGGTCTCTGTTCTCCCCACATGGCCTCTCCCTTGCCACGTGAAGATAAGCTATATTCCAAATTCCCAAGGCATTTTCTCTGCGCTTGGCTGGGTGGCAAAAGCACCGTAGTCTCACTGTTCCCTTCATGAGGGAAGAATGAGACTCCACGAGGAGCAGCCACGGAAAGCAGCTGCATGGACTCGGTGGAGGTGGCCCGTGCCCCCCCCACTGCCACGCGGCTCCTGGAGAACGCTCCGTGGGAAGACCCCATCAAGGCCAAGGTAACTAGTAACCAGCCTCCCTAGAGTCCACACCCTAAACTGCCCCCTAGGGCGCAGAGAGCAGGCACCTCAGCTGTAACCACAACAAATGACCTGAGAGGGGTTTCCTGATGTTTGACAAGAGGCGGCACAGGAATGGCTGAGATGACATTTTCCATTAGCTTCACGGGATCTGGGCAGTCAATATTTGACTGTCTTTAAAAAATGACACATTTCGTTGAAAAGAAAGAAAAGTGCTCGGTTGCAGGGTTGCCAGTGATCAGAAGCCCTTTTCAGTATGACTGTTTGCTGCCATCTCCCTAGCATCTGGCATGTTGCCTGGCCCTTAGCTGGTACCCAAAGTATTGCTACATTAACAGCTGAAAGAACAGGCATTTCTTAGACTATTATCGGGAGTGTCAGAACCCTCTGAGGCCCAGGAATATCAGTCCTTCCAAAACCAAGTTTTTAAACAGCTGCTTAGGCCTGAGGACAAGTGGCTGGCTCATACCATCCATCTGGCCTCAGCCTCCTGGGTCAAGGAGGGGCCAGGCTCTCCTGGAGATGTACAGCCCTCAGCTTCCCGTGCAGTGGGACAGGCGTTGTGGAGAACGAGGAGGGGACCTGGGTTCTGCCCCTGCTTTGCATCCACTCACCCCCTCACAGGCTCTCAAGGCTCCTCCTTACATCTTTCCAGATTTAAGGCTCTAGGAGTCAACACAAAATACCCTGGCTCAGGAGGATGAAAAACAGTATTTCAAGAAAGAATGCCCTTTGGTCATGCTTAGGCCAGAGGTCAAACTGCCAAAACAAGGAACACGAGATTCAAGTTTCCATGTTTTTCAGTGAAAAGCACTGAAATTGCTCTTGCTTCCCCCCCCCCGCCCCCCACCCCCTATGTAAAGCCACAAAAGACCAGCTGGAGAGCTGCTTGGTGGTATCACTGAACTAAAGCGCCTAGGAAGGTGAATGTGGGGGCGGACAGGCCGACACTGACGGAGCACCCACAGAGTGCAGGGGCTGTCCCAGCACCGTAACAGGTTTCTTCAGTTCTCACAAAGACCCACGGAGGCAAGCATGGTCTCCACGCTCAGAACGGCGAGGTCACCTGATCAAGGGTACAGAGCTGGCAAGCAGAGCAGTAGTGTTTAAAATGCCCAAATGCCACACATCTGCCAGCGCCCAAGCCCATCACGCCCCCAGCAGGCAAGCTGAGACGGTAACCATCTCAGCAGCCATGGCACCCTCCTGCTCAACCCAGTGCGGGTGGGGTCGCAAAGGGCTGGCAGACTCCATTCTGCAGGGCCTTAGTCAGAGGGTCACACACACCACAGGTGGAAAGGAAAGAAGCTTAACACAAGCTGCTCTCAGCACTTCCCAACAACATTCATTCACCTGGAACAATCCAAGGAAAGCAATAACGGCGTAGATTCCCGTAAGATCTAAGACTAATACAATACTCAAAGGTCTCTCTGTACAGGAAGAAATGCACAGAGAAAAGAAAACCCTCAAACAAACAGCAATTGTTTTCTATGAAGTATTTCCCCCGTTAGCCTAGATTTCACTGCTTTCCAGACGAAAGCTCCACACACTTCACATGGGGTTCAATAAAGCGAGCAGCGGCCTTGTGACTTGTCTGGGAAGCGTGGAGAAGAGCGTTCACGACTGTGCTAAGCGGCAGTTGCACATCCCCATTGACAGATGAATAAAACAGGTCCTATGCAACTGGCAGAGAGAGGAATGAAGACGCGCGTGCATTTCCCGGTTGCCACGTGAGAGCCCAGCCCTTACACCACTCAGTGTGGTACTTAACTAGCTTAGATTACAGAGTGACCACTCATCCTCACTGTCCTGACTGAGGTCTGTGCCTCTTGGGAGGAAAAATGTTACCTAAGTCCCTTTTACCCAGAAAATGGCATATTGTCGTTGTTGATGTTTAACTGGTGCAGAGAGGGGCTTGAGAATGAGCTCTACTTTCCTTCCATCCAAATTAACTGCCATCCCCTCAAGAAAGGGAGAGAAAGCCAACTCTATTTTGAAACCACTCTATCATCTAGACTCCCCACATGCAGGACCGGAGGTGTCACAACTGGATCACAGAACACAGGCAACGCAACACGAATTATTAAGGAAAAGCCTGTGGAGATTCCAAGAACAGCTTGTCCAGGGCGGCCGACGGCAGGAGGCCAAGCGGGAAGTGCCATTCTTAACAGTGGGATGGAGGTAGATTCGAAAAGGAGACCCATCCACATTTCCGGTTCTACTGGAGTTCCCGCAGCCGGTGTAACAGGTTCTGGTGGCTAATGTCTCCGATCCCAGTTTAAACGTAGGGTTTGGCAATACAGACAATGTTCACTCTCTCCTGGGGCCTAGCAATTCTTCCAACTTTTTATCTGTAGGAAAAGCAAATGCCAACTATTTTAACTAAGCTGGCATCACTGGCATCTCTCTGTAACAGCGGTACCACCACTACGTAGGGAAACAGACCAACGTACAGCTGCATCGGGTGCTACCCCAGAGCCCCAAATTAAACTCTACCTCAAGCAAACCTGAGGTCACAGCAGATTACAAAACTCAGTGAGTCTGATGCAGGTCACCCTTCTCTCTATGAGCAATCACTTGTCACCACATCCCAGCAGCAAGGCTGGATGTATCCGAGTGAATAGAGGGGATGAATAATCAAACCCAGAAAAGAATTCCTTCATCTGACTCTAGGTCTGAAGGCCAGTTCCCCAGGGCCTCCCCAACCTCCACAGAAATTCAAAGGCTACATTTATTTCTCGGAGCAGCATGCCATCTGCTAGGGACAAGAAAACATTCCTGGTGAAGGAGAGACGACCTGCAGGTGCTGAGCTGTTGCCTGTTTGCCACTGAACAGCCGTCGTGGCTGGTCTGAGCCCTGGGACCTGAGCCCCTGGGCTCCATCCTCACCAGCTAAGACGGAGGGCTTCCCTGCCTGCTGGTGTCTGGGAAGACGCTGCGGCCTCAGACAGAGTGAAAGATTACAGCGATTGGCTCAGGTCCTGAACTGCACTTCCACGATGCAGTAACTACTGCAAGCCATCATTTGGCGAATTTTCTACAATATTTTTAAAAGAGAACATTTCTAGACATAAAAGAAAAGCGCAGCCTCATTCATCACAATCGCCTGACAGGACAATTTAAGATCCAGTACTCATATACTCATGATCCTGCTCTCAAAGCAAACCTTCAAACAAACAAACAAACACCCACCACCTGTGGGATTGGTTTTCAGGAATCTGTAGCTGCGCCTGTGGAACAGCAGTCACTCTCAGCCGCGATTTGGTTCTCACAGATCTTGTGTGTGTACCTACAGTATCTTCCAGTTCTTCCGAAAATTACACGGAATCAAAATAACTTTTCCAAAAAGGAGTACTAAAATATTGTCGAAGAAAACACTAACTGTAAGCCAAGTACTAAAAACAGGAAACTAGTTCTGTTTCAGCTGCAATTTTTCTTCAAGTTTCTTCATCAATCTTCAATGGTGGGAAGTGCAGTGCTTACGAGGGTAGAAGCTGTTCCTGCCGATTATTTGTGCCTTGCACACAGGACTCAAACATCAGTAAAATGAATGAATGGACTGTGAAATACTTTGCACTAGTGAGCCAACTCTGTTTTTAACCTTCTAGCGGGGAAACAAAATAAGGCTGAAATTCCTTACGAAACAAGGGAATCTTACGGGGCTTTCTCGGTTGCTCTTTTCTTTCTTTTTTCCCCCCTTTTTCTTTATGAAAGCCTGTTGTTTAGAAAAAGCACCATAACATGAAACTTTCACATACTTGTCTTTATTTTGCTTTTATCTGTAATTTGATTTAAATAAATAAAAAGCTTCCCACAGGTTAACAGAAAGACAGGAGCGTTGGCGCGGCGGTGAGGTAACACGCTCTGGTGTGTGCATACTGATGACAGCTCCAGATAACCCCCCCCCCCCCCATTTCCTGGGCCAGTGTCAGTGCTCCGCCTGCCTGCTGCCCCCTTTGTATTACTTCTGTGTACTGAACACAAACACAGAAGAATACAGGGCTTAGTGCTAAGTTCTGTCCTGATCCTGTACTGCAAACACCATGTGAGGTGGCCTGGCTCGCCTGGCAGGGGCCCGACACTGACCGAGCTTGGGCCCCGATAAAGCGCGCCAGTCTCTCATTAATTAGAAATACAATGAACTCTGTCCTGTAGGACCCAGCAGGGCAATGAGGCCGCCCTCAGAAATGCTCAAACCGGGCCCCTCGACGGGCCGACAGCCTCGGAGGCGGCTACTGGTGCAGCTCTCCTGTCGGCAGGAGGCCCCTCCGGCAGAAGCTTTAACTCTGGTGTTCTGACCCTCATGCGATGTAACTGTGAATGAGGACACGTTATTTAAAGCTCTAGAGGACGAGGAGGACCCTGGCTGAGTCTGGCTTCCCCTCTCAGGAAAGACTTCAGAAAAAGCTATTTGCTGCCTGGAAGTCCAGCCCCAGAGATCTCACGTAACAGCAAGTGTGCGAGAATCCAGGTGGGACGCTGGCAGGCAGAGCTCTCGTGACATGTCCTGCAGTAGAGGAGACTCCTAACAAGGAAGAAAGAACTGGCAAGAGTCTCACTGGGAAGGACACCCCAAAAGAGAGGAGCTTATCCAAGTTCCCAGCCACGTGGCCACTGGTGCCGTCCTGCCGCCCGAGGCCCACGGTGAGGCTGCTGGTCCCGTTTCCTCTCCGAACTTCCATTCGGGCTCCTGTCACCTTCTGTCAACTACCCTTTCCTCACACAGCATCGTCTTCCCGCATCTCTTACAATTAATTCACAGCATCAGCCCTGCTCTCCCTCCCCCGCCCCCAACAGCTGGCTGGCTGAGGGAGGAGAATAAATAAATCGTCTCTCTTTGGGGGTCCCATTCAGCCACACTTGATTTCACGCTGCCACTCCTGGCTCAGAAGCACTGCTGGCTCTGTTTCCTTTCCCATTAAAAGTGAAGCCTCCTCTGCTTGGCTTTCAAAGGCCTCCCTCCCAAACTCGCCCCACCCTCCCTAAGCACATCTCTGTCACCGGTGATGCTGGCCAGTGTCCCGTGAACACACCTTGCCTGTGGTTGCCTCTGGGCCTTCCTGCATGCGGTTCCTCTTCCCTCCAATTTAGTCCGAATCCTTGTCCACCATCATTTTTATGGCAACTCCGAAACCTCACTGCTTTCTCCTGCCTCCAAACTCCTATGAGCCTAATGGCACTCTGTGTACCCCATCTTTACTGCTCTCCTTCTTTCCTGTCAGCCAGTCACATGTGTGTAGTCAGACAGCAAATTCTTTGAAGATAAGGATTGGCACAGGCTGAGCACCGAGGAGGCCGAATTAACTGAATAGTATCCAAGTTATCTCTGTGGAAAGCAGTTTGAACTGACCCTTCGGCAGTGAAATCACAGCAAAAAGCCGAAGAGCCTCTTTCTTTGCAGGTGAACGTGCCCAGCTTTGGAAAGGGTCTCACTTTCAGCTGAGCGCTAAGGAAGCGCACCTTTTCCCCGTGAGGTGAGGTGCAGCAGCTCATACATAGGCTTCCGTTCTGCACCGGGTTCTGCCCGAATAGTTACAGCAGACGCATCTGAACCCTGAGCAGCTACACCAGGAGACGAATTCTCTCTCACGCTTGTGAATTACACTTATCTGTCTAGCCTGTAGTTAGTCCTATTTTGAGGACTTTCATCAGAAATTAAAATGCTAAATTCAGAGTATAGGGAAGAGAATGCATCCTTACAACGACAATGAAACATCCCGGCCATCTTGGGAACACCAGCTCAGTTTCAGCTGTAAGACTGCCCAGCATCAGATCAGTGTAAAACAATGCTCGGAACCCCAAAACAAATAAAATGGAGCTGAACAGCTTTGAAGCTGTTGAGGGAAAAAGGAGAGTTCCTGGAGATACTTTTTATTCTCAGTCCGACTGTAATGTTACAGACAACAAAAGACATTTTCTGAGGCTCACAATGTTTGCTCCATTTATTTTTTGAATGCACACATGACCCATGCCAACGCAAACACCAGCAGGGCTGGGAGGACTTTACTGGCTGCTCCGGGTTTTCAAAAGAGGTTCATCTTTATATCATTAAACCAGAGTCTCCTGGCAAAGCCCTTGTTACAGAATGTGCTCATCTGCCAGCAAACGGGGGGAGGGGCGCAGCACACAGGCTCCTCAGTCTCCTGCCTTGCTTCCTCCTTCGCCACAGTCTTTTGTAGGAGATCTCAGCGTATAAACTACCTGCAGGGAACAGCCAGCAAACGTCGCGTCTGCCAGCAAACCCCATCACAGTCCGGTCGGTCTAGAAGAATATTAAGACTCACAGGGCCCCTGGGCTCCAGCGGAGGGCCCACCCCCCGTTGGCCGGGAGAATGTGAGCAGATCACTTATGGCACCCTGATTACTTTGTGAAATGACGAGCGTCACTACACAACTCCCAAGAGTATTGTGAATGAAGAATAAATGCAGTAAAGGTGCTCTGGGTAACATGAAGTCATTTGCTCACGTTAGACATGGTTTTAAGCGCAGTCCTTGGACCTCTCCTCTATTTCTGCCCGTGGCTCGCGGGTAGGGCAACATCGGCAATGACTGAAGCCGTTTTCAATTGTTATGCTCCGGGTTGAGGACGTACTACTGGCATCCAGCCCATAGAGGCCAGGGAAGCTGCTAAACATTTCACAACATGTACGAACCCCCCGCCCCCAGACTCATCTGGCCTAAAATGTCAGTATTGTTATCCGTGGCTGAGAAAGCCTGCCCTGCACTCATCACTTGTAGACTGCAGCCAGTCTCATAGCATTAGGTACCATCCAGATAACAGGACTCCCAAATTTAGATCTCTACACAGACCTCTCTCCTAAGCGCTGCAACCAACTTAGACATACAAGAACCCACTTGACACCTCGCTTCAGATGTCTACGGAACTCTCCGCTGCGCCCCAAATGGAACTACCAATCACTGCTCACCTCTCACAGCCTTTCCCTTCTCCACAGATGGTAATTCCATCCTGTTAGTTGTTCAGGCCAAAAACCTTGGTGTCATCCTTTACTCTCGCTTACGTCCCCCTTCCAACCTCCTTGCAAATCCCGTAGCTCTAGCCACAAACTAGACCCAAACTTGGACCACTTCACCCACCTCCCTGCCACCACTCCCGTCCAAACCACTCTCTCTCCCCCGCCCCGGACCGTTGCGTCCACTTCCCCGTTGGTCCTCTGCGCCTGGCTTGCCCTGTATCCCCTACACGAGAGCAGAGGGATCCTTTATCACCCGAAGACAGACCACACCACCCCTCTGTTAAACCCTTTGATGGTTCCTGTGTCCCTCAGAGCAAAAGCCCAAAGCTTCACGAGGGCCCACGAAGCCCTCCGTGATGGGGTTTCCATCCTGACTCCATCTCCCTCCTCCCCCTCCTCTCCTCACCCACTCTGTTCCTCGAACAAACTGGTCAACTTCCACCTCAGGGCTTGGACTGGCTGTCCCGTTGCCTAAAATGTTCTTTCTCCAGAAACAAAACTCATTTAAAGGCAGTAAGAGAGCCCCTAAGTATGTTCTAGTTCCAAAATGCTAAGTATGTTCAAGGGAGATTTTAAATTCGTTCTCGAAAAAGAAAACTCCAGAGACTATCTTTTGGCAACCATCAGGGAATACAGACAGGTTTTGTAACTTCAAGAGGTACACGTATTGCTGTCATAAGAGTTAATGGAAATTTCAATGTCAACAAAAATCTAAGCCCACGTGACTCTGGAGGTCCTAGGGATTCTTTTCCCTTCCCGGAGGCGAAGATAAGGGCTGGTTTCTGTAGCGTCCGCAGTAGCTTATGGGGAGAGGAGGTTTAGGAGTGAGAAGTCACATACTATTCGGTCAGTAATTGGCTTGCACATCTGAAATGTTGCCGATCCTGTAGGAAGCAGAGCTGCCAAGCCCACCACTGTTAGCTCAGCCGGTAACTATACTGGAACGCGATTTGTAGTTGGGAAGCCATGGAATGCACTGTTAAGAAAGCAGCCTCATGAGTCAAAAACACCTGCTTCTGTTCATATCCTGGTTTTAGCACTTTCTAGCTACATGACTTTGTGCAACTCATGGAATCTGTGCACCCCCAGTCTCAGCACCCCGAAAGGAGGGACAGTAACACACCGTATCACGGCACTGCCTGTGGACTGCATGCAGGAATGCATGCCTAACACTGAGCCTGCGCCTCTGGGGAACAAATGGGAGGAGGCAGGGAGGTGACTGCTGTTCTTTTGTGAAAAGCTTTGTGGAACGATTTGGCTCCTTAAACTATGTACATTGATAATTTGAACATTAAAAATGAAATTTAACAAGTCCTCAGCAGAGTGCCTGGCACACAGTAAGCGCTTAATCAATGGTAGTGTTACAGCTCAGATGATTGTATTTTCACTGGCCTCTGCCTAGAAGTAGCATGCTTTTGCTACCTGTCCCTTGTTAGAGGAGACACGAATTGGCTAAAATATCAAGTGACACAAGTTTTCCTTCCAGCTTCTCTTTCAGCCATCTTTAAACCTTTCACGGAGAGGGTCTATATCTGAGAACAGACTCAAGTTTCACAGCAGTGGGAAGGGTGCACTGCCCTCTACCGCCTCACATAACCATTAGCCCAGCTAAGGACACCAACCACCCCACCTGCCTTCTGGTCAAATTCACAGCCCTCTGAACTGGGCAAATGATGGGCCCAATTGCACTAAGCCACCCTAAACCGACCCCATGTTATTATGTTAAACTGGTCAGCTACCTCACAGTAGGTAATAAGATCCACAAGCCATTACATCCTCGGACCTATAGAGCAACCGACTTGCTTTTTCCAAACCTCCCCCTCTACTCTAGTAACCACTACTGCGATTTTTAAACCCTCACCTAATTAGAGGGGAAAGAACTCTTCTATGCCTTAGTCAACACAGATAGCAGCAGGTTAGAAGACAGCTGATTTCTGATGTAATAAAACAGAATGACTCCTCTAGCTCCAGATCCAAAACATACTAAAGGGTGGCTGTCAGAGAAAGAGAGGGAGGGAGAAAGAGGAGGAAGGGAAGGGAGGGAGGGAGAGAGAGAAGCAGGTGGGGACATGGGCAGTAGGGCAGATGGCACCCAGCAGTGGTGGACGCTGGAGTTCCATGAACCGCCCCACAAAGATAATAACAAGTTTCTCCTGAACCAGCACTTGGCGGAAGTAATAACAGTGGCTCAGACAGTAATCCAGTTTCAAGGAGGAGTATATGATGTATACTAGCTCTAAACCTTTTTTTTTAAGTAAGAACAAACACAAAATAAAAGCCATAGTCCAAGTAAGAAAATAAATAAGTTTGGGATTTTTTTCAGCTCCCCCAGTGTAAACTATTACTCTTTCAGAGAAAGGCAGTGAAGCCCCTTGGTTCTGCCAGCCACACTCGTATTTCCAGCTGTCCTGAATCAGATCATTTGGTTGGTGTCTTATTCCTCTGTAGGGTCTTCTTAAAAAACATTTAGAGATTTTAAAAAAATTACTGGTAAGTAAGAAGAAGTACCTAATTTTAACAGGGCTTCTTTTCTCCTCCCACACCTCTATAAATTGTTTTTCACTACTTCACACTGTCCAAACAGACGCTATCCTGACCTGCAGAGATGAGTCACAGAGCTCGGGTTCATGGCAAGACTGGCCCTGAGTCAACAGAGTGAGCACCTACCTACTGCGACAGTTTGTCCTCTGATGTTCCTGAACGACTCACATAGAAAGGGTTCATTAAAACAGCACCTAACCTTCCCCAATACTTGATCTGTTCACCTGGGACAGGTGAGCCCGAATGCAGCTGACCATGAGGCCAGCCAATGTCTAACAAAAGCAAGGAGTCAGATTTATGAATCCTTAGAGCAGGTCAGCATATACTTCACCGACTGCCTCTGACAGCTTTCACACAGGGAGGGAGGAGCATGGCGCTCCAGGCCGTGGGACGAGCTAGGCCAGGCGTTCCCACCCAGAGCTGGCCCCCAAGCACAAAGCATGGAGCCCAGAAAGCTCATGGTTATTCCAGGGCAGCTGGGGAAGGGCTCCAGGGGTGTCCAGTTCCTGGCACTGACAGATGTGCCATTATGTTGACATATCCACCCTGCCCTCATAGAGCAGGTGCGTGAAGCAATCTTTTCATTTCATCCTACCAACCTTAGCAAGTTAAACTGTAACTATGGAGGCAGCAGGAAGCTGTACCTGCCTCCTAAAGCTGTGGCCATGGGCTTCCAAGAGCATCATGTTCTTTCCCAGCCTGAATGGCAGGCAGGGAATTTCTTTAGAGTAAATGAAACCTATTGCCAGCTCAGTGATCCCTGACAGTAGGGCATTAGGTGGGCCTCCTACCATCCCACAAAGATGGCACCGGAGTGAACTGAAAATACTTGCCCCAACTCGAGCCCTAGGGATCCCCTTCGGCCCTTCTACTCATTCATAAATCACAGGATGCTATTTATTACAAACACCACATGGTTTATGCTCCCCGAGTTATTTAAATAACTTATTTTTATCAACCAAGAAAAGAAGTCACTACTTTAAAGACCCAATGAACAGGGGAACGCTTCGAGAAGATGCCCAAATGCCCAGATTACATCAGAGCCACTTATCTTACTTATTTCAGCTCTGCTTCTTTCATGCCGTGAGGATACTGGTCACCAACTCAGTCAATGCTTTCTCTCCACACAGCCTCCGGCCAACAGGAGGATCCTGGGAACGCCAGGCTCACCTCCTAAGTAACACATTTGAGAAATGTGGCACCTGGATCTGAATCCCAGCTCTGCCTAGCTGTGGGATAATGGGCAAGTTACTTAGCCCTCAGAACTTTTGTTTTCTTACCAAAAAATGAGACGATACATGGAAAGTACATGGCAGCACACGTGGCACACAGGAAGAGTTACAAAATAACTCTGGTATATACTTGATCTCATCATTTTGTCAAGTAGACCCCTCAGCACCGCAATCATGCCTGCCTTTAAAAATAAATCTGTATTCTCAAGCCAAACGCAAATGTTTAGAATTATGAAGTATAGTCCCAATTCTTTTCAAAGCCATGATTTCATCCACTGGTTCTCAAAGGAACACAGTGCAACCAGCTGAAGCTAGCTCCCATTGCCTGTCACCCACACCAGACCACATATGCCTCAGTCACTCTGCCCTCAGCACCTAAACTGTTCTCCATACCATCCATCGTCCTTCCTGTCTTTCCAAATCTGTCCATTCTCTAAAAGGCTCTTTCCATCAACTCTGTCTCTGCTTTCTCTAACTCTAACGCCCCCAGCCATATACACAAATTGTACATTTTGACCGTGTTGTTTTCTACTGACCAGATTCATACTTTGTCTTGACTGCACGGTACGCACGTTTCGCCTCCCCGACTGTACTGTAAAGCTGCTAGCTGGTAGGCTCACTTCTTGTATTCTTCACGTCTCCTACGGAACAAGGCGCACTGCTCTAAACAGTGCACAAATGTGTTAACAAACACTTACTGATGACGGTTTACACCGTCCCTTTCCTAAGGAGTCCTAAGAGGTGGAACTGACGCAACTTAAGCCAGAAAAACTTTCACTGAACTTGCTGGTTGCTCACATAAGTGCTTTCTGAATAAGATTCTGCTTAAATGAAAAAAAATGGAGGCTCCAATTTCTCTTGGGATCTTAGTGCCACATTCTCAATGCATTATAGACAACAATCTCCTTGGATATCATCTCTCATGAGAACCTTTCTCTGTGGTTTTTGCAAGTGCTACTGCTGAATGATCCCACAGAGTTCACGAAAAACAATTTTGGTAACACACCACGAGTTCATCAACCTTAAGAAATCTCTCAATAGTCTCACCACAGCCCAGCCCTCAAAACGCAGTATGCTGGGACCTCAACAGACTGGGAGGTAGTCCATTCTGACAGCGCACACCCCCAAACACCCCTGGGCCAGGGCAAACAGAGCTGGCGAGAGGCCTCCGTCCCGAAAGCCCTAGATGAGGAGAACACAGCTCCCAGTTTCACAGTTCAGGAAGGTGAGTGCAGCGCCGGGGCCAGGGACAGCAGCCTTCTCCACGACTACAGTGACGACTCCCAGCGGTTGCCATTGTAAAGAGCATTGGAGCAACTGGCTGTGCTTCCCGCAACTCTCATCTTCCCGTGAAACCCGACTGCCTCAAGTTACTGTTCTAACAGGGCATTCTAGAGCCTGTACCACGCAGAACAGTCATACTCTGAAGGACCACATTTAAGGAAGAAAACTCTGGAGCAAGAGGGACTTAGAGGAAAATCTTTGATTAAGGGTTAAGATGTGAAGTCTTTTCTCAAACAGACAATTTACTGCCTTGCCAAAATCTACTTCTCTTACATCCTGTAGAACTAACATGACTCCACAGAATCCGTTATGATGACTATCCAATCAGACAATCAATCAATCCTTTGCGACACTACTAGTGAATGAAGTCCCTCCTCCTGGACCATGTGGAGAAAGATGGGGCACATCGCCAGGTTTCTTTTCTTCATTTGCCTCCTAATCTAGACCATATGCAAAACACTGGTCAGAAAAATACCATTCTTACAACAGGGCAACTTGGTCCTCCAACAAACACCAATTTTATTTTAAAAACGATGAGGGTGAATGCCAACACGAAGCAAGGACGGACGTCAGAGGCACACGATTATTGGGTGGGATGCTGGCCGAACACGCCGCAGACTGATCAGGGAAGAAAGCGCAGGCAGGGCACCGACGCCACCCCTCAGACCACCGGCGACAGTGGTCACTCAGCACCAGGGCTTTCACGCACCCACAGCCCAGCCAGAAACCATGAGCACCTTAGCTGCGTGTGGCAGACACCGTGTGATCCAACAGCATAAAGAGAAACCGATCGACAAATCGAACACCCAGGAGAGTGTCTCAGAACAATGAGAATATTTAAAATCATGGTTCGTTCACTCAATGAAGAATTCTCTCCCTTATTCCCCACACGTGTAAAGTCAAAATATCACTGGGCCACTGTGGGTTGAGGACGAGGAGGCCACACAGACTGAGAAAACAGCAAGAAGACATGCAGACAAGGCAACTGCGGTGAAAGCCCAACATTTAGGAGAAATCATTGAACTTGTCTTGTTCCTCAGAAAAAAATAAAATAAACGAAAACCCCACCTCAAACCAAAACAACAAAGTAGGAACCAACCCCAAAGGTGTGCTGCTGTCACTCTAAGCTTAGCATACGTTTCTGATGGAAGCATGGCTGGTGATATTTTGACTTTCTTTTTTTAAACGCTAAAGGTAAACAACTTTGTTCTTTCAACACCCAAACCAGAGCAGAGAGACAGGAGTAAATTATAAATGTGGATGAAGTAATCTCCATAGGACATGAAGATGGGGAGGGGGGAGGGGAGAAGGGGTAGGCTCTGTGTTGTTGCTGTTGGCAGGAGAGCTAAGCAGTCTTAAAGAACATTCTAGGATTGTAGGTTTGCCATGAAGGGGTATCACAGATCCCAAGGCCCACCACCTACCCCTTCTCCTCTTCTCCGAGGGCACCTACCTTACTGTAAGTCACTACTGATAAGTTGTTTGCGTGACTGCTGGGGGACAGATTTACAGAGTTCTGTGAAAGTCTATTCTCATCTTGCTCGGTTTGGTCAGGAGCAGGAGCCCATGTGTTTTTGCTGATCGAGTCGAACCCGGAACCCCCAGGGTCTTTTAAGTTGTTTTCATCTGATTGTCGGTTCTTTTGGGGAGAGGCAAACGGGTTGAAGTTTCCTTCTACCTTGCGATGTGGCTGTGTGTTGAACTCCGTTTCAAAAGATGACAGCTGCTGCGTCACGCCTAAAAGTCCACCCACCTCCACACTGAGAATCACCCAGATGACATCTGAAACAAAAAGGCAGAGTATGTCAATGCCAGGCATGCCCTCGAGGCCGAAAGCCGCCGCCACTGAGAACCCCAACCACCACCCGCTCCACGGAGAGAAGTGTGCTCGGTGCCAGCTGAAGGCAGCTGACAAAGCAGCCCAGCACATCCACACCGTATGAAGCTCTACATTCCCAGGAATGACAAGCTCAAACTCCGCCACAAATTCAGTAGAGATGTGCGGTGAGACCCGTGAAACTCTTTGTGAAAACGTTACTAGCTGATTCTGGTACGCAGCCGTATTTGAAAATTATTACTTCAGGGAACAATGTTATCCATAGATAACTATTTTCCCAGAATTACAAGCTCTTTGTGGCTTTTGTTTTATTTTACATGTGTTTAACTCAGAAAACTCCAGGCAGGCATAATTCTTGAGTCAAAAAATGCTTGTAATTACTAAAACTGCTATGTATCAACTGCCTCCCGCCCCTTTGGGCAATTTAGAGTGACCATATATTGTCCAAACTACGTCAACTGAGAGTGAGGGAAGGAGTTATTAATAATTACACCAGGACACAGGTGTCAACCAGCACAAAAGCTGACATATTAGGACAGGTATCACCCTGGCTATTTCCACAACCTATGTGATCAAAAGATACCAAAAATTCAGTGTGTCTCAGACTTTCCACAATAATTCAACTTAACACCAACTTCGCCTTTCTGTCAGATAAGGAAACCCTACCACCTACACTGAAACCATAAGAGATTTATTTTAAAAGATGCACCACAAAACTTTTGGTTATAATTCAGTTTTTTATTTCCTCAATTGCCAAAGCTAAGGGTTCAAACTGAAGAACGAAGAAAGTGGCAGTTTCCTTTGATGTTCAGCACCTAAATTCAGAGAAGAGTGGCATCTACTTTCCAGCTGGAAGGTTGTCAAAAAGCAAGCTACAGAAAGGCCAAGAAGCTTTCAAGTGTGAACCCTGCTGAAAACAAATAAAGGCAAATAAACTTCATCAGTTAGCTACATGGAAACACAGACAACATATAAGTGAAGAGGATAAGAAAGGAAGCTGAGGAAAACCCCCTTGGGCTGTATTTACTCTCAATTTGGGTTCTGTGCATCGGAAGGGGACCTTCGGGTGTCAGGTGGCCATAAATACTCAATGTGAGGTTGGTGGTTTGGGAGCTGTAGTAAGAACTGCGTGGCATCCAAACAGCTACGAGCCAGAACCCTAGTAAGTGGAGATGCAGCGACATCTGGTGTTCACTTCTAGAATTAGCGACACTTGTCACCTCAGGAGAAGCTAAAAGCCATCAGCAGCTAGCATGACTCACAGGAATGGGCATCCATTCCAGACGCCCTTACTAAAGCAATGCGACTCCTCACGGGAACTAGCAGAGCAGCAGCACAAAAACGTCAGCCACGACAAGCACACGGCAGCTACGGCAGGGCAGGGCCCTTTCATCCAAGGCTCTAAGCCAATCTCATACGCTAGCATGAAGTGCGTGCACCTTCAAGAAAAACCCATCCCATGCTCTTCTGTCCTATCTTTCTAACCAAAAGCAACGTCCTTCACTCTATGTGCGTTGTCCCCAAATGAAGCGTCCTGACCTATAGTGCACTGATTCCTACTTGTCATCTTCCCCCTGTTTTCCAGAACGCTCTCGTAAGTACGGGATACATTGAGCACTCAGTGACAGGTAATATGCTTCGTTCTCTTAGGTCAGGAAACTAAATGCTTATGAGAAAGGACAGTCTTCTGAAGGCGGTATCAGTGTCGGAGACTAAAGGCATTTCCCCCCAGGCCTGAGAACTAAAGCTTCTTTAGCATAACTCACGTGGCCTTATCGTACTTAAGCCAGCGCACTTTATTCACCTTAGCTCCTTTTCTGTACTGTTCACAGATTCTACACGGTATCTGTAAAAGGAATGTCATTTAAGAAGCCACTGATTGGTCAGAGGGAACCGTCTTTGCTAGGGTCACATTGAGGGAGCCGCATCAGGGGTTTGTTTAGGAAACAGCAAGATGGCAGAAGACACCAAGACCAAAATCAAGAATTACCAGACTGCCCCTTTTGACAGCCGCTTCCCCAACCAGAACCAGAGCAGGAACTGTTGGCAGAACGACCTGGACTTCCACCGCTGTGAGAAGGCAATGATTGCTACAGGCGGTGATGTCTCCGTGTGCGAATGGCACGGCGTGTGTACAAGTCCCTGTGGCCCATATCCTGGGTGTCGACCTGGGATGACCGCTGGGCAGGAGGCACATTTCCTGGGAAGATCTAAACTGGCTCCACCCCACCTCTCTTCTGTCCTCCGTCCTCCCGGGGAGGTGAAAGGGGACCTGGGTTCATCCCACCCTGGGATCCTTAATCATGGCTTAACTAATAATAAATACTTGTTGGAAAAGTGAAAAGAAAAAAAAAGCCACTGATTTATAAATACCGACAATAAACACTCCGGTTCTGATCCGCCAAAGTCATGATCATGATGGGTCACCATGAACAGCAAAAATGCCTTCTACACTGTACAATCTGAGTCATCTGGGCACTGCCTCTAGATTTCACATTTCAGAACGTGTTCTTCCCAGGCAGAGTGTGTGAGTGAGTGAGTGAGTGTGTGTGTGTGTGTGTGTGTGTGTGTGTGTGTGTGTGATCAAAATAAAAAAGATGGTGAAGATGGGTTCAATAAGCTTGTTTCAAAGAAACTGGCCATTTCCCATTCTTGTCAGAATGCCATGACTACTGAGAAGAGAACTGCCAGTCAGGTATTTTTCTATCTCTAACGATAAAAATCACAGCTATAAGAAATCTTAGGGGTCATCTAACGGGTAGAAGTGATGAGCTCAAGATCAAACCTCAAGTTGGAAGCCAGCGCAGATGACGACCAAGAACTACCAACTCGCAGCACAGCCTTTTAATTCACACCTGTTTCTTCCCAACAGCAACTTGGGAAGTGTATCCAGGGAACTAAGAAGTAATTAAGTCAGTTCTATTTCCCAGGCCATGGTAGCTTTACCTACAGACATATGTTCTTTGGCGGCAATATCAAATAAACGGGCCAAAAGGATGTCCTACACAAGAAATGAAGAAAGCAGAACCAAGTGCCAAGCGTACACAATCAGGGATTAGCAAGCAAATGGAGAAACTGATTTTAGAATGTCTTGCTTTAAGGTGATTTTTTTAAAAGCTCCTGAGCCAGAACTTTGGAGCTAGAAGGTACTGTAAATATTATTTCATTCAATGCACCCCTTTTACATATGATAAAACCTTTCATAATAAGTACAAAGTTGGAACAATGTGGTAAACGAAATAAATAACAAAGTATTGGATTATAACTCAAAGTATAAAATAAATACCAGTCCATAGTTATATAAATAAATGATTACATGGGGGAGACGAGACAAACTTCTGTACATAAAAATTTCAAGTAATAGATACACCTCTTTCCAAGCCAACTTGAGGGTGGGCTAGTCGTAGTGATTTGCTTCTAAAGAACAGAGTAGGGAAAAAGAAAAACAGTAACTTCACAGCGGAGAAACTGGCAAACCAACTACTTAACCAAGTGAGGGAGGCTGCCATCTCCAGTGAAGCTATGCAAATATCAGTACCCCCTGACAGGGCGCTTCACCTCTGCAGTATTCTTCCCCAAGCCCATACCGTCAGTCTAACCACGAGGGAAACATCAGACAAGCTCAGATTGGGGGACATTACAAAGGACACCTGCCAGAATTGCTCAAAACTATCAGGGCTCATGAAAAACATGGAAAGACTGAGAAACTGTCACAGACCAGAGGAGACTAAGCGTAATGTGGTATCCTAGACTGGATTTGGGAACAGAAAGAGGTCGTGAATGAAAAAACTGGTAAAATCTACATAAAGTCTGGAGTTCAGTTAACAGTAATGTACCAGCGTTGCCGTCTTCATTCTGACAAATGTGCAATGGTTATATGGACACTCACAAGGGGGGGAACTGGGTACACGGAAACTCTGTATCATCTCTGAAACTTTACTGTAAATCTAAAATCGTTTCAAAGTCAAATCTACTAAAAAATTAGCACAGCATTAAAGACTGTATTTCAGACATTGAGAGGAGAAGCTGCAACAACAGCCAACAGAAACCCCTCTCTGTGCAGAAGGAAAGCTGTCTCAGCCCTAGGTAGGACAGGCTGCAGCAGGGCAGGGCAAGGAGGGGCTGCACATGCTCAGATACTTCCCAGGCTCAGACACACACCCTTGTCCACCGTACCTGACTCATGCCTGTCCGAGGGGAGCTCGCGCTTTCCCAATGCAACCCCTTCTCGGTAGAGCAGTAGGGACAGTTAACTGTCCTCAAACAGGGGAACAGTACAAATGCGCCAGCACCTGTACCCAGGAGCCATCACCCTGACGTGGGGGCTGGGCTGCGGCTGCCTGCCTAATTCCAGAGCTTTCCTCTAGCCTGCACACCATGCAAACCATGCAAACAGAAACCACTCACAGCAGTAGCAATTGCGGCAACAACAGGCTCCACGTGGGCTGGGTTTCCCGAGGGGGAAGGGCCAGGGCACTTGGGAAAGCACCACCTTGAAAAACCCAGTTTACAAGGACACCTCCGAGTAATTCAAGCTGTGGCCAGGACTGAAATCTGTAGGCTTCTGATCTCTAGAGCTACCGCCTCAGGCTTGTCCCCAGGAGCTATGAGACAAGAATGCCACAGCACCAGAAGACACAGCCTGGCTTTAGTCGGCATACACACGGACGATTACCATGGAGGCAACTTCTAGCTTTGGTGGTTGTGGATTCAAATCCTCCCTAAAGCTCAGTGACTCTTCAAAGCCCAACAGGAAGCTCACATTTCTCCTGAGGACAGAGAGCCACTTGGGGCTGGAGGGGTCATGGGTTCTAGCGAGCTGCTGGGCTACAAGCTACAGGCTCTCGTTTCCCTCTGGGGGCCAGCTGGGTCTGCACTGCCTCGCTCCAGTGAGCGACTGCAAGGAGAGTCTGAGCGCTGGTTGTCTCAGGGCCTGGAACGTGCAGACAGTAAGCAGGACGGGGCGGTATTTTGAGCAGGCCCGTGCATCTCCATGTCCGTCTTGGGAACGAGAAGGGAGCAGCGTGTGTGCACGGTAAGAGGCACTTCCAGTCTGCATGCCCACGTTCCCTCCAGCCCGTCGCCTTGCTCCCATGGCACACGCCTGGCCACTCGCTCACTTTCACGTCTATCAGCACACCAGCCCCTCCACACTTATGCAAGAAGAGGCCCAGGCAGGCCCACCCGTTCATCCGCTCCTCAGATGGCAGCTACTGATTCCTGGGCGCAGCCCATTTACAGCACGTGACAAAGCACTGCTTCCCCAGCCACCCTGCCACAAAAGTGCCCTAGACACTTGTTCCTTAGTTGCAGTATTATTCTCAGTAACTTCCTTTTAAAATGTAAATGCCCCTCAAAGAAATATATTGTTAACTTAACCTTATTACCAAGTCAACCAATGGACAAGAGTTCACATAGGGGAGAAGAAAGAGAAGCCTGACAAAAAGCCCTGGAAGATTGGGTGAGCTGAGAGTGAAGGGTCCCTGGCACCCACAGGATGGAGAGGGGCTCAGAAAGATAAGGTGAAATGGCAGCAACAAAGAAACTATTTGTACTTCACAATTTTTCCAAATCATGCTCTACTTAATATTCATGAGCTTTTACCTTAAAAGGGGGTCGTGGTGGTGGTAAGTACAGCGATTATTTAATCACTTACCCATTTGCTTGAAGTCTTAAAAAACAATGATCCCTACGCTTCCCCAAACCAGTAAAACCAGTGTCATGGAACTTAAAGAGTGAAAATATATCTGAGACAAAAGGTGAAAATCAGCTCAGAATGAAAAAGGAAAAAATAACCCTGCCAAGGCAGGTGCAACGTTAACAGGAAACAGCATTTCTCGCCAGGTCATGCAGCCGGTGTAAAATGCCATAACCACCCCCATGAGCAGCTACAGCCTTCTTACCAACAATGCCCAGTCCCGCGTGGTTCCAGCCATCTGAGGACACCCAGCTGCCAAGCTGCCCTTGTCTCCTGGCGGCAGGAGCCTAATTCAGCCTCCTCATTCAGTCTCCCTTCTGATCCTGCCTCAGAAACAGCAGCCAACCGCAAACTGGTGCCCACACCTCTGAGAACCTCTTCAGAAGCGCTCAGCAGCAACGAAAGCCTTACAAACGCCTCTTTCCTCATCCCTCTTATTGCAATGAGCGATCAGGCTGTCACCGTTTCAACCCTCTGACTGATCTCAGCATCACTAAGAGTCAAATAATTTTGAAAAAGAACAAAATTGGAGGTCTCACACGACCTGATTTCAAAACTTATTATAAAACTACAGTAATCAAAATAGTGTGGTACTGGCAGAAAGACAGACATACAAACCACGGAAAAGAATGGAGAGCTCAGAAACAAATCTTTCTACTTATGATCAAATGATTTCCGACAAGGGCCAACAAGTGCCAAGACCATTCAAAGGGGAAGGACAGTCTTTTTCCACAAATGATAGTGGAAAACTTGGATATCCACATGCAAAACAACGACGCTGGACCTTACCCCACACCATATGCAAAAATTAACTGAAAATGGATCACACGCCTAAACATTAAGAGCTAAAACTATAACTCTTTTAGACAAAAACACAGAAGGAGAGCTTTATGACACTAGATTTGGAAATGATTCCTTGGATATGACTCCAAAAGCACAGGTAACCAATGGAAAAAAAGATAAACTGGATTACATTAAAATCAAAATTTTTGTACATCAAAGGACACGATCAACAGAGTGAAAAGACAAACCATGGAATGGAGAATATATATGCAAATCATATATGTTGGAAGGGGCTAAGATGCAGAATTAAAATTAAAGAACTCTTACAAAATAAAACAACCTGATTAAAAACGGGCAAAGGACTTGAACAAACTGAATGGTCAAAAAGCACATGAAAAAGAGCTCAATGTCACTGGTCCGGAAAATGCAAATCAAAGCCACACTGAGCCACCACCTCACACCCATCATGGTGAGGACGTGGAGAAACTGGATCCCTGTGCACTGCCGGTGGGAGGGTAAAACGGCACAGCTGCTACGGAAAACTGTATGGCACTTCCTCAAAAAATTAAAAATAGAATTGCTACCTGGTCTAGCAATTTCACTTCTAGGTGTATGCCCCCAAAGAACCAACAGCAGGGCCTTCAACACCCACTTTCATAGCGGCATTGTTCATAATACCAAAAGGTGGGAACAATCCAAGTTCCAACACTGATGGATAAATGGGCTGAAACAGTATGGTCTACACAAACAACGGAATGATTCAGCCCTAAAAAGGAAGGAAATTCTGAGACATGCTACAAGTTGGATGAACCTTCAAAGACGTATGCTAAGTGAAATCAGCCAGTCACAAGACGACAAATGTGGTATGATAGATACTACTTATCAGTGAGGTACCTGGAGTAGGCAGATTCATGGAGACAGAAAGAGCAGGGGTGGTCAGGGTTGGGGAAGAAGAGAATGAAGGACTTACCTTTATGGGTACAGAGCATTGGTTTTGCAAGAAGAGAAGAGTTCAGGTTGCATAACAATGTGAATGTACGTAATGTCAGAGAACTGTACACTTTAAAATGGCTAAGAAGGTCAATTTTATTATGCGTATGTCATCACAATGGATTTTAAAAAAAAATCCCGAGGCCCAGTAACTTTTAAGTTAGTTGCTCAAGGCCAATCAGTAATGTATTACGTGGCAGAATCAAAGCCAGAAGTCAGATCTTTTTGATCTTGGTCTAGTCTTATCTGTAATACCGTGCAGTACTCCTGCCCACCCCTGGTCAGGTTTGAGAGTTCCACCAATCAGGAGATAGATAATACTGTTCTTGGCAGAAAAGATGGAAATATTAACATCCTCATAATTTAAACGTTTGCAGCAGACTAATTGAGCATATTCTGGGGGTGTTATAGTCCAGTTGTAGAAAATTAATACGGCATGAAAGTACATTTAAGCAACGTAATTAGTAATTTAAATGTCAAAGTACCATTATGTTTAAGGATAATGCAGGGAATCAAAACTTTAGCGACAGGACATTATGCATCTAGAGTAAAATAGACAGATCAAAACTGGGGTTTTAACAATCATTTTGGCATTAGTATTGAAAAGCACCCGAGTATGGCATTGGATTAAGTGGCTTCACATGTAAATACTGTCCATTTTATATGCAAATAGGTAGAAAAATGGCTGGTATTCTTATTCCTTCACTATTTCTGCTAAATTTCTGAATGAGTCTGATTGGGACACACTTGGTGCTTCTTGGTATCTGTAGCATTTGCATCAAAGCTTACTGAAAAATAGAATATTCGCACAGACGAAGTACTTTCAAGTAAATATTTAGTTCAACCACCAGTAAGTAAAATTTTAGACCAGCAACTGATTTATTTAATTCAACGTTAAATACCTTCATTAAAAAACAAAGGCCATTCCTCTTGGTACACATGCTGCTAAGGTGAGGTTGAACGTAGGATCCTTAGACCTTTCTACAGGCATTACTATGTATGTTTTGAATACTTAGAAGCATGACAAGACATAAGCCTCATTTGTCTTTTATTAGAAACTCAAATCCTAACTTTGACATAATTAGGGGCAAACGTGTAACACAGCGCCACTGACGGTGACTGGTGACCCTTGATGGAAGCTTTTGGGACCTGGGGACTCCTGATCACCTCCCTGTCCTCCTAAGGACAGGCTTTGTTTCAGGCTTCAGGGACCCCTCCCAGCCAACACGGTCATCCTAGCCGGACCAAGGCTGCACTGACGCTGGAAAGAGCGAAACAAACAGTAACCCCTGCCCCTCCACCTTCTCTCCAAGGAGGGCTCCGGCAGACATCACACATCCACTGACCCGTCAGCCCAAGACAACGGTAAAGCACGACTTCCTGAACGTTTCTTTCTGCATTCTCCTCTCCCCCACCCTCAGCCCCACCCTCAGTCTGCACTTTTTTCTGCATTTCGTTGGTCTCACACAACTTGCACAACTTGCACGAGCACACATCCCTCTTCATTTCCACTGCAGGCCCTTATCAGGACAAAGTATTTTCCTGGCTTGAATCTGGGCACAGAATTTTGGGGAAATGAATGATTATTCATCTCTGGACTGAAGTAGGTCTAGTAACATCCCCACACAGGGGGTCTTAGGGCTCACTCATGGCCAGGTGGACTTCTTAATCCTACAAAAGGGAGTCACCAGCCCACGCACTCACATCCGAGCTACCGAGCATAGTGGCCCTGTGGGACTCAGTCTGGGCCACGACACACGACAGTCTGCTGCTCCTCTCTCTTCCAGATGACGCACAGGTGGGGAAACTCCTCAGAGTACACTTCCAACCTACCTCCCACTCTCTCGCACACAAAGCCCTCAGCTCATACCAAACGGCACTAGCCACATTCAAGTGGAGTTTACGCTTATTAATCACAATCCGAAAACATGGAGCATGCTCCCTGTCACCAGTCTGAGTCTATTTAGTTAAAATGGTGAATATTTGGGAAAGCCCTTCTAAGGCCTTCAAGCTAGAAAATTATTATTTCCTAATGCTTATTATGTTTCTCACTGAAGATAAGCATTTTTAATACTTTATTATTTTTAAGACTATTTTGAGAGCAGCTCTAGGTTCCCAGCTAACTGAGAAGATACACAAGCCCTCTGCCTCCACATACTCGTATGCACAGCCTCTGCTGCCATCACCCCAAGGTGGTTATTATTTATTACAACTGATCCACCTACACAGATACATCATTATCACCCCAAATCCACAGTTTACATTAGGGTTCACTCTTGGTGCTGTACATTCTTTGGGTTTTGATAAACCTATAATGACATGGAACCGCCACTGTAACACGCAGAAGTTTCACTGCCCGGAAAACCCTCAGAGCTCTGCCTGTTCATCCCTTCTCCCCTCACCCCTAGCAACCACTGACCTTTTCACTGTCTCCACAGTGTCGCCTTTTCCAGAATGTCACATAGTTGGAATCATACAGTATGCAGTCTTTTCAAAGTGGCTTCTTTCACTAGGTAATATACACTTAAGGTTCTTCCATGGCTTTTCAGGAACTGAAAGCTCATTTGTTTTTAATGCTAAGCAGTACTCCACTGTTTGGATGGACCAGTTTATCCATTCATGTACTGATGGATGGTCTTGCTTCCAAGTTTTGGCAATTATGAATAAAAGTACTATAAAGATGAAGAAAGTATTTTAGTTTCTTTAAGAAACTGTCAAACTGTCTTCCACTGTGACTGTACCGCTTTACATCCCCACCAGCAATAAATGAGAGGTCATGTTGCTTCAATCCTCACCAGCATTTGGTATTGTCAGTGTTCTGGATTTGGGCAATTCTAATAGGTGGGTATTGGTAACCTGTTTTAATTTGCAATTCTCTGATGATATGATGTTGAGCATCTTTTCATATGCTTATCTGCCACCTGGGTATCTTCTTCAGTAAGATATCTATCCAACACTTTTGCTCCTTTTTAATTGGGTTGTTTTCTTATTACTAAGTTTTGAGAGCTTTATCAGATGTCTTTTGCAAATTTTTCTCCTATTAGTTTGTGGCTTGCCTTCGCATTCTCTTGACACTATCTTTCAGAGATCACAAGTTTCTAATTTTTAATGAAATCCAGCTTATCAATTCTTTCTTTCACAGATCGTGTCTTTGGTGTTGCATTTAAAAAGTCACTGCTGGGGCCCGCCTGGTGGTTCGGGCAGTTGGAGCACCATGCTCCTAACTCCGAAGGCTGCCGGTTCGATTCCCACATGGGCCAGTGGGCTCTCAACCCCAAGGTTGCTGGTTCAACTCCTCGAGTCCCGCAAGGGATGGTGGGCTGTGCCCCCTGCAACTAAGATTGAACACGGCACCCTAAGCTGAGCTGAGCTGCCGCTGAGCTCCCGGATGGCTCGGTTGGAGCACGCCCTCTCAACCTCAAGGTTGCCAGTTCGACTCCCACAAGGGATGGTGGGTTGTGCCCCCTGCAACTAGCAACGGCAACTGGACCTGGAGCTGAGCTGTGCCCTCCAAAACTAAGACTGAAAGGACAACAACTTGAAGCTAAACGGCAAGAACAGCACCCTCCACAACTAAGATTGAAAGGACAACAAACCTGGAAGGATACACGGTTTGTTCCCCAATAAAGTCCTGTTCCCCTTCCCCAATAAAATCTTTAAAAAAAAAAAAAAAGAAAGAAAGAAAAAAGTCACTGCTATACCCATGGTCATCTAGACTTTTTCCTGTTATATTGTAGGAGTTTTATAGTTGTTTAGTTTTATGATCAATTTTGAGTTAACTTTTATGAAGAAGGTCTGTGTGTAGGTTCATTTTTTTGCATGTAGATGTCTAGTTACCATTTGTTGAAAAGACTATCTTATCTCCAATATGTTGTCAAAGATCAAAGTAGACTATATTTGTGTTGGTCTATTTGCGGGCTCTCTGTTCTGTCCCACCGATCTACTTACTTATTCTTTCACCAACACCACACTGTCTTGATTACTGTCGCTTTATAGTAAGTCTTAGAGTTGAGGAGTGTCAGTTCTCCAACTTTGTTCTTCTCCAATACTGAGTTAGTTATTCTGGGTCTTTTGCCTTTCTATGTAAAATTTAGAATCAGTTTGTTGATATACCCACAAGAACTTGCTGGGATTTTAATTGGGATTGTGTTGAATCATAGGTCAAACTGGTTAGAGGTAACATCTTGACAATAAGTCTTCCCATCCACAAACACGAAATATCTATTTATTTGATTCTTCTTTGATTTATTTCTTTAGATTTTTTTTCTCATATTTATCTTGTTTATATTTTGATAGATTTATACTTAGGTGTTTCACTTTGGGGGGGATGCTAACATGTAAGACATGTGTTTTTAATTTCAAATTGAACTTGTTCATTGCTGGCATATAGGAAAGTAATTAACTTGTATATCAACCTTGTATCCTGCAACCTTGTTATAATTATTCCAGTTTTGTCAATTCTTTCAAATTTTCTACATAATCATGTCATCTGCAAAAAAAAGATAGTTTTATTTCTTCCTTCCTGTATACCTTTTATTTCCTTTAGTTGTCTTACTGCATTAGCTAATATTTCCAGTATGATGCTGAAAAGCAGTGGCCCTTCCTTGCCTTATTTCTGATCTTAGCAGGAAACTTTGAATTTTTCACCTTTAAGTATGATGTTGGCTGAAGGTTTTCTGGAGATGTTCATAATCAAGTAGAAGATGTTCCCCTCTATTCCTAGTTTGCTGAGAGTTTCGTTATGAATGGGTGTCAGATTTTGAGAAATTATTTTTCTGCATCTATTGATTTGAACATGTGATTTTTTTCTTCTTAGCCTGTCAATGTGGTTGATTACATTAACTGATCACTGAATGTTGAATCGGCCTTGGATACCTGGGATAAATCCCACTTGGTCATGGTGTGTATAATTCTTTTTATACATTGTTAGATTTGACTTGCTAATATTTTGATGAGGATTTTTGCATCTATGTTCATAAGACATAACGGTCTGTGATTTTCTTTTCTTAACAATGTCTATGTCTGGTTTTGGTATTACGATAATGCTGGCCTCATAGAATGAGTCAGAAAGTATTGCTTCTGCTTCTTTCTAGAGAAATGACATAATTTCTCCTTTAAATGTTTGGTGGAATTATCCAGTGAACTCATCTGAACTTGGTGCTTTCTGTTTTATAAGGTTATTAATTTTTGGTTAAATTTGTTAGTATAGGTCTAATTCAGATTATCTATTTCTTTTTTGTGAGTTTTGGCAGATTGTATCTTTCAAAAAAGTGGTCCGTTACAGCTACGCTACCAATTTGTACAGAGCTGCTTATAATATTCCTTTATTATCCTTTTAATGTCCATAGAATCTGTAGTGATATCCCCTCTTTTATTTCTCATATTAGTAATTTGTGTCTTCTCCCTTTTTTTGGTAGCCTGGCTAGAGACTTATTGATTTAATTGATATTTTCAAAGAACCAGCTTTTGGTTTTGTTGATTTTCTCTATTGATTTTCTGTTTGCAATTTCATTGATATCTACTCTAATTTTTATTCTTTTTTTTCTTGCTTACTTTGGATTTCATTTGCTTTTCTTTTTCTAGTTTCCCAGAGTGAGAGATTAGATTATATATTTCAGGTCTTTCTTCTTTTCTAATACAGTCATGTGCCACATAACAACAGTTGGATCAACAATGCACCACATAGAACAATGGTCCCATTAAATTATAACCGAGCTGAAAAATTCCTGTCACCTACTGAAGTTGTAGCCATCATTATGTCATAGCTCAATGCATCACTCACATGTTTGTGATTATGTTAGTGTAAACAAACCTATCACACTGCTCATAATATTAAATGTATAGCACATACAATTATGTGCTATATACATATATACAGTTATGTACATAATACTTGATAATAACAAATGACTATGTTACTGGTTTATAGATTTACTATACTACCGTGTTTCCCTGAAAATAAGACCTAGTTGGACGATCGTCTCTAATGCATCTTTTGGAGCAAAAATTAACATAAGACCCCGTGTATTGTATTGTATTATTGTATTGTATTGCACTGTACTATACTATGTTATATATTATGCCTGGTCTTATAATATAGTAAAATAAGACTGGGTCTATATTAATTTTTGCTCCAAAAGACACATTAGAGCTGATTGTCTGGCTAGGTCTTATTTTCAGGGAAACATGGTATGCTTTTTATCATTATTTTAGAGTGTGCTCTTTCTACTTATTAAAAAACAAGTTTGCTGTAAAACAGAGTGCTGTGTTAACGCCAGCAGCAACCTCATACATCTTGTGTTTACCTCGTCTCCTGATTGCATCATTTTCTCGTGTTCGATTTAATCTCGTGTTTTATACAGTGACGTGCTATACTGGTTTGTAGCCTAGAAGCAATATGCTATGCTCCATAGCCTAGGTGTGCAGCAGGCTACACAACCTAGGTTTGTAAGTGCGTATGGTGTTCGCACAATGACAAAAGCACCTAACACCACATTTCTCAAAAATGTCCTTAACTTGCACATGACTGTATATACATTAAATGTCATAAATTTCCCTCAAAACACTGTATGTGCTGCATTTCACAATTCTTATAAGTGGTATTTTCATTTAGTTCAAAGTGTTTTTAAATTTCTCTTAAGATTTCTTCTTTGACCCAGATAGTATCTAGAAGTCTGGTTTAATCTCCATGTACTTGGGGATTCTCTCATTATCTTCCTATTGTTCATTCTAGTTTAAAAGGATACATTGTATAATTTCTATTCTTTTCAATTTGTTAAGGTATTTTATAATTCCACCGTGGTCTAACAGGATACACTGTATGATTTTCACTCTTTTCAATTTGTAAAGGTATTGTACGGCCCAGAATGTGGTCTACCTTAGTGTTTCATATGAGCTTGAGAAAAAAGTGTATTCTGCTGTTGTTGGATGAAGTAGCCTGCAGATGTCAATTATATCCAGTAGACTGACTGATAAATGCTGTTGACCTCAAACAAATCCTTAATGGTTTTTCTGCTTGCTGGATCTGTCCATGTCTTTTTTTTTCTTTTATGTTTTCCTTTTATTTCCCCCCTTCTTCCGCTCCCCCCACCCCCACTCTGGTTCAAGCTGTTGTTTCTCAGTCTAGTTGTGTAGGACACAGCTCCCTGGCCCATGCTGGTATTATGAGCCTTGCGCTCCCACCGGGCTGAGGCAGTTGATTGCTGGTTGCTAGTCGTCGGTCAGCTGCTCACAGCAGCTCACAACAGCTCTTGCTGGCTGCCAGCTGCTCACGCAGCCCCACAGCAGCCTACAGCAGCCCACAGCAGCTCAAGCCGACCTCCAGCTGCTCACGGCAGTCCAGCTCCAGGGAGAACCGTTGTTCACAATCTTAGCTGTAGAGGGCGCAGCTCACTGGCCCATGTGGGAATCGAATCAGTGACCTGGGCGTCAGGAGCACGGCACCCCAACCAGTCCCTGGATCTGTCCATTTCTGATAGAGGGATGTTGAAATTTCCAACAATAACAGTGGATTCATCTATTTCTCCTTGCAGTTGACATTCTTGTTAGGTGCATACACATTAAGGATTGTTGTCTTCTTGGAGCAGTGGCCCCTCTATACCCCTGATAACTGTCTTTGGTCTTAAGTCTGCTCAGTCTGGACATAGTTACTCCTGCTTTCTTTGGATTCGTGTTAGCATGGTGTATCTTTCTCCATCCCTTTATTCTTAGAGTATATGTATCTTTATAATCAAGATAAGTTTTCTGTAAAGAACATATTGGGTCTTCTTTTGTGATCCACTCTGACAATCTCTAACTGGTGTACTTAGACCACTGAGGTTTAAAAGTGATTGTTGAGACAGTTGGATTAATATCTATTATATTTGTTACTGTCTTCTATTTGCTACCCTTGGTCTTTGTTCCTGTTTTTTTCTGCCTTTTATGGTTTTAATAGAACATTTTATTGATCCCATTTTCTCTCCTGTCTTAGCATATCAATTATGCTCCTTTTTTCAGTAGTTGCCATTTGCAATGTACATTTACAACTAATCCAAGTAAAGTCTGAACTGACACTGTACCACCTCACAAGGTAGTACAAGTATCTTTTAATAGCAAATATTCCTAATTTCTACCACCTGTCCCTTGTATGATTGCTGTCATTCATTTCACTTACACATATGCATGCACACACGCACACACACACACATACATAATTGAATATACTGTTGCTATTATTTTGAATTATTCTCAATTAAGAATTAAGAAAAAAAGTTTTAATTTTACCTTCACTTATTCATTCTCCAACGTGTTTTTTTTCTTTGTATACATCTGAGTTCTGACCTGTATCATTTTCCTTCTTTCTGAAGAACTTACTTTAAAATTTCTTGCAAGGAAGATCTACCAGCAACAAATTCTCTTAATTTTGGTTTGTCTGAGAAAGTATTTCTTCTCAACTTTTGAAGGGCAACTTTGTAGAGTACAGAATCTTAGGATAGTGAGGGTTTTTCTTTCAACATTTTAAATATTTCGTTCCGTTCTCTTCTGCTAACATGGGTTTCTGAGAAGAAGTCACATATCATTTTTATCTTTGCTCCTCTATGGGTAAGCTGTTCTTTTCCTCTGGAACCTTTCAAGATTTTTTCTTTATCTCTGATTTTCTGCATTATGACTATGTTACGCCTTTGTGTAGTATTTTAGGCATTTATCCTGCTTGGTGTTTTCTTAGCTTCCTAGATCTGTGGTTTGGTGTCTGATATTAATTGGGAAAATTCTCTGTCATTATTGTTTCAAATATTTCTTCTGTTCCTTTCTTTCTTACCCTTCTGGTATTCTCATCATGTATGTGTTACATCTTTTGTAGCTGTCCCCCAGTTCTTGGATAGTCTGTTCTGTTTTTTCAGACTTTTTTCACTTTGCTTTTCAGTTTTGAAAGTTTCTGCTGACGTATCTCAAGTTCAGAAATTCTTTCTTCAGCTGTGTTCCATCAATTAATGAGTCCACTGAAGGCATTCTTCATTTCTTTTTTTTTTTTAATTAATTTTATTGGGGTGACAATTGTTAGTAAATTTACATAGATTTCAGGTGTACAATTCTGTATTACATCGTCTATAAATCCCATTGTGTGATCACCACCCAGAGTCAGTTCTCCTTCCATCACCATATATTTGATCCCCTTTACCCTCATCACCCACCCCCCACCCCCTTACCCTCTGGTAACCACTAAATTATTGTCTGTGTCTATGAGTTTTTGTTTCTCATTTGTTTGTCTTGTTCTTTTTGGTTTATATACCACATATCAGTGAAATCATAGGGTTCTCTGCTTTTTCTGTCTGACTTATTTCACTTAGCATTATTCTCTCGAGATCCATCCATGTTGTCACAAATGCTCCTATATCATCTTTCCTTAACGCCGAATAGTATTCCATTGTGTATATATACCACAACTTCTTTATCCATTCATCTATCGAAGGACATTTTGGTTGTTTCCATGTCTTGGCCACCGTAAACAAAGCTGCAATGAACATTGGAGTACACGTGTCTCTATAGAGAAATGCTTTTATATTTTTGGGGTAGATACCCAGGAGAGCGATTGCTGGGTCATATGGTAATTCTATTCGTAATTTCTTGAGGAACCTCCACACTGCCTTCCATAGCGGCTGCACCAGTCTGCATTCCCACCAACAGTGTATGAGGGTTCCTTTTTCTCCACAGCCTCTCCAACACTTGTTACTATTTGTTTTGTTGATGAAAGCCATTCTGACTGGGGTGAGGTGATATCTCATTGTGGTTTTCATTTGCATTTCTCTGATGATTAGCGATGTTGAGCATTTTTTCATATGTCTATTTGCCATTTGTATGTCCTCTTTGGAGAAATGTCTCTTCAGGTCCTCTGTCCATTTTTCAATTGGGTTGTTTGTTTTTTTGTTGTTGAGTTTCATGAGTTCCTTGTATATTTTGGATATTAGCCCCTTATCAGAGGAACTGTTTGCGAAAATCTTCTCCCATTCAGTTGGTTGCCTCATTATTTTGTCAATAGTTTCTTTTGCTGTGCAGAAGCTTTTCAGTTTCATATAATCCCATTTGTTTATTTTAGTTTTTACTTCCATTGCCTTTGGAGTCAAATTCATAAAATGCTCTTTGAACCCAAGGTCCATAAGTTTAGTGCCTATGTTTTCTTCAATGCAGTTTATTGTGTCAGGTCTTATGCTTAAGTCTTTGATCCATTTTGAATTAATTTTGGTACATGGTGACAGATAGCAGTCCAGTTTCATTCTTTTGCACGTAGCTATCCAATTCTGCCAGCACCATTTATTGAAGAGGCTGTCTTTCCTCCATTGTATGTTTTTAGCTTCTTTGTCAAAATTATCTGTCCATATTTATGTGGTTTTATTTCTGGGTTCTCAATTCTATTCCATTGGTCTATGTGTCTGTTTTTCCTCCAATACCAAGCTGTTTTGATTATTGTAGCCCTGTAGTACAAGGAAAAATCAGGGAGTGTGATACCTCCAGTATTGTTCTTTTTTTTTAATATTGCTTTGGCTATTCGGGGTCTTTTGTGGTTCCAAACAAATCTGATGATTTTTTGTTCTATTTCTTTAAAAAATGCCATTGGGATTTTAATGGGGATTGCATTAAATCTGTATATGGCTTTGGGTAATATGGCCATTTTAACTATGTTGATTCTTCCAATCCATGAGCACGGAATGTCTTTCCATTTCTTTGTGTCTTCTTCAATTTCTTTCAAAAATGTCTTATAGTTTTCAGCATATAAATCCTTCACATCCTTGGTTAAGTTTATTCCTAGGTATTTTATTCTTTTTGCTGCAATTGCAAAAGGAATTGTTTTTTCTATCTCTTTTTCTGAGATTCCATTGTTGGTATATAGGAAAGCAATGGACTTTTGTACGTTGATTTTGTAGCCAGCAACTTTACTGTATTCATTGATTGTTTCTAATAGCTTTTTGGTGGAGTCTTTAGGGTTTTCTAAATATAGCATCATGTCATCTGCAAAGAGTGACAATTTAACTTCTTCATTCCCAATTTGGATGCCTTTTATTTCTTTCTCTTGCCTGATAGCTCTGGCGAGGACTTCCAATACTATGTTGAAAAGCAGAGGTGATAGGGGACAACCTTGTCATGTTCCTGAACGTAGAGCAAAGGGCTTCAGCTTTTCACCATTAATTATGAGATTAGCTGAGGGCTTGTCACATTCTTCATTTCTGTTAAGAGTTTTTGTTCTCTAGCATTTGAAATTTTTTCCTTAGCATTTCTACCTCTCTGCTTACATTACCTATCTGTTCTTACATGTTGTCTACTTTTTCCATTAAAGCCCTAAGTGTATGGATCACAGATTTTAAAAATTCTTGGTCTGATAATTCCAACACTCTTGCCATGTCTTGACTCTGGTTCTGATGCTTTTCAGTCTCTTCAAACTTTTCTGCCTTTTAGTATACCTTGTCGTTTTTGGTTGAAGGGTATACACCATATACCATACAAAAGGAGTGTGGAAAAAGAGCCTTCAGTGATGTAGTCGTAATAGGGGAAGGGTATAGTTCTATGATTAGGCCCGACTTTTGGTGAGCCTGTGTCTCTGGACTGTGAACTTCACCAGTGCTTCTCCGATTGTTTTCCTGCTTCTGCAGGGACAGGATGGCTAAGGGGGCTGAAGCTGAGTATCTCCCTTCCCCCATGTGGAAGGCTCGAGCCAGCTGGAATTGGCTATTTCCCTTCTCCCAGGCCAGTTAGGATCAGATAAAACCATAACAGGTTAGGTTCTGGTAAAATAATTTCTCCTGGGGACAGGCCTTGTTAAGCACAGAATTGCTCGGGGTAATTTCAAAACGGTTACTTTTACCCTCTCATTGCCAGAAGCTTTAGGGGATTTTTGTCCAATATCGTTCACTGTGAGAACCTGGTAGAGATCCTTGGGGTAAAACAAAAGTGTGGGGATACTCCTGGAGTTTTCTCTCTCAAGCTTGTCCAAACTAAGCCTCCAAAACAATTTGTCAATTACAGTTCCGGTTTTTCTAGCCCAGTACTGGTTCCTGCAGGTTTCTGCTCCAGTAAATTGTGATTCTCTGTGTAATTTTCAGCACACATTAGGCTGTATGTTATTCTGCCTTGGGTACTCCACACAAGTATTCAACACCTTTCTAGGTTTGTAAGCTGGAATCTTTGATTCCACCAGGACTCCAAAGAACCAGATCATTGGGATATTTGAAACTGAAAGAGTACCTTAAGGAACCTTTACTAAGAAAAGTTCATACAAGACAAGTTAACAGTTGAGGAGAGATTACTGCACAAGGTTTCCCAATATAGTTAGATTTTTTAGTAATAACAATAAGAATATTAATAATAGCAACAATAAGCATATAACACTCATTCAGTGCTTACCATGTCAGCTGCTGTTGCAAAAGCTTTTGCATGCATTCACTCCTCTTACTCCCTCAAAACCCTATGAGGTAAGTACTGTTTTTCTTATTTTATAAAGATACTGAGTCACTGAAAGATAAAATGATTTCCTAAAGCACACTGCTATTACATTGCTGAAGTAGAAGTCAAACCTATGCTATGATTTCAGAGCTCAGGTGGCTGCTCTATTGCCCTTCTTTAATAAAAAAGAATATTTAAGAATTTAATTATAAATGAGCCAAATAAGTATGGTTTGTTCATTCTTTGTAAGCAGTCCAGATTCTGTTTTTGAGATAGCTGTCTAATGCATTTTATTATATGATCACTATTTATCTACATTGCCCCAACACAGCAAAAAGAATCACTGACCCATAGAGACAGAAAGCACATTAGGGCTGGCGGAATGGGGAATGACTGCTTAATTGGTATGGTGGAGTTTCCTTTTGGGGTGATAAAATGGTATTGGAAATAAATAGATGGTGGTTGCATAATACTGTAAATGTACTGACACTGAATTGTATACTTTTAAATGGTTAATTTATTATGTGAATTTTATCTCAATTTAAAAGAAGACAGAATGATCTATAATATATTGGTTAATAGTAATCCAATAAAATGGTATGCAACTACTAAAAATTGTGTTTTTTGAAAGTAACAAGGGGAAAAGATTCTAAAATATCAGGAAAAAAGTAATTACACAACTATATGTAACAATGTCAAATTTGAAAAACAATTTTTTTTTCTTTTAATATCTGGATACATACAGGAATAGTATCTATATCCATACAGCAGAATAAATATTTTCTTTTTAATTTCTATGTCATAAATAGAAATAGTTTCTATTTCTTTTATCAAAATAAATACGTTTTTGAAAGAATTTAATCACAAATAACTAATAAATTTAGTGACGCAACTGATTTAAAAGCCCCCACAAATAAAAGAACAAACAGAAAACAATATAGTTGAACTAAATTCAAGTATATCAGTAATTCTATTAAATGTGAATAGTCTAAACCAGGGGTGTCCAAACTGAGGCCCGCGGGCCGCAGATCTATTGTTAATTAGCCCGCAGCAAATTCCAAAAATTATTTAGTTTACTTAAATAAACCAGGTGAGGCAATACTTCACTTCCAGTGAGTGGCCCGGCTGTTTGTGTATTTTACCGCATATGGCCCTTGATGAAAACTGCTGAAAAAAGTTTGGACACCCCTGGTCTAAACATACCCATTAGAAGTCAGAAATTGTCCAAATGGAAAAAAAATGGCCCAACTATATGCTATCTATAAAAAACTCCAAATACATAATAATATATAATGACAAAGGCAGGTTGGAACTAAAAGGCCGAAGATATATCATGCAAACACTAGTCAAAGAAAGCTAGAGTGGCTATATTAATTATCAAAGTAGACTTCAGAGTGAAGAAAATTGCTAGGGAAAACGTAGGACATTACACACTAATAAATGGGTCATTCACCTAGGAGACAGAATCCTAAATGTGCATGCAACTAACAGCAGAGCTTGAAAATACATGAACCCAAAACAGACAGATCTAAAACGAGAAACAGACAAATCCAAAACTGAAATTGGAGCCTTCAACACTGCTTTCTCAGTAATAGAACTAGAAGACCATCCCCAAAGAACATTTTATAAAGATACAGAGGAACTGAACAGCATCAGCCAACTGAATTTAAATGACATTTAAAGAACACTCCACCCAAATTAGCAATATACATATTCTTTCAAGGTGCACATGAAATATTCACCAAGACAGACAACATCTCCTGGGTCATAAACACCTCTACAAATTTAAAAGAATCGAAATCATACAAAGTAATTTAATTCTCTGACCATAATGGAGTTAAACTAGAAATGATTTAACAAGATAACCATCATTTGGAAATTTACCAACACACTTCTATATAATCCGTAGGTCAAACAGGAAGTCTCAAGGGAAATTAGAAAAGATTTTGAACTTAACGAAAATAAAAACAGTATTTCAAAATTTGTAGGATGCAGCTAAAAGCAGGGTTCAGAGAGAAGTTTAAAGCTGCTATTGACTAAACTGTTTGTGCCCCACCCCCACCCCAAATTCTTAAGCTGAAACCTAATCCCCAATGTATTTGAATTTGGAGGTGGGGGCCTTTGGGACGTGATTCAGTCTGAGGGTGGAGACCTCATGAATGGGATTAGTGTCCTTATAAAGGAGATCCCAGAGAGCTCCCGCCCCTTTCACCATGTGAGGCACAAAGGGAGAAGTTGGGTGTCTATGAAGTAGGAAGGGGCCCCCATCAGACACCAATCTGCCAGCATCTGGAGCTTCCCAGCCTCCAGAACTGTAAGAAACACATTGCTGTTGTTTACAAGCCACCTCATCTATAGTAGTTTGTTATAGCAGCCCTAATAGACTAAAAAAATAGTATTAAATACCTACATTATAAAAGAAGGTCTCAAGTCAATGACCTCAGCGTCCATCTTAAGAAACCAGAAAAAGAGTAAAATAAACCTCAATCAAGCAGAAGGAAGGGTAGAATAAAATTAAGGGCAGAAATTCATGTAACTGAAAACCGAAAGAGAAAAAGCAATGAAACCAAAAGCTGATTCTTTGAAAAGACCAATAAAATTAAGAAATCTATCAAGATTATTAAAGAAAACACGAGAGGAGACACAAAACACCCATAATGAAGGAATTATCACTACAGACACAGAACACACTGAAATGATAAAGGGTGCTACAAACAACTCTGCACATACACTCAGCTATTTAGTGAAAAGGGCCAATTCCTTGAAATCACCCAAAGTCACCCAAGATGAAATAGATAACCCTGAACAGATCTACCGTGTGTCCCCGAAAACAAGACCTCGCCGGACCATCAGCTCTAATGCATCTTTTGGAGCAAAAATTAATATAAGACTCGGTCTTATATTATATTACATTATAGTATGTTAAAGATCCGGTCTTACATTATACTAAAATAAGACCGGGTCTTACATTGATTTTTGCTCCAAAAGATGCATTACAGCTCCCTGTCCGGCTAGGTCTTATTTTCAGGGAAACAGGGGATATCTATGAAAATAAACTGAATTAGTAATTTAAAAACCTTCCAAAAAAGAACCCTTCAGGCCCAAATGGTTTCGCTGGCAAATTCTTTAGAAGACCACAACCAATACTATACAATTTGCTATAGAAAAAAAAAAGCTACAAGATGCTAGAGTTTGTCGAGCGGCGCTGCCCAACAGGGCAGCCACTAGCTACAGGTCCCCGCTGAGCACTTGAAATGCGGCGAGAGCCACAAGTTGTAGTGATAATATTTCGGCTCTATTGAGCTAAATAAAATATATTATTAAACATTTTTTGTAAAGTCCTCAAATAAGACTTAGGTCAGAAAGAGAAGCTGCTTTCTTAATCACGTCTGATTTCTAAATATAAAAGAGAAACCATCCAAGTTTCAATGGAAGTTAGAAAATACTCTAAAAAAATGACTCTGAAGTGGCCTCTAAGCCAAAGCCTAATCCACTCTAGATTTTCAACTGCTTTCAAGACCATCTCAAAACAAAGCACAAAACTCTTAAAAATCCTCTGAGGAAGTTGGATGGGCACCGATCACCACAAAGTGCAGAGGTGGGACAGGCTCACAGCGCTGCTTCCTGCAGCCAAAGGTCCAACACTGACACTCTCTTTGTAAAGAAAGGCGAGCGTAAGCTTTTTAAAGATAAAGGGAGAAAAATAAAGAAAGCTTTTTAAAAAGGGTATTTTTTCACGATCAAGATTATAGAATGAACTAATTTCTAAGTGATAAAAATCTCTGCCATTCCAAGGAAAAACCCAGTCTGACGTGACTAGTGTCAAAGCATCATTACAGGAACAGAATGCAATTTGCTTTTCGGTAAGAAGATATCCTCTTCAATGATTTTCACTTTTAACTACAAGACTAATGGGAGGTTTCTAAAAATAAAGCAACGACCACATTCTGAGCAGTCATTAAGGAATACAAACTGCATCAGAAAAACTCAGCTATCAGATAAAGCTTAAAAGCCCTATACATTGATTATTTTAGACACTAATCATTGTGTTAAGAAAAATCACGCACTTTCAGTAGTTTTATAGCACACACTGATAAATTAGGTATTCACTGTGATTTGAGAGGAAAGCAATCATGCTTGCTTCCTTATTATAAGGGACATACTCTGGCCTGATTCAGTGACAGATGTACACAATGGCATTTACTGAAAATTCCCATCACACGACAACTCAGTAAAACCTTAAGAATTTCTCATCTGAAGCAATTTCAACATATCCGTAAACATTATATATAAGTAATCTTTAAAGTGGTCGGTAGTTTTAGAACACTTTATTTTCCCTTTAACAATAAGCATATTAATATTTTAATAAAGACTTGCATTTTGTTTAAAAAATGTTTAAGGAACTATCAATCCCCAAATTCAGAATCCTTGGAACCTAACATTCCAGATGAAAGAAGTTTCTGGTAACAGAAGAGCTGTGGTTACCACAAGAACAACAGAGGCTGCTCTCAGACCACTGTCCTTCTACCCAGTCCTTACGTATATCTGGCCTATTGAAAAGTAACGCAACTATGTATAAAACAAACAGTGTTAGCACTAAGTACACATTAAAACTACTTGCAGTTGAATTTCAAATAGTTAAAACATTTGCTGCTTCATACCTGGACTTGCAAATATTTCATTTACTACGCTTTATAGATGTGTCATTATTTCATCTGATTTATTGACTGTCTATGATGCACAGAGGGTCAGGGCCCACATACCTGCATTTTGGAGGTTAATCTCAGCAGTACAACCAGTGCTCACTGCCCGGGCTCCTGCAGAACTACCTGGATCCGACCACCAAACAAACAATCACCACTCCCTGGTGGCAGTGCAGCCAACGACAAGCTTCCTTCTCTGAAGCGGAAATAGCCCATCGCCTTATAAACAATATAGGCCTTGTAACACACTTAGGATTTCAGATCTCATTTATGTTTGAAGTGTTTCTTCTAAAAACATCCCCCATGTAAGTCACAATCAGCTTAGGCGAGCACTTCTTTTATCAAAAAAGAAATCTGTTGTTTTTAAGGACTACTCATAGGTATTTCTGATAATGGAGAATTCTAGAGATCAGAATTGAAACAGAGAGCATCTCACGGAGTATCTTCTAGAAGTAAATGAGGCAGCCTTTTTCAGTCTAACACAAAAGAGAGATGTTCTAAAGGTGGCGTCAACAGGTAAAAGGGCAAGAGAACTGGCAAAAATGCCAAGCAGAACATCTCACTGGAAGACACCTGTGTGGAGTCTGGAGGAAGTCTTTATGAAACCAGTTTCTTTTATAACATGATCAATTAAATTCCTGGAGAAGAATGAGATGGAACAGTCCCACACTGCTGCCAAGGATGACACTCTGTAAACTGGAGAAGCAGTGGTCAAACCTCTCCTGTAGAATTCTGGAAGAGGGTACTATACTAGGAAGAGGGGAGTCATGTCACTGTTGGTACCAAGGCTAAAATGGGGACAACCACTCATGCTCTTACTCCTTCCCAAGAGCCCATGTCCTCCAGGAACTGTGTATCTCCTAGTAGGCACAAACCCCTTGGGGGAACACTGATACTTACCCAACTACCTAAGAGTCGCCCGCCCTCATTCCCCCTCACTCTGGAAATGGAGAGAGGACTCCCTCCCTAAATCCTCACAAGTATCAACACCCTGGAGGCAAAGTTCCCTTGTGAACCCCACAGAGCAGAGGGCCAAATTAATGACAAAGATCATAAAACTACTTTTGTTAATTTGTAACTATAAATTACAATTTATAACTTTCACTGAGCCTTAGACAAATCAGGTCTTCAGTTTCCTCATCTATACAAGGTACCTAATATTTCCTTCATATGGTAATTTATATACAAAAAGCCCAACACAATGCCTGACATACAGTAGGTACTAGATAACAGATTGCTTTCATCTAAGAAGCAAAAGTTCATAAAAAGAAGATAAAATAAAATGTTTGCACTTGAAATCTGTTAAGAATCAGACACTTAGTGCTACTCAGCCAAGGAAGGTAGACACGTGTGTGGTGGGGAAGAACACGGGAAGTTACAGGTACTTAGTGAGAGAGGGTCAGGGGTCCTATACATAAGCCCACATCATGAAAAACTATCCACACAACGTGCCAACAGCATCCCGGTGAGAGACTGCGAGCACAGCCAACCTGCAATGGGGAACGAGAACCCACTTTGTAAATTATTAAATATAGCAAAAATTCCTTAGGAACATAAGTGTTACTATAAAAATAAGAATGGATTCTTTCTAGAGAAGACCATCTAAAGACTATAGAGGAGACCACGCCACCAACAACAAAACAAAACAAACAACAAAAAACAAGCTTTGTTGTTAGGACAGAGAGATGAGGCACAGAAAAGTTATGCCCAAGCAGCCTGGTGCCACCTTCCAAATTCTTCCCAGCACCCTACACCCACTGAACTAAGGAGCGAAAAGTGAGCAAGAGAAACCAGAAAGAGCCGATCATGGTTAACACGGCTGTTTCCTTTTCTCACACATTCGCAGTGCCGGTCTTATGAATATCATATGCACCTTCGGCCCGTCATTTAACATGTTGCTATCAGGACGTGCTGTATAATCAGCAGTGATCTGGACTCAATGAAATACCGTAGGTTTGGAAAGTGGAATTAAATTCTCTAACAGAGCAGACAAAGGGTTTGCAAACTATACACCACAGAGCCCTGGAGGGTATCTCACAGGCAGCAGGGAAACTCACGTCAAGAAGGTTTGCAATTCAACAAACCAGTTTCATTTTTGTTTTCCCCCTTTTTTGGAGGGAGTATTCATATACGCTTTTATCACGGAAAGGGTTCAAGAAAAAAGCTTGAAATCATGGAATCAGATAAATTATTAAAATCCCTTAAAGGTTTTAAATTTCACAAAGTCCTAGAAGACTACATGACTAAGAAAGGCTTTAAATACTTCACTGTCTCCAAAGCTAGTATATTTACACTCTACCGACTTCTAGAATTTGAGAGGGATGTTACAAGTATAAATTTAATGTCCTGCATACTGATAATTATTTTTAACAACACTAAAAATACACACACACAAAACAAGATTTGAGCTCTCAAACACTAGACAACAGTAAGAAGCTGTTATCTTTGCATCAAAGGAATGTTTTAAAAAGTCATGTATGTTTTCTTCCTCTTCCCTTGAAAATGCCGACATTTATTTTAAAAATCTACTGAGTAGCCACTCTCCACTTTGCACTGGGCTCAGCTTTTTGAAGCATTACGAAGATAAATGAGACAGGTAATACACCTAAGTTTTAAAGGTGGTATGAGACTTTGTCAAATTAACTGGGTAGCAAGAGGTAAAGTGCCTGAGAGAGGCAAAGAGATAATGCAGTGGCAGCTCAGCACTGGGAGAAACTTCTTTCAACCATGTGGGTAAGAAGCTGCTTAGGAGAGGTGGCCTGTAAACAGAGTCCAGAAGGGAAGAGACAAATCATCTCCCTGCATTCTGATACCTGATTACACGTTCATTTGTTTTTCAGCTGACAGTCAGGCCAGAGAAAAGGATGAGTAAACAAACACATAAAGTCCAGCGTGTTAAGTATAATGACAAGCATGCGCGTAATTTAACAAGAAAGGGAGGGATGGATTCCTTGGGGTGGGTGGGAAGAGGAAAAGGGGACCTCACGGTGGGGAGGATGAGCAGGATGTACTGCGAAGAAGGGAAAAGGTATTTCAGGTACCGGGAACGATGTGAACAAGGGCGTGGCGATATGGAAGCAAGTGGCATCTGGAGGACGGCTGCCGGGGAGAACGGAGATGCCTGAAGGGAGTGAACAGGACGCCAGGCCAGGCGTGCGGGGCTTGGCCCGGTGCCAAGGAGTTTGGTTTCATTACAGTAGGCACAAGGGTTTTAGGCAAAGAATGGAGTCACCATAAGGCACGTTTTCGAACATGGAAAATTTCTGAGGCGATAAAAATATTTAAAGTTTCCACTGTCTACAAAAACATACGAGAACATTAATTCCAGGGACCCTTCAAATAACTGCCAAGGTCCCACTGGCCATGAGCCCGGGTAAGAGCCCCCTGAGGGCAAGAATCATTTGCCAGGACGTGGGGTCCAATGAAATCAACAAGGACCGACCTGTGCTTAAAGGCAGTAAGAACAGAAGGGGAGGACTTCCGCAGACCAGCTTACTGGGGTGCGAATGAGAAGACGGCACGCTTTGCTGGGGTGCTGTGAAAATTCAGTATGTAGGTGTGCCAGCTAAGCAGTTAAAACACAGGCTGGGCGCTCGAGAGAGTTTGCAGCCACAGATATGACTGCCCATCGCCCTGATGCTGTACTGGTGACCGCGGAAGCCACGTGGGTGGATGAGGTCACAGAGCACGCACGGAGCCAGCTCAGAATCTAGTAATCCCACGGCAGAGATGAGATGGACAGAGAGAGAAAGCACCTTCGGAGGAGGAGGAGAAACAAGAGAGCTGTATGAGTTTAGGAAGGTACACATTTCAAAAAACATTCGCAGGATGTGCCAAATGAGAGAGAGTCAGTAAGCAGGAAGACGGCTGGATTTGGAAACTGGGCAGTCACTGCAGTGGGTAAAGGACACGGGGTTGAAGAATAAATGGAAAACAGGAAGAAGAGATGGGGAGTCTAGATCTCTTTGTTTAGCAAGTTTGGCAATAAAGAGAAGGTGTGAGAGGCATTAGCAGCGTGACAGGTCAACGGGTTGAGAGACGTGTGCACATTTTGTGCATTATCTTTTTTCATATGACCTGTGTCTAGGGAACTCCGTGAACAAAGAGCCTTCAGTATTTTTACAGCACCTACTAGACTGTATAATCAAAACAGCAACATTACTAACGCACTGTTGGGAACGCAAGCTCTATCTCATACACATCACTAAACTGTAACTAAAAGCCTAGTGTAAAAGGGAGAGCCCCAGACTGAACCAGCGAGACCACCATTACATCAGGTCGGTCCGTGCGCGGAGGGACTGGCGGAGGCCACGCCCCGTTGTGTGACGGACAGGCTGAGCCGCTCGCAAGCGCTGTGAGAAGTCACCTCAGTCCCTTGCCCTGGGCCGCACAAGGACACACTCACCTCCGTAGTAGAGTCCCGTCGCTGTGCACATCCGCCATTGTCCCTGGTACATGCCTGCTCTGCTGGGGCTGCACATCTGGACGCTGACATCTGCAATCTCTTGGGGCTCTAGCGATCTCACCATCACCATGTTCACATGTCCAAATTGGTCTCCCCCGACATATTTAAGACAAACCCCTGGAGGCCAGGCCTCTGCCCCTGAGTTCAAGCAAAAGAAAAAAGTGTTAGGCAATCAGAGGTCCCACGCCGGGTGCAGCTCAGCACAAAGGCATAGCAGAGGCCTGTTTCTTGGTCTCTCCCACCTGCCATGCTACCCACATACCCCTCAGCTACAGAACATCACAGACTGATCAGAGGGAATTATCAGAGGACACAACCTCTGACCGAGGCCGTCCCTAAGACATGGCACACAAGGCAAAAGCAGGGCAGCTCCTCAGGAAGAGGGGTTTCAGGGGACCCCGGGGCAGCCGCACATCACACTCAATCTGGAGAACCTCAGGAAGATGCTGGAGAAGGGCTATGAAGATGAGCACAGGCCACACCTTTGGAGGGCTGCTCTGTCTGCTAAAAGGTAACGCGCCTATTTCCACGCTAACTTTTTAGGCTAACATTCGCAGTAAATATACGTCTGACTGTCCCTGATTTTCCACCTAGGCAAGAGGATGAAATACATAAGGAGTAATTTCTATGACACTGTTTTTATTTTAAAACTGCCTTTTCCCTGATATATGACTTTTCTTCTGGACTCCTTAACTATGAAGACTGAGGCTCAGGAGACCCGCAAATACAAGATGGAGGAGTCACGTGGACGTTTCATTTTCAGGTTCAAGCAATAGTGGGGAAAATATGAACAGTGTGGTGAACTCCCCCATCTCAGAGGTGATGACACTGGCCGGAAGTGCTTGTAGAAAGGACAGGAACATCAATCCAAAGCAGTGGCCTTGGCAGGAATGTCCTTCCTCCTTTGGAAGTGGCAATGATCTAATCTGGTACCGGCTCCTGTGTACCTATTTTCATGTAAACGAATGCAAAATGAAAACTCTCTACATTGACTTGCTCTGACTGGGCACAGGCAGCCACATAGTAACCCCGTGATCTCCCCTGTGAAGTCTCTCTAATAATACACTTTGTACTATAGACAGAAACCTCTCTCTGTCTTTGTGGGGGACATACACATTCATTATAAAAGAAAAAAAAAATCACCAGACATGGCAGGACTCTCAGGACACAGCACGCTTCAAGTTTACCTCCTAACAGTACTCCAGGATGCCTCAGGACCTTGTTCTAGAAGTGCCAGGCTGGTTCTGATACACATGATGGCTTACTATTGAAAAGAGAACCAGAGAGAAAAACCACCAGCGCGCGACTGCTGAGAGAGATCTCAGCCCCGCAACAAACAGCACCCTCTGTGGCTCTTGGATTTTAAGGGGTAGCAAAGGAAGCAGTGGCCACTGTGTTCTGTCATACTCTCTTTTAGAAAAGCCAAAAAATAAAACCTGCCAGCAAAGTGTCCTCCTAAGTTAACACTACAGAGAGCAACGGCTGCTGGTGGAAAAATTGTGGATGACACACTGGCAATACATGCAAATTGCTTCTCATTTCTGAGGCTGATGGCCTAGCAAAAGCATATCTGTCTTATGTCAAGAGTAGTAGCGTCTGACATGAAGCATCTTGGAAAACGTCAAGTCTCTTTAAAGGCCAAAATCCAAGAGGAAAATTAAACTACTGTTATAGGGCTGAATTCACAATTATTCTACAAAACACACACACACACACACACACACACATCTGTAACAAGACAATGTCTGTTTATATGAAAAGCCAAGAATGTAGCTGGATTTGAACCTCTAACTAAGGAACACCAAGATCGTATGGGTGTGTGAAACACTTGGCTGTCCTGAGCAAATCACCACAAGCAGCTGAGATAGTCGGATCTGCCCGGCACACATAGGGGGAGCGCTGCTATACTGTAGGGAGACTGAGTTAGCTGGCAACACATTAAGTGATTGGTGCTAAATGATGCAGTCCTGATCCTTTTAGTCCACTAGATACCTAGTAACGTGGTGCTTACAGCACCTCTCGAAATAAAACATTAGAAGAGCTAGTCACCATCAACCCTAAAGTATTAATTTGCTATGATATAAAGAACCATCATCTGCCTTCTGAGAGTTTCAATAATTCACTGACATACAGTTCTTATAGCCCCAACTGTTAGGTCACGAAACTTTGAAAGAGTCAAAGATACTGATTCTTTATACAGAGAGAAAAGAAATACTGGTGAGCTAGCCGTTTGGATCACGTGGCAAAGTATACCTGAAATCAGGATCTGACAAGTATAATACAACAGGCTTCACATTAAGTCTCAAGTACAAACTGACTTAATGGGAGATAAATATATCTAGAAGAAAAGAAAGATTAATCTGTGTTTTATGACATTCCAAGTTCAATGTTACAAGCATGTGTGTGATTAAGGCTTCTCCAGTTATGGAATATAATTTTATTTAAAAAATAAAAAGTAAAAACAAAAATCCCCATCATATGGCAATTTTGAGATGGCAGCGAGTATGGCAAAAGTAAAATAAAATCCCATCAGTTCCAGAAAGTCCATCTAAAATCCAGGTGTGTGATTATAAAAACAGTTTGGCGACAGTAAGGAACGTCCATAGAGCAATGCAGAAGAAAAACTTCAGCGAAGAGGTTTTTAACCCTTATTTTTTTAACTCCTATAAGTTTGGAGACTGCACTTCCAATTAAGCTATATAAACACAGGGACCTTCACTGATTTCTGTCACCATTTTCTCCCTGTAGCTGATCAAGTGACTAGAACATAATACAATTTGTTCAGTGAATGGAGCAGAAGTATCTTCTCTATAACCACACTGAAGAGAAAGGTAGAAAATTAACTATTTTAAGGAGCCAAAAGAAAAACGGAGGAATAGTTGTTCCTTCTCAAGTTCTTCTCCCAACTCTTGTTTTATAACCATTTCTATGTAATTCACAAACGCCACTCCCTCACATGACAAAACGCCACTCCCTCACATGACGATCCCAAGTCCTTCACCAAAGGCAGAGAAATGCCCGAGTTATCATTACGTGCTCAGCCTGTCACTACACTTGGACAACAGAGCGTGGCTGCAGCAAGAAGCTGTAAGTGTTGGTGAAGAATATTTTCTGCTTTCATCTTTAGAGGGACCGTTTCATATTTGCACTTTGAACTCCAGTGTAAGGTTTCCTGCTCAAGTTTCCCAAGCTTCTAACACTTAGTGACAAAAGTTTGAATCCTGATATTCTGCAGCTATGTCATTAAATGTCTCACTTTGGTTTTTCTGTGGTCTAAATCTAAGGATTTAAACAGTATTAGGAATTTAATTTCAAACATTGGGTGCCATTTATCTTCTCTGGGGAAGCTGTTGGGACAGCTACGTGCAGTTCCTACCCGTCTCCTCTGCTGTATATGTGAATACCTGGCATGCCTAAACCATGACAGCACACAGGCATCAGGAAAACTAGCTCCGAGACTCTCCCAGTGAGCACTCCTCTCTTAGGGAAGATTATGAATGGGAGTAAGAGAGCCAGAGGAGAATGGCGGAGGCTGCGCTACTTCTGAGCTACGACTGTATTTCCAGAAAGAACTCAGGCCAGATGAGTATGACGCCAAGGAACCCATGTATGTGCTGCTGTCCCTCTCTCCTTAGTGACACACCTGTTACTTAGTTACAGGAGGCCAGTATCTCCTTAATCAAATGGAAAACATTTGGATTATGGATAGAAAATTATTTTATGACTGGTTGAACAAATTCCAGAAGAATAAAGAAAACTACTATTTGTTCAAAGAATCTTGAAAGGTAAAATCTCTAGCAATTGTTGCCCAACTTTTCAAGACGTGTTTAGGAACAAGAATGCCTTCACAGGAAGGAAGGGGGCAGACCCAGAGACTGACTGAAACTGAAGTCACTGCAAAAACAGGAGGAAAGAGCGGCCAGGCCCACCAACAGATTTTCTCCAAGTCAAGGTGAAAGGCAGGTTCTTTGAGGTTCTGATTTTACACTCTAGCCATTTTCTATCCAGCCTTCCAACCCCCTAGGAATCCAAGTAACTATCTAGTGAATGAGTAGATACATCAAGAGGTCTTCTGAAACACAAAATGGTTATTCTGCAACAAGACAGCATTTAAAGTATTTCAACATTATTCTAGCAACCTTCAATATTTAAAAAACACTACAAAGATCTCATGCAAGGCCAGATCATTTTCAGTGTTTTCACTGTAAGTAAACAAGGTCTTAGATTAACTTTTAAAAAAATAAATAAGTCTTTTGAATATCTCATTCTTTCTAAACAAACCACTCCTTTAAAAAAATTCATGTATAAATTTCAAAAGCATTTTTTATCAGTAACAGCAGGTTTTAGGAATACGGAGGAGAAACACGATGAGCAGAAACTAAACTAAAGAGATTGTTTTCATGTTTTTTAAAGCAGGCAACATTAAGGAAGGTAAGAAAGAAATTAGGCAAAGTAAAGATAATCCAACTTTGAACAAGTAAGAATTTCAAGAAAAACAGAAAATATGGCTATTTTCCCGTCTTACCATGTGCCTCTGAAACTAACAATGCTCCACACTGTTATAACTAAAAGGGGAAAGAAGCCAATGAGAACTGGACCAGGACACAGATGTCCCCACGCATCTACAGCCCCAGTCAATCCAGATTATGGGCATCTGCGCAGTGACACTGAACCTTCATCCAAGGGAGAGTTACTTCTCGGAAGCCAAAAAAATAAAGATAACCATTTGGTACATTAGTTATTATATAAAAGTCTGGCTTAGCCAGTCTTTCCCCATCATAAAAGAAGTATAAAGAATTGAAAGGTAAACAGTCAATAAAAGGTCACTTTTATGGGTTTACTTGAGCCCCCCGAGTTTTGTATCACCTCACATCAGATTACCTTGCTAGATAAGGTTTCCCCGCAGCCACAAATGTTTAGCTAAATATCCTGTGCCTAGTTTTCCATGTCTCAGGATTCCTCTAAGCTCTCACTAATAACAAGGATTTGAAGCTTCCCCACTCAGCCAGCGTCAATGGTACTAAGCCCACTCAAATTTAAAGTCATTAGAAAAGAATTTAACAATTAAAAGGTAATAATTAACAGTTACTAGACACATATTCAGATACTATTTTCAAAGAATTATGCTTAACTTATTTTTAGGTTTTCTTCACGTCAGCAGTATACCAAAACAATGCTTTAAAAAAACACACAATTTCCCAACCTTGCCATCTTTCACATTCTGAGCAAATCCCCACACTTTTTACCCTGTTTTTTCACAGTGATATTAATGTCTCAGATATCTTAAATGAAATTTCAGACAGCATCGTCCTGTATTGTGCAGAAACGAGCTTTCTAAAGAGCAGATGCTCACAGCTCTTTCTTGTTCTGGCCATGGCTGCAGCGCCTCTAGCCTGCTGGAAACAACCAGAAGAATAATCAGAGCAGAATGAAAACGAGGGGGACCTGGTGGTGGAGAACACAGCCCCACCACCACCACACGCAGGCCTACTTCCTGGTACCAGAGGATTGTGTTCAGACGCCATCAAGCCCTAAATTCCTCTTCCTGGTGTGGGGCAGGCATATTTCATTGATGTTGGTCATCACACCACTGCAAGAAATGCTACACCATGTGCAAGAAAAATCTCAGAGTTACACAATCACATAACTTAAACTAAAACATGCATTTCTTTTAACTACCAAGAAAAAGAAAACTGGACAAGGGGAATTGCCCATTACATATTTACCAGAATTCTGGATCCGCCACGTTTTTATAAACTGAGTATCAGGAGGTATCGACTCCCCTTCTCCTATGGTGACGTCTTCAACAAAGGACATGGAGGGTACACTGATGTTTGGGCTCTCAAAGTCATAATAGGCGCCAATTGCTGCTTGTAGGTTCCTACAAATAAAGAGAAACGGTGAAAGACTTCAGTCGTGTCCAGAGCACATCATCTTCATTGCCAATCAAAAAGAAAAAGCCAGTTTCTTAGGGTTTGTTATAGAACCTAAGGCTCCTGGTATGTAAAGCTGCAGAGCCACTGATTCTGGCTGAGGAACGACAGGAAAAACGCCAGGACCCACAAACTTGTGCACTACTTTCTTCCCAAGGCACCCACACAGAAAGTAACCACGTTATCGCCATCAGCTACAAGATAGCACATTCCCCTCTTACCCACAAGTTTGGGTAAGGAAGTCAATTAAAAGAGAGCTTCTCTGCAACTGTGACTAAAATCCAAGTAAGTTCCATTGTTAAAAACATTCTAATTTTTTCATTTTTTGAAAAAGCAACACGTGCACATGGTTCAAGAAATTTCATACAGTGAAAATACCCGTCTTATCTCCTTTCCTACACACACACACACACACACACACACCCAGAATCAGTCTTATGACTTTCTTAAATATCCTTCCAGAACTTCCTTATGCAGGTACAAGCAAATCATATTCTTATTTCGTCCTTTTTACACAGTTGGTAGCATATTACCCTGTCCTTTGCTTTATCCCAACTATACCATGAAGATATTTTTCTTTTTCCCCCCTTTTTCTGTCCACACCCCCACCACCACCCACCACCTCACTCCGGTCCAAGCCATTGTTTCTGAGTCTAGTTGGGTAGGACCCAGCTCCCTGGCCCCTGCTGGTGTTATGAGCCTTGCGCTCCCCCCCAGCTGGGGCAGCTTGTCGCTGGTCGCCTGCTCACGGCAGCTCTCGCCGGCTGCCGGCCACTCAGGATGGTTGCCAGGCACTCACACTGGCCACCGGCCGCGCTAGCAGCAGCCCATGGCAGCCCAGGGCAGCCCAGCTCCAGGGAGAGCCATTGTTCACAATCTTAGCTGTAGAGGGCGCAGCCCACTGGCCCATGTGGGAACCGAACTGGGGGCCTTGGCGTTATATCGCTCCAACCACCTGAGCCACCCAGCCGACCCCCCCATGAAGATATTTCTATGTTAGTATATAATGAGTATCCTCATTGTTTTTTACAGCTGTTTCTATTATATACATGATTTATATGAGCAGTCCACTTGTGAGTTTGTTTCCAAGCTTTAATTCTTCCATAAATAAGCTTATGCACACACTGGAATGCATCCATAGGATAAATTCCTGTAATACCGCTGGGTCACAGGGAATATGCTTGTGGTTTTAATGCATCTAAACTTGCTCAATAAAAGTTGTATACTTAATGAATGCTTCCACCAAGAATGTACGAGAGGGTCTATTTCCCCACTAGCTCATCAACAGAGTTTCTCCAACGTTTTGGATTTTTGTCCATTTGATAGGTAAAAAATAAGATCTCAATGAGGTCTTGAAATGGTTTTCTCCTTTCAAGAAAGCAGTTTCTTTTTTGGAAGCACCATCTTGTAAACGTTGGTGTTCTTTTTAATTACTCATCAACCTCCTTATGTCAGAAGGAACTACCAAGCACACAAACCAGAGTCCGTAATTGAACAGAATCACATGATTGACAGCTTGTTTCACCACTGCCAGAAACCAACAGCCACGAAGGGGTTTAAGTATGCTGTGTGCATGAGAGCAAAGACACTGTTGGTAATTACATTCACTGCTTCTCCTATGGTCTTACCGACACTAGTGCCATGAGCCCAGTCCCCACAACACACAACACCAAGTGCATTTTTGTAAACATAACCCAACCGTAAGCCAAAGGACCCAGTGGGTTGTTTTTAATTACGCATAAACATGGCGTGAAATAAGCTCTGACAGACATGCTGCTAACAGCAAATATCTTTTCTGCTGGGGGCATGCCTGCTCCTCCAGGTGTTTGCAGCTGCCAGAAAAGCCGGCTATATTTAGAGCAGCTACCTCAGGTCAAGTTCAGTAATGGTGGCCTGTAATATTAGTCAGTAATGACTGGAATGACACCAGCAGCAGCTGCCTGCCTGCCTGCCTGCCCCGTGTGCTAGATAAAACTTACATGGAGCAGAGCTGGGCCAGGGGCCAAACTGTGCCCATTTGCTTGACCATTCAATAGGAAGCCTTGGATTTTAGTCTTCCCAGCAACTTCCTTATCTGGCTGGCTGGCTGGGATCCGAAGTGAAGAATACGTGACTCGTCAGACGTGGGGAAGCCCCGCCCCCCCGAACAGGCTTAGGAGTACATCTAGAATCAGCTTTACACTTAGGGATCAGGGATAAAATGGGGGACAGAAAAATACGCCTAGCTTGCATTTTGTTCTTCTGAAAACCTTTTATAAAAGCCACATGTCCAACTTTTTATAAAGATCATTTTTCCGCTGCAGGTCTCTAGCAAGTAGCCTGCTGAATTGTTTTCTGTTCACTTGGCTGTAAAATATGCTTGGGAGGGAAGAAACTATTTGTGTGCCCAGGACAATTGCCAATTCTCATCCTCAGCCTGTGTCATATTTCACCACTTGGCTCTGCCTGGTATCAGACAGGACTGCGAGACCACTGCAGTAGAAACACTACCAAGTGGAAAAGTCCAGCTATCCTAAGGCAAATCCATTCCCTGCTTCATATCTTTCACACATCCCATCTCATCCCACAGCCACACCAACAAATCTGCTTATTTGTACCTATAATTATACAGGTAATTCAGCCAGAGAAAGATTAAGAAATATTTTTAAAGCCCAAAGTGAAACTGAAAGTAGTGAACTGGACTCCAGGCAGGAAGCAGGAGTGAAGGATGACAAAGCAAATTCATTCCCCAAATACAAGGCCGAGAGTAGACGTTGGCCCAGCGGTGCTCCAACCCATCCGGAGGGTACACCGCTCAGAGTGTGGGTACACAGCTCCTCCGCGCGCGGACCATTTATATCATTGCCTCACTGGGTCAGGAAACAGCAAGAATAGACCACACAGCTCCAACTCAGTGTGAGAACACGTAGACATGATAGCACGCATTCCCGTTCAAAACAACATACTCAGCTATTATTAGCCAGCAAGAAATTCTACATGAAATAGAGCTGGCCGAGGAGATGGGAAAAGGAGAACACTGACTCACTATTCAGCCCAGCCTGAAAGTTTAGACTTCCAGGTTCCTTCTGTGTTTTCACTCAGAAACAGTTTTTCATCTGATTTCAGATGGTTAAAAGCAGCCTGAAGAACAAAGGGAGGCAGTGTAACAGCGGGGGAAAGGCACAGCCTAAGATGGATGGTGGCGATGGTTGCACAACACTGTGAATATACTTAATGCCACAGAACTTGAAATTGGTGGAAATGGTAACATTTGAAATGGCTTCGTTTAAAGGCAGCTCCTACTTCTGGCTGCTGAGCATTTATCTGTGTCAGTTTACTCATCTGCACACTGGGTTTTTACATTATAAGGTTGGCTTATATTTTGTATTACACGGTTGGCATTATAGGGCTGGCTGTGAAGACTGCATTAGGCAATGTATATAAATGCCCTAGGTTGTCAGTCATTAATCAACAAATATTTAATTAATGAGCATTTATCCACGTGCTAGGCACTCACCCTGGGACTGGGGATAAAACAGACAGCAAGACAGGGAAGGCCTGTCTCTACAGAGCTGCTAGTCCAGCCGGCGGCAGCAAACCCGGATACGCCACCTGCCTCTCACACGGTCGCTATCAGGCCAAAGCAACTTTTCCTACTCGGTGCAAAATGGACTTGGCACGCACTACAGTTTCAACTGCACCGTCAGCTTAACCTAATTCAGGGTAGAAGAATCGGGGGATGCTGAGACGCAATTTTGTAACTTAGAAGCAACACTGTTCAACCTTCATTTTATAGATAACTGAGTAACTTGCCTTTGCCTATTAGAATTTATTATTATTTCAACTTATTATTATTTAGAATCAGTTATTAGAATTTAGAGCCATATTTTTCAAAAGCAAAAAACTTTTAACTTATCCAGAATTTTCCAATTATCTAATAATACTCCGAACATCAGATTTCCTTAAGAACATATTAATTACCATCATGAATTCCATAAACAAAATTACTTGTAACCTTGTTAAGCTGAATTCTTGAAGGTGGTCAATTACCTAACCTTTCATATATTCACAAACACAAAACATTTATTTTTGTACTATGTATACATATATAAAATAGATTACTGGTCTTACAAAGAAAAATCATCTATATCCTGAACATACAGTCAGGAAGAGCACCCAAAAACATGGGGGTAGAGAACAGTTCAGAAGATCAGGAAGTCAGAATTAAAGAGGGAATGCCAGAAGTCTGAGTATTAGATCAGATTCTCAGTGAAATAAAATGAGATACCTTCGCTTTCTATTCTTTGACCAAATAAGAAATTCAAAAGAATCCAAATTATGAGAGAAAGAAAACTACCCATCTCATTTGGACACAAATAAAGATGGGAAATCAGAACGAGAACAGATGCAGTGAAGCACGGAGAGCAGCATCTCTGGGCTTCCAGGAATCCTTATCCCAAGCCACGAGCGTTCCCTCCCCTCCCCTATGGAGTGCCAGGGGTACTGCTACCCACGCCACAAGCCACCAGGAGTCAGGCAGACCTTAATGTCTCTGAACGACTGAAAACCGGACTAGAAAAAGCGTCAGCAAACCAGATGGTGGTTCTTACAAGGGCTTTCCAACATCAACTCAACTGGAATCTAACAGGGAAGACCAAAAAGAAGGGTCATAAAATATGTCCGTGTAACTATCTTAAACTTTAAGACCTGGGAAAAACTGAGATTTTCACTCAAACAGAAAGATGACTGCAGGTAAGGAATAGGAATTGGGCTATAGAAGGCTCTCAGTATTTCCGAACGTAAAACTTAACTTGTGAATGGTACTAGTTAATATGTGAAGACAGCAAGAAAAATGAAAGAACTTGTGGAAAATTTCATTAAGAGGAGCAACAAAATTCACACCAGTGTTTACCCACTTCTTAGAGACCTAGCAAGTCCAAGATTATTTCTTCTCTCTTCCCTTCCTGGCTATTTATTAACCCACTAATTTTATTACTTTTTAGAATTGGTCCTTCTTACTATCATCAGCAGTTATACTTTTTCCAAGTAGAAAGTAAAAAACAAGCATTCCACCATGAAGAAGGCATGGTGATGGCATTGTTTTAAACAGATGTAACAACCAAATGCAATATAGGTCCTTGATTGGATTCTGCTTTAAAAAAAAAAAGTTATAAAAGACATACTTAGGGACAACTGAGGAAATTTGAATATGGATATTTTTTATTAGTAAAGAATTTTTTGTGCTGTACACCTGAAGCTGATATTGAATAATATTGAAAGTCAACTACAATTAAATACATATACGGTCACGGGATGTAAAATGCAGCATAAGGAATATAGACAATGATATAGTAACAGTTACATACGATGCCAGAGGGGTACTTATATTTTATATTACACTAGACTTGGGGGGGCTTATCACTCAGTGGGGGGTGTAAATGTCTAATCAGTATGTTGTTTTGTACACCTGAAACCAATTTTAAAAAAACCTACAAAAAAAGATTTTGTAACTTAGTATTTTAGTATGTGGTTATGTAAGACAGTATCCTTATTTTTAGGAGAAGCATGCTGAAATATTTAAGGGTGAAGGGTCATGATGTTTACAACCTTCAAATGACTCCAAAAATTTTATATAGAGCAAAAAAATTAAGCCAAAAATGTTAACCAGTGCTGAACCTTGGTGGCAAAAATAACGGTATACACTCTACGGTTCTTTAAAATCCTCTACAGGTTTGAAAATTTTTATAATAAAAAGGTAAGTGGAAAAGAAAGAGACAGAAGAAAGAGAAGGTATCCTTCCTGCCACTGGAGAATATCTAACAACTTCAGTGCGGAATTACTATAACCATTTTGGGAACAAGAAGGGACCTACTGGGACCTCAGGAGGCTGACATACAGAGGATGACAGCTCAGAAAGAGGGAAATAATCACTGTGTCTGATGACATAATGAACCACAAAATTAAGCAACGGCAGAGCCATCTTACACTGGGGTATTCCTGTCATCTGAGATAATAAAATCGGCTTATTTTTTTTAAAAGCAGGATCTGAGAATATAGCAATTGACATTGACATTGTAGGAGTTTAGTTTCTAAGTGCTTTGGCTGATATGCCAGGATCAAACTATTTTTCCTTTAAAAAAATGTGTAGGGTTAGGGTTGGGGTTGGGGTTGGGGTTGTTAGGGTTGGGGTTGTTGGGGTTGGGGTTGTTGGGGTTGGGGTTGGGGTTGGGGTTAGGGTTAGGGTTAGAAAAAAAATGAAAAATAAATAAAAAATAAAATAAAATAAAAATGTGTGAAATACACATACCATACAATTACTTTGAAGTATATATATATGTAATTCATTGGCAGTGAGTGCATTCACATGTGCAAACAGCACCTCTCTCTAGTTCCAAAACCTTTTAATCACTTCATACTTATTAAGAACACCCCATACCCTTTAAGTATTCATTTCTCATTCCTCTCCCCCACCCCCTGGCAACCATTAACCTGCTTTCTCTATGAATTTGCCTATTCTGCAAAATTAACATAAAAGGAATCATACAACTCGCCAACGCCTGTGTCTAGCTTCTTTCACTTAGCATAATGTTTTCAAGACTTCTACCAAATGGTATAGCATGTATCAGTATTTCATCCCTTTTTATGGCTGAGTGATATTCCATTGTATGTACATGTCATGTTTTGTTTACCCACTCATCTGTTAATGGGCATCTGGGTGCTTCTACCTTCTGACAATTATGAGTAATGCTGCTACAAACACTCATATGCATGTGTCTTGTGGGCACGTGTTCACTTCTTTGCATAGATATACCTAGGAGGAGAACTGCTGGGTCATATGGTAATTCTGTTCAACTTTTTGAAGAACCACTAAACTGTTTTCCACAGTATAGCTGAACCATTTTACATTTCCACCAACAACGTACAACTGTTCCTATTTCTCCACACCCTCACGAATACTTATTTTCTTTTTTCTTTTTCATTATAGCCTCCTATGTGGGTATGAAATAATGTCTAACTGTGGTTTTGATTTGCCTTTCCTTAATGACCAATGGTCTTAAACATCTTTTCACACATTTGCTGGCCATTTGTATAGCCTCTTTGAAGAAGTGTCTGTTCAAATTCTTTAGTTTTTGACTGTGTTGTTTGTCTTCCTTTATATATTCCAAATACTAGACTCTTATCAGATATAAGACTTACAAATATTTAATCCCATTATGAAGACTGTCTTTTCACTTTCTTGATAATGTCCTTTGATGTAAAAGTTTTTAATTTTGTTGATTATCTAGGGTTTTTTTTTTGTTGCTTGTGCTTTTGATGTCAAATCTAAGAATTGATTGCCAAATCCAAGAATCGATTTACCTCTATGTTTTTCCTAATAGTTTCATGTTTTAGCTTTTATGTTTAGGTCACTGATCCATTTTCAGTGAATTTTTGTATAAGGAGAAAGGTACTCTTTTCCTGTGGTTTTTCAGTTATCCCAGCACCATGTGTTGAAAAAGGTTCAAACATTTTTAAGAAAGAAAAAAAAGTTAGACAATCTCTTGGGTATGGGTAGGATCCTGCCCTTTCTATGACCCTAATCCTTAGTGACACTTACATGGCAAGTGCAACACATGGCAAAGCTCAGACGGGGAAACCGCGCGGGAGAACAAGCCAAGCTGTGAGTGGCACCTCACGGTGACTCAAGCATGGAATGCTGGTGGCTCGGGTCATCCTAAAGGATACTGCATTTCCTTCTCCAACCAAACAGTTTCTAGGACTGAAGGAACCGACAACACTCATCTAAGAATCAGCCAAACTAAATTAAAAGCACAAAAAAGTCTTTCCCTGTCAATCAGGAAGTATACATAACATGTGCTTCTTTTATATTTCTTTTCTGTAAGTTTTCACTCATTTATGACTCTAGGTATTGGAAATATAGAAAATAAAGAAGAAAAAGTCTTTGCTACCAAGGAACACATGTCTATTAAGAAAGATTTGGGAACAAACAGTTGCAACTCAACGTAGGAAATGTCAGACAAGAAACATAACCTAGAACTAGGAAAGTACAGAAGCATCAATACCTAACTCAAATTTAGGAACTCAGGGAAAGCTTCGCCGACCAGGTAACAACTGTACCTCGATGGACTGGTTAACCACCAAGAGAAAGGGGGTGAAAGGGCATTTCAGACACAGGGAGAGAATACGCAAAGGTACACAGATGTATGAGAGTTACAGACCCCTTCTCTGGCCATTGCCCTCCTTGTTCCCAGGAAAGCCGATATAAAATAAGACGTAACTTAGGAAACGTCCACATTAATACATGATTCTGATGCAAGCCCCCACTGATTAGTCCAGGAATGAACGGATCCAGTTAAGTCAATGTGAACCCTTCCCCGAAAATGTTAGGACTGGAGCTGAGAGGTATCAATCTCTCCCTGAGTAGCTGGGGCTTTCAGTGCCATATTTTGTCCACTGCACTGAAAGGCAAAGAAAAGCAGTCTTCAGAGAGAAAAACAACACAAACAAAAGCAGCCAGTAAAAGAGAAGCCTGACAACATTTAAGTCCTTGGTTCTGGTTGTTTCTGAAGCCAAAGTGAATCTCTAACTTAGGTTCTAAAATATCCCAGTATCCTCATTATTAATTTTCATTTGTACTCAGGCTAGATTAGGACAAGATTCTGCTCACCACCTCCAATAAAGTCCTAACTGTTACAAGGCTGAAGGATTACAAGTAACAAACCCACCATGTGTATCAAAGTCAGAGAGAGGTAAGAAGAAACGAGGCCTCCCCATCTCAGGCTGGGAAGCGGGCAGTGCTTGTGTGTAGCAAAGCCGTTGCTTACACTCCATATGCTTGCTCTCCAAAGCTAGATGGAGCTTTAGGAGCTGTGGGCAATAAAAGGAAACTGCCCACAGAGAATGCTAACTTCAGCGAGATTCTGCAAGACAATCCAATCTGCAAAACACAATCCAGTCCAATCTGGCCTCCCACAGAGGAGACAGGACACACAACTCAAGAATATAACTTGATTAAGCAAGGCCCTTTCTGCCTAAAGCCAGAGACCTGAAACGTCTAACGATCACATAATTAGATACTTGGTGAAATTTCAGCAACTAAATTCTCTAGAGCCACTAAGAAACTTTGAGACCCGGATGAATACAATGTAGGCAGCCCCTTTAAAACACTTCTCACAGTCGTCCCCCAAACTGCCATTCCCCTCCCTTATAAAGTATATCTGACAGAAACACAGCTGGGGAGGAGGGAAATATAGAGGGGTGACATTCCACAGATTTGGGAAAGCTCTAAATCCAGAATTTTCCATCCATGCCCTGAGGCAAAGACCTTTAAGCTGGAAAGACAAGCAGAGCTAAGGAACCTAACATGGTCCTAGCTGTTCTCTTTAGCAATCTTAGAGACTAAAATGTCTAATTATAATATTACTGGGATTGGTGATTTATCAAAGGGCATGGCCCATTATTAAATGGATGAGTAGTGAACTAATGTTTTAAAAGTGTTCTGTCACCAGAAGCCTATAATTATTATACCCCAGTCAAACCCTAGATCCAAAAAGTGGCGTCAGATCGGAAGGGGAAGCTAAGGCAGCGCAGCCTTCGTAAGGGAACAATGCGCCTCCCTGCCCTAGTCTCGCTGTGCTCCCTCGGGTGCAGTCCTGAGGAAGAGCAGACGTGGGGAATCTTTCTGGGCAAAGCCAGGCCAAGGCCTTCAGTCCCTCTGCCAGTGAACTGAGAGGTACAGGGTGCCCATGAGACTTGCTGTTGTACCTGACTGCTCCTGCCCTGTGGAAAAGAGAGGAAATACTCTGTATTCTTTCTGCTTATACCCCCTGGGGCTGATAACAGTGCCTGGCACACAGAGGTGTGTAATAAATATTTGTGGAATGGAATCAACTAGTGACCAAAATACAGTATTTTTCCTTTTTATCTGATTTTTCCTCTCACACTTGTATATTGAGACTCTATGACGGAGGTCAGGGGAAAGACAACAAAAAATGTATCGTTTTAGCCCACGGACGGTAGGATCATGCAAACCTATATCTGGACCACTCAAGACCAAACTAGGGAAAGCACAGCTATGACCCAGAGACCTTCAGCTGGCGGCTGGGGAACCTGCAGGAGGAAGTCACAGGATGACAGGGGGACCTGACGAAGGGTCACCTCCCCCTGGGCTTGTGTGCTTGTTACTGTTTAGGCAACGCCCCACTGCCACGTGGGGCTCCTGAGTACACAGGAAGATCATCCCAGAGTTGATGTGGGGGTACAGGCACCCAGGAATTTGAAACTGGAACTGAGACAGATTTCTCAAAGAGACACTATGATACCTGGGCTACAAACTACACATTTGGGAACTTTCCAGAGTCACGGTTCTCTCAGCAGAGACAGACAAGCACTGCAAACACCTGGATACAACATACAGAGACAGAAACCTGAGGTATTTCGAGTCCTCGGTTCCAGCTGTTCCTGTCCATGGGTTCTTGAAACAGCAATCCTTAAAATATTCCCTCCATCCTTCCACTACCAACTTTAGCATAAGCTACTTTGAAATGAGTTTGTTAGCTGCAACATAAGAGGCCCAAGTTAATTCAGAATTGTAGAGTGTGTTCCAGGGATAAAGTCTATATATGGCTATTATAAGAGGCAAATTAAAATTTAACTCCGACCCGGCAATCCCATTTTTGGGTATGCAGCTGACTCGAACAACGCAGGGGGCGGGGATCACCAACTCCCGGGTGGTTGAAAAGCAGCTTATAACTGAAGTTGGCCCTCCCCATACAGATTCCCAACCAGGGAGCTAAAATACTGTTTTCAACCCCCAGATGTGAAACCTGGGGATACAGGTGACCAACTGTATATTTATTGAAAAAAATCAACATATATGTAAGTGAACCCGCACAGTTCAAACCCATGTTGTTCAAGATCTACAAAAGAACAGAAAGCAGAGTCTCAGAGACATTTACACACCCACGGGCATAGCAGCATTAGTCACAATATCCCGCAGGTGGAAGCAATCCAAGTGTCCATCAATAGATGACGGGATAAACAAAATGCAGTGTACACATACGATGGAATGTTATTCAGCCTTAAAAAGGAAAGTCTCGGTTGCTAGACAGGAGGGGGGTTGGGAATGCGTGAAAAAAGGATTGAGAAGTACAAATTCGTTGTTACACTGTAGTCTTGGGGATACAGTGTAGAGTATAAGGAATACAGTCAATAATATTGTAATAACTATGTATGTGTCAGATGGGTACAAGATTTATCGGGGTGATAGGTGGGAAGGTATTTGGGAGCAGGATGAAAACGTGAAGAGATTAAGAAGTAGAACCTGGTAGTTACAAAATAGTCATGGGGATGTACAGTACAGCACAGGGAATATAGTCAATAATATGGTAGTAACTATGTATAGTGCCAGGTGGGTACTAGACTAGTCCGGGGATCACTTCTTAAATTATATATGTCTCACCACTATGCTGTACACCTGAAATTAATATAATATTGAAGGTCAGCTGTAATTGAAAAATTTAAAAAGGGGGGGAAGGTGAGGAGGGAATAAGAGGTTCAAACTTCCAGATATAAAACAAATCTGTCATGGGGATGCAATGTACAGCATGGGAAATATAGTCAATAAGATTGAGATAGCGTGGTACAGTCAGATGGTTGCTGGATTTATCGTGGTGACCACTTCTTTAGGTATATAAATGGTAAATAACTATGGTGCACCCCTGAAACTAATATAATATTTTATGTTAGCTATATTTTAATAAAAATCTTTTTTTAAAAAGGGAAAATCTGTCATGCTAAAACATGGCTGAACTTTGAGGACATTATATAAGTAAAATAATCCATCACAAAAAGACAGATACTGTATGATTCACTTGTAAGAGGTATCTAGCTTAATCGAATTCATAAAAACAGAAAGTAGAATGATGATTGACAGGGGCTGAAAAAAGGGGAAATGGGAGTTGTTCTATGGGTACAGAGTTTCCGTTTTGCAAGATGAAAAAGTTCTGGAGATTGGCTGAACAATAATGTAAATATGCTTAACACTGTACACTTAAAAATGGTAAAGATGGTAAATTTTATGTTATGTGTATTTTACATCTTTTAAAGAATTTAATTAGGATGGGACCGATATGCTTCGCTAAGAAATTTGGACTTACTCCTAAAAACACAGGAAAGCAACTCAGATTTAAAACAAAACAAAACAAAAACACGACTTCACTGAAGTATAATTTACATAGTATAAAAATTCATCCATTTCAATTGTACAGTTCAATGATTTTGGTAAAAAATTGTAAAACCATCAGCATGTGTTAGAACACTGTCATTATTCCAACTATGTCTCAGCGCCCGTAACATGTATGTACGTCATGTAACATAGCAAAGGGGAATCTGCCAGCTGACCTGAAAAGAGGGCAATGATACTGGACTCTCCAGGTAACCTCAATGTAATTGCTTCCCTAAGAGTGGACGAGAGAACCCGAGGGACAGCAGTGTCAGCAGGACTTGCACAACATGGGGCTTCCCGATGGAGAAATGAGGCCGTAAGCCCAGGAGCGCGTGTGGCCCCTGGACGCAGGGAAAGGCAGAAAATGGATTCTCCAGCAAGAACACAGCGTGGCAGAGATTTTACCCAGTAAGACCCATTTTGGACTCCTGAATGCCCTAACTATAAAATACAAATTGGTGATTTTTTAAACTACTAATTTTGTGGTAATTTTATTACAATAGCAAAAAAACAAATACAATGGCTATTAATTGTATTATTTTTTCTGCTTTATTATATATTAGAAAATGTATATCATAAAAGAAAAAAACTACGAATATAAAGGCAGACTAAAGAAAGATTACAATTTGAAAAGGTGCTGTTTTCTGCTGACTCATTTCCTTCATAATTCTGCTTTCAAGAACTCAATTATCCATTGAAGATGAATATTTGGAAATAACTCCCATTTTTCTTGCCAGCCCCGCCCTGAAATTTAACTGTCACGGATAGCTCCTGATATGGTAAACAATCAGTAGGCTCAGTGCTAACGGAAATTTTCGAAGATGCTAGAAACACTGGCCTAGAAGAGACATGAAAATGTATGATAACCCAAAAAGTCCAACCCAAAAGAATAACAGAAAACGTGATTCAGACAAAGCTATCTTCAGAAACAAAAGGTTGTGGTTTACTGTTGTTCATGAAACTTTCTTTGCGACATAACGTAGCAGTTATGAAATGATCTGGTAAACCTATAATTAAATACAGTTTTCAAAAGTGTATTTACCTAACAGGGAACTGACCATAAGCCAGCAGCGGTCAAATGGCTCTTAACTGACAGCCTAGTCAGTGTTATTTTCCTAAAAAATACTAGGAACTTTTGGTTTTGATTTTCAAAAAAGAAAAATGTGCCAAAAAACTAAGTTGTAAAGCAGTACTCCATTCGTAAATCTAGCTGTTGTTCCTATAATACATAGAGAAAAAAGCATGGGCTTTGAAAAGAAACACTACACACCATTTACATACACCTTTGGTTAAAATGGTCCACACCCGTGCTACATCTTACTGTGAGATTTCCTGAGGGTCGTCACAGGGGCCAGCTTCAAAGCACCTTCAATTTCATCTCCCCTAGAGAACAATGCTGACCATACCACCTTTGGAGACAATACAAAAGTACACCTCAGCACACTTCACCTCCAAAAACGTATACTAGGGTACACATTCAAGAGAATCTAAGGCCTATGTTATCAATCTTACTCTCTTTTCTAAGAAGAAAAACGTAAATAAGCCTTGGCCAAATTCTACTTAATATGCCAAACACTGCCAAAGCAATGTACCATCACTACCAAATGCCACATGGCATTAATGCCAACTCTACTCATTCTGCAGCCATTCCATCTCCAAATCCTCTGGGGCTATATTTGGCTGCTCTCAGGTACATGTAAGTTAGGTACCTTTAAAAAGCTACATACTAGGTGGTCAGTTCAGTTGGTTAGAGCGAAGTGCTAATAACACCAAGGTTGCCAGTTCGATCCCCACATGGGCCACTGTGAGCTGCACCCTCCTTAAAAAAAAAAAAAGCTACACACTTACAGCTAGGGGACTAAATTAAATTAGATTTAACTTGGAGAAAAAATATGATAAAGGCAGATTTTATGAGAATTCACAAACCTAACAAGACGAGGCCCCTTTTTCTTTTACAAACTGTAAAATGACAGTAAAATACGTCAGAGATTGTTGCCATTTTTATTAGTAACTAATCACCGAGAACAAACAAGGAAGACAACATTTAAAGATTTCCTGTTAAAGTCCTGTGACACTCGCAAACAATCTTACATACTCTGTTAATGTTTTCATGTTCTGGGCAACCAGCTATGCAGATGACAAGCAGTCAGGTTTAGAGACCTCATCCAATGATGGCATTTCTTATACATTACAGAAGAAAAGGATTTTTAAAAACAGCTACTTTGCATGACACTGCATAATTAACACCAGTTAAATTACTACCAAAAGAAAAAAAAAACATCACAGAACCATCCAAAGAAATATGGAAAAAAACTATCCACTTTGGTTTACAAAGAAAAATTCATAGAAACTAAGAAAAACACTTTTCTGTAGCTTTTTCAGATTCTTCCTGAAAAACAGTGGTCTCAAAGAGCGAAAAGTGGCAAACATCCCAAATAATGAAACACAGCAAAGGAGTTTCTGGATTTCAAGCTTCCCAAAGATCAAGCTCTCTCTCTCTTCAGAAGGTAAGGCAAATAGATTCAAGTCCACACTATTAAGATATACTAAAAAATAATAAAAAATTTACTTCATTCACCATAAAATCCTTCATGACTATAATTTGGTAAATTCCATTTTAAAGTAAGCAATATCCTTATAAGAGACTGCCAACTAATAAAGAAGGAACAGAATTAGAAAAATCATCTTTTTGCAACCACTTATGTAAAAACGCCTCAGGAAAGGATGGTTAATGGATACTGAAAATATCAGGAAAAATATTGCTGGGGGAAAAAGGATATTCTCACAGTCTCTCACAGATTACTTATTAATTACAAAGGAGAAAAAAGGTGGACATTATGTCAACCAAATACTCAAATCTAGTACGGGATAAACTACCAGCATATACCTCCTGATGTGTACTACAGTGGAACACAGAATCATCTATGTATTATTTCCCACAGACCACATATTACATGATTCCATCTATGTAAAAAACAAAAAAAGTTTAACCTGAATCTAATTGTGAGGAAACAATCAGACTAATCAACAATATAGGACACTCTAAAGAACAACTGGCCTGGACTCAAAAAATGTCAGTATCACAAAATATTCAAATGACACAGGTGAGGGAGCTGTGCCACATTCAAGACAACTAAAGAGACATGAAGACCGAATGTCACATGAGGTGCTTGAGAAGATGCTGGGTTTGGGGAGGAAACAGTTACAAAGGGCATTCTGGGAACAAATAGAACACCTAGATATGGGGTGTCTATTGGACAATACTATTGTTTACATGGGGGGGCGGTGACAACGACACTGCATTTATGTAGGACACCCTTTGCTTAAGAGCTAAGGGGTGAAATGTCCTGATATCTGCAACTTACCTCAGATGGTTCAGGGAAAAACGTATAAATTCCACAGACAGAACTCTCATACATTGCTGGTGGGAATGTAAAATGGTAGTTACTTTGGAAAAGAGTTTGGCAGTTTAAACATAAACATAACTGTACCACACAAACCAGCAACCCATTCCTAGGTATCTACCCAAAAGAAATTAAAATAGACATCCACAGAAAGTCTTGCAAGACAATGTTCATAGTAGTTTTATTCATAATAGCCAAAAAATAGAAACAACCCAAGATCCATCAACTGGTAAATGGATACAAAATGTAAAAAAGACATACAATGGAATACTGCTAAGCAATAAAAATGAACAAAATACTGATACAACCTAAAACATGGATGAGCCTCATAAACATTATGCTAAGTGAAAGAAGCCAGATACAAAAGACCACATGTTGTATGATTCCATTGATATAAAAGGTGGAGAAGAGGCAACAATTTAGAGGCAGAAAAAACATTAGTGGTTGCTTGAGGTTGAGGGTGAGAATGGGGATTAACCTTCTAGAAAGAGATCTTACTGGAGTGATGAAAGTACACAACTGGAGGGTAGGGGTGGTTGCTCAGCTCTGTAAACTGACTAAAAACCATTCAATTATCCATTTAAAATGGGTTAATTTATGATATGTAAATTATACTTCGACAAAGGTGCTTTAAAAATAAACCAAAAGTGGTAAAATGGCATTTACACAAGCATTCACTATACTAGTCTTTCAACTCTTCTACAGTTTTGAAATTCTTCAAAATAAAAAATTGGGGGATAGATTAGAATGAACTCTGCAAAACACGCTCACCCCAAAATGAAGCGTTTCTAGTTGCAGATTACCTAAAGGTGGGAAAGGACATAGCACAACTCTGATAGACTCAGGATAAAATAAAAGAGGAGCACCTAAGAGCCAATTTTTATCCACAGATACGATGAACAATTTTTTCTCTACTTAGATATTATTTTTTCCTTATTACACAAGTAATCCATATTCATTGTAGAAAATTTAGGAATTAAGAGTAAAAAAGAAAAAAAAGTAAAAAAGATTTAAAGTATAAAAAAGAAAATAAAAACCAACAATAACCTCATCAGCCAGAGACAACCATTTATAATTTGTTCTTTATCCTTCAGATAAAAGCAGATCCATTTTGGCAAAAGAAAGGTATGTATACATAACATTATCACAACTTGATCAATTATTCAACTGGCATACTGAAATTCTGTATCATATCCAAACAATCACATAAGTCATAGTACGAATACAAAGGCAGAATAAAAAATTTTAGATGGAAATCCAATGCCTTCTTTCAGCTTCCAATTAAATACTGCGTGCACTGGCCTCAGCTCTCTCCCAAAACCCGCCTAAAATGGTACTATTGGCTAAATGTCTGTGTCCCTCCAAAATTTGTATGTTGAAATCGTAACTGCCCCCCAAGGTATTGAGAGGTGGGGCCTTTGTGGTGATTAGGTCATGAGTGTGGAACCCTCATGAGTGGGATTAGAGTCCTTATAAAAGACAGCCCAGAGGGCTCCCTCGACCCTTCCACCACGTGGGCCCTCACCAGACATCAGATTAGCTGGCACCTTGATTTTGGACTCCCCAGCCTCCAAATCTGTGAGAAATAAACTTCCATCGTTTATAAGCCACACAGTCTATGGTATTTTTGTTACAGCAGCCCAAATGAGCTAAAACAAATAGGGGGGAAAAATAAATTCACAAGGATGAAGTGAACAAGTGAGGAGAAAATATTTGGGGAGTTGGAAAGTAGACAGACAAGCGATAAATGACAGCCGATCTGAGCAGGCGCAGTCCTCCTTAAGCAGCACTGGGAAAATGTAGAGAAATAACCCAATTTAAAATGGGGATCCCCCAAAAGGTTCAGGAATTAATGGGCACCAGGTACCCTTCAAGTGAAGATGAAGATACGGATAAAAATAGGAGAAGGTATGCTTTTGCCTAAACCCAACAGTCAACCCTGGGCCAGATCCCCTAATATAGTCTAAAAATTGCAGAGCCTGGTAGCTGCCCCACCCTGGAGGAAATGGGTGGGGCTGTTAAAACCTCAGTTAACAGACCTACAGTCAGGCTCCCAACTTCTAATCCACTTTTTGTGTCCACTCTTAAAATAGGAGTAGGTGGCAAACAACCACCATATATTTAAGGTAAAGCATCTAATATGAAAGAAAAAGACTGTAGTAAGCAAACAAAATGCTATTTGAAGAAAGCAACACTGAAGAGAACTCAAAAATTTTATCAAAAGGTAAAAAGAGAAAAAACAGAGGACCAGACGAGAAGGTCCAGTAACTTAAAAAAAAAAAAAAAAAGAGCTTTAAGAAAAGTGAATAGAGGAAATGAAGGGGAGTAAATCAAAGGATTAATTCAAGAAATTTTCCAAAAACGAGGACAGTTTCCAGACTAAAAGGGGCTCCCCAAAGCTGAGCACAATGCATGAAAATAAAATGCATTTCCGTCAAATTTAAGGACACTGGGGATACTGCAAAGTTACCAAAAGCTTCCAGAGAGGGAGAAAAACAGCATTTATTCAAGGAACAAAGAATCAGAACAGCATCACATTTCAACATTTCCACTTAACAAAAAAAAGGAAAGAAGAAGAAGACAAAGGTGCAGTGCCTTCAAAATTCTGGGGAGAAAAAATATTTCCAACATTAAAACTGGTACCTAAACAAACCTGGGATATCAACTAACCATTAGAGTAAATATAGTTTCAGAATACAAGTCTCGAATTTTATCTCCTCTGCACAGTCAGGAAGTTTTAAAAAGTGGGGTCCAGAAAACAGGGGTTCCAACAAAGAGGGGGAGAGTGTGAGCTGTATGTCCAGGGTGTGAGCTGTGCAGCAGACCTACAGCATAACCAGCGCAGATCAGAGTAGGGCAAACGCTCTGGAAGAGTCTTCTTCACAGAAATGAAGGGCGCTGAGAGGACACCTGAAGTGTCTGAACCTATTAAGAGATTCATAACTGGCAAGAAGTTTGAGGATAACTTAGTTTAAAAATATGTAAGAGACTAAGAAAACCAAAAATCAAGGCAGTTATTATCCTAGGGCCAGCAAAAGATTGGACAGAAAAGGAAAATGAATTCAAGTACACTAATGGCTCAATATATTTTTAATAAATATTTAAATAGTTAAAACAACATAAACACTGAAAACTGACTTAACCAAATTATAAATAATTAAAATGGGAGAATGCAAGATGGGTGAGTGAAACCAGCATGTGCCAGGCACAGCCTAAATCTTTATATATGCATTTGATACATGATAAAGAGAGCACTATCAAATCATTGGAAATGTGCATTTCTCGATAAATGATGGAAAAACTGACTCATCATCTGGAAAACAAGTTAGATATCAACCTCCAACCACACTGCCAAATAAATGTGTTCTATAAAAGACTTATGCGTAAATTATACAAGCATAATTTACATAGGTGAATATAAAATTTGCAAAAACAAGAGATGAATAATTATGTAACAATTAGGTGGGGAAGGATTTCTACACATGAAATCAAAACAGAAATCAAAACAAAAAAGATTGCTGGATTTAACTTATAAAAAAATTCACCAAAAAAGTGCCACCTAGTTAAAAATATTATACACCAAGTTAAAAGACAAACTGATGGAAAGGCCAGCATTTAATAAGAAGCTAATTTCCTTAATATGCAAACAGCGTACCAATAAGAAAAAGTAAGAATCCAACAGGAGTAGAAAACAGACAAATAAGTCACAGAAAAATATAAATGGCATCAATAAAGCTGGGGGGAAAATACAAATGGCCAACAAAGATACGGAAAGAAGTCCAACTTCATTCATAATTAAAGAAATACAAATTAACATGAATATATTTTTAACCCATCAGACCAGCAACAACATAAAGACATAGATCATTCTTGCAGTGATAATAATACAGCAAAAACAAGCACTCTTACACACTGATAGTAAAAATGAAAATTGGTACAGTACTTTTCGAGTTTGATATTACCTATCAAAATTTAAAGTGCCCATATACCCAGCCCCAGCAATTTCACTTCTAGGATTGTCTAAAGACACCTGTACCAGAGTAGCTTTATAAAAGCAAATACCTAGAAATCGTCCCTCAACAAGGAAGTGATTACATAAAATATGGTCAGCTACAACAGAATATTGTGCATCCATTAAAAAAAGGAGGAAAAAAAAAAGAGGTCCATCGCACACTGTGAGGTTGAAAAAGCTAATCTGAAAAGCTAACCTGAGAACAGTATGTATAGTATGATTCTGTGTGTGTGTGTGTGTGTGTGTGTGTGTTTTAAAGTATGGGGTATAGGATACAATCTCTACAGATCATGCTCTCCCAGTTAGAAAAAGTCTTGACAAGTGAAGTGAATGATGGATGGATTGCGTCCTGACCTAAAGTCCATCCTGAAACACACAGCAAGGTCTGTTTTAAAGCACTGCGGAGGGGAGGCCCACGGCAAGGCCTAGCGCTGAAGTCTTAAGGACACCAATCAGGGACTCCTTTCAGGACTTTTAACTACCTGTACAGAAAACAGTTCTTTTTCAGAAAAACTGTAGGAGGGACTTAAATTTACATGGAGAATGGAAGAATATAGTGATAACCTCTAATTAGCACACAAGGACAAAGGTGCAGAACGTCTCGGAAATCAGAACAGAATAATGGCCACTTCAGGAAATGAGGATGAGGGAGAGAAACACAGGGATTCAGGTACTATCTCAACTTTTCACAAGAAACATGTATTATTTTTACGATTATATGTCCAAATAAAACTTTAAGAAATTAAAACACAAGTAAGAAACTGGAAAAATATGTGCAAAATATAACTTGTCCATAAGTTTTAAAACTGACAGAGATGCCAGAAAACAAGGACATTTTCTGGTATTAAAAGTACGCAGAATGGGGCCGGCCGGTGGCTCAGGCGGTTAGAGCTCCATGCTCCTAACTCCGAAGGCTGTCGGTTCGATTCCCACATGGGCCAGTGGGCTCTCAACAAAACAAAACAAAAAAACAAAAAGTACGCAGAATGACATCCAGAAAGGTACACAGGAGACAGCGGTTACAGCCTCTGGCAACAGGCAGGAAGTCTAGAATAGGAAAAATGGAAACCTATTTTTCATTGAAAAATCTTTGTTACTGTTGGGATCATTATTTTATTAAGGATAATGATTTTTAAACGTACGCAGACTATTATTCAGTAGTAAAACAGAATGAATTTCCATGTATGATCCAGGCTGCAAAATAGATGAACCGGGAAAACATGATGCTAAGGGAAGGGAGCCAGTTATAAAGGCCACATACTGGATGTTTACATTGTTATGAAATATTCAGAAATGGCAAATCCTCAGAGATAGAAACCAGAATGGTGTTTGCCTGGGGCTGGTGCTGAATGTGGGACTGACCACAAACGGGCATGAGGGATCTTACTAGTGTGATAAAAATGTTCTAAAACGGGGTTGTGATGAAGGTTGTACAAATCTGTAAGTCTACAAAAATCTCTGAATCGGACACTTAAAATAGGTGAATTTTATGATACGTAAATCATACCTCTGACATTTTAAAATACAAAACAAGTAGTCACCACATAGCTGGAATTTGCTTTAAAATACTGTTCTTCTGGTGGGAAAAAGTGCAAAATATTGATGACTATGAAATCAAGATGATGGGATTCATTATACTTTTTTCCCCCCAAAATTAAAAAAATATATAAGTCTATAAAAAGTAGCCAACACACACACACCCACAAAACATAAGACTTCACCAGCCATCAAGGAAATGCAAACTAAAACAGGTAACACATTTTATCTGTCAGATAAATCTACCCAGCAAAAATTTAAAATTATAATTCCCATAAAGCAGGTTTTCTATGCCTAACTGTTAACATTATTACTTGGTACATCCTTCATGGAAACAACCTGGCAATGTTTATCAAGAACCTTCAAAAAGGCAGACCTTTGACCTGGCAATCAAGAAAGAGAGGAAAATAATTAGGCAAGTGAGCAGATATATAATCATGAAGAACAAAAATCAATAAATGGCTGCTTAAATAAGTTACAAAGGAGCAGCCAGCCGGATGGCTCAGTTGGTTAGAGCAGGAGCTTTTAACAAAGTTGCCGGTTCAATTCCCACATGGGATGGTGGGCTGCGCCCCCTGCAATTAAAAATTGAAAACAGGGACTGACGTAGAGCTGAGCTGCGCCCTCCACAACTAGACTGAAGGACAATGACTTGACTTGGAACTGATGGGTCCTGAAAAAACAGTTCCCCAACATTCCCCAATTAAAAAAAAGTTACAGAACACACTCAGGTAATGAAATTATTAACAGCCATGAAAACAGACACGGAAAGGTATCTATAATATGTTTAGTGAAAAGTAGGCTATAAAGCAGTATGTGTTATATGATTATATTTTAACTTAAAATACATAATAACATGCATATACATATCTATATATGCACATGTGTGAACACAAACTGATAGCCACAGCTTTGAGTAGCATTTACAAGTGGCTTTACTGCCTTCCTTTGATATTTCTGAATATGCTGTCTTGATATTCAGTATTATTACTTTTACAGTGAGAGGGAAAAAACATATTTCCATTTTCCAAAAAGGCAAAGCTCCCTATGGAAAAATGGTTAGAGGCCACATTCAGTCAATTTGTATGGGATATACAATGGACATTTAGTATGTAAAAGTACTCATTAGAAATGACAAAATACAAATTAAAACAAGATCACATTTTTACCTATCAAACTAAAACAATTTTTTAAATTATGATATGCTGCACTGACGAGGAATTAAAGAAACAGTCACTCATACAGTAGTGGCAGTCATAAAAATTAGTCCACCTTTATGGAGGAGACAATTTGGCAGAGTGAATCTAATTCTAGAACTAAATCCTAAAGAAATAATTAATGATGCAAGCAAAGATTTAGCTACAAGGGTGTTCAGTACTGGATTTATATTAACAAAAAATTGAAAACTTAGATATCCAACAAAAAGGGATTATTAAATTACTCTATATCCATGTAATAGAATACTGTGAAGCCTTTAAAAGTGTAGAATCGTATTTATTAAGAATGGAAAAATGATCGTAAGAGATTGTTAGGTGAAAACAGACTGCAAATAGTGCCTGTACTGATTAAAGAGTGTCCCCCAAGATTCATGCCCAGCCCAAACCTCAAAACATGTCCTTATTTAGAAAGAGTCTTTGCAGATGTAATTAGTTAGGATGAGGTCAGGCTGGGCTAGGTTGGGCTCTAAACCCAACTGACTGGTGTCCTAAGGAGGAGGAGATTTGGAGACACACACAAGGACCAGGGCCATGTGACTACTGAGGCACAGATCATGAAGCCAAGGAACACCAAGAAATGCCAGGAGCCATCAGAGGCTAGGAGATCAGGAAGGATTCTTCCCTAGAACCTTCGGAGGGAGCATGGCCCTGCTGAGGCCTTGATTTGGGATTTCTAGCCTCCAGAACTGTAAGAATAAATTTCTCTTTCAAGCCACCCATTTGGTGGTACTTTGTTATGGCAGCCCCAGGAACCAGGGTGGGAAGCACAGCAATGAGGAGCACAAATGCTGGTCCCAGACTGCTCCCATTTCAATCCTACTTCTACCACTGATTACCCACGTGACTTTAGGTAAGTTATTTAACTTTGCTGAGCCTCTTCCTTTCCTGCAAAGTAAGGATAACAGCATTTACTTCCTAGAATTATTGTGAACATTAATTTTATATTAAATGTAATCATTTAAAACATTACCTGGAATATAGTAAATATACCACTTTTGCAAAAGCAAACACAGGTATACACACACTATAGTATTACAAAGATACAGATCAAAAGGTTAAAATTGTTTCTCTCCGGGTCCCTGAGTATGGCTTATTTTTGTTTTCTTTTTGCTTATTGGTACTTGTTAACTATTTTATTGTGACAGTTTTATTATGACATAAATCTTATTGCAGGTATTTTTAAATTTTTAAAAATTGTAAAAAGGCAGTCATTCCCAGTTATAGATGTATGCAAAGTCCATTCCTCAGCCAGTAATTTCCACTCTTTCAAAGCCTGTTGTCAAAGTATTTTTTAAAAATTGAAACCCAAAATTTACTTTAGAAAATAAATGCTGACCAGAAAGCACTCTAGAAGGACATCGTGTATCATTCAATCAATCATTAGTAGGCTGTTGCTCCATAATAGGCTGTGAATCACTGACCTCAAATCAAGCATTATAACTCAAGTGTGAACCCTCAGAAACACCGGATAGGCCCAGGGATCAAACATGGTAAGAAAACACAACCATTTATTTTTTAAAGTGAGTCTTTCAAGACCCAGTACATAATAAATTCAGTGGGGCTGAATTCCATGTTTGGAATAAACTGCTCCCCCTCCCAAGACATAATAACTTTGGCAAATCATTAGAAAACCACTTAAAAATTAATTACCCTTCCAACAAGTGAAAATTGTATTGGTTTCATCTGCACAAGGTGATTTAAAAAGAGTTAAATCTCTTCAGTGAGTTTGTCTTGTTGCATTTTGGGTCCGTAAAAAGTTCAACTTATAAAATGTGTTCTCTGACAGTATCTGGTAAGTAAATTCAAGTGAGCTCATTACTACGTAGATAGTTTAACTTAACACATTTTGCTCTTAACACAGCAAAACAAAGTTTTAATAATTATATGTAATTACTAGATGACAGCTTGTTGCTTAATGCAGTGAAGCAATTCTACTTTATTTGAAGAGACCAAAGTCCACCACTGCATTGATAATTTAAAAAATATCTATCTGATCAGTCTATCAAAGTACTCTGACAACTAAATTCCATTCCCACCGAAGCCGAAAGGAGGTACAAGGGCCACGTTACCCACCACTCTGAATAGGAAAAACAACCATTCAAACTGCAATACCATTGTTATTTTAAAATTTTACATGTATGATTTTATATATACAGATACACATGTATAGAAAAATTCTTTCTGTGTGTAGAATTCTATAGGCATAGGAATTTTCTGAAAGGTACAGACAAAATAGTAGTAGCTCTATCTGGAAAGGAGAGAGGATTTTTGCTTTGCACTTTTATTCCAGATGCTACAAATTAGTGACCCAAGGACCACAACCTCCTACCTACACATGTGCTTTATTTGACACACACAGTGCTTTAAAAATTTTGAATTACTGTGTTTCCCCGAAAATAAGACCCAGCCAGACAATCATGCCTAATGCGTCTTTTGGAGCAAAAATTAACATAAGACCCGGCCTTATTTTACTATAAGACCTGGTCTTATATAATATTATAAAGACCGGGTCTTATATTAATTTTTGCTCCAAAAGACGCATTAGAGATGATTGTCCGGCTAGGTCTTATTTTCGGGGAAACACGGTAGTTGCCAAAATTTGAAAATCAGGAAATTTCCCATAAAAATCTGAATTTCTGGCTTCTCCTGGGAAAAAATAAAATCTAAAAACGTTGGACCCCCACTCCAGCATGGCAACATTTGACTTAAGGCAAGAATCAGGCATCCTCTTTATGAAAGTCAAGTGCTTTCCAGCTCACACACGCTTCAATTGTTCATGTTCCCACGGGCACCTATAGGCATTTTAGTTTGCAGCCTCTGCTTAAAACCTTCTAAACTACTACTAGAACTTACTATGTGCTTATGTTACTCTTTAAAGTTTTTCCTCAATGAAACACACTGGCAAAGATCCAAGAGAACTTTAGAGAGCTTACACAATGTTATTCTCCATTCACATCTCAATAACTAAATAATACCTAATTTGTCTGAATAATAAATTCTCTCATAAAGTGAATGACAAAGAATATTCAGTACAAGGACATGCCTGGAAAGGTAGGTATTTAAGGACTAATCTTTAGAGGGCTCAAACTGCTTCCAGAAACAATATTCTTGTTGTTACTTAAATTTTAATTTACTTTCAAATCATTTAGGAACAATGAGCAATATTTAAATCTCATGCTCAAATTAAACCTACAAACAAAAAGAGCCTGAAAGGGAGCTTAGTTTATAGGACTTTGTTTCTTCTAACAGCACTAGACATCAACATTTCCATAAAAATGAAGCCTGTACTCCCATCTACCTTCATGCATTACTTCAACAAATGTTTACTTTATATACACACAAAGCATTGCATCAGATGCTCAGGGAGAAACAAAAGCTATTATGGGGCACTGTCCTCTCCAGGGTGTGTATCACATATGATAAATGTTACTTAAAAGGCAAGAGTGGAGTTCAGAAAAGACAGCATTACTAAAACAATGATCAGTATCCTAATTTAAAAAAAAAAAAAAGGATTTCATGAAGCATAAAGAGAGGAAAGAACAGCATTCTAAGCAGAAGAAAAGTTTGAAATTGGGAAAGCAAAAACATGTGTGGGAAATGAGCAGCAGACCATTTTGAATGGGGATATCCAGCACAAAGACATGCCAGAAAGGTAGAGGCAGGTAAGATGGAATCAATCTTTGCAGTGCCCTGAATGTCAAGCTAAAGCTCTCTGCTCTTTGTTTGGTACACGCACTGGTAAAAGTTCCTGAAAAAAGAAGGGCCCAGATCCAGGCTGTGATTTAGAAAGACTGGTCTGGTAGTGGTATGGCCACAAAATGGCCTGGAAGGAAGCAAGCCAGGTGTAGAAAACCATCTTGGAGACACTCCTACCTTACTCTGTTCGAATGGTAACATAATCTACAAACTAAAGTGGTGGCAGGAGGAACGGAAAAAAGAAACAGTTGGGAGGTACACTACAGAGTGGAAATGAATTGGGTTTGGCAAATGATCTGGGGTGTCCAGGAAAGAGGGCATTGGAAATAACTCAGTTCAAGCATAATGTCTGGGAGACCATTGGGGCTATAAACACCAGGAAAACTCACGAAGAAAAACTGGTTGGGGATGGGGAAAAGGATAAACTAACCTTTTGAACACATTTAGTTTTGGGTGCCTAATAGAACATCCGTAAGTTTTTCCCCATCAGAAAATCTTGCACAATTTTCTGGACCAATTTTTAGTAATAGACAAAGACAATAAGGTATAAGAAGCCAGTCTTAGAGCATAATGATCAAAATTAAGCTCCATAGAATGAAGCTGGACTCCTACCTCACACCATATATAAAAATTAACTCACATGGATCAATGACCTAAATATAAGAACTAAAACCATAAAACTCTTAGGAAAAAACAGAGGTAAATCTTCACAACCTGAGATTGGCAATAGATTATTAGACATGACACCAAAAGCACAAGCAAAAACAAACAAAAAAATCAGATAAATTGGACCTCATCAAAACTAAAAACATTGTGCATCAAAGGACATTATCAAGAAAATGAAAAGACACCTACACAATGGGAGAAAATATCTGCAAATCACATATCTGATAAAAGTTTCGGATTATCCAGAATATATAGAGAACTCTTACTACTGAACAACAAAAAGAGAATCTAATTAAAAACATGCAAAGGACTTGAACAGACATTTCTCCAAAGATATACAAACGGCCAACAAGCATGTGAAAAGACATTCAATATCACTGATAATTTGAGAAATGCAAATCAAATTCATAATGAGGTACCATTTCATACCCATTAGAATGATTTTACAAAGGCCACGATTTAAAAAAGGAAAATAAGTGTTGGTAAGGGTGTGGAGAAATTCTCCCTTGTACATTACTAGGGGGAATGTAAAATGATTCAGCCACTGTGGAAAACAGTTTAGTGTTTCCTCAAAACTTCAACATAAAATTACCATATGACCCAACAATTCAACTGCTAGGTATATAGCCAAAAGAACTGAAAACAAGGACTCAAACAAATACATGCACACACATGTTCACAGCAGCACTATACACAATAGGCAAAAGGTTTGGAAATGACTCAAAGTCCACCAACAAATGAATGGACAAATTGTGGTACAATCATACATTGGAATACTGTTCACCAACAAAAAGGAATGAATTACTGATACATGCTATACAACATGGATAGAGCTTGAAAGAAGCCAGACACAAAAGGAAAATATTACATGCTTCCATTTATTCCACTTATATGAAATATCCCGAACAGATACATCTACAGAGAAAGCATTCAGATTGGTGGTTGCTAGGGTCTTGGGTGGGTGGGTGGGGGAATGGGGAGTAACTGTTTAATGGGTGCCAGGTTTCCTTTTGGGGTGATGAAAAATATTTTGGCTAGAGAGATGGTATTGCACATTTTGCCATTGAATTGTTCACTTTTACCATGGTCTAAATTTATGCCAATTTCACCTCAATTCTTAAAAAATCAACAATATTCCAAACCAAAAATAAAAATCACCCCAATGTCTCGTCACTCCTAATCCCCTTAACCACATTCAAGCCAAGCCAGTTTTCTAGACGGCCCTGCTCCACCTGCTTCTTCGTAGTTTCACTCAGGAAGCACTATGTTATACCTGTAACACACTGTTTTTCCATCAATTCAAAACTCCCAACCATTTCAAAACTTAACTTCTAAGAAGGCAACCTGCCCATAACAGGCACTCAATCTTTCGATCACTGGTTCTGTTCGATTCAATCCATTCCTACCTGTTCAGAAATTTTACTCATTTAATTCAGTATTAACACATGAGTATTTCCTCCTGAAACTGTTCTGATCATTTCAGGCATGCTCTTTTCCTATTACAGAGCAAACTGTGATGGGACTGTGTTCTGCTTTTGTATTACACTGCCTGCTAGGGGCGTGTCCAAATACATTTGTTTAAATACTGTCTGGTTGATAGTTTTTGCAATTATGTGCTAGACACATTCTTTTTGTGGGGAGAGTGGGAAGATGGCAGGTGGTAAAGAAACCACCTCCACTCGCCCTACCTATAACGGAGATTGGTTCTGACTTGATCTCTGATCAGAAATGCAAGTCCCAATGCAATAGGACAGTAGAAAGACTCCCTGCAGGACAACAATATACTTTTCCACTGTGTTCTTTTAAAACTAAAATTAATCTATGTGCTCTATTTGTGAACTATTTTGTGTTATACCCAGAGTCCCAACTTGTGTGTGCTTCTCAAAAAAGACCAAAAAAAGTGGGAAAGAAGAATGTCCAAAACAAAAACTCCCAACATTCTTAAAAATGCAATAAGAGAGCACAACACTGTCATCGAGTGTCACACACCCCTTCCCTACCCTCTTCCTAATACTGCTGCTTGGCACACATTTTTTAAGGAAACCAGTATTACAATCAAGCTTTATCTGTCATAAAGAGACTTTTCCTAGATTCATACATACAAACCTGAGAGTGAATCGGAAACTCATTTAGCATGCAGGTCCTGAGAAATGGAGTGAGACCAGGCAGGGGAGAGGCACTATGAGATCAGATAAGAGGTACAAGAGATTTTCACATCTAGATTGATTTCAACCTCATTGTGTAGTGGTGATACCTCGATTTTATCCAGTAGGGTGCCTCTGACAACACTGACACAGTCGATAGGACGTTGTTTTACAAAAATATTTTTCCCATCCAGGATGGGCACCCGCATGCAGTATTCCAAAACATACACACTGCTTCCTGAAGATACCTGAAGGCAGCCTAGGGTGTTGCAACACCAAAACTACAAAGCCCTAGCAGCCTAATGACGTCGTCTATATGCTAATGAAAGATATTTGACTTATACCTATACTGAGAAATAAGCCCGGTACTAACTCCTAAGTTAGGGTCCGCAAAAAATCTAGAAGAAATATTTGCCTCTTGTCATAAATACTAAAGAACAACTCACCTTAAAAACATAAGAGACAAATGACTTTGAAGGCCAGAAGTAAATTTAAAGTCTTATGGAACACTGAACTGTACTTAAAATTGGTTAAAATGGTAAATTTTGTTATGTTTATTTTACTACAATATTTTAAAAATTGTATGTAAGCTCTCCTTTTGAATCCTGATGGTTTCCTCTGAAAATATATATACCTATTAGACTACATTAAAGGGTGAGAAACCATTAAATTGAATGTGTTTAAATTTTAAGTGGTTGAAATTTTTAGTGACTTGAACAAAAGTTTTCTGACCTCTTAAGGACGGTGTTTATTAGATATTCTCCATCTGGACAAGCAAATGAAAAAAAGCTTAAATGGTAGTAAGAGAGATAGTTTTGACATAATTCTAACTAGAAAAGTAATTAAACACTGTAATAAGGTATCATGCAAATCTCTGCCCTCGGGGACCTAAGAATAAGCTATATTGGAAGGATTATAGTCCATTCTGAAAGAAAAACTGGAAAGAACTACAGAATCTCTTAAACCTGCTTTTAGTTTTAGAATTCCAGGTTCTATAGTCACAGCCCGATAGTGTCTCTGCAAGACATTCCATCTACAGAAAGTTATACTAATCTACAAGTCATCTCAGTTTGGCTTCGGATATTGGATTCCTTCACTATACCATTTATTCACTTTATATACTCACTTCGGAACTGAAAATTGACTACTTTTGTCAGGGACAATTTCACCTGTCTCCAGCAGCGTGGCTGCCTGCTTAAGTGGAAACACTACAAAAATGCTTAAACTGAAATAATACTTGGTTCTAAATTAAACAAATAATGAAGTATCTACATAATGCATACCCAGCCTAAGACTAAGAAAAAAAATCTGTTTACAGGACAGAAAATAGATAAGGCTATAGCATTCAAAAATAGATAAGGCTATAGCACCAGTTTTTCAACAGCTTCTTAGGAAGTTGTTTGTTACCAACAACAACAAAATTCTTACTTTTGAAAACAAAAACATAGTCTTTCCAACTCATTTTAGAAGACTCATAACCTTCATTTTAAAATAATGATTTTCGATTTCCCCATTATTTTTTAACAGTCATCAGGCAACTGAATGGTGGTTATTTATTACAACCCACAGCAGACACTTGTGAAGTCACAGGAAGGTTAATCATCTTAAATTCAACAGGTTAAACACAGGATTTGAGAGACATTTTGCCAATCTGCATTAGGCTATCTCAACAGGTTCCAAAGGTAGACATCAAATGACACTTAAAAACAATACATTTCTAGACTCTAGAGATTTATTTAACACACAAATATTTTGATCTAGTATGCATATACACGCATGTATCTGTTTTAACTAGATTTTATTAACTATGATGGGTATTTGTTTAAAACAAAAATCGAACAAGACAAATATAGCCAGGTCAACATAGGAATCAAAATACAATATTGGATTATGGAGCTAACTGCTTTCATTAGAACAGAATAACAAGGTTTACTGCTTTCATTTCACAAATTATTTTTCATTTTATAATCAAAGAAAACAAAGAATGTGACTTCTAGAGCCAGAAAATAAGGCAATGTAGCTTAAAGCTGATGGGTCACTTAATTGCCTGGATTCCTAAGAAGCTATTGACTTTTAACTGCTTTAAAACCAGAAAACAGTTTTTAATGGCACACTCTCCTTTGTTCAGAAATGTATCATACCTTGTTTTATAGAGATAACATCTCATCAAAGTATTTGCTACGCTGTGTCTTTGAGCTAAATAATTTTTTTTATTAAAAAATTCAAGTAAAATTTTTATAACGCAACTATTTTAAGTTATTTTTTTTCTAATCCACATTGGGCCTCATTTTTCACAATACCTAAAAACAATCTTAGGTGTTTAGGTGTTACACACACCTCAAGCATATAAAATTCATTACACTGGATCAGTAGCCATAATCATTGTATTAACAGATACTGACTCTAAAGAAGTAAAAACTTATTAGGGCAGGGTTTGAAATGGTACAACTCACAAAGGGGTGGGGAGAAATAATGATCCTCCCCTACAAACTGGCAGTGACAATATGCCAAGTTTCCTATGCTGAACTAGTGTAAACAAGGAAGAAAAAGAGCTGGGGGTGGGAAAAAAGGCAGGCAAGAGAACAACCCGCCTCAAGATATAGCTTTATTTCTAACTTTCACCAGTGTAATACCTCTTCTCAATGTTTTCAATATCCCCCGCCACTCTCTACATAAACACCATAGGCTGGTATTCAGAAAATTATTGTAAGTTGTAGTCCCTGCCAAACATCATCCTGGGCATGAAAGATACATGTTGGGATCACAAATGCTTCTTTAATTCCAAAGACCATCTCCTTCATTCAATGCCTCAAAGGGTTTTCTAAATATCTAGAAATTCCACCTCAGTCTTGCCATAACAACCAACTTTAAAGATAAAATAATAGGACCCAGCAATGATGCTGCGGCGAACAAAATGCACACATCCCCTATGGTGGGGCCACGGCTACGAGGCTTCCTTAGTGACCTGAGCATCACTCAGGACAGGGCTGGACGAGAACGGGATGGAGCCCAGGCTTACGGACCCTTCCTGGCGTGACCTGAGGCATTCAGTAGACACGGAATAAAGGGGAGGCTGGTTGTACGAGTGATGCCAAGAGAAACAAGGTTCCACATGTCAGGGGACTGAACACCCAACAAAGAGCAAAGGGCGCTCATCCCATGGCTCTCTGGCCAAAGACACCTGAGTTCCTTTACCTGAAGTCCTTTCAATGGAAGTCTAATCGTTTTCACTGTCCCACTCACCCTGAGTGAAACCAACAACCTCTCCTCGAGGAACAAGGGCAAGCCTGGCTTATCAAAAAGAGCAAGTGCTCCCTCCAAAGCCCACAGACAGTCCTTTAGTCTAAGGGCCATGGTCTTCTGCCCCAATTCAGTCTCTACAAGGCGACCCCAAGCTAGAAATACCCGGTTCCCAGCCTCGGTCAAGTTCTCCATTTTCCCAAACTTCTCCCAACCCAGCTTTCTTTCCGATAAGCCCTTCTCCATTTGGAGCAGGGGGCTCCAGTTCCCTAGAAAGTTCCCTTCCCCAGGATAATCGCCTTGCCTTCCTCTTCTGTTTTTCCCGGACCCTGTCCCAGGTCGAGCACTTCCCGTCCTCCATTATCCCACCTACTACACCCTTCCCTGGCACAACTCTTCCAAAAGTCGTGTCTTACCGTCCTCACTTGTCCTCCCCAGAGTATTCTTCCCTTTTCCCCATCTGTCCTCGACTGGACGGACACACACACACACACACACACACACACACACACACTCTCTGCTCTTCTCGGCTCTAATTCCCAGCCTTTCCCGCGCCCCTGGCCCCCCTCCAGCACCTAACACTCGCCCGAGTCTCCTCGCGTCCCCGCCTGGCTCAGCCCCGGACTCCCCGCCCGCAGCTTTCCTGCCCTCCCCAATGCAGATGTCCCGAGCTTTTCCCTCGTCGCCCTCTTCCCCGCAGGTCCAGCCCTGCGCCTCGAGGTTCAGGGCCTGCCCCCCGCCCACTTCCCTCGGCCCCGAATGCTGCCCGTAACTTCAGGACGCCCAACCTCTCCCGGCCCTGCCGCCCGCCGTGGCCCCCAACTCTCCCCGCGCGTCCCCTCGCGCCCTGCTCAGCCCCCACAGGTCCCCCGGGCCCTGGGGCCCTCCCGCACGCCCTCCCCGCCCGGAAGGGGGTGCACTTCAGCGCCCGCCCGGCCGCGGGGCTCGGGTGTCCCTTCCCTCCCCCTCGGGGCCCCGAGGCCGCTGCCCAGGCTGGCGCGGCGGGGCCGGCTCACCAGTTGGTCATGTCCAGGAAGAAGGCGCAGCCTGCCGGGTTAAGCTGGAAGCCGAGCAGCCGCTGGAACTCGGAGATGAGCACGTCCTTGTCGGTAGTGCCCAGACAGCTGAACTTCTGCATCAGCTCGGGGTCCAGGTCCACGTCCATGCCCTCCATGGCTGGGGCCGGACACCCGCTTCCCCGCCTCCTCACAACCCCGCCGCCGCCGCGCGCCGGCCCGGGGACCGGGAGGGGGCCCGCTGCTAGCTGGCGCCGCGACCCCGCTCCTCCGAGGTAGGCCCCGGGCCTTTCACCGCCTCATAGGGGTAAACTCACTCAGCCACTCACTCCCTCTCGCGCTCCCCCCCTCCCACCCCCCCCCGCGCCGCCGCCTCCGCCGCCGCCTCTAGCTTCTCCGCCGCCTCCGCCTCCTCCCGCGCCGCGCCCACTGCGCAAGCGTCGTCCGCCTAGGCCCCGCCCCTTCCTCTTCCAGAGGCCCGCCCCTCAGTGGCGTCACAACCCCGTGACGTCTCCCGCGTGACCTCACCGCGGTGGAGCGAGGGGGCGGGCGGTGAGAAGGCGGAAAGGCAGCGCGGGGCGGCGGGCGGCTGACTCCTCGCCTGACCTTGTCGCCCCGCCTTCAGCCTCAAGGGGCGGAGTGACGCTCAGGGCGGGGGCACAACGTCGGTGATCTCCGCCCGGGACGACGCCACCATTTTGCAGGTGAGGAAACTGAAGTCCGAGAAGAGCCGAGACCGTGGCAAGGTCCAGCGCCACAGGGCACCCCGGGCCCGGTGCTCCCTGCCCGGAGTTTGCCCCTCGCGCCGAAAAGACTTGTTTGCACGCGTGGCCGGAGCTGCTTTCCCGGAGGGCTGCTGCTGTAAATCTTTGGTTCCAAACTCCCCGGGAGTGACGACCACAGTGCATCGGCGCTGATGCTCTCGCGCCACGGCCGCAGCCGTTTCTCCGGGAAGTGCCGGAGGCTTTGATGCAAACATCAGTCCTAGGGCCTGGCGGGCCCTGCACGTCATATTCCACCCAGGCCACCAGGGCCAGCCCTCTCGAAACAAAGGTTAAGTCGCAAGAATTTGGCATGCCTTGTTCTGTTTTGTAAATAGAAGGCAAGGTGCTGCTGTGTGCGGGGGGGCGGGGGGGAGGGGCACTTACCTGGTCAGGGCCTCATTTCAAGATGAAAGAATGGGAAAGGAAGCGTAGGGATCATCTTGTCTGCCCACGTTTAAAAGCACTGCATTCGGGAAGTGCTTTCAAAAACCACTATTTGCCCCACACTCTGCTCCATCCAAAGGGGGGAAGGATGAGTAGGAAATGGTCCCCTTCCTTCAGGTAGCTCTGTTTCACAACTAAGGAGATGCAGAAAGCGTATATGCCTTGTCTGAAAACACAGGACAGCAAAACTAGAGCCCAGCTTTCCAATTCCTACTGGAGTAGGTTTTCCAGAGCAATTTCAACGGCTGGCAGAACTAGAATAAGGGACTGGTAGCAGCTCGGGCGCCAGGAGCTCTTAGGAAAGGAAAGCATTCTACGTCCTCTGTCCCACCAAGTAAGGGTTAGCGAAACGATGGCTTTACAAGCCGTGCTTCTGGGGGTCACACACATTCGGGATTCAAGTTCTTGTTCTGCCAGTTATTTGTAGTCACAATCCTTGCACTCCTGGGATTGTTGTGAGGATTAAATGAGGTAAGAATGCATGAGCTCAGTACTGTGCCTGCTCCAGAAAAAGCACTCGAGAAATGGTAACTTTTGATTAAATTATCTTAAGTCGCCTAACCCTAGAGCTGGGAGGACTATGGGTGGAGCTGGGCCCCTTGATAACTCTCCAGTCCTGACCTCCTGTTACACTTTGGGGTAACTTCTGGAGGAGGGATGGAATAGAGGGGGAAGCCGTTTCGGTTGGAGGCTTTTTCCACCTGGGCGGCCAGTTGGAGGACTGGATGGCAAGTGAGTGTTCACACATTCTTTGGTGGCTTTGTTTCTTTTTCTTTTCCCGAATAAACCGCTTTTTTGGTGGACTACCTGGAGAATTATTTCCCAGTCGACACTTTGTAACCGTAAACATGAGAGGATGGCTACAGGGTTGGACAGTGATAGAAGTGGGCAGGGATTACTTCCTCCTCTGGCCCCTCTTCTACTTTTTGGTCCTCTCTTAAAATATAAAATATGTGCCTTCTCTCTTTTCCTATTAAGGGACTGCCCTTTCTCTAGTGATTTTTTTCCCCCTCCAAGGTGAGTATCTTGTGGGAGACAGACACCTTTAACAGTATAAGGTAATAATACTTACAAACTCATAATGTACAGTAGTTATAAACATTCTATAAGAAACTGTTCTTGCGCCTCTTGAGATCTGTGTGGAAGCTTAGAACATTGGCAGGACCTAATTTTGTGGTGGCCACAATGTTGGAATACTTCACTAATATTAGGAAAAATTCAGTTTCCCTCAGAGGTGAGCACATACTGCCCCAATCTTATGGATGATGGAATGGGGGCACAGAAATATAAAAATCACAATATTAGAGCTGAAAAGAACTGAGGCTGTCTAGTCCAATCTCCCCATTTTACAGATGAAATTGAAACCAAGAAGAGGGGAATTGATTTACCCAAGATTACACAGCTAGTAAGGGGTCTCCAAACTTCCAATCTAGATCTCCACCCATTGTATCTTGCTACAATTCCGTTTATACTTTGAGTTCAATTTGGCCTCACATACAAAATAATCAAATTTTGACACAAGTACTGATTTGACGTTAGACAATAGAATTTCTAGGAAGTATTTTAACTTGCGACATCCATGGATTAAAGTTGCGTTGATGAAGGATCCAAAAGAAGCAAATGTTACTGGAACCTGACAACTCCATTAGAATGCTGACCCAACGGAAACTAAAAACTCATGGCCAAGTACTAGAGTCTTAGCTCACACCTAAACAGCCCACATAATGCAAAAAGAGCCTTGCAAATAAGAGACCCAAATGGCTCAGAACTATAGCTCATGATAGGGGTTACCTCAAAGGAGTGCAACTACTCCTCAAGAGGATTCTAAAACTTTGTGGGGACATTTTTGATTCTCATGAGATTGGCATGGTACCCTGGCCATTAATTCCCTGAGGACCAAGGATGCTGAACATCTGCAATTCTGGGGACAGTCATGTACAATAAAGAACTGTCCCATCCCTAACCACTGTGCAGAAACACTGACCAAAGTGGCTGGAACATTAGATACGAAGGAAGAACTACCACCACCACCAGGGCCACGGAATGGTTCTCTTGTGGGGGTGGGATATATAATGGAGGAAATTAGGTGTTACCCAATCAGGAGACTCCCAGAAATGTGAATTTCCACTTGAGCCCGAGGAGTTATTAGCAACACCTATGGTTCTGCCCTGATAGCTCTTCAGCTTTGTTTTGTTTTGCTAGGAAGACGGCCTGGAGAAGGGCTGGTTGAGGGGCAAAGAAACAAATTGCTGAACACCACCCTAAGGAAGAGAAGTTGACAGCAATATTCCAAAAGGGCTTCTAGGTGCCATCTTAGAACTATGTCGAGAGCTATGCTTGGACGTGTCACTGCCCGGTATATGCCCAAGGCCAGCCAGTTTCTTTCTGAATTTCTTAGGCTGGTGATCTTGTATATGAAATTTAAACTAATTCCAGATCCCAAGACCAGGTCAGTGTCAGGGTTTCTTAAGGGAGTTAAGCCATTCTATCATTCAGAAGTTGAATGTCTAGGAGAAAAGTGATTCATTTTACCAGGGCAGCCTAGATTGCCTCCAGATCTCCAAGTCCTTAAGATTCAGAATTGCCAAGGCTAGCTAGTACTAAGATTATGCCGCAGTATAGTATAACTGAGTCAGAGAACAGAGTCCAAATAGATTTTAGGGTGCATTATATGATAATAGTAACTGTAGTGAAATCTTTTGAGTGTACATTCAAACTGTGATGACCTCCTTTCTCTGTGAACCATTAACCCTCTAGGTAGCCCCCAGCAGCGATATCTGCCCTGTATAACCCTGTCCTTTAGCCATTATTGACTGGACAAGAGGGAGATGCCTGACTTAGGATCAGCCAATCAGATTCGCTAGCTCAGGAATTTAGAATTGGAACTCAATGAATTGGCGGAATGGGTCTAGGCTGTTTACTTGAAACTGAGTGATAGAAAGAAAAGAGACCACTTTTGTGAGGCACCATGAAAAGGAGATATTGCCCATCTGCAGAGAGAAAGCTGTGAAGCAGAGAGAAGGAAAGATGAGAGACCTGAAGGCATGGGAGACAGAGGTTCCTGTCATCCTGAGTCCTGATTGGTCACCTTCCTTTAGGTTCCATGAGATTCTCCAAGTTCTATTCAAAATACGTTATTCCCTGGATGAAGTCCAAGAATCCAATCATAAAACAAAAGCAAAAAAAAAAAAAAAAAAGAGTGAATATTTGATTTCTAGACAGGGATGGACATCCTACTCTTGAAAATATTGGCAACCCCTATAGAAAAAAAAGTAAAATGAGGAAACAAAAAGGCAGTTCACAAAAATAATACAAGTGACCAGTATACATATTAAAAGATGTATTGTGTCACTCATAGTTAAAGAAATGGATTAAAACAACAATAAAGTATCACCTTTGCCTAATCAGATTGGCAAAGCTTTAAAAAGATTTATAATAGCTTTTGTTGGCAAGAGGGTGGGGAAACAGGTATTCTCAAACACAACTGCTTCTGGGAATGTAAATTAATAGAATTTTTCCTACAGGTGAGAAGAGAATTTAGATGACTTGGTATGAAAAACTTTAAAATATTCATGTGCTGTAGTCCAAAAATCTTAGGCTTATAAATAAGCTCTTCATAGAAGTATTATAATACATATAATAGTAAAAAAAGTTGAAAAGTTTGAATTAGCCCAAATGTTTATGAATAGGAAAACTGTTGCAAAAAAAATAATTTTTACCATAAAACTTGGCTATACTATGTTAAGTGAAAAAAAGCAGGATGTAAAATTTGTATATTGTGTGACTATAACTATATAAACAAGAGATTGGAAATATCAATGGATAATGATTATTAATAATTTTAATTTTTATACTTTTCTATATTTAAATAAATAAACAGATCAACTGTGTTTTCTTTAATTGATCTATTATCTCTGCTAATAGAGAAAGATGTTTACAATATATTCTTAAATGATAAAAGATACAACAAAAAGTAGTATTACCTATGATCTGATTTCTAAGAGAGATGCACAAATCAGTGCAAGAGATGTCTGGAAGGATATGCTCCAAGGTATTAACAATGACAATCTCTGAGTAAGAGAGAGATTTTTACATTTTTTTATCTGCATTTTCAGATTTTTAATAAAATGATCATGTGATAAAACATTAAGAGACTTCATTTTTGAAAGAAAGAAAATTGGGTGGCCTGGGGGCTTGTCAAGCATGAGTTCATCTCAGTTCTTTATATTCTCCTCTCCAAGTCAGATGCCTTAAACCTCGTAAGCAGCAAAACCGAGGAAGCAGCTAACAGTCACACGAGCTCTTCAGTCAGGTGAGCAAACGTGTGTGCTGGCTTACTGTAAGTCAGGCTGAGTTAGGCGCAGTGGCCTAGAAAGAGAGGTTTAAACCTTGTGCTATGTGGCCAGGACATATCATTTAGTTTCTCTCTAGATCTCAGTTTCCTCTCCTCTATATAGGGAATGCTGCAAAAAAGATCACTGAAGTGAGCAAAAGAACACATCAAACAAAAGAAAACAAATATTTGGGATTTCATCTACAGCCACAATTAGTATTTACATAAACTTAACCATAAGCCAAAACTTCCATTCTGCACGTATTTCCCAGGATTGGACGTTAAAATGAGGGGGGCATGAGTGTAAATATTAAATATTAAGGTATTCCATCACGATGGGAGAGACGAGGACATACATTTCTATAAATAACTACATAAAGTGCAAAGCAGCATATGTTCGAGTGCCACATGAGCGGTAGACAAAAAGACCGTAGGATATGGGAGTCAGTAGACTGGGTGGGATACCAGAGAGGTCTGCAAGGAGACCTTACCAAGGCCCTAAATGATTCTGCACAGGCTTTGAGAAACAGCTCAAGAAAGGACACATGACAAAATCATTTAGGTGTTTCTTGTTTTAATTGTGGTTTAAAAAGATACAAAACTTACCATCGTAATCACCTTTAAGTGTAGAGAGTTCAGTGGTATTAAGCATATCCACATTGTTATGCAACCTATTTCCCCGAACTGTTGGATCTTGCAAAACTGAAACTCTGTACCCATTAAACAACAACTCCCCTTCCCCGCCCCCTCCCAGTCCCTGGCAAACAGTTCTACTTTCCATTTCTATGAATTTGACTACTTTAGATACCTCATATAAGTGGAATCATACAGTATTTGTCTTTCTGTGACTGGCTCATTTCACTTTATACAATGTCCTCAAGGTTAATCCATGTTGTTGCATATGTCAGAATTTCCTTCCTTTTTAAGGCTTAATAGTATTTCATTATATGTATATAACACAAACCGTGTTTCCCCGAAAATAAGCCCGGGTCTCGTATTAATTTTTGCTCCAAAACACGCATTAGGGCTTATGTTCAGGGGGTGCCACCCTGAAAAATCATGCTAGGGCTTATTTTCCGGTTAGGTCTTATTTTGGGGGAAACAAGGTATTGTTGCTCCATTCACCTGTTGGACACTTGGGTTGCTTCCACCTGTTGGCTATTGTGAATAATGCTGCTACAAACGTGGGTGTGCAAATATCTCTTCAAGACCCAGCTCTCAATTCTTGTCGATATGTAACCAGAAGTGGGATTTCCGGATCATGTGGTAGTTCTATTTTTAATTTTTAAAGGGCCCTCCATACTGTTGTTTCATAGCGGTTGCACCACTTTACAATCCTACCAACAGAGCACGTTGGTTCCAGTTTCTTTACATCCTTGCCAACATGGTTATTGTTTTGTTTTGTTTTTTGACAACAGCCATTCTGACAGGTGTGAGAGGATATCTCATTGTGCTTTTGATTTGCATTTCTGTAATGACTGGTCATGTTAGCATCTTTTCGTATTGTTGGCCATAGGTATGTCACCTTTGGAGTAATGTCTCTTCAAGTTCTTTGCCCATTTTTAATCAGGTTATTTGATATTTATTTTTGTTGAATTGTGGGAGGTCTTTATACATTCTAGATATTAACCCCTTATCAGCTATATCATTTGCAGGTATTTTCTCCCCTTCCATAGGTTGCCTTTCAACTCTGTTGATTATGTCCTTTGATGTACAAAAGTTTTAGGTTTGATGTAGTCTCATTTGGCTGTTTCTTTTTGTTGTCTGTGCTTTTAATGTCATATCTAAAAATCATTGCCAAGTCCAATGTCATGAAGTTTTTTTTCCCTATGTTTTCTTCTAGGAGTTTTATAGTTTGGGTTTTATGTTTAGGTTTTTAATCCACTTTAAGTTATTTTTTGTAATGATGTAAAATAAGGGCCCAAGCTCTTTCTTTTGCATGCATTTGAGAGTTTATAACAGTTATGAGAACCAGCCTCCTCTTTACTGCCTCTTATTTTCTGTCCTGATCACAGAAACATATCTAGAAGTGACTCCAGGAAAAGGAAATAAAATCTAAGGTGTACATGAGGGGGCATTTTCACTTGGGAAGTGAATAAATAGGTGAGGAAAAACAGCAGCCTATCACCCAGAACAGTACCACCACTTTCAACATCTACCCAGCGCTTGATGGGAAAGGACCAGATCCCCGACATTTGGGGTTTTTCCAGTTCCTTTACCCTTTTAGCCTACTCGAGAGATATAAAAACAGGAGGCACCAAACTATTGTACTATCATTCTTCTAAACAGAGCATCTGATGCCCTGGGTCTCTTTTCCTACTGTGTTGAATGGGACAATGCAAACGAAAACCTGATTGTCTTTATCTCATGTCCCTTGGCCCCTTGACCTAGATACATCCAGAAGTAGTCCATTCTTTTCTTTTCTTTTTTTTTTTTCCTTCTCTTCTTGGCCCCTTTAGCTTACTAGAACCAAAACATTTACAAGTAAACACCAACTCCTATGTCTCCCTCACGTAAAAAAAAATCCCTCAGAATCCCTCTCGTTTTATTATAATCACTCTTTTTCCTCTTTCTTCAACTGGGTCACAATGTGTAAAGCATCTTGCTGTCTACAGAAGAGGAGGAAAAGGGGACAAATACATAATGCACCCCGACAATGTACCAAATGTCCATCACTTGAAGTACTTTGACTCAATCTTCACAGAATGAGATCAGTATTTATTATTCCCATTGTGCAGATGAGGAAATGGAGAGTGACACCTTTATACAGCTGTTACAATACCATTGACTTCTCTACATCGTACTCCACATCCCTTGACTACATCTATCTATATGTTTAGTTATAGTTGACATTCAACATTATTCTACTTCAGCTTTATGTGTATAGCGCATTGGTCAGGAATCTACAGTTTATGACGTGATTGCCTGATAAGTCCAGTGCCCATCTGGCACCTTACATGATCTTCAACATTGTTGATTATATTCCCCATACTGTATTAATTACCAATTTATATTTCTTAATGCCTTTACCTTTTTCACCCTGCCCCAACCCCATTCCCATCTATCACCCTGATAGGTCTAGTACCTATCTGGCACCATACCTAGTTATTACAATATTGTTGACTATATTTCTTATGCTATATCCTACATCCCCGTGACTACTGTGTAACAACGAATTTGTACTTCTTAATCCCTTCTCTTTCACCCATCCTTAACCCCCCCTCCTATCTACTGGTACTACTGGTTTGGTGGTGATGAACTCCTTCAGCTTTTTCTTGTCTGGGAAGCTCCTTACCTGTCCTTCAATTCTACATTACAGCTTTGCTGGGTAGAGTAATCTCGGTTGTATGTTGTTGGTTTTCATCACTTGGAATATTTCCTGCCACTCCCTTCTTCCCTGCAAAGTTTCTGTTGAGAAATCAGCTGCCAGTCTTGTGAGGGCTTCCTTGTAGGTATCTTACCTGCTTTTCTCTTGCTGCTTTTAAGATTCTCTCTTTGTCTTTAACCTTTGGCAGTTTAATCATGATGTGTCTTGGTGTTGGCCTCTTTGGGTTTATCTTTGGGACTGTCTGTACTACCTGGGCTTGTATGTCTATTTCCTTCGGTAGGTTAGGGAAGTTTTCTGTCATTATTTCTTCAAATAGGTTTTCAATTCCTTGCTCTCTCTCTTCTCCTTCTGGTACCCCTATAATGCTAATGTTGGTATGCTTGATATTGTCCCAGAGTCCCCTTAAACAGTGTGTACTTCCAGGACTTTTTTTTTCCAAGTCAAGTTGTCCTTTCAGTCTTAGTTGTGGAGGGCGCAGTTCAGCTCTAGGTCCAGTTGCCATTGTTAGTCACAGGGGGCGCAGCCCACTATCCCTTGCTGGAGTCGAACCATCAACCTTGTGGTTGAGAGCCCACTGGCCCATGTGGGAATCGAACTGACAGCCTTTGGTGTTAGGAGCACGAAGCTCCAACCGCCTGAGCCACCTGGCTGGCCATGTAATGCCAGACTTTAAACTGACATTGAGCCTCTGTAACTTTCATGTACACAACAGAATATTTCAGTTCATAGTTTCTCATCTAAAAAGAGTGAATTGTACACTTCAAAAAGGTGAATTTTATAATATTCATTAGCATCAAAGTCTAGCATTTAGAAATGGCTCGTTGTAGGTAAATTCTCATCTATGGGATTGCTGTCACTTCAAGCTCTAAGGTGGCTACAAACCCTCCTTAAAAAAATACACTTACTAAGAAACAACTAGAGGGTTAACAGTGACGATATTGTGTCAAGTGTGGTCATGGGGTTGATTGTGTGTGACATTTTCCCCCTCACCTTACATGAAAACCTATGATTTATATTAAAATCTGTGATTCATAATATGTACCACTTAACATTTAAAAAAATCAGTGTCCAGCCATATTATCTCTCCAGATTTTTCGTTCTCAGAAGGCATTCTATCAGAAAGTTAACACTACTACCAAGAGTTGGTTTATGAGGTCAGACAATTAAGTTCACGATCTCATCCTAGAAAAAGTACTACATACCTCATTGCTGACTATCACTATTGTCCCCTTCGAAGTCCTCCCCTTGGGAAGCTGTGCCTAATCCACCCTTCAAAGCAACTTTGGAACTCTTTTTCTGCAACGACCATCAGAGCATATTACCCTTAATGTCCTGAATGTCATCAAAATGTCTTCCTTTCAATATTTCCTTTATCTTCAGGTAAAGAAAGAAGTCATTGGGGGCCAGATCAGGTGAGTAGGGAGGGTGTTCCAATACAGTTATTTGTTTACTGGCTAAAAACTCCCCCACAGACAGTGCCGTGTGAGCTGGTGCATTGTCGTGATGCAAGAGCCATGAATTGTTGATGAAAAGTTCAGGTCGTCTAACTTTTCCATGCAGCCTTTTCAGCACTTCCAAATAGTAAACTTGGTTAACTGTTTGTCCAGTTAGACAAACAGTTCATAATGAATCAAAAATTCATAATGAATAATCCCTCTGATATAAAAAACTGGTTAGCAACATTGTTGCAACAAGTTTGCAAACTTAATTGTCAAACCTCTTAATGCTGTTTCTAAAGATTGTATGTGCAGCTCAGATTTGGGGCAATCATAGGGACCTTGGAGTCTGACAGATGAATTCAAATCCTAGCTCTGTCACCTACCAGCCATGTGACATTGGACAAATTATTTACTCCTTCTAAATATTGTATTCTACCTCCTACAGTCAGTAGAAGCGCCAAATAAGAGAATGTATATAGAGCACTTAGCATAATGCTCAACACATAGTGGGTTGGCAATAACATCCTACAACATATTCCCTTTACTTTTTAGAAGAACTTTAAGAAGCATAACCGTAGATACTGACTCCCCTTTGACAAATGAAGAAACTCACAAGCTTATTGAGTGTTGCTGACGGTGTGAATTCAAAGGACTGCTTATTCACTACTGAAAAAGTAAAAATTGGGACAACCACTTGGCACAGCCACAATTTGGCAATGTCTAGGAAAGCTGAAGTTTTCCCTCCCTGCCAGCAAGTCCATTTCTAGGTACATGACCTAGAAAATTCTCACTTGTGTGGCGAGGAGATGTATACAAGAATGTTCCTTGAAATAATATTTATGAGAGCAAAATATTGGAAGCAATCTAAAAGTCCATCAACAGGAACATCGATAGATCAATTGTGATATAGTCATGAGATAAAACATGATTCCATTTTTATAAGATTTAAAAACATGAAACAATAGTATACAATTTTTATGTGATAATATATACCAACTTTTTAAAACAATAAGTAATGGATTCAGGATAATGGTTATCTCAAGAAAAAAAAGAGAGTGTAATAGGGAAGGGATATCTGTGTGTGTGTGTGCATGTGTGTGTGTAATTGTTTCTATTTTATTTCTTGAGAAATATCTAAAGCAAATGTGGCATAATTTTAGGATTTGTATGTAAGGACTCGGATGTTTTTTATATTCTTTATACATATATATGAGGTGTGATCAAAAGATATGGTGAATGTTTAAAAAAAGTATTATAGTAAAAGACACATTGCCATTGTCCCCCTCGAAATACTCCCCCTCAATTCGGACACACTGATCCCATCGTTCTTGCCACTTTCTGAAGCAGTTCTGGAAGTCCTCTTTCGTGAGTGTCTTTAATTCATCCTCCATCATGACAACACTCATGTCACACATGGCTTCTGGTACAGCAGTTTCTGTCAAATAAAGACATTACAGTGTGTCCTCATCCACCTTATTCACCGGATCTGGCACCGTGTGACTTCTGGCTCTTCCCCAAAGTCAAAATGACCATGAAAGGAAAACGTTTTGAATCGATTCAGGACATAGAGGCAGCCATGACAGCGCAACTACAGACACTCACAAAGGAGGACTTCCAGAACTGCTTCAGAAAGTGGCAAGAACGATGGGATAAGTGTGTTCAAAGCGAGGGGTAGTGTTTTGAGGGGATTAATGGTAATTTGTGTTTTATCGTAATATTTTTTTTAAATTTAAACATTCCCGTATTTTTTTATCACACCTTCTATGCATATAAACAGAAACACTTATGTAATGCTTACTACGTTGTAGGCACTGTTAGGTTCTTTACCTGTATTAACTAATTTATTAATAGTAATTTCAACAACCCCGTAAAGTAGTTACTATGATTACTCCCATTTTACGGATGAGAAAACTGAGGTACAGAAATTAGAAACTTGCCCAATGTCACATACATGTTAAATAGTGACTCTGGGATTTGGAGGCAGTCTGCTCTTCAGAGTCTGATCTCTTAACAACCACACCCTCCTTCCTCTTGAAATATTTCAAATTTTTTAAAAAGTAAGAGGGAGGCAGGATGGAACAGGGAGGTAAAATCCTTTAGCATCAAAAAGTCAGTGAAAAGAAAAAAGAAAAAAAAAAGTCAGTGAAAAGAGAGTTCAACAATCTTTCCTAACCTTCTTTTGCTCCTCATAGGAAATGCTGATATTTCCCACCACACCACGTGACAAAAGCCAGGGAGCCCTATGCAGACTTAGCAACCACCCAACATCACAGTAAAAGCCAACTTACCTGTGACTTGGGAGGAGGAGGATAAATAAACTCTGAGAAGACTATTTTGAGGCCTCAAGTCTTCAAGAAATTCTCTGGAAGGCAATGCAAGGCAGAATAATTAGTTCTACAAGTGTAGGTTTTTCATTTAGAGTCTGAGCTAATAATCCTGAGTTTTGATTGTACCTAAATTACTATCTGCATTTGGGCAGGACCATTTGAACAGCCAAATTCCCAAGTGAGTCATAATCCACATAAATGAAATAAAAATTGACTCCAAGCTTCTCGCTGTATTACACAAGAACAAAATTAAGATTAGATAGAGATTGAACGTGATATCTGCCTCCAGATCCGTTGGTGGCCCCTGCCATGCCTTTGGGGGTGGGCCAAAGGCCATTACGGATGGCTGGCCTGTAGGGGCTGGCTGACAGCCTCCTTCTCGATCCTCCACAGCTCTGCCTGCGTGTTCCGCATCCCAGAATAGGATGCCTCAAACGTTTAGGGAGACTTACGACTTGGACTAGTGGTGGCAGGTCTCATGGCAAAGAGAACTTAACCGAGCAAGCCAAAAGCTTTAGGAGACAAGATAGCCGAATATTTTTCCAAATGGATAATTTATTTTTAAATAATAGAAAATATTCTCAGTCCTGTCATGTTTCTGAATTTTATAATTTTGTTTTCCCTCTAGGAAGTTCTTATGGGCATCTCTCCATTCCCACAAAAGAGTGAATACCACAGTGGATAAATCCATCCTTACATTTCCAGAGCAATTTTTTCTCTATCAAGAGATTCCAAATCCATGATGTCATTTGGTTCTCATGCTACTTGAGTCATAGGAATAGGAATAACAATAACAAAACAATAATATTGAGTGTTCGTGCTAATGAAAGCCAGTCACAAAAGATCACATATTGTAGATTCCATTTATATAAAATATTCAGAATAGACAAATCCATAAACATATAAAGTAGATTAGTTGGTGGCAGGGGTTGGGAGGACGGGGTAATGGAGAGTGATTGCTAATGGGTATGGGATTTCCTTTGGGGCTGATGGAAAAGTTCTGGAATTAAATAGGGACGATGGTTGCACAACATTTTGAATATATGAAAAACCACTGAATTGCACACTTTAAAATGGTGAACTTATGGAATGTGAATTTTATCTTGATTTTTTTTTTATTTTTAAAAAATTGAGTGCTTACCTTGTGCTAAGACTGGCTAAGGGATTTACTTGCTTCAAGACATTTACCTGATCATCTGACAAGATTATGAGATACTATCATTTCCTTATTTTGCAGATGAGGACGCCTGCTCACAGAGATGATTGGACACAGTTATGTGGCAAACAAATAGTGCCAACCAAAACTCAGATTTCTGACCCTCCCTTTCATATCAGACCCTTAACCGTCATTCCAGTAATTCAAGGAACTTTTTCTGAGTGTAACACATCTGATAGTATTTCCTCTGTTCAACTCTCTGTAAAAGGTCTTTGCAATATTTTCTGCTTTTGCCGTTTATGGTGTCTTTTTTTTTTTTGGTGTCTTTTTTTTATTTGAGGTTCTTTCTTCCCAATTTTTGAGAGTTAAACATAACAGTGATTTTCCCCCTGAAAGTCCTTAACTCTCTAAATCCCTTCCTTCTGATAAAAAGCAGAGTTTCATTTCTTAGCTCCTCTTCTGGGAAACCCCTTAGGGTCACACAACCACAGCCGATTTTAAGCAAGGCTGTGATGTATATCCGCTATGTTCATTCTGTTCTAAGACCTACTCACTTTCCTACACAGTTCCCAAAGGATGTTTGTTTCCTCATTTAGATCACAAATGAGCCAGTCAAAACATTACAGAAGGAAAAGACACATAGCAACAGCCTCTGTTAAGGGGGAATCCTCAGACATTCAGAGTTGGAGCAAACCTTAGAGATGATTTGTTCTAACCTCCCCTCTAACGTGGAGAATTCCAGGTTGGAGTGACGTTGAGTCACTTTCCCATTGCCGTGGAGCTAGGAGCAGACGTGAGCCTAAAATTCTGATGCTATATATCATTGCCTTGGGGGATTTCTCAAATGGTTCTCAGTCCAAAGAGAATTCTTAGGACAGTTCCATTTAGTGTTACTGATACTGCTTCCTCACGTATCACTACGTGAACTTGACTAGTAGTTAAAAATGACAATCCTGGCATATCCATATAATGGATTATTATGTAACTATTAAAAGTTATAAGGGCGGTGGGTTAGCTCAGTTGGTTAGAGCGCAAGCTCCTAACAACAAGGTTGCCGGTTCGATCCCCACATGCGCCAGTGTAAGCTGCGCCCCCCCCCACACAACTAGATTGAAACAACTATTTGACTTGGAGCTGATGGGTCCTGGAAAAACACTTAAATAAATATAAAAAAGGTGAAAAAAAGTTTAAAAAGTTTATGAGAATTGAGTATTTATTGATATTTATATAAAAGTTTTAAAAGGTTAACTAAAAAATAAGTACAAAATCATCCCACATATTTTTTTGAAAAAAACTATACATATAAACATTTATAAGTACTAGAATATGTTCCAAAATGTTAATAGAGATTATATCTATGGACAGTAGCATTATAAGTGATTATTTTTCTTCTTTGTGATAATCTATATGTTCTAATATTTTTACAATGTTACTTTGAAATGAATAATTTTCTAATATTAAAAAAGTGAGACTAGGAACAAAATTTATTAAATAGAACACAAAAATTATCAAGCATAAAATAAATAATTGATAAAATGGACAATATTAAAAATTAAGAATATAGTTCATCAAAAGACACCATGAGGAAAGTGAAAATGTGAACCCCACACTAGGAGAGGATAGTCACAATACACGCATCCAATAATGAACTCAGATACAAAAATATGTTTTAAAAATACTTTTACAAATAACTTAGTAAAAGACAGGCAACCCAATTGTTAAATGGACAAGCGTTTGAAGAGACACTTCACAAAAGAGGCTATCCAAAATTTCCAGCAAGTCTACGTACCTTTTAAGATGCTTGTCGCAAACTAACGCTGCATATGAGATACACACTCATTAGAAGGACCAAAATTTTAGAAAATGGTAATAACAAATATTGGCCAGGTTGTGGAACCCCTAGAACTCTCATATATTTCTGGCCAGAATAAATTGGGACAACCACAACTTTGAAAAACATGTTTGCTCTACCTATTAAAATGAAACCCAGGCCTATCCTTTGGTCCAACAATTTGTCTCCTCAGTATATACTTGAAAATAGTGAGGGCTTATGTCCACCAACAGAAATATGTAAGGATGTACATAGTGCCATTCATATTCACCGGAAACTGGAAACAATCCAATGCCAGGGAACAGTAGGAAGAATAAATTGTGATCTATCCACACGATGGGATACTAAATACAAATTTGAACTTCTATGTGCAACGTCATGGATGATTTATACAGACGTAATGTTGAGAGAGCATATGCAAAAGAGCATATTCTGTATGACTCCATTTATAAGATTGGCAAAACTAACCTCTGCTGATACAGGTGGGACTGTTGATTATCTGGGAAAACGGGGACAATGGCTATTGACTGGGTGGAAGCATGAAAGAGCCTTCTAGAGTGCTGGAAATATTCCATATAACTTGGAGTTACACAGGTATGTGCATAGATAAAAATTGACAAAGATTAAGATTTTTTAAAAAAGATTTTCACACGTTGCTTTATACAATAACTTTTAAAAAGTTATATTTAAAAAGTGTCAGAGCAGCCAGAAAGCTATTCCTTCCGTGTTCATATGGTGAATATTAAGACTGAAAAGTAAGGCCTTGAAAAAACAGCCAATAAAAAAAGGCCAGGCTTCCTCCCCAGTAGAAAAGGAAAAATGTGAGCTTTTCTCCCAAGAACATTCAATATTTTCCTAGTCTCTTTATATTTTACTACTCGGTGGTGAACTAGGGGCTGATACAGCATTAAAATCTCCGAGGCAAACCTCACAGTGCAACTCTAATCTAGTCATTTTTGATTTGTCAGTTAAGGGACTGGAATATATAATTTATACATACACATTTATAAATGTATACGTATCACAGAGAGGAAAACAAACTATTCCAACCCTTTGTATCGGAATTGGTACATACGACAAAATTGTTGAAAGATGGTTCTGTTTCACCCAGGTTTTCCCCTCAGCAAACTTGTCTGCTTTTCACCTCAGCTACTGTCAGGTCTCTGAGTCTCTTTGCAGAGCATGAGCCGCCAAGTGGTTCTTCTGCGCTTCCCAGGGGCCCATCCCTTATCTGATTCCTGCTCCGAGCTGAAGCATTTATGGACAATTAAGGTGTTACCTGGAAACTGTCAGCTGTACCCTTTCCCCAGGAGCATTTGCATTATAAAAGGGGACTCTACAGAAACTATGGACACATGTATGTGTGGGAGTAAAATGGAGAGTTTACAAAGACAAGTTGCATATGAAATGATTGTCAGGTTCCCTAAGGTTTAGAGGAAATTCCAAGAAGCCCAGAAGCTTTTAGATAAACTGAAATTTTTAATTCATAGCAAATGAAACACCTCACTACATGCTCACATCGTTATTTTACTGGAACCTCACACAACCTGTGAGACCCCGTTTTAGAAACCAGAAGCCTCACTGGGAAAGCTAAGCAATTGCACAGAAACTGGAACTTGGAGGACTTAGAAGGTGAACTGAGTCATCTGACTCACCACACTCCTCACTCCCCCACAACCCCCAACCTTTGTCTTCCAGAAAGGCCTTGTACCAAAAGGGTTTCCTTCTTGGAACCAGTAGAAAGAGATTAAGAGCCCTTATAAGCAAATTTGCTTCTGGCAAATTTGTTCTCTTTTTTCTTTCCTTTTCTAGTTTTCTTTTTAGTTTCACCTCTGTTTTGTCACTTTTTGACCCTTTGGAAGATGCTAGTGGTAACTGCAAACTGCCACAACCTTTCATTTCAAATTTTCTCTGCACATTATTTTCATGTATGCTCATGGATGGTAGTGGTAGCACCAAGAGGTGGCTTGAAGAGATCTTTAGCCTCACTACCCTCAAGCTACTCCAAATAAACACACAATTTAAGTAGAAAAACAGTGCTAGGGAAATGAAGCTTCATAATAATTTCCTGAAATTCAGAGTCCCCAAGTCTCACAATTCCAAGGGGTATCACTTATGTGAAATACAGTGTAAGGGATGGCCCTGAAATTGTGCAAGAAGGGAGACTTGCCTAACTACCTTCTGAAGAGATTGGCCCTCTTAAAAACCACCATTACAGAAATTCAGAAGCGCCTTTGATAAGTGATAGGAAAACAGGACTCCCCAGGATCTGGCAGATACCAGCAGAAAGGAGTCAAGTTCACAGAGATCACTATGATAACAAGGAAATAAAACAGGACCATAGGTTGAGACAGGTAAGGTCCAGAGTGCAGGAGGTCGGGAGTTAGTCAGCAAACACAGCAAAGTTAAGCAGCGCCTAATATTGATCCTGGGAGAAGGCTGTGTGGACTTTGGTCTTGCATGGAGAAGAGAGGAGCTCTGAACACACTCAGGTTGATTTCAGTCACAAAGAAGTCCAAGGTTTACAATTAACCACCAGAAATGCTGGGAGGGCTTCTCACAAGAACGGATCAAAAGTTGCATAGTTGACCAAACAATTAAATAAAAGTTGATATTTGTTTCAGGTGGATTCAAATTTTGATCTGGAGCCTTGAGTTTTTACTTTACTGTGTTCCCAAATCTGCTGGTTTAAAAAATCAGCAAGAGAACTTGGACACCTACTAATCTAAAAGAGGATTAATGTGATTGTTACTGTTGCTTCTCAAAGGACCACTGATTCAGGTATCTTTTTGCATGGATGTAGGGGAAAAGGGGAATTCTGGTCTAGATGGCATAGTAGGTGAATGCTATGCTCGTTTCTCTCAAGGCCACATCAAAATTACCACTAAATTATAGAACAACAAAGCTGGAGAACCAGCTGAAGACTAGCTGAATAGAAGTCCTATAATTAAGAATATAAAGAAAAACCCACGTGGAGACTGGTAGGAGGGACAGGCACAGGGAATGGGTTTGGCCCACACCCATGTGTGGTGGTTGAGAATCGGGAGGGTTATCTAAGCTGCAGAGAATCTCCTGAGGAGTGAAGGGTCCACAGCCTGGAGCACAGATGCCAGGAAGAGGAGCTCCTTCATCTGGCTATTAAAACCAGCGGGGATTCCATTCATCCAGATGAGACACAAGACTGCTGGAAACCCAGGAGTCCTCTTAAAGTGCCCATCCATGGACTTGTTTGCATACAGTCATCTTGGGAGACCAGAGACATACAGGGAGAGACTGAGCCGTGTGGCTTCAGGGAAAGGGCTGGAGGGAAACTATTATTGTCCCTGTGTTGAGCTCTCCTCCCATACAGCCAACAGGTGGCTGCCATCTTTCCTGTGTTGAGCCCTCCCCCACACAGCCAAATCAGAATCTGCCTTAGCCTGATGAACTCCACTCGCTCCAGCCTGATGACTCATTGAGACCCTGCCCCACCCAACCCACACACCGCCAGAGGTTCTTTCAGTGGCTGCCTTCAGGCAGCAGCAGACCTCAGGTTGACACTGAGCATTTTGCTGATCTGCCCCAGGCCTGGTACTTGTGGCAGCCAGCCTCAGTTTGCAGTATGGCCTCTCCCAAGCACCTCCAGGTCCAGCACAGGCAGCTACTAACCACAGATCACTTTGTAGCTCCTACCAGGTAGTTCCAGGCTGATCATAAGCAATGGACATTGGCCTTCACCAGAGACCTTCCCAAGAGGCCCCAGAACAAAAACACCTCATGGCCACTTCAAACAACAACAGACATGATCTGATTAGCCTCATAAGTGGCATCTTCAAAGGGTGGTCTCAGCAGGCACCAGAGCCCACTGTGGTGAATCCTGCTCTGTGGGGTCAGTGCCTTCAGAGCAGCACAAACACTGTGGTGGTGCCCAATCCTCACAGCCAGTCAGCCTGAGGGTCAATCCCTCCCACTGATGAGCCAATAAAAATCAGAGCTCAACTACACCAGAATGGCACACACAACACACACAAGAGATACTCCTGGAGTACTCAGCCCAGGAGATCAGGAAGACTGTGCCACCGACCCCATAGGACACCTACTATATAAGGTCACCTTGCCAAGACTGGGAGACATAGCAGATCTACCTAATACATAGAAACAAACATAGAGAGGCAGCCAAAATGAGGAGACAAAGAAACATGTTCCAAATAAAAGAACAGGAGAAAACTCCAGAAAAAGACCTAAATGAAATGGAGGCAAACGACCTACCAGATACAGATTTCAAAATACTAGTTATAAGGATGCTCAAGGAATTTAGTGAGAACTTCAACAAAGAGATAGAAGCATAAAAAGGGACGTATAAACCATAAAAAAGAAACAGTCAGAAATCAAGAATACAATAACTGACATGTAGAATACACTAGAAGAAATCAGCAGCACATTAGGTGAAGCAGAGGATTGAATCAGCAATTTGGAAAATAAGGTAGCAGAAAATACCTAACCAGAACATCAAAAAGATAAAATAATTTTAAAAATTAAGATAGTTTAAGGGACTTCTGGGACAACATCAAGTGTAACAACATTCACATCATAGAGGTACAAGAAGGAGAAGAGAAAGAGGAAGAGATTGAGAACATATTTGAAGGAATAATGACTGAAAACTTCCCTAAGTTGGCAAATGATATACGAGATCAGACAATTAAGTTCACGAACTTGTTGCAATGATGTTGCTAACCGTTTTTTTATATCAGAGGGATTATTCATTATGAATTTGTATCAACTGGACAAATAGTTAACCAAGTTTACTATTTGGAAATGCTGAAAATGCTGTGCGAAAAGTTAGATAAAAACAACCTGAACTTTTCACCAACAATTCATGGCTCTTGCATCACAACAATGCACCAGCTCACAGGGCACTGTACATGAGGGAGTCTTGTAGCCAGTAAACAAATAATTGTATTGGAACACCCTCCCTACTCACCTGATCTGGCCCCTAGTGACTTCCTTCTTTACCTGAAGATAAAGAAAATATTGAAAAGAAGATGTTTTGATGACATTCAGGACGTAAAGGATAATATGACAATAGCTCTGACGACCATTCCAGAAGAAGAGTTCCAAAATTGCTTTGAAGGGTGGACTAGTCACTGGCATCGGTGCATAGCTTCCCAAGGAGAGTACTTCAGAGGTGACCACAATGATATTCAGTAATGAGGTATGTAGAACTTTTTCTAGGATGAGTTTGTGAACTTAATTGTCAGACCTCATAGACATACAATTGCCAGAAGCACAGAGAATCCCAAACAAGATGAACCCAAAGAGGCCCACACCAAAACACATCATAATTAAAATGGCAAAGGTTAAAAACAAAGAGGGAATCGTAAAAGCAGCAAGAGAAAAGCAGTTAGTTACCTACAAGAGAGCGCCCATAAAACTATTTGCTGATTTCCCAACAGAAACTTTACAGGCCAGAAGGGATTGGCATGACATTTTAAAGTGATGAAAAGCAAGGACTTACACCCAGGATTACTCTACCCAGCAAAACTATCATTTAGAATTGAAGGGTATATAAAGTGCTTCCCAGACAAGAAAAAGCTAAAGGAGTTCATCTCCACCAAACCAATATTACAAGAAATGCTAAAGTGATTTCTTTACAAAGAAGAAGGGGGAGAGAGGATATAAATATGAATAATAAAGTGGCACTAATTATGTACCTATCAATAATCACTTTAAATATAAATAGATTGAATGTTCCAATAGAAAGACATAGAGTAGCTGAATGGATAAGAAAACAAGACCCATACATACGCTGTCTACAAGAGACTCACTTCAAATTGAAAGACTCACACAAACTGAAAGTGAAGGGATGAAAAAATATATTTCAAGCGAATGGAAATAAATAAAAAAAGCTGGGGAAGCAATACTCACATCAGACAAAAAAGACTTTAAAATGAAGAGTATAAGAGACAAAGAAGGACATTTCATAATGATAAAGGGATCAATACAATAAGAGGATATAACCCTTGTAAACATTTATGCACCCAACATAGGAGCACCTAAATATATAAAACAAATATTGACAGACATAAAGTGAGGGATCCACAGTACAGTCATAGTAGGGGACTGTAACACCCCATTAACATCAATGGATAGATCTTCACCACAGAACATCAAAAAGGAAATATTAAATGACACATTAAACCAGATGGATATAACTGATATTTTTAGAGCATTTCACCACAAAGCAGCAGAATATACAGTTTTTTCAAGTGTACATGGAACGTTTTCCAAGATAGATTACATGTTAGGCCACAAAACTAGTCTCAATAAATTTAAGAAGATTGAAATCATATCAAGCATCCTTCTGACTACAATGGTATGAAACTAGAAATCAATTACAAGACAAAAACTGAAAAACACACAAGAAAAGTGTCAAATAAATAATCTAACCTTATCCCTGAAGGAACTAGAAAAACAATCAAAGCCAAAAGTGAGTAGAAAGAAGGAAATAATAAAGATCAGAGTAGAAATAAACAAAATAAAGTCTAAAAAAACAATTCAAAAGATCAATGAAACCAAGAGCTTGTTCTTTGAAAAAATAAATAAAATTTATACACCTTTAACCAGACTCATCAAGAAAAAAAGAGAGAGAATTCAAATAAATAAAATCAGAAATGAAAGAGAAGTGACATCTGACACTACAGAAATACAAAGGATTATAAGAAAATACAATGAATAATTATATGCCAACAAATTGGACAATCTAGAATAAATGGATAAATTCCTAGAAACTTACAACTTTCCAAGACTGAATCAAGAAGAAACAGAAAATCTGAACAAACCAACTACTACTAATAAAATCGAATCAGTAATTTAAAAACTCCCAATAAAAAAAAGTCCTGAGCCCGATGGCTTCACAGGTGAATTTTACAAAACATTCATAGAAGAATTAACACCTATCCTTCTGAAAGTATTCCAAAAAATTTAAGAGAAGGAAAGGCTATCAAGCTCATTTGATGAGGCCAACATTACCCTGATTCCAAAACCAGACGAAGACATTACAAAAAAGAAAACTATAGCCCAATATCCCTGATGAACATAGGTGCAAAATCCTCAACAAAATATTACAAACTGAATTCAGTAATACATTAAAAAGATCATACACCATGATCATGTGGGATTTATTGCTGGGATGCAAGGTTGGTTCAATATCCACAAATCAATTAATGTGAAACATCACATAAACAAAATGTAGGCTAAAAATCATATGCTCATATCAACAGATGCAGAAAAAGCATTTGACAAAATCCAGCATCCATTTATGATAAAAACTCTCAGCAAAGTGGGAATAGAGGGAACATACCTCAACATAATAAAGGCCATATATGACAAACCCACAGCTAACATCATACTCAAGAAGGAAAAGCTAAAAACATTTCCCTTAAGATCAGGGACAAGACAAGGATACCACTTTCACCACTGTTATTCAATACCTATCCTTCTGAAAGGATTGCTGTGCTGGCCACAGCAATCAGACAAGGAAAAGAAAATGCATCCAAATTGGAAAGGAAGAAGCAAAACTATCACTATTTGCAGATGACATGAATTAAATAGAGAGAATCTTAAAGATTCCACTAAAAACTATAGAATTGATAAATGAATTCAGTAAAGTGTCAGGATCCAAAATTAATATTCATAAATCCATTGTATTTTTATGTACCAATAATGAATTACCAGATAGAGATACTAAGAAAACAACCCCATTTTCAATTGCATTTAAAAAATACCTAGGAATAAATTTAACCAAGAAAGTAAAAAGACCTATACTTGGAAAATTATAAGGTATTGCAGAAAGAAATTGAAGATACAAATAATTGGAAACATATGAGGTGCTCCTGGATAGGAAGAATTAGTATCATTAAAATGTCTATACTACCCAAAGCAATCTACAGATTAAATACAATCCCTATCAAAATACCAAAGCCATTTTTCACAGAACTAGAACAAAAATCCTAAAATTTATATGGAACAACAAAGAACCCAAATAGCCACGGCCACCTTGAGAATGAAGAACAAAGTTGAAGGTATCATGCTACCTGATATCAAACTATATTACAAGCCTATAGTAATTAAAACAGCATGGTACTGGCATGAAAACACACATAGATCAATGGAACAGAATAGAGAGCCAGAAATAAACCCACTCCTGTATGGTCAATTAATCTGTGACAAAAGAGGCAAAAATATACAATGATGGAAAGACAGTCTCTTCAATAAATGTTATTTGGAAAACTAGACATATCCATGCCAAAATGTATGTATATATATATATATATTTCACCTTCTTGCTCCACATACAAGAATAAACTCAAAATGGATTAAAGACATATATGTAAGACCTGAAGCCATAAAACTCCTAGAAGAATACAGGTACTAAACTCTCTGACATTGCTCTTAGTAATATTTTTTCTGATATATCTCCTTTAGCAAGGGAAACAAAAGAAAAAACAAACAAACGGGACTACATCAAAATAAAAAGTTTTTTTCACAACAAAGGAAACCATCAACAAAATGCAAAGTCAACCTACTGAATGGGAGAAGATATTCACCAATGATACATCTGATAGTGGGTTAATATCTAAAATTTATACAGAACTCATTCAACTTAACACCAAAAACACCCCAAACAATCCAATTAAAAAATGGGCAGAGGACCTGAATAGACATCTTTCCAAAGAGGATTTACCGGTGGCCAATAGACATATAAGATCCTCAATACTACTACAGGACCAGAGAAATGCAAATTGAAACCACAGTGAGATGTCACCTCACACCTGTCAGAATGGCTGTCATCAATAAATCAACAAATAATATGTTGGCCAGGATGTGAAAAGAGGGAACCTTCGTGCAATGTTGGTGGGATTGCAGATTGGTACAGTCACTACGGAAAATAGTATAGAGGTTCCTCAAAAAATTAAAAATAGAAATACTGTATGAGCCAGCAATTCTGCTACTGAGTATTTATCTGAAGAAATCCAAAATATTAATTCAAAAAGATATGTGCATCCCTACGTTCATTGCAACATTATTTACAACAGCCAAGATTTGGAAGCAACCCAAGTGTCCATCAATAGATAAATAGACTGGTACATACATACAATGGACTATTACTCGACCATAAAAAAGAATGAAATCTTACCATTTGCACCAACATGTTTGGACCTAGAGGTTACTATGGTAAGTGAAATAAGTCAGACAGAGAAAGACAAATACCACATGATCTCACTTATATGTGCAATCTAAAGAATAAAATAAATGAACAAACAAAACAGAAACAGACAACAAACTGATGGTAGCCAGAAGGGAGGAGGGAGTGGGCAACTGGGTGAAAAAGGTGAAGGGATTAAGAAGTACAAATTGGTTGTTACAAAATGGTCATTGAGATGTAAAGTACAGCATAGGGAATGCAGTCAATAATTGTGTATAGTGCCAGGTGGGTAGCAGACTAATTGGGGGATCACTTTGTAAATTATCTAAATGTCTAACCACCATGCTGTACACCTGAAACAAATATAAAGTAATGTTGAATGTCAACTGTAATTGAAAAATAAATTTTTTTAAAAGAATATCAACTATAATTGAAAAAATGTTTAAATAAAATAAATCAATTTAAACATTAAAAGGGGATTAATTTGGCTGCATCATCATTAATTACATTGTTTACCAAATTTGCTAACCGTCTCAACTCTGGTCACAAAATGGAAGATTAAACCACCCTCTGTGTTGGTGTGTGAAATCCTGGTTTGGTTGTGTGTAAAAAATGGAGTAAGGTCTATGTCAGCTGCAGGTCACAAAATTCTGGCCCCAGGTGCCCATTTCCAGGCTAGCAGGGACGTTTCTATCTGGCAGGAATGAAATGGTCATACATGGTTCCTTGGAGGAGTCCTGCCTACTCCTGCTCATGGATCCCAGTGTGCTGTTTTTCAGGTCACCAAGAGGCCTAGCATGTCCTAGTTGGGCCTCTTTGGACAGGCCTTAGTTGTGCCACTTTAAACTATTGTGGCATTGAGTATGGGGAAAGTTGTGAACTCCAGACAGCTGTTACATCTGACCTCCTTGAATATCATTACTTCCTATCCCTCTAAATTCCAGAGTAGAGAATAGATCACTTAGCCAGCTTTGTTGGAAGTTTGCCAACACCTGTTGTTTAGAACAATGAGGGGTCCATCTTAGCAATCCCCGGGTGCTTGGGGATACCAGCACTGCCCCCAGGCCTCTGCACTGAGATATATTTTGCAAAATGACTCTTTGCTCTTCATATTATATCCTGCGATGTGGGCCTGCTCCAAGGCCTTGATCTTTCTTTTTGATGAAACTAATCTACATTGTGTTGTGGGCAGAGAGCGAGCAACAAATGGGCAGCATGTGGAAAGGTCTGGCATGATTAACTCCACCACTAGCCCAGGAATTGATATAACTAGGACAATAAGAGACATGAGAAGTTATAGAATACTAACAATAGGCGTTTGTGATTGATTATGTGCCAGGCACTATGCTACACGTGTCATGAACATTACATGCTTCCTTTAATACAACAACCCTGTCATATTATTGTCTCCATTTGATGAATGAAAAGACCTAGAAGGAGTGTGAATAAATTGCTTAAGTTTACATAGCTAGTATGACAGAGCCAAAGCTGGGTGTTCACTGAACTGTTTTATTTTCCTTTCGAAAAGCAAAACAGAAAGACTACATTTCCCAAATCTCCATGCAATTAGATGGGACCATGTGATTGAATTCTGGTCAGTAGAATGTAGATGTAATATATCCCGTTTCCAGTTTTAAAACATTCCACCCACACTTCATTTTCTTTTCCTTATCTGCACAGTGGGAAGCCAAGGAGCCACCCCACCCCACCCTCCCTCCCAAGGAGAGAGCCTAGATCCCTGAGTAGCTGCTTGGGGGAGAGCCTCTCAAGAGAGCTGACTGGCCTACAACACACTGTCACGGGAACAACAAATAAACCTTGGTTGTGCTAAACTGCTGACATCTCAGGATTTAGTTGTCACTACTGCACAACCTACCTACCCTGAGTCAAACTGCTAGATGAGTTGTAGCCAGGAGTTGAGCACAGGGCTGTCTGACCTCAGCCACTCTTAACCGCTTACTTAAAACTAGCTCAGGAGTATCAGGAGAGAGTCACTTCTAATGTCTAACTCTGCCACTAACCTCATGTGGGGTCTTAGGTAAGTCATTTAAGTGACTTGGTTTTTACATTTGTCCACTGGGAATAAAAATATCTGCCCTTCCCACCCCACAAGTTTACCACAAGGATCAACTTAGGCAATACCTATGAAATGGTTTGGAAAATAAACATCACCCAAATACAACAAGTGTTATTATCTAACCTGTTTTCCTGTCTCTGGTTAGGAATCTATCCCAATGACCTCAGAATTACAATGAAACTTTAGTCTTGTGTCTCTACCTCTATTATTCCTAATAGTTATTCTTCTAGTACCTTTAAATTTTAACATAATCATATGTTACAAAAATAGCATGAGGAGCTCCTGTACACCTTTTATCCAGATTTCCTAATTATTTATATTTTGTCCCTTTTTACACACATATTTGTAGTTTACTCAACAGAAAGTTGGAGACATTGTGTGCTTTACCACTCCAGAGGAAGTATGAACCTGCCAAAGCTTTGCTTTTAGCCCTGTGAAACTGATTTCGAACTTTTGATATCTAGAACTGTGAGAGAATAAATGTATATTATCTCCCCCTTTTTCCACCTTCTCCCCCCACACTCCGGTTCAAGCCGTTGTTTCTCAGTCTAGTTGTGTAGGACACAGCTCCCTGGCCATGCTGGTGTTATGAGCCAGTCTTAGGTCGGCCGCTCACAGCAGCTCAGGGCAGCTCTCCTGGCTGCCGGCCACTCATGCTGGCCACTGGCCACTCATGGCAGCACACAGTAGTGCATGACAACACACAGCAACCCACTGCCACTCACGCTGGCTGCCAGGCCACTCACTGCCAATCTCCAGCTGAGAGGCCCTCCAGGGAGAGCCGTTGTTCACAATCTTAGCTGTAGAGGGTGCAGCTCACTGGCCCATGTGGGAATCGAACCGGCGACCTCCATGTTAGGAACACGGAACTCGGAGCTCCAACCACCTGAGCAACGGGGCCGGTGTATGTTATATCAGGCCAATATATGTTATTTCAATGTACCAAATTTGTTGTAATTTTTTACAGGAGCCATAGAAAAGTAATGCAGTCCATATTCAAAATTTGGCAAGTGTCCACATAGTATACATTTTACCTATTTCTGTTTTCAATTTAATATCCAGTTAAGAATCATGATTTGCATTTAGTTGTTTTTTTAGTCTCCTGTAATCTGGAACCTTATAAATAAGGTTACTTACTTATAAGTATTTTTTTCCTCAGCCTTACTTTGTCTTTTTCCATCTTGACATTTTTGAAAAGTACAGGCTTTTATTTTGACATTAAAAATGAAACATCACTCAATTTTTGTTTGGCTGCTGTTCCCTTATCCTTAAATTCAACTATGCCTTTTGACATGAATATAATATCATTTCAGGAGGTACATGATGTTGGTTTATCCCAATAGTAACAATATTTATTTTGATTATTTGGTTAAGGTAAATACTGCCAGATCTCTCCACTGTAAAGTTACTGGTTTCCCGTTTATAAATAAAAAGTAATTAATGGGTAGATATTTTGAGACGTTTCCTCATTACACTTTAACCTTCAAATTTTAGCATCCATGATGATTTTCTAACTCTATCATTCCTTCTGTATTAGTAGATATAATTCTGTAAGGAAGATCTCCCCCTTCTTATTCATTCGTTCATTCACGTAAGAATAGACTCATGGATTCTTATTTAATTCAATGGGTTAGAATCGTCTACCATCACCATTTATATTTGATGGTCAAAAATTGTCTCAGATTTGGCCAGTGGGAGCGCCTTCAAGCTGGCTCATAAGTTCTTTTGATATATCCCCACTATTCTTTGAGCACTTTTTCATTTCTGGCACAAGAAGATATTTCAGGTGCATCTTATACTTTCTCTGCAGAAGTCTGTTCTCCAGGAAACCCTGGCTCCCCTAGCAAAGATCTGGGTGCTCTGTATTTTCATTGCAGCCTGTACGAGTATGTCACTGCTTCTCTAGACTCTCTCAGTGGACAAAGCCAGGAAATTTGTATAAAACCATGAGTTCTGACGGATCCTTCCAATTTTAATCCAAAATCACATGGTATGTTTCCCTTCTCCATTTTTGTACCTCCCTTTATCTAACTGTGAGAAAACTGACTCTCATTACCCTCAACATATTTTCTCATTTGCTCAAACCTAATCTACTAAGTACATAAATATTTATTTATAGAGATTTTTTTTTTGGGGGGGACAGTGAGATGCACAAATCTTAAAGTGCACAATTTAATGAGTTGTGTTTTGTTTGTTTGTTTTTTACTTTCATTTATTTAAGTATGTTTTTCCAGGACCCATCAGCTCCAACTCAAGTTGTTTCAATGTAGTTGTGGAGGGAGTAGATCACAGTGGCCCATGTGGGGATCGAACCGGCAACCTTGTCATTAAGAGCACTGCGCTCTAACAAACTGAGCTAACCGGCTGCCCCCAAATGAGTTTTGATAAATGCCAACATTTATGTAACTTGCACGCATATCAAAAAAATAGAACATTTCCATTATTTCCAGTGCCTGAGCAGTTTCACACCCCCATAAAAGGGAAAAGCATTTTATTCCACCATAAATTAGTTTTGCCTGTTTCAGATCTTAATATAATTGGAAAAACAGCATGCACTTTGTGTCTGGTTTCTTTCATTCAGCATAATGTTTGTATCTATGAAGTTCATTCATGTAGTTGTTTATATTAGGAGTTTGTTCCTTTTTATTGTTGAGTAACTTTCCATTATATGAATTTGTTTTGATATTCTGGGAAGACATTTGTGTTATTTTCAGCTTGAGCTTATTATGAAGAAAACTTCTTTGAACACTCTTGTATAACTCTGTGTATGGACATATGTTTCATTTCCCTTAGGAGTCGAATTCTTGGGTCATCAGGTAGGTGTATAAGAAGTCACCAAACATTTTTCCAAAGTAGTAGTATCATTTTTCACTTCTACCGTGAATAACTGAGAGTTCCAGTTGCTCCATTCTTGTCAACATTTGATATTTTCAATCTTTTTAACTTTAGCCATTATGATTCAGGGACTCAGCTCCCTCCCCCTGCACCAGAACGCAGGATTTGGAGAGGCCAAAAAGGAACAGCAACGGAGCCATGGATAAGGGGTTCATACCACTATAGTCTCGCTGGCAGCTGGGTTGGAGACACAGGAAGCAGGCTCCCCACGATGCGCAATCTGCCGTCTGCTACTCTGCTAACCAACCCACCAACTTGTCAGTGTAGCCACAGCAATTATATTAGTGGCTAATGGCTAACTGGTTACAGCTGATGGCCACCTGATCACAGCTGATGGTCATCTACTACCCGAGCCAGTACCTTTCCATGTGAGGCCGAGAGCCTGCAAACTGCTCTCTTGGCTCTGTCCCCATACATGGGTTTGTGATGGTGTCTTGTTGTGGTTTTAATTTGCATTTCCTGAGTAACATCTTTGAGCACTTTTTTAATGGGCTTATGGCCTTTTGTATATAAGTGTTCAGGTTTTTTTGCTCATTAAATTTTTATGGTCCTTTTCTTATTGATTTGTGAGTCTTTTTGTATATTCTGGATGAAATTCATTTGTGAAATAAATGTTTTACAAATATATCGTCTCAGTCTATGGCTTTCCTATTCATTTTTTTAACTATGTCTTGTCATGAGCATAAGTTTTAAATTCTGGAGAAGTCTAACTTATCCAATTTTTAAATGGCTGTTTGCTTTCTGGGTCCTAAGAAATCTTTGCCTCTAGGTTGTGAATCACAAGTACTTTCAATAAAGTGCTGGAATCAAATGAACACATTTTTCTATTTTAAACTCAGAAGGCCAGGAGGCCAAACAGACTTCTTTGGTGAGCAAATGAAGGATTTTAAAGGACATCTCAGAGGTAAGAAAGGAGAGCGTTGGTTGGGGTTCTTAGGGTTAAAATCTCAGGACTAAAAGCTCCATCTCAAACTGAATAAATCTCACATGTAGTCCACGGAGCCTAGATTAGTCATCAACCAGGCTGAAATCACTCGCAATCTGAGCAGACCCAACACAGCAGCCCTGCCCCTTCCTACAATCGTGAGAATGTTGGGGAGTGAATTCAAGAGTGCCTATTGGAAGTCTGCACGTTATTTGAGTCACTTCTTCTGATGAAGAGTCTGTCTGCTGAGGAAGGCAGCTTGTAGGGTGTGGTTCCTGGAGCTATTTGTCGTTCCACAATACAGCCCCTCCCACCATCCTTTTTCTTTTTCTTCTCCTACCCTTTTTTGTTGTTGTTGTCTAATAATTATTTAATTTTAAAAATTCATAAAGTTTAAACATTAAAATTTTGAAAAGGTATACAGCTAAATATGTCCCTCCCAGCTTTATTTTCCACAACAGATAACCAGTTACTAGTTTTTTACATCTCCTTTAAAAGATTTTTAATGCATGTATAAGATAATACATTTCATTGAATGGTATCCACTACATACACTGTTATGCAGCTTGCTTTTTTCAATCAATAATATGTCTTGGAAAGTTTTCCATATCAGTCCACAAAGATACTTCTCATTCTTTTCTGCAGCTGCATATTATTTTACAGTATGGATATCCCATAATCTATTTAATCAGGTCCTTGTTGATGAACATTTAACTTTCCAGATTTTTGATCTTTTGTTCAAACACTACTTCAGTGAAAAACCTTGTATAGACATCATTTTGCACACCTGCAACTCTAATTGTAGGATACATTTCTAGAAATGAAGTTGCTGAGTCAAAGGGTATATACGTAAGAAATTTCGGTAGATACTGCTAAATTGCCCTCAACAGGAATTGTTCCAATTTATACATACTTGTAATGTATGACAGTTTGTATTATATTTACCCATCTGGATGCCTAATCTAAGTATTATCAATCTTTCGGATCTTTACCATTCGGATAAGTAATAAATGGTATCTCAGTGACTTTTAATTTGAATTCATATTATTATGAGTGAGGATGGGTATCTTTTCATATATTTGAAGGACGTTTATATTTCCTTCTCATTTGAATTTTTTTATTGAATTGATAGTCATTTTATTATTGTTTTGTAGGAGCTTTTTGTATGTTATAACCAACATCTTTTTAGAAGTGAGGCTTATTGAAATATAAATTACATACAGTAAGTTTCACCTTTTAGTGGAGCTGTCCCTAGTATGTGGAAGGCCTTACAGCTGGAGGCTACATATTGGCACTTTGAAATACTTCTCTGAAAAACTGCAGCTCACCAATTGCAGCAAGGGAGTTACTGGAAACAGGTTACACTCAGGTCGAGATTCTGAGGGTCTCAGATGTACATGCAGTGTGTTTAGTGGAATGAGCATAAGGACTGGACTCTGACTACCTGTTTGATTCCTGTCTTTGCCATGTGTTAACTACGTGATTTTATTCACATTATATCACCTCTTTGGGACTTAGTTTCCTCAGCAGTATAAAACCCTCAAAATCAAGTTCCTTAAGATAACATAATGAAAGCACAGTATTTAGTGCTGGCACAAACTGGGTGCTTAATAAATCTTAGTTTCTCTTCTTTTAAAAGCCAAGTCACTAAAGACAATATTCCCTGGGGTTGCAGAAGGGTGGTGTGTGTGTGTGTGTGTGTGTGTGTGTGTGTGTGTGTGTGTGTGTTTTCCCCAAGCATGACCTCAAGTCCTGCTGGAGTATTAGCCTATGAAGAGGCCACTTGTATTTCTGTTTCCAGCTTTCCAGCTTCGCACCCCTAGAGTCAGGCTGAAAGCTTCTTGTGCTAATAAAATAGGCTCACAGAGAAAAGATTATACGTTTAAGAGAAGATATTCCAAGAGTGAGTAATAACTCCTTTTCAGTGAGGAGTTACTGAAAACCATCTTGCCAAACCCGTTCTTCTGCCTCGGTGATGAGTGCCCTGCTGGCTTCCTCCTCATACCGTGACCTGTTGGGCCAACAGCCTTAGATTAATAAAAAAAGTTCAAAAAAGAACTTGCCATATCTTATTTCACTTGGCATAATACCCTTGGGATCTATCCATGTTGTTGCAAATGGCAAGATTTTATTGTTTTTATTGCTGAATATGTATATTATATATGAAATATATACGTATAATAGGTAATATAGGTAATGTATATAATATTACATAATAGTATTATATATAGGCAATATGTAACATATATAATACATATGGCCCATCTTCATCCAGTCACCTATCAATGGATACCGAGGTTGCTTCCATATCTCGGCTACTGTAAATAATGCTGCAATGAACATAGGGGTGCATATAGCTTTTTCTTTTTTTTAAAATGTTAACAACTCTTTTTTTTAAAAGATTCTATTGGGGAAGGGGAACAGGACTTTATTGGGGAACAGTGTGTACTTCCAGGGCTTTTTGCCAAGTCAAGTTGTTGTCCTTTCAGTCTTAGTTGTGGAGGGCGCAGCTCAGCTCCAGGTCCAGTTGCCGTTGCTAGTTGCAGGGGGCGCAGCCCACCATCCCTTGAGGGAGTTGAACCGGCAACCTTATGGTTGAGAGGACGCGCTCCAACCGAGCCATTCTGGAGCTCAGGGGCAGCTCAGCTCAAGGTGCCGTGTTCAATCTTAGTTGCAGGGGGCGCTGCCCACCATCCCTTGCGGGACTCGAGGAATTGAAACCTTGTGGTTGAGAGCCCACTGGCCCATGTGGGAATCGAACCGGCAGCCTTTGGAGTTAGGAGCATGGAGCTCTAACCACCTGAGCCACCGGGCCAGCCCCTATATATAGCTTTTTGAATTATTGTTTTAATTTTGTTTGGATAAATGCCCAGAAACAGAACGTAAGTGGAATCTAAAAACAAAACAAAACAGAATCACAGATACAGAGAATAAATTGATGGTTGCCAAGGGGAGAGGGATGGGGGGAATGAGTGAAAAAGGTAAAGGGGAATAAGAGGTACAAACTCCCAGTTATAAAATAAATAAGTCATGGGTATACAGTGTACAGCACTGTGAATATAGTCAATAATATTGCAATAACTTTGTACAGTGACAGATGGTTACTAGACATATTGTGGTGATCATATCATAAAGTATATAAATGTAGACTACGTCGTACACCTGAAACTAATAAAATATTGTATATCGACTATACTTTAATTTTCAAAAATTCAAAACTACCCTGAAGAAAAAAAAGAAACAACTTGCTCCCCAGGTCCTGGGACTTTGGCCTTTTCTATTCCCAGCAATGAACCCTCTGTTTACTGTGAGGCAGGCAGGACAATCACAGCAGAACTAATGAACAATTATTTCCTTCCCCTGGCCAGACAAAAATGAATGGGGGGCCCAGCCTGGTGGCTCAGGTTGTTGGAACCCCAGACTCCTAAAGCCTAGGTCGCCGGTTCAATTCCCACCTGGGCTAGTGAGCTGCGCCCTCTACAGCTAAGATTGTGAACAACAGCTCTCCCTGGAGCTGGGCTGCCGTGGGCTGCCGTGGGCTGCCGTGGGCTGCCATGGGCTACTGTATGCCGTCATGAGTGGTTGATGGCCAGCGTGAGTGGCCTGTAGCCATCGGGAGTGGCCGGCAGCTGGTGAGAGTTGTCGTGAGCAGCCGACCGACGACCGGCAACCCAGTGCCTCGGCTGGGGGAGCGCAAAGCTCATAATACCAGCATGGGCCAGGGAGCTGTGTCCTACACAACTAGACTGAGAAACAACGGCTGGAACCGGAGTGCAGGGTGGGAGGCAGAAGAAAGGGGGGAAAAAAGAGAGAGAAAAATGAATGGGGTTTGCTGCCATCCTGTAGATGCCAGGTGGGCGTCCTCAGCGTTGTCCTAGTGTTGTTTTCATCTCCAGGCACTGGCTTTGGAAAGCAGCAGCTAGGTCACCTTGCAATTGATTTCACTTACAGGGTAGAGTGGGATGAAGATTGGGTGAAGTCCTCAGGACTCCCGTTCTTCTAACTAGCTGCAGTCATGAGTTCCCAGCCACAGCTGTGTTTATACCCACCTGGGAGGCCTGGCGTGAGCTCCTACAACTGGTCCCCTATGTCCTGCTGCTGTTTCCAAAGAAAAAGATCAAGTTTTAGCCTCTCAATCCATGTCATGGCAGTGAGGTCTCAGTTCAAAAAGAAAAGCTGAAAGGTGAAGCTATGACCCTCCCCAGTGAGGCATCTATCAACAGATCCCTCTGAGCTGGGAGGACAGCTCAGAGTGTAGAGGCAAGTCGGCCTCTGGGGTTCAGCCTCTCCCCAACATTGCAGGGCCACCAGGTCTGGGACCGGAACATCAGAACTGTAGATTCTGAAGAGAGCCTAATAGATAGAAGGGTCCACAACCAATGATGACTGCACAGTGAAGCCGAGTCTCTTATTGGAAGGGAGGGAAAATGCCTCTGAGTCCCACAGCCCGTCTCTTGTGTGGCCATGAAGAAGCCTGTAAGGATTCCTAGATGTGGAATTCAAGAAACCTGGGTTTTTAGCATCAATTCTGATTACTGACAGTGTCAGCACTATTCACCAACTACTGTGTGCTTACCACGTGCCAAGTGCTTTAAGAGAAATACCTTATTCAGTCCTCATCGTCACGACTCTACGAAGTACGTACTATTATTGTCCTCATTTTACAGATGAGGAAGCTGAGATACAAAGAGGTTAAGCAGTTTCCCCAAGGTCAAAGCAATAGCTTGTGGTACTGGGATTTAAACACAGGCATTTTAGACCTAAAACCGCTCATTATCACTACGTTATTGCTTCTTGATGAATTTGTCTTATTCTAATTCTTACCACATAATGCTATAATTCTTTGTTTAAATGATTATCTCCTACACTAAACTTGATGGTGGGTACAATGTGTTAATCATTTTCCGTTGACAGTGGCCAACGCTGACCAGGACACAAAGTGGGTGCTCAGTAAACATTTGCGAATCAATATTGAATAACTGAATATTACTTTCTGTGCCTTAGCATTGGGGAAAGACAGGGAAGAGTTGAAGTGTAGGTTACTAAGGCACTACGTCCTCTGATGGTCACAGTGGAAATTACTACCATAAACTAGCATTTCCTTTGAGTTGGGTTTGCAAATTGGGTTAGGTATGACCAATGGTGACAGCTATACATTCCATATTTGGCCCAGAATGCTTTTCCGTACTTCTCCTTTGAAAACAGTACTCCCCCAACTCCTTCCTGGCTCCCTGAGGTTTGAGTGGGGCTGTCATTTACAATTTCCCACTTCTCCCCCCCACCCCCCAAGCAGGACTCTCCACCCAGGCCTGGCCATTCAGGCCTCTCCCTGGTTTTGGTGTGATGGTGCTCAAAGAATGGGATTTGGGAGATATTTGAGGCTCTCTTAAGTGACTGCACAGAAGAAGCCGGATGGCAATGTGAGAGGACGAGATCAATGTGCAAAGAGAAGCAGACAAGAGGATGAGAGATGGAGTGAAAAAGGCTGAGTGACATTATTTGAAACCCTGGGTCAACCATACCTGAAGATACCTCTACCTTAAATGTCTCAGCTTTATGGGCCTCTACGTGCTCGATTTGCCTAAGTTGGTTTTGTCACATGCAACTAAAAGAATTAGTTTTAATAAGTACCTTAAAGTAGGTTTTCCAGATATAGAAAAAAAATTTGCATGGAACATACTTCTATTGAAAATTATTGTTTATCTGAAATTCAAGTTTAACTAGGCACCATGTATTTAGCTGGCAACTGTCCCCTACAAGTATATACAACAGTGTACCAGAGCATGTGCCAAATCACATGACAAATGCAACACATGAGTCACTGCTGGAAGATCTCTTTTAGGAAGGAATAAAGTTAAGTAATTTAACTGGGTGGTTGGAAAATATTTTATATTAAAATAACCATATACAACATATGAGCTGTAGCAATTAAAACAGTTGGTAGATGCTGTTAAAAAAAATTTTAACTTCCACGGCTGAAAGTCTTTTTTTTAAAAGAAAGGGTTTATTAGGCCACTGCTAGCAAAAAAAGAAGACCAATCGGGGAGCATGGAGTCTAAACCATCAGCAGCATGGCTAGATAGGAAAGACAACATGTCCTTAGTTGCAGAGTTGCGCAAGGTTTTTTTATACATCAAATAGGGAGGAGAAAGGTGTAACCCGTTCTGAAAGGATTTACGTTGGCTATAGACAAAGGGGACGAAGAAGGTGAAGAGGGACAATTTCTGTTTGCAGGGAAGATGTGTCTGCTCCTGTAGGTTAGCTGTGGGCAGCAGGTTGGAAAGTTCATTGTAAACAAGAAGCAGAGGCTCCTGGGAATTGACAGAGCCTGGCTATTCTCTCTTTTGCATAATCTTGGAAATAGCCACCTGGAAATTAATGCTATAGGACAGAAAGAGTTTGTAATAAATGAGTTTGTAAGTAAATGGCTTCTCAATGTTGCCTGGGACACTCACAGGAAAAGTGTGAAAAGCAATGCTTTACAAGATAACAGGGCCCACGCGTAGGAGATGGGGGAGATACCTCTTGGAACTTGAAAGTCACCCTCAGAGTCCTGGAAAACAAAAACCACTTTAAGTACTTAACACAGAGGAAATTTTATTCATAGAATTGGTTTATATAGGTGTTAGCAGAGATAAAAACTTAAACAGAGAACAGTAAAATAGCTCAGAGATGAGCAATAGCAAGAAGCGACTGCCACCTTGACACTGGAGGGGCAGAAGGGTACATCTTGTTACGGGAACCCATGGGCTGGGAGTTGGAGCCAAGCAGGTAGGAGGAGACAGCCTAACGTTGGGGGACGGGGGTGGATACCACGGCGTGGGGTGGGAATATTCTGGTTGTTTTCCTCAATCCCTCCCATCTCCAGAAGTGCCTCTGATTGACGGACCCCAGCAACTCAGCCTGGAAACCAACCAGCACCGAAGTCCAGGCCATGCAGCCTTCATGGGGCCGGCCCTCCTTCCCCACTGCCATACTGCAAAGATCAGGGGAAAGGTGAGAAATGGATTTGAGGGCAAAACAATCCCAGGATCAGCACAGAGAAATTAGGGAAAAAAATCAAAACATAATTGACAAAAAATCAACTCAGGGTGCCTGCACAAAGGTAGGTTTCTAGGACTACAACGTTTGCCCCCAAATGTCCTGTATGGCTGCTTTTTCCAAACTAGGATTTAACCCTGGGCCGTTCACTACATCTTGTTGTTATAGCTCTTAAAATATTTTAATTTAGAATGGACACCTTTTTTTGACTTGGTGAAGGAAAGAGGCCAGTTGTCCTATAGGATGTCCCACCTTCTAAATCTGCTGCCTTTTGCTTTGCTTTAGCTCCGTCCTCTCGCTTATTCTATAACCTTCGTTAGACCCACGTTAAACATTGTTGGTCAGTGCACGGCATAGGTAACGGTGTCTGCTTACTGTTGTCCCCCAGCACATCATGAACAGGAGACACATAACATCTGACTGTTCTTAGCTTTGATGATGCCAAGATTTACCACTGTATTAGGGTGGCGAAAGCTTGATGACTTCATTGTGCAGTTAACTTTCTTTTAGAACCAGGACGCTTTCTCCATTTTAAAGCTTAGTTTCCTCACATGAAATGTGAATAACAGGGTTATTGCATACGTTAAATAAATTAATGCCATTAGAGCAGCTAGGACTTAGTAAACATTCCAATAAAGTCGCCGTTATTATTTTGGTTGTGATTTCAGCTTCAGAGGAGGTGGAGCAGAAGAATCCAAAAAACTCCTCTCCAGCTCCACTTCGGAGTCTGATAAAACAGGCTACAAGTTGGGCCTTTTGTTTCTAGAACAGGTTACATCTATGGACAATTTACTTCCATCAGTTTCCTCGTACGTAAAGATAACTGCCATTTGTGGAGGGCTTGGCGTGTACAGACACTGCCCTAAACACTTTACGAGCAGCTTCACACCTACTCCCCACGAGTAAGAATCATTACCTATTCCTCGTGGAGGAAAGTGCGCCAGCAGCGCAGGCAGGGGTGGCGAGCGGGGACTTGGAACCGGGGCGCCGCGGTCTCCCGGGGCTCACGACACCCGCAGAACGGACACAGCACACGGCCCGCTGCGGGCTTCCCGGCCCGAGGAAAGCTGGTATCTCTCAGCTGTCAGCTCAGCAAGCGTTCTCGGATGCCCCATTGCAAGGTGAATTCTCTTTCCTGCTTTCGTTTTCACCGCGCATAGCCCTTGGCTCCAGGGAACTACACATGTGCGCTTCATTCTTCTGTCCTCCCCAACGCGGGGGCCAACTCCAGGACAAGGAGTTAGTCTGCCTTGTTCACTGCTGCCTTCTCAGCATTCACAGCAATGCCTGGCACGCAGCAGGTAATCGTTATTTATCGAAAGACTGAATAACACGCTTCCGGGAGCCTCAGGAATCGAGATGACACGGGCTCGAATGGAACCTCGTGCGGCCCCCGCGCACGGACCCCCGGCCCCTTCCCGCCTTCGCGGAAGTGACAGGCTGACAGGAAAAGCCCGCCCCGCCCTCGGCCCCCGACGCCGACGAAGCCGACGCGGCGCCGCTCCGCACGCGGATTGGACGACGGGGGAGCTTCCTGAAGTCGCGTGCGTCACGTCATTCCGCGGCGTCGGCGCTGGCTGTGCGCGTCACTTCCGGCGGCGCGGACTCGAGTGGCCAACGTCCTGCGCAGCAACATGCCGAAGTGAGTGGGGCCCTGACTCTGGGGGTGTTCGCGGTCGCTAATTGTGAGCCTGAGGGAACGGAGAGCGGGTTCTGGCTGCTGAGGTGCCAGGGCAGAGAGGGTCTGGGGAAGGGAGGGGGGCCGCGGGTTCCGGATACGCCTTTCAGTGTGTGATGGTCGACTCCACGTAGGGAAACACATACGCCTGGTTTATGTCAGCACGCTCTGTGTGATGTCTGTGAATCGTGACGAGGTCTTGTGTGTGTGTGTGTGTGTGTTTTACTTTGGATGCAGAGCAGTTCGCCGGGTGGGCTTCTAGTAACTGGTTGTCATCTCGTTTTCTTCACCTTCCACCTTTCCAGGTTTTATTGTGACTACTGCGATACGTACCTCACTCATGACTCTGTAAGTAGTGCTTCTTTTCCATTTCAAAAAGCCTGATATGTAATACATTAGATTTTTTTTTTTTTTAGGTATGCGTTTGTGCGTTTCATCCTGCTGAGGTTTAAGGGCTATCGCTTGGCGAAAATAATTTGGGGTGTTAATTTTTCTACCCTTCCTGTCACTGTCTTTATAATTTGAAGTTGTTACTCTTCCAACAGTCAGTGTCTTCAGGGGAGACCCAAGGTAACAAAGCCTTAACAAGTGTGAAGACGAATTCCAGGAAAGTATCCTGAAGCTCAAACACTTGATTGTGTCGAGGCACCCAAATATTTGACTGTTAAATTAGAAAGAAACGCCTAAATTTGAAACTGAGTACTTCAATTTGATTGAAAACTGCTTACCAAATAATAACAGCATCTAAGCTCGAATGTTTACAGTGTGTCAGACAGTATTCCAAATGTTTATACGCACTGTTTTGTTCAATGCTCATGATAATCCTACGAGGTTAGTATCATCTCCGTTTTACAGAGGAGGAAACGGAGGCAGAGTGTGAGATAACTGACGGGATGTTACAGACCAGGAAGCTGTGGAGAGCTGGAAGACGAGCCTGGGCAGTCCAACAGCAGCTTCTGTACCAGCAGCTCTCAAACGTTTTGGGCTCACCGTCCCTTTACCCTCTTAAAAATGACTGGGTTGCAAAAAAGAAAATCAGGTTATATCCATTAATATTAGCTGTCTTTGAAATTAGGACTTAAAATTTATGGAGTACTCACTTAAGAGTAACAATAACAAACCTTTTACTTATAACAAATAGCATTTTAAAAGTGAAAAATAGGGGCCGGCCCGGTGGCGCAGGCGGTTAGAGCTCCGTGCTCCTAACTCCGAAGGCTGCGGGTTCGGTTCCCACATGGGCCAGTGGGCTCTCAACAAAAAACAAAAAAACAAAATAAATAAAAAAAAGTGAAAAATAGCTGCTTTCAAAAAAAAGAATTTAGTGTCAGAAATGTTTTAACATTAGCGTTAACATTTTTGCAAACCTTTGTAATGTCTGACTTAATGGAAGACAGCTGGATTCTCATCTTCTGCATTGTTTGTTGCACTATGTTTTGGTGGAGGTATATAAAGAATCCAGCCTCACATAGATATGGAGTTGAAGAAAAAGAGGACGACTTTAATAGCCTTTTTAGATCATTGTAGGTATTCTTCAATACTTTACGTTTCTTCATCAAACTCCACAAATGGTTGGTTGCAGTGTAGAATCTGAAACCACATCAAACTTCCCACACTTGTTTACATTACAGTTCACCGGTCTCTCGTGCACTTTCAGGGGATCTTTTACCCGTGATTTTGTCACGTGTTTTGCCCATTTGGAGAAATGGCCAAACTGGTTCACTCAGTTATGCAGGTCTTCCAAGTGTGGACACATTTGATTGTATAATGTGAAATTGGCATTCGTTAATGTCACAATCTAATTAGAAATGGCTTTTAAGTATTCAGAAATTGACAAGCTCATGGTGGCAGATAAGGTTTTCTAAAATTCTAATTTTTGTTTGAAAGGTCAAATTTCAAACACTACCAATTGCTTTCCTTGAAATAACAGGCTCCGTTTATTTACTTTTGAGAAGTCTGAAAAACCAGTTTGTTTCTCAGTCGTTCTTTCAAATAAAAACGATGTTCTATCAAAGAGACAACTGGGAGAATTCACAATTGAACAGTTTGCTCGCCTGCTTTTCTTTGAAATAGCATATTTTGACATGCAGCAGAAGTGCTTTGTACGTACTTCCCATTTTTCCACCTAGAATATTAAAAAGACAAGAACTCAGGGTTGAGATTTAATAAAATTAATGATTTTACTGCTTCATCAAGGACAGTCTGAGTGAAACTGGCTTTTTTCCCCCCGTGAGGGCATGATATTGAAAATACAGTGATTACTAATGCATTGAGTTGCTATTCCCTTGATTCGTTCCAAAGAGCCAGGAGTTTGGCATCAGCAGTGCAAATGTCAATACAGTGAAAAAGGAAAGTAATGTCTTACGTGATTAAGTATTACTATGAACTTCCTGTGACCTTGCAGACCCCCTGAAGGGTGAGTCTGAGACACCTTTAGGTGTCTGTGAGCCACACCTTGAGAACTGCAGCTCTTGCTGCCTTTGCAGAAACCTGATTAAATCAGAACTCATGTCTTGCATAGGAGCTGCAAGAACTTAACCAATGATTTCTCTGTTACTTCATTCCGAAATCTTTCTAACACATGGTCAGATGTAGTTCACCATTAATAGATGGGTGGAATCAAATATATGGTGATAGAAGGAGAACTGACTCTGGGTGGTGAATACACAATGGGATTTATAGATGATGTAATACAGAATTGTACACTTGAAATCTATGTAATTTTACTAACAATTGTCACCCCAATAAATTGAAAAAAAAAGATGGGTGGAACTTGTAAGGTGATTCATCCTGAAGAAATAATAGCTCTGAATATTATTAAATAGTTCTGAACAACTAATCTGAAATTGTCCTGGAAGAGACTCTTTCAATAAGTTGGTATTGGTAGTAGCTGGCCTATAAGTCTGCAGTCATTTTTGTTGTTTTGTTTTGATCCCCATCCCCCTCTCTATAAGTCATTTGGAGAGTCATAATTTTCTGAAATCATTAGTGAAGGGGCTATGCCTTCCTACCCTTTTTCAAGACTGTATTTTCATATACCCACTTATCTTGCTAATGCCAGAATTCAGAGAATTGAATAGTATCTCTGTAATAACTTCATGAGAAACATCAGGAACCCTTGCAATACTCTTGTTCTAACATGATATTTTTGAGAAAATAGTATGAAATTTCCGTGGTGATTAAGGTAGTTCCCTTGGTGAACTTTGAAATGTATAAAACATTCAGTGCTGTATATGTAAGTTTGAAACTTCCTGGTTCTCAGGCATGATTTTGTTTTTAGGCTTGAGGCATCATTGTTGTAAGCATAGTATAAGCAGTGTCTTGGGAGCTAGGGAACAATATTTTGAAACGTGGACCGCTCACGTGACATTGGTCAGATCTGCTGCCTCTGACGCAATCACGTGCAGAGAGGCTGTACCAGTAGAGGGTGGTTAGGCAGCCTTGGGGAGGGGGTCCGGACTCCAGGCCGGGGTTTGCTGCTGACCAGCTGTGTGTTTTGAGACAAGTCTTTAAGCATGAGTAGAATATGATTTGTTTCATCAGCTTTTGAGTTTTAATTTATGTTCAATTAAATGCTCACTTTTTAAGTGTGCAGTTCGATGACTTGTCAGATGATTACATCTTGATGTACACATCGAGGTGTAGAGTATTTTCATCACCCCAGAAAGTTCCCTTGTGTTCCTTGGCAGCCAGTCCTCTGCACCCCTGGCCACAGCTGATTTGGTTTTTATTACTAAAGATCAGTATTACTAGTTTAAAACTTCATATGAATGGAATCTTTTACTATATACTCTGCTTATGTCTGATTTCTTTTGCTCAGCATGTGTCTGAGATGGTCCATATTGCATGTATCAGTGATTCATTCTTATTAGTATTCCATTGTACTGTGCACATGTGATTCTTATGAAGATCGAGACGCTGCTAGTAAAGTACATAACATGGTGTCTGGCATGTAATGAGTGTTAAACTTTTAACTTAAAGGAAGCAAAAGGTTAAATGTGTGGAGTTTATATTATGTCAATTTTACCCAATAACGCTGTTAAAGAATAAAAGGAAACAGGTCTATATGTGATTCATATACAGTCTCTATTCTAGACCCATAATCATTTAAAAGAATATATTCTCATAGACAATGTTATTTAAATGAATGTAAGCTATATTATTTTGCCATAGAATAACCTAAGATGGTATTAAAATGGTGGTGTTTAAATCAGGGGCTTGCAAAATTTTTCTTAACGTGCCAGATGGTGGTTATTTTAGGTTTGTGGACCATATGGTCTTTGTTGCAATTACTCAATTCTGTTGTTGTAGAGAGAAGACGTGGACAATACGTAAACAAATGAATGTGGCTGTGCTCCAATAGTTTTTCTTTTACAAAATCAGGCGCTGGCCCATAGGCCATATTGTGCTGATTCCTGATTTGCATAATAACTAGTGTAGATAAATTACCTCAGTACATTGTTGGATAATGTTTATAAGTGATGGCATTAGCACCCAGCTAAAGCTGCTAAAGGTAGCCAGGCCACCTATATAAAGGTAAGGCTTTATATATTTTCTAGTTTGGGAAATTTGTTTCTGTGACTGATACGACCTTTTTGTTTTACAGCCATCTGTGAGAAAGACACACTGCAGTGGTAGGAAACACAAAGAGAATGTGAAAGACTACTATCAGAAATGGATGGAAGAGCAGGCTCAGAGTCTGATTGACAAAACGAGTATGTTTCAGTCCTTGTTCTGATGTGGTAGAATGGTCCCATTCTTTCTTATCCCTGTCTCTCTGTTGTTTCTCACAGAAGCAACTCATTCTGAATGATAAATAGGAGCTTTCTGATATGTTGAATGAAAGAAGTGGAAGGTCATTGGTTTCCCAGGGATATAGGAACGCATTAATATTAATTATCGAGGTTAGAGCAATTGGGTATTGGGTAGACGGGGAAGTGGGGCAGAGAAGAATAAATTGCCTGGCAGATCTTTATTGACATGGACCAGATTTTGTAGCAAATTTGTATAAAACCTCCTTTGTGGTGATCATAGGTTTTTAGAACTGGTTTCCTGTCATAATAGGAAAAGGTGGGGGGAGGGGTTTACAGTTCTCTTCGAAGAGTTTGAGAGACTTTGAGTTTCTTACTCTTTGTAGTTCTGACAAAGATAATTAGTCAGAAGGGAAGTAACTGATGTGACAGAGTTGTCTGAGTATGTTTTGGGCCCCTGTCCTATGGCCCCTATGCCATAATCTTTTTGTTTAATTAGGAACATCTTTGTCATTCAGGCTAGTTAGTTCCAAGGCACTGACAGGAGACGTGGCATTTCTACGTTAGATCATTCTGGGGTATTTGAAACATGGCCTTTCTTAATTATTCATTGTACTTAGTTGGCAGGCCAACGTGGACTTTGATTGTGATGTAATTAAAAAAACTATTATGGAAAATGTCAAACATAGTAGAAAGACATGTTTAATGAATGAATGTCCCATAGCTGTGCCCCATTCCCATTCCCCAGCACCCAGCTATAGGAGTCTTGTTTCATTTCCACCATGGTTTTCAAACTTAGCACTATTGACATTGGGGTCGGGTGAGTCTTTGTTATGGGGCCTGTCCTGTGCATTATGGGAAGTTCAGCAGCAGCCCTGGTGTCTGCTCACTAGAGGTAAGTGTCAGTTCCCAGTTGTGACAACTAAAAATGTCTCCAGCATTGCCTAGTAGTACCCCAAAGGTGCAAAATTGACACTGGTTGAGAACCGCTGAATACCTTCATCTCCTTCCTTTATCCCTCCTGGGTTTTTAAGGAGCAAATCTCAGGCATTGTCCCATTTTCTTTGAAAAATTAATTATAATGTAATCTTTTTTCTCTGTTTGAAAAGATACTAGAAATTTCTTGGCATTAAAGGTTAGCATTATATTCACTTATTTTTTTGTATGCAGCAGCAGGGTTTATTTAGGATGAGTAAACGTTTTTGATGGAGGACTTTTGGAGGCGAGGAGGCTAGCCCTCTGGGACGTAATTCATGATGCCCATGATTATGGTGACATTGAGTCTGCTGCTGAGCGAGTGGCTTAGCCACTCCCTCCTTAGTCTCTACAAGTTGTCCTTTCACATGGTGTGGAGGTGCCTTATTTGGATATGATCTGTTGTAGAGCACAGGCTCCATTCAGAGGCTGTTCGTAAACCTCCACTCTAGGTCATTTTTCTGGATCTGGTCCTCATGAATTATCAGTGATTTACTTGAATAATTTGACCCACTGGTGGGGGTGGAGTGGGGTCGGGGTGGGTGCCTGGGCTGCAGACTGCACTGAATTGGGAAAGGCTTACATTTAGGAATAGACTTTATGAGTGTATTTTAGTATTTACTTGTGACTCCTTTTACAAGCCAAATATAAATGATCTTCAGTTTCTTTTGTGCCTCTTACTGTCTGAAATAAAAATTTAAAGTTGATTGTATTAGACATTTTTGAAGATCATAATCTCTTTCAGGTCAGGCTCTTGCTTTGAAATCTTTGTTTCTTTCATGTCACTTATCTCAGTGCATTAATTTTAAAACTGGTAAACCAAATGGTATATATTGTTTTGACTCAGCCTATATAGGAATGACTGAAATTTATAAAGCCTGTTTTTTAGACAGGCATTACATATTTTCAAACAAAACTGTGAATGGCTTGAATTGATTATAAACCACATCTGCAGATTAAAGATGACCACTTCTCTTTGGTATGACATTGATAGATGGGAGGTTTTCACTCCAGTCTCCAATAGTTAATTCAGCCGTAGAAATGCTGACTAAATAAAAAGGTAAAAAACCCAAATCTGTAAACCAATTAATTGCTGTTTTAACTGGTGGATATCTAAAGTTGATTTAAAAACTAGAAGCCATGATTTAGTAATCTTAGATGGTCACTTTTTTAAATGAAGTAATTGTGATCGTTAAAGATTTAAAAGAAAGGGGTTATGGGCTATTGAATTCTTATTCACCGTGTGTTGTTATTTTCTTACGTTTTAAAGCCGCAGCATTTCAGCAAGGAAAGATACCTCCTACTCCATTCTCTGCTCCTCCTCCTGCGGGGGCAATGATCCCACCTCCCCCCAGCCTCCGTAAGTTTCTAAAGTTTTTATCTCAAGGGGTGTAAGTGGGTAGATTAAACTTTGATCTTGTTAGATTATCTCACAGTGGGCTTTCAAATGCTCATTGAATGAATATGTAGATGGTGACAGAAAACATCTTCAGTGGTATAATTTCTGAAATAGCTTTAGTTACTTTCTGATTGCATTATTACTAAGATATTGTATGTGTGGCATCCCAAGTGGGTCTGAGACAGACTCAATGAAAAGCTCAGAATGTGCCTGTGATTAGTTGAGCTAGTCTATGAAGCAGTATTGCCGAGTACATTAAATTATTTACTGCTAAGAACACAACACTAGAGGATTGAAGTAGCTAAACTTCTCAGTCTTTCTATTTTCTAACCCACCTAACACTTTTATATATATATACACACACACACACAACACACACACACACAACACACACACACACAATACACACATACACACAATACACACACACACACCTTGCGAAAGACAAGAATGGTATAGTTCAAAGTGGAGTGGTTCCAAGGCCTCTTCGGGAAGGTTTATTGTTTTTGCATGACAGACAGGAGGAAATTGAGTAACTAGGCCACGGTGCTTTTGCTCTTCTGGAGGGTTTAGATTGAAACACATAGAAGTAAGAGGCTGTTTATAATAGTTGCACACTAATGCCCACCAAACCCTTGGGCTCCCACCATCCTGGGACCTGGCCAGGCGTCAGCTCACAGCAGCTCTCAGGTCACCTCTCTCCTACTCCATCCTGACTGGCCGGCCCTCACTTCCATCGTTTTCAATAGTAGAATGGTCTATGGTATGAATGTACCATAATTAACCTCATCATTTTCTTGTTATTGGACATGCAAGTTGTTTCCAATTGTTGCTATTGTCAGTGATACTGTCAGGAATATCTCGGCATATACATCTTTGTATTTTCCAAGAACTTTTTAAACCTGAGTTTTGATTTTTTTTTAAATCTGAAATTAGGTACTTGTGGCTTAAGTTCACCAGCTTTTTATCAGGAGCTCTACAGAAGATATAATGCCCTCTTTAAAAAGTTAAAAATCTTTGTTTTTTTTTTTTAACCTGGGGAACCTGACTTCATTGTATACTCCTATCTAGGTAGGCTTGTTCTTGCTTTTCAGTCATAAAGTAAAGTTTTGTGGCATGCTGACTTTTGTGGATCCACTGTTATAAAAGAGACCATCGGAAATCTATTGTTCTGGAATTTGGACCAGATCATGAAGCCCTACCAGTTTCATTAAGAAGATAAAATGTTACTATATAAGTATATCTTAACCTCAGGCCACATTTTTTACTTCAGCGGGTCCTCCTCGCCCAGGTATGATGCCAGCACCCCACATGGGGGGTCCTCCCATGATGCCAATGATGGGCCCTCCTCCTCCTGGGATGATGCCTGTGGGACCTGGTAAGTTCGAATCTCCCAGAATGCTCCACTGTGAGTGAGTTCTCCATTTATATGGGATTCTTAGCCATCTAAATGTAGTTTTGCAACAATTTGGTGAATCTGTAATGAGAAAGAAAATGAAATATTTGGTTTATCAGTATAATTGAATGCTATCCAAAGACATTGTGCTATGGAAAGCAGGATACGGCTGCCTCTTTTTCGCTTCTTCTCCCTCCCTACTATTTCCTTAGGTCATCCTGACTTTCAGCCATTAATAATGAAGAGGAAGGTAGATGAGTGTGTTCCGCTGGGGGATTAAGGGAAGGGTAGATACGAGTATATACCTGTGCTGCTACCTTTCTCAATTGTGATTAGGAGCAGAGCTACCTATTCATGCTGATTTAATCTTGGAGGTTAGCTAGCTCAAATTAGTATGGAAAGGGCCTTAGGCCTGGTAGTGGTCTTTTATTCAGGAAGGGGGAAAAACTTACACCTCAAACATTTTATTTTAACATAAACATAGATGTACATTAATTTGCAAATTTTTCTGCTGCGTGGTCAGGGTCTTTAGAATAAGTCTACTAATTAGAACACTATGTATTTCTTGGAAAAATCAGTAAGCCGTACCCGTAATACATCCTCTACCAACTTGAGTTTCATTTTCTGTGAAGTGGTTAGAGACCTTGTGAGGCAATCTAGTTCTAGCCTTTTATGATCCACTCACCTACCAAATATGTGAGTGCTTTTGGGGATGATTTGCCTGAGTATTGCTAAGTAGCAACTTAGTTTTCATAGAAACAGGTTGTGGGTGTTTTTTTTTCATATTTTAATGGGTTTGCAGAATAGTTATGTAATGAAATACAAGTGATGCAAGAAGCCTACAACTCAACTGGTGAGACAAGGTACAAAGGTATCATAGAGCTTCCTGGCGAGAAGCATTCAGTGTGCTTGCTGCGGGTATCTTTAGAGGGATGGGAGAGTATAGCTAAAAAGAGTTCCTGCCTTACTGGCTTGTGAACCCAAAACACAATCAGAGTGGCTTCTTTTGCCTTCTTACGTCCACCACTAATTCAGCTTCCTCGAGGGGTTAGGGATGTGGTGAACCGGGAATGCATGACTCATCTAAAGAAGGCTTCTAGAACTCAGTTCAGCCTATGAGAATGCAGGTCGGTGTTGCCAGTTCTCCTGACTATTTTGTTCTTGTTATTTTTCCCAGGATAAAATAATAAGATTGTGTGGTTTGTGTTTAAATAATTGATAGCTGGGGGTGGGCATGGTTAAGAATGGGTGGGGATAAAATTGGCCCTGGGTAGATAATTGTTGAAGCTGGTTGATGGGTACATGGATGTTTATTATATTCTTCCTATTGTCTGTGTCTGGGCATTTTATTATGAACAGTTGAAAAAGAAATCTAGACTTATTAGTAATTAGACTTATTAATTGCCAATGTTGGCAAAACTAATTAAAATTAAATGCGCTGTGGAGACCAGAGAAAACAAGTTTTCGGGTGCCTCATTTTCAACCTGGTCTAGATTAGTTTCCTCTAACAAACGCTGAATACAGGTTATGCTATGGTGGATTTTTAAATAAAGTATTTAGTGTTATTCTCTGTTCCTGTGGAAAGGAATCTTAAAAAATAAAATTCTGTACCTGTTGGATTTTGTGTCTGCAGATACTTGTTTTACTTTTTGTGGTAAGGCTGTATTCAGCTATGAATATACCAAGGGTGCCAAAAGCGTGTATACACATTTTAAGAAAGGAAAAAACTATTAAAGTTATGCTGATGGTCACCACTTTGAGCACCTCTTGTAACTGCAGAAGTCAAGCGTGACTTGTATTCATCTTTTGTTATCAGTACATGTTATTACAATTTTAATACAGTTTTTTCCTTTCTTAAAATTGTACACGTTTTTTGGGTACCCTCTGTAGTTTTCTTGAACCATTTATAGTAAGCCTTTAATCGAAATGATTTAGTTAAAAATAAAGAGGTAAAATTTGATATTTAAAAAGAACAGACATGACATGAAAATTATGAGATACGATAATAAAAGGAATATCCGCAAACCCAGCACCTAGCTGCGGGTGTCGGAAGGACGTCACCAACCCCAGGAGGCTGCCCGTGTCCCTCCCTCGTCGCCACCTCTCTGCTTGCCCTCCCTTCTCGGGCTCATTTGTTTGGCTGGTATATTGATGAGATACTTAAAAAAATTCATGAATAGTTTCTAAAGTGCGTTAGAAAACTCCGACGTGTGTGTGTGTGTGTGTGTGTGTGTGTGTGTGTGTGCTAATTGTTATAAATCACATTATTGCCTATTATTTTTCTTGACTTGAGCTAAGTATGGTTACTAACAGGTTCTCAGCATGGGCCTCCTGCTCACCTTTCCTACAGCTCCGAACAAACGCTTAGTGGTAAGATTGTCCTCTGTGCCTGTGTACATCCATAAACTAGCTCCTGGTTATGTGGTGCATAGAGCTGATTACAAGAGCTGACTGAGTATTGTGGGGCTTAGTTGTGAATCTCCCTAAGAAAAAAGGCCAGTTTAGGGAACTAGTGTCCCTGGTGGTTTCTGGAAAGCAGTCTAATAATAGTTTCCCCCTTCCTGTCATTAGATTATGATTTCCGTACGGTTCTTGTGTTGACTTTTTTTGTTGTCTGTTTGAGAATGTCTAAGTAATTGAAAGGTGTGATGAATTTGTTGCATTTCTTCTGTCAAGTATGTCTTTTCTCCAGCATTTTGCAGGGGGGGGGGGCACTTTTTTTGTCTTTAATTGAAGTCCCACCAAGTTCTCTCATAAATATTTCTGACTCTCTTCCCCGCCCCCCCCTTTTCTTTGTTTTGTCCTGCAGCTCCTGGAATGAGGCCACCAATGGGAGGCCACATGCCAATGATGCCAGGGCCCCCAATGATGAGACCTCCTGCCCGTCCCATGATGGTACCCACTCGGCCAGGAATGACTCGACCAGACAGATAAGGAAAGAGGGGAGCCTCTTTCTAACAGTTCTATATGACTTGTTCTATTTTGCCAGGAGCTCACGGTGCTGGGACTCTGGGTTTCCTAATAGCATGACAAGGAAGACTCGCTCCCCCTTTCCTATCAAAGAGAATAGTTTTGGAAGGGTGTAGTGGGACAAAAAAAGCAATTTTCATTTGTATTGTGAAATGTGAAAATAAAATTGTCAACTCTTTTAGTTAAAAACGTGTTCCCTTTTTTCTCACCACTGAATTTTTTGTGTATTTTAAAGGAGATGAAGCATTTCCGTTATGTTTCTCTAGATCATTCTCTCTTCAGCATGCCCTCTGCATGACATTCTTTTGCCTTAGCTATAGAGTGTGTCCCTTTGGGCACCCTGCCTTTATTTAGTAAACTTTTCTTGTGCAAGACTTTGGTAAATCTAACACTTGTAGAGCTTTTGTTGATTAAATAAACAGCACAGTTGGTTAATATTTCACGTGAATAATACTTTGTGTAGTAAGTGGAAAATTTTAAGCCTTTTATGCTGAATTAGGAAAAAAGACTTCACAATGCATGCATGTCAGCTAAGAATGGCAAGAATTGCCTTAACCTCAGCTTCTCCTTTCTCTCAGCTCCTCTTTTTCTTGGACTTCATATAGAAGGCTTTCTAAAAGCAATGGTAAAATTATTCAGATTTCCATGGTACAGAAGGTTTCTTCAGAATATTTGTTATATCACCAGGCTATAAAAATAGAATATTTGCAGGGAGGCATCTAGAAAGTAAGCTGTTGGAACTGTTCATATTCAGCTCATTATAAAATCTAAACTATTTCACATTGCAGGTGGGAGTGAAAATTGTTATAATGTCTGCGGACATATTTGGCAATATCTATCAGAATTACAAAACCTATATATCCTTTGACTTAGCATTTCCACATCTAGAAATTTATCCTACAGATAGACTTGCACATGTACGAAGCAACGTGTGTACATGATTATACTTTGCAGCAAAAGACTGGACATAACGGATGTCCAGTGAAAGGGGACTGATTTGTCAAATACTCAATAGCCACAAAGTGGCATCAACCATGCTGGTTAAAACAGAATAAGGAAGCTCAATGTGTTGCTGGGGAAAGACCTCCAGGATACACCTTGTTTGCACCTTGGTTTGTTCACATAACAAGGTATTGTTTGCTGCTCTCCTTTTTCCAAGGAAATATTTATATGTGCCTTTGTAGGTATAAAGGATCTCTGGAAGGACAGATAAGCAACTGGTAATATGTGTTGCCCCTGAAGAGCAAATGGGTAGCTGGCGGACAGGGATAAAGGAGAAAGACTGGGCACCTTGTTGTGCCTTTTAGACTTCGAATCATCTGTTTCAGAACAAAACAAAACAAACCGCCTTTGCCATCTGAGGTTCTTGTTACAGTGATACTGTGACAGAGGGTATCCTAAACCAGCACGTTACCACCTGGCTGATGATCAGAATCATAGGGGACCCTCTGCAAAATAAAGATTCCAGATTTTTGATTCAATATATCTGGAATGGGGCTTACGAAATTTGCATTTTGGGAAAGCGTCCTAAGAGATTTTGATTATTAGTGTGTTTGGCAAACTGTCTTAGGATCTGGTCTAAGAATATAACTCAAGAATACAACACTGTGTGTATGTCTATAATTTTTTATAGATTTGTAGCTAGAAATAGAAATAGCAATAGGTAGGTTGCTTATTTCCCCCTAGAAACTTGTGAATATTTTGAAGAGGAGCTAATTTAGCAAATAAAGGACCTTATCCAAGTAAAGGAGAGGTTAGAAGTAGAGGACCTGGCCAGGAGAGAATCTTCGTGCTCAGGCTCTGTATAAGTTTGAGTCAACTTCCTAGTCTGAACCTTGGTGGGAACTACTACTTGCTTTTAGTTTCTCGTTGTCACATCTTTTCAAGAAGGACTTAAGTCTCAGAAATTGATAGTTTACATGTCTGAATTTATAGCTCAGATTTGTTATTAAAATCTGCACACTGAAGAGTGAGGGTAAGCTGTTACCAACTGAGCTTACGTGCGACTCAGCAAGTTTCTGGTTTGGATGGCTCTGTCAGGCTGAGGGTGAGGAGAGCGCCTTTTGTGTCTAATAAATAGCCTCAGGTACTTAGAACAACCCTGGTCTTCCTAAAATGAAGCTTTTTCCAAAGTATGTAAGAATTTGTATGGGTACAATCAAGAATACTACTAGATAGCAAGAATTGAAGTTCGTGTAGATGTAGGGTAACATACTTGCTTCCTTTTCTTGGGCAGATCCAAAGCCATAGGGAGAGCAGTTAAAGTCCACGCTGTCATTTCCATTGCCATGGCTTTAATGGTTTGTCAGAATGCCAGTGCCCTTGAGTCCAAGCTGCATGAGAAATGGGATCCTTGCAGAGAGCCACAGGCTAATTTGGTCATCCTGTATGGAAAAAGTCCAGTGGTGATTAAGTGTTTGTCCCAATTACATAGCTTCAGTCAGATGGTATCTTTTAGGTTCCAAGACAACATTTGGTGAACAGAAAAAAGCCTGGCCTGCCTGAGGTTTCTCTGACAGAAGTGTCCTGAAGGCTGGCCTGGTATATTGGTTTTCATGAAAACCTTAATAAATGTTAGCTAATTGAAGTCATTTCTTCCCCTCCCAATTGAAAGCTTACAGGTTAGACTTTTGGACACAGAATCAAATACAGCATATAGAATAGTTCATCAGACAAGTGCAGGAATAAAATAATCTAAATGTTAACTTATTGTCCTTGTTCTTTAGGGGTGGGGAGAGGAGTGGATTTCAAACTCACAGAAAAGTTGCAAGAACTGTACAAAGAACAACTTACATACCCTTTGACCAGAATCATCTATTAGCTGTTAGCATTTCACCACATGTACTTTATTGTTTGCTTACTTGCTCTCTCTGGATATACGTATATACTTTTCCGAGCCATTTGAGAATAAGTTGCTTATATCATGCCCTTTGTCATAAATACTTGAGGTGTATTTCCTAAGAATAAGTACATCCTCTTACACAACCACAGTTTAGTTATTAAGCTCAGGAAACATAGATCTACCAACCACATTTCATTTTTATCCATTAATACAACATTGTCCTTGCATTGTTTTTTCCTGTCCTGTACAGAATGCTCTCTAGATCGTGTACTTTTTGTTAAAAGAGTCATTCGTCTCTTTTAATCTAGAACCAATCCTTAGCTTTTCTTTGTATTTTATGACACTGACAATCTCACCACCTTTTGTTTAATAGAATGTTCCTCATTCCTCGTTTGTCTGATGTTTCCTCCTGATTACATTGTGGTACATGTCCTCAGCTGTGTCCCCAGGATATCACATCTGTAGGCAGGCATACAGGGTCCATCTGTCTGCCCCTGTTGGTGATAATAATTTTGATCACCTATTTAGGTGATTATCCAGTTTCTCCATACTTGTTCCTTTTGAAACAGTATCTTTCCCCAGCTGCCAATTAAGAAAAGCCCATTGACTTATGGCCTCATTTAATGGTAAGACTTTGAACACAGCATAGGAAGCCAAGATCTCAAAGCTTTTTGTAAGTACTTAATCAGCTTTCACAGTGACTGAGAAACAGTTCTCCTAATCCTTCCCTCCTTTTGTTTGCCTGTACTTCACATCCTGGTACTTTTGGGGGGATGGTTGTTGAAAGAATAGAGAAGTAAAAGTAGGACAAATAATTTTATCTCTATATTCAAATGCCACATTTCTCCCCTCTTCACCCCATTTATCTCAACTTCTGCTGGTAGAGGGAAGCACGTAAAGAGGGGCAAAAAGAAGAGTAATACAATAAAGCCTAGAGTGGCAGACATTACTAATTGCCCACCCCAGTATTTATTACTATCAAAAATAATAGAATCCCGGGGGTGGCCGGTTAGCTCAGTTGGTTAGAGCATGGTGCTGATAGCACCAAGGTTGCTGGTTCGACACCAAAGTTGCATGGGCCACTGTGGGTATGGGTGCCCTCCTTAAAAAAAAAACAAACAAAAAACGAAAGAAAATTCTAAAGTAAAAAAAAATTCAATTTGGGCCAGCCCGGAGGCTCAGGCGGTTAGAGCTCCACGCTGCTAACTCCGAAGGCTGCCAGTTCGATTCCCACATGGGCCAGCGGGCTCTCAACCACAAGGTTGCCTGTTCGATTCCTCGAGTCCCACAAGGGATGGTGGGCAGCGCCCCCTGCAACTAAGATTGAACACGGCACCTTGAGCTGAGCTGCCGCTGAGCTGAGCTGCGCCCTCCACAACTAAGACTGAAAGGACAACAACTTGACTTGGAAATTAAAAGCCCTGGAAGTACACACTGTTCCCCAATAAAGTCCTGTTCCCCTTCCCCAATAAAATCTTTTAAAAAATAAATAAATAATAGAATCCCTAATTTGTGTCTGGATCCATGGCCATCCGCAGTAAATAGCACATCTCCCATACCCTGTAGCTTGGTGACGCCATGTGGCAGAGACATGTCTTTTTTCTGCCCTCTTTCCGCTTGACAGGGATGTGGATGTGATATTTGAAATGCAGGCAACATCTTGTGTCGCGTCCAGCGCAACACGGGCAGTGAGGGTGCGAGAAGGGGCGGCGTCGGGTTAGGTTTTAAGAACGAAAGAATGAAACAGAGACTTAATGCGGTTAAATCTCAGAAGGCCAGGGGGTCTCGGAGTCGCCAGAGACTGGAGCCCGAATCGGGCCGACCGGTGGCTTTTATTGATAATCATACAAGGAAGTGGTATTGTGTTTTACACGGTCTGTGAGACTCATCCATCATATCACAAAAGTGAATCAAACCAATTATCTTTGTCCCCAAGCAGCCAGAGCGGAAAGTCTTATGATGACTTAGGTGAGGTATGCACCTCCCTGGGGGGCAAGTCTCTCATGTTGTAACCGGTTCACTGAGATAAGTGGAGAGAGCTGATCTTCATTGCCCTCATGTCTTCTCTCACAATCAGGTGAGAGAGGAAAGTCAGAGTCGGCAATGGCTTTTCCCAGGCAGGGGGAAGGGGAGGCAAGGCTCCTTCCCGGATTTTCTAAGGCAGCTCACTGGGGGTCCCCACTCGGTTCTGCCTGGTTTAGGTTGTATCTCACGTGAGATATCTTACCCGTCTTTGGCTGCAAACCATGTTTTGGGGACCAGACAGAGAGACATAAGGTGTAAAACATTGAGATAAGCAAAGTCCCAAAAAGGCACAGTCTCTCAGACTTTTCTTTCCTCAAGGAAAGACTTTAATTTAAAAAATTTAAAACTTTAATTTAAAAAAATGTACTTTGTGGTATGTCAATCATATAATTGCTTTAAAAATTCATAGCTACCACAAACTAGAAACTGTTCTCAAGAATCCTTGTAGATAGTAATGACAAATCTTTGCTACTCAACCCTTTTGCTCTTGAGTTTTCTATAAAATTACCTTTCCTGTTTGTATAGTCTTCTTTCTCCGGGCATTATGGATGTCTTTTTGTCCCATACATAGCACAGTATGTACAAATAAATGTTTAATCATGAATTAAGAGATGTCGCCATCCTGCCAAGCAGGTGAGGGAAGCTCCTGGATCTGAAAATGATCAGCTGGGTGTTTTTAAAAATGTATGGATGATGGGATATGACTTGGCAATAAGAAGGAATGAACTATTGATCCAACTATTTGGATGGATCTCAAGGGCAGTATGCTGAGTGAAAAAAAAGCCAGTCTGAAAAGATCACACTGCACAATACCATCTAGTATATAAATGACAAAATTATCGAGATGAAGAACAAATTAGTAGTTGCCAGGGGGTAGGAATGGTGTTGGGGCGGGTGGAGCAGAGTGACTATAAAGGATTAGCCTGCCGGAGATCTCTGTGCTGACGGACTACTGTATCTTGGTTATGGTAGTGGTTACACAAGTCTACACGTGATAAAATGACAGAAGTACACACACACACACACAACCAGTATCAATTTCTTGGGTTTTATATTGTACTATAGTTATGTAACATGTAGCCGTTGATAGAAGGTGGGTTATATGGGACTTCTCTGTATTCACAACTTCCCATGACTCTGTATTTCAAAATAATAGATTTTTAAAAAATGTATGACTTCTGCTTCCAGAAAGATGGAGTAGATAGATATATATTTCCCTATTCCTACTGCTAAGTACAACTAAAACCCTGGACATTTTACACGCGTGCACGCACACACACACACACACACACACACACACAATACAGGAATAAGACTGAAAGGTGGAGAGAACAAAGGAGAACTTGGGATAGGGAACTTGGGAATCCAAGGAACAAGATGTGTTCTCTGGATTTTCTTTTTGCCTCGTGTATCCCAGACTTGGAGTTGAAGAAATTGGCAATGAAGAAACACCAATGTGCAGCAGACAAAAAATACCCCAAGGAAAGCCTGCTCTCTGTAGCCAAAGGAGCAGAAAACAGGCAGTTAAGACACAGTTAAGACAGAAAACTTTTAGACAACAGTCATTCTACTCCAGCCAAACACCGCATTAGAAACTGGTCCTACCCCCACCCATGCCACAAAGGCCAAGTGGGGAGCTTAGATTTCCACCTGTGAGACTGTAATGAAGTGCCCAAACCCCTGCCAGGGTGGTGGCAAAAAAGAGCTAGGATTATCCTCCCCATGTGGAAGTAACAAGGCATTGTCCCCTCCTGACCGAAGTCGTGTCAGAAGAGGCTTAGTCGGGACATAAAGGACATTCACCACTGCCCAGTGGTGATGGGGCTGCATGTACCCCTATGTCAGAGAGGCCTTGTGGCAGCAGTGACAAGGTCCTCCGCCACTCCGCTGGGGAAGTGTTGGTGTGGCCTACTGGAGAGCTGGAATTCCCACCTGAGCCTTCCCCTTGGGGGTCCACGGAGGCTAACATGGCAACCTGAACTTCTATGTCCACCTGTCAGTAATCAAGGGGGCGCCTCCCCCTTCTGCCAGACCATTGTGAGAAAAAGCCAGCGAAACAGAAGGTTTAAGTAAGTCCCAGAGTCTCAGAAGATAATATAAAAATGTCCAGTTTTCAATCTAAAATGACTCATTCTCCCCCCCGCCCTTCAAAATCCCAAACTTGTCATATCAAGAACCAGGAAGATCTCAAAAAGAATTTAAAGGACAATCAATAGATGTCAACACCAAGGTGAAAGGGATGCTAGAATTATTTGACAAAAATTTAAGAGCAGCCATCATAAAAATGCTTCAACAAGCAATTACGAATATGCTCAAAATAAATGAAATAGAATTATAAAAATGAACCAAATGGAAATTTTGGAATCCAGACATAAAATAAATAAAAGTCAGTGGATGAGTTCAACAGCAAACAATTGGTAACAGGAAATATTCAGAGAACTTGAAAATAGAACAATAAAAATATCCAATCTGAACAACAGAGAAAATAGAGTTACAACAAAAATGAACAGAGCTTCAGGGACCTATGGGACTACAGCAAAAGATCTAATATTCATGTTAGAGAGCCAGGAGAGGAAAAGAGGAAAGAGCCAAAAAAGGTACTAGAACAAATAATGGTTGAAAAGCTCCCAAAGTTGCAAGAGACATAAACATACATATTCAAGGAGCTGAGCAAACCTCAATCAGGATAACTCAAATCCAAACTAAGACTTGTCATAGTCAAACTTCTGAAAACTAAAAGCAAAGAAAAAAATTGAAAACAGCCAGAGAAAAATGACACCTTACTTTGGGGGGAAAATAATTTGAAGGACAGCAGATTTCTCATTAGGAACCATGGGCACCAGAAGGAAGTGGCAGAATGTTTTTTACATGCTGAAAGAAAACTATCAGCCCAGAATACTATAGCCAGTGAAAACATGCTTCAGAAATGAATGGGAAATAAAGATGTTGTCCAATGAAGGAAAACTAAGAGAATTTGTTGCCAGCCAACCTACCCTAAAAGAATAGCTAAAAAGTTCTCTAAACAGAAAGGAAACGAATGACTCTCATAATATCAGGAAGGAAGAAAGAATATGGTAAGCAAAAATATGGATAAGTATAATAGTTTTTACTTTTTTTGATGTTTGATGGTCGAAACAAAAATCATAACTGATTGATGTAGCTCTAAATGTTTGTAGAGGAAATATGTAAGACAATTATACCTACCAGAGGGAAAAGGGATATAAATGGAGGTAAAGTTTTATATTTCACTTGAACTGGTAAGTGGCAATACCAGTAGACTATGATAAGATATGGATAAACAACTAGAAAAATAACTAAAAGTAGTACAACTAAAAGCTATGAAAGCTACACACTCAAATACACTATAGATTCCTTATTTAAAAACTTACTACAAAACTGCACTAATGAAGACACTGTGTTACTGGTATAAGGATAGACATATAGATGAATGGAATAGACTTGAAAGTCTAGAAATAGACTCTTACTTTTATTGGTCGTTGATTTTCACCAGGACAATTCAGTGGAGAAAGAATATTCTTTTCAACAAACGATGCTAAGACAATTAGATAGCCACATACAAAATAATTAAGTTGGTCCCCTTCATCACATTATATGTAAAAACTCAAAATGATTCAAATTCCTAAATATGAGACCCAAAACTGCAACTTTTAGAAAAAACAGAGATGTAAATCTTCATGACCTTGGATAAGCAATGATTCATTAGATTTGACACTAAGCACAGCAACAACAATGAAAATAAACTGGATAACATCAAAATTCAAAATTTTTGTGCTTCAAAAGACTCAGGAAAAAGACAATTCACAGAATGGGAGAAAAGTTTTTGCAAATTATATCTGATAAGGGACTTGTGTCTAGTGTATAAAAAGAATTATTACAACTCAGTAATGAAAAGACAAATATCCAATTTAAAAATGGACAAGGGCTCTGAATAGACCTTTCTCCAAAGAAGATATACAAACGGTCCATAAGCACATGAAAAGATGCTCAATATCATTAGCCATCAAGGAAATACATACAAATGCTTAATAAAACATTAACAAATAGAATTCATCAATATATGAAAGTAATTATATACCACGTCCAAATGAGGTTTATTGTAGGGATGCAGGCTGGTTCAGTATTTGAGAATTAATCAACACAATCCACCATATTAGCAGGCTAAATTCACATGAACATAGCATTCAAATGCAAAAAAAGCATTTCAAAAAATTAAACATTCTTGATAAAAAAAAAACTCTCAGAAAAATAGGAAGAGAACTTCCTCAACTTGATAAAGAGCATCCACACAAAAAAATCTACAGTTTGTGTTATACTTAATAGTTTAATAAAGACCAAATGCTATCTCCCTAAAACTGGGAACAAAAAAACGATGTCTGCTCTCACCAGTCCTAAATAAAGTGCCAGGAGGTGTAGCCAGCTCAAAAAGGCAAGAAAAGGAAATAAAAGGCACTCATATGAGAAAGGGAGAAATGTTCTGTAAACTAAGTGTATCAATGTCAATATCCTGGTTGTGATAGTGCACTACAAGTTTTGTAAGTTGTTATCATTGAGGAAACTAGGTAAAAGATACAGGGATCTCTTTAGATTGTTTCTTCCAACTGAATGTTAATCTCCCATCATCTCAAAATAAAATGTTTAATTTAAAAATTGTGTGGATTGCCCCTAAATCCCTTTTGTTTTTATATGCCTCACATTCTTAGCATTGCAGGGAAGGATAAACACATTAATACTCCTAGTCAATGGTTCCCTAGAGAGGCCATATTCTTTTAGAGCACGAGTTTTTGCTTTCAACAAAAATAACGTTCATCAGGCGTGATGAATGGTTCAAGGAGGATGTTGAGTCTCTGAGCTTGAGGAAGGTTTTGTTTTATGTAGCTAATGTCAGATATCTAAATCAGCTGATGTGGTGCGCCAGGTAAGAAAGGGCCCTGAAGCCCCTGCAGCTGAGAGCTGAATTGGGCAGGAGCGATAGTGGTCAATACTCCTCACAGGAAACCTCTTCTTCCATAGGGTCTATTGGCGTGTATTCTGGTGAGAGGTGGGCAGAGGGGCAAATAATGACAGACTGTGCAGCCATGATGATGGGGACTGGGACGTAGACTGTTGGGGACCTAGGCTGAGGGATGACTTGCTTCATTTTTTTTTTTTTAAGATTTTATTGGGGAAGGGGAACAGGACTTTATTGGGGAACAGTGTGTGCTTTCAGGACTTTTTTCCAAGTCAAGTTGTTGTCCTTTCAGTCTTAGTTGTGGAGGGCGCAGCTCAGCTCCAGGTCCAGTTGCCCTTTCTAGTTGCAGAGGGTGCTGCCCACCATCCCTTGCGGGACTCGAGGAATTGAACTTGTGGTTGAGAGCCCACTGGCTCATGTGGGAATTGAACCGACTGCCTTCAGAGTTAGGAGAACGGAGCTCTAACCGCCTGAGCCACCGGGCCGGCCCCCAACTTGCTTCATTTTTAAAAAGGTAATTTTGGGGGGACTTCTGGGAAAAATTGAACTTATTATGATGAAGACATAAGCATAGGTATGCATTAAGTCTGTTGATTATTGTAAAAATCTCACATTTATGTGGTTACCATGCTTAGACGATCTCTGGAATTAGGTAACAATTGTTTTGGGGGAGGGGCATTGAATGACTCAGGGGCAGGGGAGAGAGGGAAATTTACCTTGATTTTTGTATTATGTGCATGTACAATATGACCTATTCACAAGAATGAATAAATTTAAAATTAATTGGTGGCCAGATTTCCTGTAAGTCTTAGTACTATTTTGCTTAGGTTTTTGCTTGAAGGTGTAAGTCTAGAAAACTGCCACTTTTGCCATTGGGTCTACAGATGTCCCTGGCATATGGGTTACACTTTTAAGTGTACGAACGGAAGAGAGTGGAAGTAGCACTGGCAGTAGTGAGAGTCAGAAGACCTGGCTTCTAGTGCGGAGTCTAAGTGGTTGCGCCCCTGGCAAGCTCCTTCAACCATTTCCCTGGGCTTCAGTTTCCTCATTTGCAAAACGAAGACGTTCATCTCTAATGTCCTTGGTAATTTTGACAATTGTCTCATTTTCTCCTGCCCCCCGACATTTGGGAGGGGTGCATGTCTGAAGTGTTGAGTGAACATGTGCCCATTGGTCAACCGGGTAGGGGCTAACAGCGGCACAAAGAAGATGAACAGACGCCCCCCTCTCAGTTCTTCAGCAGAGCAGACGGCAGTGGTTCTGCGGGCCCGTGAGGCCCTTGAGACTGTTTCACTCGCCCCGATGCCCGGAGTAGGTAGCTGGTGCTCAACAAATGAGTAAATGGGTGAAGGAAATGAATGAGAAGTAGACGGCGAGCTGCGCAATTTTCCAGCGAATTCCTGCAAAAAGTCACCCACGCGCCGCCTTGCCCCCGCGCTTCGAGGCGGCTTCCGGAGTGGGAACCTCTGCGGGCGGAGGGCGAAGCCTTTCGGACCCGCCTCCGCGGAGCCGACCGCTGGGCTGAGGCCACGGCCCCGAGCTCGCCCGTCCGCCGCCGTGCGCGCCCCCGCCGACCACGCGCGCCCCCGCCGCCGCGCGCCCCGCCCCTGGCCACGCGCGCCCCCGCCGCCGGGAGTCTGGCGAGCGGCGAGCTGTCTCCGCGTCGCTCAGGGCTGGCGGCCGCCGTGCCGCGTGGGTGGGTGGGATCGCGGCGGAGCTCCGAGAGCCGGCTCGCGGCGGGAGAGCGCCATGGCGGCCGCATCCGGCCCCCGCGTCGCGGCGAGGTGAGGGGCCGCGGGTCCACGGCTGAGGAGGCCGCAGCTCCCGCCCGCCCCCCGCGCGGGCCGCGGCTCCGGCATGGCCGGGATCATTAAGAAGCAGATCCTGAAGCACCTGTCCCGGTGAGAGCACCAGCGCCGGCCCTCAGCGGCCCCGGGCCCTGCCTCCCCTCCGTCCACCCCCGGGACGCCGTGTGCCGGCCCGGCCTCTGTCTTCAGCCCGAGCCGGGACCCCGTGGCGGTCCCCGTGTCGGCGCCGCCGGGACAGCCGTCCCCGCCCCGCTGGCCCCGGCCGTTGTCGCCACCCTGCGCTTCCCTCGCCCCGGCCCTCGCGCTGGCCCCTCCGGCGCTTCCCCTCCCCGCGGCCCGCGCCCGCAGCCCTCCGACCCTCGGCGCCCTCCCGGCCGGCGCGCCCGCCCTCGGCTCCCGGGCGGGTCCCCCGCGCTCCCCGGCCCCGCGCCCGCCCCTCCGGGGTCCCCGGGCTGCACCCCTTTGCTGCCGGGCCCCCCGCCGGCTTTGCTCTCCCCCCGGGCCCTCTGCCCGCCCGTCACGCGCCCGCCAGGCCCCCACGGCCTCGTCTCCTCCGACTGCCCCGGGCGGGCCCGTACCCGCGCGTCCTGAGCGACCCTCGTGCCCGGCCATGCCCAGCCCACGATCCGCCCAGATTGCCAAGTCCGACGCTGGCTGTCTCCTTCCCAGGGGCTCCCAGCTCGGCTCTCCACCGTCTGGCTGACCCTGTTGCATCACCCTTGAAAAGGATACCGTCCCTGCCCCAGGGCCGCTCCTTTGATCGCCTTTCTCCCTCCTTTGCTGCTCTTCTCATTACACACACTAAGTGGAGAAAGGTCACGAGAGTTGGGCATAAAGTTTCAACCTTCCCTGTAAGATGTGGAGGGTTTTTTGGACAGCCCGTGGAAAGAACCATGTCCACTTCTGCTTTACAGCCGTCGAGGCCGCGGTGTGCCCCCCGGTGAGCGGGGCGGAAAGGGCAGCAGGCAGCGCAGTGCGCCGGCGGAGCTGGAGGACGGCGGGTCCCTGGTCACACGCGGGGGATCAGAACTCGTGCCCCCCGAAATGGGCAGCGAGGCTGTCGCTCCGTTGTCACTCCTTATTTCAGGCGGGGGTTGGTGATGCCGTAGTGCCTTCCGCCAGCTGTGTATCTCAAGCGGAGCGTGATTCAAGTCTTGGCTGCACAGTGGTCACTGGTTACAGGAGGTGGGAGCGGGGGAGAAGCCGGTCAACGCGGGGGTGGGGGCACGTGGCGCCTTTCTAATGCATCTTTCCCGGACTTCTCATTTGTTGGTGAGCCGTGTATGAGAGGCTGGTGCTGCCACTGCTTCCCTCTTCCTGGTTGACTTATTTACTGTTCCTTTGATTTTAGGCTTTAATTAGTAATTGATTCAGATACATCTTTTGGTTAACCACCACGTTATAAAAGTAAAAGCAGGTTGGCTGCTGGAGCTGGAAAGTGCCTTTGGACCCCTTACTAGGAGTAACTCCCTAATGCATTCTTTTTCAGGGAGCCTTCGTTTGGGTGTTCCATGAGTTTAGTTGTTCTGTGGGAAGATTTAAATAAAAGGATTCATATTGTGAAATGGGACAAAAAATTTAACTAAAGGGAAACTATTAATTTGGATGAATACTGTGGGGACAGAGCCCCAGAGAGCAGTTTCCAGGCTCTCGGCCTCACATAGAAAGGTGCTGGCTCAGGTAGTAAATGGCCATCAGCTGTGGCTAGTTGGCCGTCAGCTGTAACCCGTAAGCCATTGGCCGCTGATATAACTGCCGCCACTGCGCTGGGGAGTTGAGGAGGGTTGTCGGTCGGTTGGCAGAAAAGCGGACAGCAGGTTGCACGTTGTGTGAATCCAGCCTCCAGTGAGACTATAGTGATATGACTCCCCTACCTGTGGCTCCATCGGTGTTTCTTTTTGGTCTCACCATATCCTGTGTTCTTGTGTGGGGAGCGGGAGCAAAGACCCCGCAGGCCGCCCCGCGTGACAAATATAGAATCAGAGAATTTTAGGGTTGAGATGATGTCACTTAATATAGCATTGTGTTTAAGAGCCCAGGCCTTTTGTGGTTTATTTTGTTCAACTGTAAAATGAGGCTAATAATAGTATCTAACTTAAAGGGCTGTTATGAAGGTGACCTGAGTTACTACATGTAAGGACTTAGCACAATGCCTTGCACATAGTAAATGCTCAATAAAACATGACCTGTGGTTGATTTTTGGGCCACAGCTTGCATGATAATTTGATATAAGCCATAGATTTCTCCAGAAAAGTCCATATATGTGGACAGGTAATTTTTTAATATAAGTTCCAGGTGTGTGTATGGGGTAATGAGCCCCTAAAGCACATGCCTGAACCCGGCAAGGCATCCTGGAACTAAGTGAATAACCCCTGACTAGTTCAGCCCCTCATTTTATGGCTGAGGAAACTAAAGCCTAGGGAGGATAAATGACTTGCCCAAGTTGTAATGGAAGGTAAGGTGTAGTGCAAAAGCTCAGCTTCCTGACAGGTATGCTTTCCCCTGTAATACACACATGTTCTGTGTGCTTCATATACCTATGAAATGGGATTTTTAAAGACAATTTTAATAGTATATGCTGGCACATTCAGTGAATCCTTAGTGAAGAAAGTATCTCTTTTAGATGAAGTAGGAATAAGTATGACAGGCATTGGGAGACATTTCTGATTTCCTCAGCGTTGGATGGTTGATTGGGGAGGAGGAGAAGAAGGTTATTTAGGCTGCAGTTTCAGGGCTCCAGGAAGAGGTACTAGGACGTGGGTCTGATTGGGGGAAAGGTCAAACTCCTGGGGCCTTTGTGTTTGTTTAACTTGGCGAAACTGCCTAATCATGTGTGACATTGTGCCTTTGTGTGGGCTCTATCTACTTCACTTACAGAGGCTGCCCTGCCTGGAGGGAACTGTGGCTTCAGTGGCTCGGTGGCTCGCCAAACGGTGGGGAAACAGCAGAGAAGGTGTACCGAGTTACTGTGTTAAATAAATATCTGTAGGTGTTTAATAATTACTTGTTGCTGCTGCTGATGACAGTGCCACTTGACCTGGAGGAGAGTGTCTTACAGCAGGAGACACCCCAGTGACTTGCATAGCATGTTTAATTTTCGTCATGAAGTTTCAGATATTATTAAGAGTGTATTGTTGGAATGCATCTTCTTTATTAGTAGAGGATTTTGGTAAACAGGATTTGAGGGAGGTGGTATTCAAGATCTTTTTGTTAAGCACCTGCTGTGAAGGAGGTGCTGATCTGGGCACTGGCGATTGAGCAGGGAAGAAATGCAAAGTCTCATAAGTGTTTTAAGCTCTGGCTTGGATGCCTGCTGTGTATGCAGATTGCTTCAACGCACAGTATTCATTTCAACAGACCCACTTAGAAACAAGTCAGCACTTAGAAAATATCCAAAATTGAGTTTTTCACTAAATTAGATTATTGTTGTTTTAGATCACCTTCTCTAATGACCTTTGGTTATCTAAGTAAGAGGAAATGTGACTGATTGCGCAATAAGTCAGGGGACTGTGGCTTATAGAAAAATCACGGACTCTGGAGTCAGACGAGTTGGATGCACCTTCCAGCTCTGCCACTTAATGAGCACAGGGCAGCCTTTCTGCGCCTCAGTGTTCTCATCTGTAAAAGACGGGAGGAGGAAGAAGGCACCTCCCTAGGCGGGTTTTGAGGATGGGGATAAAGGGTTATAATGCTGCCATGTAAGTAGGGTTTGCGAAAGGGTAGCTATGACAGCAGCTGAGAAGTGAGGGCCAGCACCACGGTGTGGACGACAGCAGCCTACCCCCAACTGGCTGTTTCCAAAACCCATTAGAAGTCTTAAATGGCGGCCGGAAGTGGGACCTTGAGTGACAGAGACATAGCTGGTAGACATCAGGATTAGACGAAACTCAGAGGCATAGAAAATGTCCGAGTCCTTTTGGAGAATAAGAGCCTGACTGAGCTCATTCCTCTAAGTTTCTGATCAGTGGCTCCACTCGTTATTACTCAGTCTCCTGGAGACATCCCTGGGCGGTCCCCAGTGGGCAGTGGGGAGTCAGGCTCAGAAAGGCTACTGCTTACCCAGGGTCTGAGGGGGTGAAGGTTTGTAGAGCTAGTCTCAGCTTCCAGCTCATACCCCTTTATCCTTGACTTATCGTCACCTTCCTTTCCCAAATAATTATTTTGTGCATTTTCTAGTGATGGCCAAATCATATATGTCTTTGTTTCTCTCCCTCATCTTCCTGTATCGCTTCAGAATAAAGCTCTTTTATTTACTTAGCAGATATTTAATAATAATAGCCAACTGTGCGAATAAGCACTTTATAAGTCTTAGGATGATTTAATCATCACCCTTACTCTATGAGGTATATATTAGTCCCATTTTATAGATGAAGAAATGAGGCACAGAGAGGTTAACTACCTTGCCCAAGATCATGACTAGTAGGTGATGGAACCGAGATTGAAATTCAGGCACTCTGATCCCAGAGCTGTGCTTTTTCACCACTCCGCTGCTATAATGGTTCTCTTCTATTGAGTATTTCAGCCTGAGGGTTCCCTGGTCACCAGCACCCACATGAAGGAGCACAGTATCACCAGCACCCAGAAAGCTCCTTCCATCGTCGTTGCGTCTCCTTCAACCGTTACCACCACCAAAGAGTAACCACTGTCCTGATTTCTACCCGGATATATTAGTTTTGTCCGCTTTTATTTTATATAAACGGAATCATATAGTAGGGATGCTTTGTGTCTGGTTTTTTTTAGCTCAACGTTATTTTTGTGAGATTAATCCCTGTTGTTGTTGCATCAAGTTGTAGACCTCCATTTTCATTGGTGTATTTGTTTATACATTTTACAGTTGATGGACATTTGGATAGTTTCCCAGTTTAGGTCTATGATGAATAGTGCCGCTGGGAACATTCTAGTACATGTTCTTTGGTGACCAAATGTACACTTATCTGTTGGGGATATAATAACAGCGGAATTTCTGGGTTGTAGGATATGTATAATATTGTAACATTTTAATAGATATTGCCAGTTTTCCAAAATGGCTGTACCAGTTTACACTTTCACCAGAAATGTATGGGAGTTCTGGTTGTTTTACATCCCTGCCAGCACTTGGTATTTTTCCTTTTCATTACGGGTATGGCCATTCTGGTGGGTGTGTTTTGAAATGTTTTTTACTTTGTAGTAAACCAGATGGGCACTTTATTCTAACCTTGTTTAATTTTAAGTTTTGATATATTTGTAAATTTTAAGCACAAGCAAATGGCAGAACCTTGAAAACAAAATATCTTTTTTTTTTTTTTTGGAGAAATGTTCAAATTAGGCAGGTTCAGTGAAAATAATTGGGGTAATTTATAACCATTAGCCCATAAAATTTCTTACTTGAATGGATGTGATGACTAGCTCCCTGTCAAAATAACAATCATGAAGAGAAAGGAGGCCTGTTCTTCAGGCATTTGGGTTTTTGTTAAATATTTGGTCTTTAGACTACCTGGGATATTAAATAGTTTCATTCTGTTCTATAAGCTTACACTCCACTCTTACTAAAGAAACTAAAATTTGAATTTCATACTTTTGTATTGCAATCTTTACCCCTTTCCAAGGGTAAAATGGTTGTCTTGTGTCTTAAACGTAGCATTTAAAAGCAATAAAAATTTCAAAGCAGTACTGTTGTATCTGGCATGCAGTAGCTCAATGTATAGTTCACAAATAATGAAATTGCCTGCTTTGAAAAACTGGTTGAGAGGCACGTCAGAAAGGTAGCAGAAAGGACCAGAACTTTGGATTCCAAAAGGTGGCTGTGCATTTTGACTCAGCCACTTGTAAGCTCTGTTCTGCAAGTCTTTTAGCTTCCTGAAGCTTCCTCCTCTGTAAATGGGGGATAGTAACACCCAGTGTTGTTTGGAGGATTAGAAGTAATGTATAAAAGTGTTTGGTCCTGAAAAAGTAGGCATGTCCCCCGCTTTCTCTAAAGTAGATTTACTAGACCAAGTGAGATGCAGAGATGATTTTGCACGCTTTAGATTCTGATTTTATAGATCAAGGCTGGAAGTATTAAGCCAGATTCTCCCAGGACCAGCCTACTTCTGAGAGATAAGCATTTTTGAAAGTATGTAAACTCTTCTATTCTAGAACTCAATTCAGTGTAGAGGGTCCCCATTTCTTCCTGGGAGTACAGGGACTGAAAAATTAATAAATAATGACTATTACTGTTTACCTATACGTATCAAAATTGCTGAAAAGAGATCGCTGTTACTTTCTGGAGATAATGCTTTTCAGCATCTTGAAGGTTGTGCCTAACTTATCCAAATATCTAATTCTTTAGATATTTAGGAATTACGTTTCTTAACATTTTAATACAGAGATGAATGTTCTTTGTATCAGTCCTTAAGGAGAGAAGGAAACAAGGATTGTTCCTGTTTATAAGTTTTTTTCATCTCAAGGCATAGTTCAAGCAGGAAACTTTGATCTCAGCACAGGTGAAATAGGTGAAATGTATACACTAGGTTAGGTCTTTAGAGGATTTATTTATATAGAGTCAGAGAAGATAGCACAATTATATACTGTATTCTTGGAGTGAAAAAGAAATTAGAAGTCATTTAGTTTCTGTCACCTAGTATAAAACCTGGTTGAATAATAATCTGTAAGTATAGCATTAATCACTGGGGGGAAAAAAAGATTCTTTTCATCACAACTCAGTTCTCTGTACCCACTGAGTGTGTCCTCTGGGACAGCAGTGTGTTCCTTGGCTGCTTTGAAAACCAGAGAGTTTGAGGACGCTTAAGTGGGTGAAGTGGGTGCAGAAGATGTGTGGAGTGGGAGTGCGTGGTTGGAAGTCAGGGAACCTTAGACCTGAGGAATGTGGAAGTTGGGTGGGGGGCAGAAGGGCAAGGAAATCCAGTTCGCCCGGTATCATTAAGGGACCTTTTATCTTTGTGGATGAGGTAAATACTTGCTACTCACTGGTGCTGACTGTAGATTCTAAGTACACTTTCCAGTGTTTATAAGCAGTGAAGTCAATCAATATCTGTAGTAAAGGGGAAAATAAAGTGCGAAAATAGTACACATTAGTGTATTACTAATTTAGGTAAAGGGTATGTAGTTTGTACCTACTTGCCACAAAAATAAGGACTTGTATTATAAAATGTTTGTTTTATTTGCCTACAGCAGTGGTTATTTTACATGTATATTCAGTCTTTATAGTACATTGGTCATATGTAGCTTGGATGTCAGTTTATTATTTAAAAAATTAGACTAGAGATCATGAGAGGTCAGTATATTTAAGTCTCTGACTTATGGAAGTATTATGTTCTCAAAATTTTTAAGTTTGAAATTTGGAATGCGTGGTCCAATAGAAATAGTGTTGCACAGATTCCAAAGTTAGCCCACAAAAGCTGTAGTGAATTAATTACATATAATATAAGCTCACGAGGAGTTCTTGGTCTTGGTTGTTAGTGAATCATTTGTAGGAGGAGGGGCAATGAAGGAGAAACAGAAAAAGTTTTTTCTTTTCCTATTTGTTGGAATCTTTTAGATCATTGAGATTATTGTACTCTGCAGGGACTTCTTGGGTTGTGATTGAGGGGTGTGAGCAATATTTAATGAGCAGCGGGAGATGCTGATGTCATGCAGTTTGCAGAATAATTTCACACAAGGAAGCATTATCCTTTGTCTTTTTTGACTTTTGAATATTTGTTAGATGTTTACATAGGTGAATTACGTGTTTAGATTATATAAGCCTAGAACTGAACTCTGTTTTACCTACAAACACAGTGTTGACAGCTTTAAACTATGGCGAATGTTCCAGAACTGTAACTACCCTGGGGGAAGGTTGTTATGAACTTTACCAAGTGTTTGTCACTATTTAAAAAAATGTTGTAACTCTTGTCATTGCCATTCCTGGAACTGAGTTTGTTTGGGTTGAGAACTACCTACTTAGACTAAATTCTGATACAGCTGAGGTGTGCTTGTGATACGCTCTCCTTTCTGTCCTTCTGTCTCCTTTCTACTTCCTAAGGCCCCTGTTCTTGGGCGCCCCATTGTGCTGATTCTACCCGCAGCCCTTCACACTCCTCCCCCAACGAGGCCTGCGTGTTCTGCTCCCCTCACTTTCTCACCAGAATTCCCAGTTCTTTAGGATACATGATTACAACTAAGTCAAGGGAGAAAAGTAGAGAACATATTGTGGAGCAGGAATCTATTCTGATTAGACCAACTCTATTTCAGAATATGTTCTACAGGGTCAGCTCCCCGAAGCTACTCTTCCTTTCTTAGCTTCTGAATCCACAGATACTCTGGAAGTTCTCTGTTTGTTTTTGAGTTTCCAAAAATGATTTCTGTTGCAGTGGCGGGGGGATAGGGCAGGGGTCTGGGCAACAGTTTGTGGTGTGTCCGAGTCATCTGAAAGTTGGGAAATTCCAATATGTAAAAAATCCAGTTAAGGATGGGCTAAAGTTCATTCAAGCTGACTGTCTCTAATCATCTGGTCTAGTGCTTTCCCAGGCAAAACTGAAAACATGCATTTCCCTTTTCTAAGAGAAATCTGTTTTCTCTAAGGAAATCTGTTTCCTTCCTTCCTTCCTATCCTTTCAGTCATGCTGCCCTGAGAGGCGCATTTGTGCACATCTGCTCACATCACTCTTGCCTCTTGGGGAGGATCTAATACCAATGAGATTTAGTGGGAAAGGGCTTTACTTCTACTAATAGAGGACTATCTCATATTTAACTAATCCTTCCTCAGATAATAGTTGTGAACTCAAGACAATATATGAAAAACAACTTCTTAAAGACATTGGAAAGTGACCAAATCAGGCAGAAACTGATGGGGAACTTGAAATATAGGAACTGTATGGGTAAGAGTCTCATTTACACAGCTTTTTGCCTGAAAATACTCCCCAGTTTGCATGGTGGGTGGAGGCTAGAATTGAAGCAAAAATCCAGTTAAAGGTTACAAGAGGAGCTAGAAAGTAAGGGGAGAAATCTCAGACAGAAGGGAGCAACAGGAGGGTGAGCCCTAAAATCTGCTTTTAAACTCTGTCCAAATCCTTGACATGCATGGGGAAAGACTCCATGGAACCTAGAAAAAAACAATAGTTAGAGAGCTGAAAGAATTGAGTTGAGATTCAGCTGCTGTCTACTACAGAGGATACAGAGTTTGGAATATGAATCCCACCAAATTAATTGTCCAATAAGTAGAACAAAATTCACTCTTCAACTGATGAATGAATGACTACACAAAATGTGGTATATCCATACAATGGAATATTTGTGGCCATAAAAAGGAATGAAATGCTGATTCATGCTATAACATGCATGAACCTTGAGAAGATGCTAACTGAAAGAAGTTAAATACATAAAACTACATCTTTATGAATCCTTTTATATTAAATGTCCAGAATAGGCACATTTATAGAGATAGAAAACAGAATGATGGTTGCCTAGGGTTGTGAGGGATGATAGCTGAAGGGTATTTTTTTGGAGTTGAGCAATGAAAATGCTCTAAAATTGATTAAGCTTAAGATTGCACAATTCTGTGACTATATTAAAAACTAATGAATTGTACACTTTAAATAGATATATGTATGGCATGTGAATTATATTTATAGATGTATTTATGGTGTGTGAGTTATATATAGAGCTGTTGAGAGAGAGAGAGAGAGAGAGAGGCAGATAAATAGATAGCAGCTGAAAATTTTCAAGTTTTGTGAAAAACATTTATAGAATTCAAGAAGCTCAGTGAATCCTAAGTAGGATAGATATAAAGGAAAACACCCCAGGCACATCACAGTCATATTGCTGAAAACTATACATAAAGATAAAAATCTTGAAAGCAGCCAGAGGAAAATGACTCATTACATATAGGAGAACAATGATATAAATTAATGGCTGACTTTGCATCAATAAAAAACAGGTCAGAAGACAATGGGATGATACTTTAAAATGCCGAAAAAAAGAATCTCAATCTAGAATCTCATATCCAGCTAAAATGTCCTTTAAAAATGGAAGGGGAAGTAAAGACATTTTTAGACAAATGAAAACTGAGAGAATTAGCAGTACTACAATAGATGCTGAAGGAGGTTCTTCAAATTGAAATAACACCAGATGGAGACTTGCATCTATAGGAAAGAATGAAGAACACTGGAAATGTAGATATAAAAGGCTATGTATTTTTTCTTCTCTTAATTTCTTTAAAAGACAAGACTGTTTAGCACTATTTTGTTGATCTATAGCATATGTAGATGTAATATCTATGACAACTTTAGTCCAAGAGATGAAGGACAGTAAATGAACTACATTGTTGCAAGGTTCTTACATTTTTATATGAAGTAGTGCAGTATTAAAGAACTCGAAGTAGATCCTAAGTTATGGTTCCATATTATAGCCTTAGAGCTGTCTCTCTCTCTCTCTCTCTCTCTTTCTCTCTCTCGCTCTCTCTCTCTCACACACACACACACACACAAAGAGGTATAACTAATACTGAAAATATTAGGTTAACCTAAAAAGAAGGCAGGAAAGGAATAATAAAGGAACAAAAACCAGATGGAACAAATAGAATGATAAACTGAAATCCAAACACTGTCAACAATTATATTAAATGTGAGTGGACTGAATGCTTCAATTTAAAGGCAGATTGTCAGACTGGATATAAAAGGAATAGACATAAATAGAAAGTGAAAGGATGAAAAAAGGTACACGTGAACAGTAAGCACAAGAAATCTGGAATGGCTATATTACCATCAGATAAAATAGACCTCAAGACAAGGATTATTACTAAAAATAAAAAGGAACATAATAAAAGGATCAAATCATCCGAAAGATATAATCATAAAGGTGTATAACTTTAATAACAGACCTTCAATATACGTGAAATAAAACCAGACAATTAAAAGGAGAAAAGGGCAAATCCACAACCATAGTTGGAAATTTTTTTTTTATTGGGGTAGGGGAACAGGACTTTATTGGGGAACAGTGTGTACTTTCAGGACTTCTTTCCAAGTCAAGTTGTTGTCCTTTCAGTCTTAGTTGTGGAGGGCGCAGCTCAGCTCCAGGTCCAGTTGCCATTGCTAGTTGTAGGGGACGCAGCCCACCATCCCTTGCGGGAGTCGAACCGGCAACCTTGTGGTTGAGAGGACGCGCTCCAACCAACTGAGCCATCCGGGAGCTCAGCGGCAGCTGAGCTAAAGGTGCCCTGTTCAATCTTAGTTGCAGGGGGCGCTGCACACCATCCCTTGCGGGATTTGCGGAATTGAACCGGCAACCTTGTGGTTGAGAGCCCACTGGCCCATGTAGGAATCGAACCAGCAGCCTTCAGGGTTAGGAGCACAGAGCTCCAACCGCCTGAGCCACCGGGCCGGCCCTGGAAAATTTTAATACTTCTCCTTCAGTATAGAATAACTTGATAGAATAACTTGAAAATATTAATAAAGATATAAAGGATCTGAATAACATTATGCATTACCTTGCCTAACTGACATTTATAGAACATTACACATAACTACAGAATACACATTCTTTTCTATTGTACAGGGAATGTTCATTAAGATAGACCATATGTTAAACTATACAGTATGTCTCAATAAATATAAAAATATCGAAAACTTACATAATATATTCCCTGACACAAAGGAATTAAATTAGAAATCAATAACAAGATAGCTAGAAAAGCCACCTCTCCAAATTTGGAATATTTAAAATACATTTCTAAGTAACTCATGGTCAAAGAAGACATCGTAAAATAAACTAGAAAATATTTCTATCTAATTGATAATGAAATTCAATATATCAAACTTTGTGGGAGATAGCGAATAAAGTAAACAATGGGAAATTTATAGTTTTAACTGCTTAAAAGAAAAAAGTTTACAAATCGATGATTGAAGTTTTCATTTTAAGCTAGAAAAAGATGAGCAAAATAAACCCAAGTAAGTAGAAGAAAGAAAAAATAAAGAGTAGAAATCAGTGAAATTGAAAACAAGGCAAACAATAGAGAAAACTAAGGAAGCCAAATGTTTGTTTTTTTTTAAAGATCAATAAAATTAACCTTTAGCAAGACTGTACAAGGAAAAAAAACCATACTATCAGGATGAAAGACGGGATATAGCTAGATGTTACAGATGTTAAAAAGATATTAAAGGATATTATGAATATTTTTGTCAATAAATTTGACAACTTAGATGAAATGCACAAAATTATTTGAGAAACAACTTATCAGAACTGACAAAATGAAATAGAATATCTACCTGACTAGTCCTATATCGATTAAAGAAATTGCATTTGTTGTGAAAACCTTTTTCATAAAGAAAACTCCTGGCCCCGATAGGTTTATTGGTGCTTTCTATCAAATATTTAAGGAAGAAATACATATTTAACACAAATTATTTTAGGAAATAAAGAAGGGAAACACTTCCAAACTTGTTTTAGTAAGTCTATCATAACTCTAGTAACAAAAGCCTAGCAAAGATATTGCAGGCAACGTGAATGTCTATGTAGAAAATGTTATGGCTTCTTTAAAAAAGTTATTAGAACTAATAAGTTAGTTTAGCAAGGGTGCCGAATACAAGATCAATATATAAATATCAGTTGTCATAAAGATTGGAAATGAACTAAAACTTACCGATTCACAGATAATATAATTGTTTACATAAAAATCCTAAAGTTCTACAAAGCAATCACTAGAGCACATAACTGAATTTAGTAAGATTTCAGGATACAAGGTCAGTATCGAAATAGCTCTTTACTGATATTTATTAGCAGCAAACAACCAGAAAAAACAAATTTCCTTTATAATAGTGTCAAAAATATTAAGTATATAGAAATAAATTTAAGAAAAGATGTATACTAAAACTACAAAACACTGGTAGGAGGAGTTAAAGAAGGCCTAAATAAATATACCGTATCTTGAATATATACCATATTTAAGGATAAGCGGACTGATTGTTAGTACATCCAGTCTCTCCAAATCGAGCCATGTCAATGCAATCCCAATCAGTATTTCAGCAGGTGCTTTTTTTTCCTGACAAATTAGCTGACTGATTTAAAAATTGATATGGAAAGGAAAAGGACCTACAATGGTCAAAATAATCTTGAAAAACAAATGACAGGATTTATACTACTTACTTCAAGACTTAAAATGAAGCTCCAGTCATAAGGATAGTGTCATAATTGGCATAAGGATAATCAGATGAGTAGAACAAAATAATAAGTTCTGAAATTTAGCCACGCCATGTGAATCGCACCTCAAATAATACAAAACCAGTTAAAAAAACTCAATGTTGTAAAGAACAAACAAAAATCTAGAAGGAAAGAGAATTTTCTCCGAAGAAAGGCATGTATTTGTTCAAGAAGAAGTTTTGAGAGTAAACCTATTAGGGCAACCTCTAAGACTGAATGGAGTATTTCAGCAGATTGCTGGGGTGGAATGTTAGCTACTTTAGTGATTGAGGTGTTTTGTTTCTATGGTGCAGTGGTCCTGCACCTAAATCAACTGCTGCAGTGCTGTGTTGTGTTATATCTTTGCTTAAAGACAAGCCTATGGTGTGGCTGAGCAGTGAAAATGCTTGGATGTGGATTTGGACAGGTTGCTTAGAAGCCCAGGGCTGGGCTGTGATCACCTTAGTAGAAAAAATAGTGAAGGAAGCAAAGTGTATTTGCGGACCTTTGTAATTCTCCTGTGAGGGTTCAGTTTCTATGGGACCCAAAGCAGACTGATTATTGCAATTATTGGTTCTCTTATTAGCAATAAAGCTACCGAATTGCAGGATGCAGGTAGTGGGAGAGTTGAACGAATGCTGACTTAGGCCCCATTTCTGCCATTTACATAGTCCCAACTTTACCACTGGCTAGCTGTGACTCTTGGGCAAATCATTTAACTTTCTGACCATTTGCAAATTATAGATTTGGACTAAAGATTATTTAAGATCTTTTCTAGCTCTGAAATTCTGTGAATGTGAAAATCTAAGAATTCTCACTTCCCAACATTGTACATTTTCACAAAGATGTCTGAGAGCTTCTCTCTGTTGTCTCTGGCAGATTGCAGTCCTTTGGCAGAAATGAAACCTGATCAAAGCCTATTTTTCCAACTCGATTTCAGTTTAGCTTCTGTGCTCTGTAACAGTAACAGATGGCCAGAAAATGTTTTCCCACATACTTGAGGTGGATAAATAGCAGGCTTCCATTAGCCTTTTCAGCCACCCTTGGACTCAGTGATATCTTCCACAGAGAGGAACACAAATGCTGAGTAAAGTTTGTGCCGGCGACTGTGGAATGGTTTCAGATCAGATCTTAGGTCAGTGGTGTCCTTGGTTGAGCAAACCTCCACAAACCTCCCCCACAGCGACTGGCCCCAGGGAGCGTCTTTTTACCTGTGTTTTGTTATTATTATAAAATGCAGATAAATGCAGTGGAAGAATTCTTATTGCCTTTTTAAAGAATCAGGTGACATCCATTTTTTGTTGAATCCTAAAAGTAAATTGATAAATTAATAAGTAAATATATGTTACATCGTTTCTACTATTATGGGAGAACAGCCTGTGGTGGTCTAGTTGCTGTTAAAACTGTCCTGAAGAAGTCAGCGTTGTCATTTGCCAGTTGACATGGCTATAAAATTCATTAGTAGGCCTGCTGTCAATTGGTTGGCCTTGCCTTTACGAGCTTGATTTTGACTAGCTTCATTGATGGTTTTATTCCCTGTGCTCTGTTCTCTTGTGATCCGTTAGTACTAGAGAGAGAAAGGATAAAAATCTAATCCTGGAGCCAGAGTGGGATATAGTGGGTTTTGGGAAACATTAATTCAGTTTTTTAAAAAGATTTTATTGGGGAAGGGGAACAGGACTTTATTGGGGAACAGTGTGTACTTCAGGCCTTTTTTCTAAGTCAAGTTGTTGTCCTTTCAGTCTTAGTTGTGGAGGGCGCAGCTCAGCTCCAGGTCCAGTGGCCGTTGCTAGTTGCAGGGGGCGCTGCCCACTATCCCTTGCAGGAGTTGAGGAATTGAACCGGCAGCCTTGTGGTTGAGAGCCCACTGGCTCATGTGGGAATCGAACCGGCAGCCTTTGGAGTTAGGAGCACGGAGCTCTAACCGCCTGAGCCACCGGTCCGGCCCCATTAATTCAGTTTTAACCTTGTTCAGATTTCAGTTTCCCAATAATGTTTCTATCGAAAGGATAGAAATAAGTATACTCGGAGTGGAGATGCTACATTGAGATAGAAAGACAGATCTGAGTGCTGTCTCTGAAAGGAAACCTGAGTCCAAGGATAATAACCTTAGCCTCCTAAACCTTTTTTAAAAATTGACATACAATATTATATTAGTTTTAGATGTACAACATAATGACTGGACATTTGTATCCATTGTGAAATGTTCAGGTGTGCCTTTCATTATGATAAAAAAACCCTTTTTTAAAAGATGATAATTTAAGCCTTTTCTAAAGAGAAAAAGTAGTGGAATCCAGAAATAACAATTATTATGATTTATTTATTGAGCACTTAATACATGCCAGGTATTTAACTTACATTAGTTAGCTCTTTTAATCCCAGCAGCCCTGTGAGGTTGAACAGTTTGTCTAAAGTTACAGCATTAGAGAGCCAGGTTTTGAGCCCAAGTCTAACTCTAAACCACCAAGCCATAAATAGAATAGAAGTTAAAAACTTTGTACTTGAAGAATGGATTTATGCATTTGTTTTCCATCTGCAGCCTCTCATTTTCCCTTCCTCGAATTATTTTAGCTGGTCAACTGAAACCTCCAGTTAAACCATTCTCAAATTTTAGAGAACAGAAAAAATCACCTTGAGTTTGTTAAAAAGGCAGATTTCTTAGCCCTTGCCCATTGTGATTCAGCGTAACCGTGGTGTGGCCCAATAACCTGCATATTAAATGTACCCAAGTGATTCCACTCAGGTGATCAGAGGAGCGTAGTTTGAGGTACATTGCTCTAAACACTGGCGAGGTTAGGATGAAATGTAGTACAATCTCATACTTGTTTTTTCAAGGCTTTTAAAGTGACATTTATTTTATATGGAGCTGTAAAATGGAGTAAGATTTTGCATAGAATACAATATACAAATTAGATCTATGGTACCTATTTAGTATAATCACGCTGACAATGTTATTGCTAACAAGCAGTGTAACTTACTCTTAACTGTGTTTATGTTTCATTTTATTTGACGTATGTTCCTCTTTTTTCAGAGAGGAACATATTGGAAAAAAATCCCCGTCACTTTATTTTCTTAAAAATGCCTTTTTTATCATAAGGAAAAGTAGCATATATTAGTGATTCTCAGCCTTTTCTCCCAGCTCCTGCATGTTAAAGGGTTCCTGACGCCCATCTCTGACAGTGGCTCTTTCCTCCCAGGATTCTCAGCTGAGGTAGGGAGATGAGGTCTTATTAGAATCTGTGGGCAGGACAGGAGGAAACATACAGTCTTGACAAACTAATTTTATGTCTTCAAATATTCTTATCCTTAAGACTAATACTTCTGAAGGATTTCTGGGCTGATGTGTGGCTTTCCTGATACTTAACAGTAGAGAAAGGGTTGCTAGGAGGAAAAAACATCTTATGTAAATATACGAGGGACTTGATAAAGAAAGCCGGCCTGGACCTAGTGATTACAAATAATGCTGAGTTGTTTTCTGCTTTCCTTTTCTTCCCTCAGGACTGTTTTCCTCCAAGTTCCTCAGGGACATGCACTGTATCTTCCTTTACTTTTCATTGTTGTTCCATGGAGTGGAAGTGTTTAAGATGTTCTTTGTTTCCTTTCCCCCCAGCCCTGTTTCCACGTAGGTAGTCATTCCTTGTAGGAAAAGAGGAATTCTTTCCCTCTGTGGCAAGTTAGTTTTCAGAGGATAGGAGCCATTAGAGAAAGCTTGTCCTTTTGGTTCAGAGAATAAAATTGGTTCGTACTCAGTAAATGTTGACTTAAATTTCTTTTTAGTAACTGAAATCAGTAAGAGTATATGTAAGGGCCTGGGATTTTATTTTCCCCTATTTAGAAGCTCGTTGGCCTGCTACAGTCCCTGCATGTGGCAGAACACGGGAGGCTCCTGGATCAGAGATCAGGACTTTGTTCCTCATGGCCCAGCAAGCAGCACAAGCACATGCTTGTATTGGTTCTCCTTAGTGGGAGTGCCTTGAGTGGGCCCAGACGTGCCTGCACACGTGTGACAGGAAGGGAACACTGAGCTTGGGCAAGTCATTGCCTTGGGAAGGGGGGCAGCAAGCATCCTCTTCGTCCTAGAGCCAGACCTTACTTCATTCCTCAAAGCCGAGCTCTGCAGGACAGTCCTGCGCCGGGGCCTGGGTACGAGTGCTCAGGGCCCTGCGCTTTGGCATATCCGGTAAGGCCCTGTAAAGTGTGAGACCCTTGGCAGAGTAGTTCTCCCAACAGTAAGGACACACGCTAGGTCGTTGACAGAAATCTCTGATTTGTTACGAAACATTTACCAGATGAAAAAGTACATAGAGTAGTATGAGGAGCAGCCGTGCAGTCACCTCCCAACTGGAGAAACAACCTTCATCCGTACAGGTGAAGCTTCTGGTGCACCCTCCCCTGTCCCACAGGCGAGCACTTTCCTGACGCCGTTCTCATGGCAGCTGGAATGGCCAGCGGGGAAAAGGAAGAGGAGCGCACTGGAGTGGGGCTGATGAATTTATTTAGCAATGTCTAATCAATGTGTTTACCAACATGCCATAGCGAAAGACAAAGGCACTTAAAAGAGTATGCTAATGGAGAAAGTAAAGGTGGTTAAGACTAAACTATATTCATTGATACCAATGTCTCGTCAAAGGAGTGCACATACATTTAAGTTTAAGAGATGCCAACACATGTTTACTATTGATCAAAGATCACTTGGCTAAATACACAAATAACATCAGTAAGGGCTATCCAAAAGCAAAAGCAGTAAGGAGCTCTATAGCATAGTTACTATTACAGTAGATGCCAAAAGCTCACCAAACCATAGGAAAAACAACAGTGGAAAGGGCAGGAATCAACACCTTGCCCGGTGCGCAGTGGGGAAAGCTGAGGCGTCTCCCGCCGCTGCTTGTTAGGTCCCCGGAATGCTGCTGCTGCTGCTGCCCTTGCGGATGTCGTCGTTGGAAGCTGGGGCGGCTCCCCATGCTGCAAGCTGCACACAAGTTTTCAAAACGCTAACCAGTTCTCAAGGAGGCCGATTGTGGGGAACAACACTGCAGAGGCCGGGAACCCCGGCCCTCACCAGGGCTGGAAGTCAGGGCGTCTCCTGGTGTGGAAGCTGCATGTTGTATACGAGCTTCCAAAATGTTAGAATCATAAACAATCACCAATGACAAATGACAAAATGATGAGATTACACTGCCAACTGAGGTCTGTCTCATGTATTTTTCTCAGATGTACCTTAGAGCCAAGCTCCTTGTTCCTGCCTCCCCCTCAGGGAATGGCCAGTTCCAGGCGGGGCTGGCAGTTACTGTGATAAAAAGATTGTTTATCGGGCTGAAGGGCCAGTTCATTGGACAAACAATACTTACTGTTCTCGCCTGGGACCATCCGCCCAAGGCCTTCCAAAGCCTGGCAACACATTATAGTGATATAACTTAGTTACTTTTTCTACCTCATCTGCTGATTCGGGCAAAACAGACCGAAAGCCAACTCAGAGTTGGTCTGGGACAAACCTCACATGCAGCCCTCCGCATGTGAGGGAACAGACAGACAAACCTCACATGCAGTCTCTCCTGTGAGGGAACAAAAGGCTGACAGACAAAAGCTCACTCAGCCAATGAAGGCACATTTTCCTAACATCCTTCCCACACCAGTGTAGCCCTTATTATCATATTGTATTGTCTTGCATGTTGATAAACTTTCCAAAAAATTTTTTACAGTCATTTAAAAAATTGTTAAAGAGCCTTTTTACATCGTAGTACCATTTGAGGCATTATAGAAAAAAATTTAAAGATAAAGCTTTTGCATGTCATGGTGTTATGGTTCACGGAAAACCAAAAAAACTAAAAACACAGTTTAGTAAAAGGAAAGGATATGTGTGAAAAATAAAAGTTGGTAAACAATATATAACTCTAAAGGCAACTATTAGCATCTAATTTACGTAAGGGCTAAGTGTAGTTAGGTACGGAGGGCAAAGTACAATTCTTGCGGTGGAAAATAGTGGTTGCGCGAGGCAGCAGCAGTGAGGATTACAGGGAGGAGAGTCATCTGGAGCGTTTGTCACGCAGGCGACAGGTTGGTGCTGGGAGGAAGTGGCCTCCAATTGATCCAGCCGAAGAGATGAGAGAAGGGAGCTGGCAGTGGTTGGCCAGCAGGGCAATAGCTAAGAGGTGTGTGGGCCCAGCATTCTGTCAGGTAACATGACCTAAACACCCAGTGGTGCAGGGGGGCACGTGGGAGGGTTAGACAACACCCTGAGACCCTCCGAGTTTAATGTGAGATGCATCCGTTAGGGAAAGAAAGCCTAGTGGGAAGTCTTAAGTTGGCCCTTGAATAGCAGAGGGTGACGAGGGTGCTCCAGGAATGGGAGTGGGTGGCAAGAGCACTTGAGCAAAGACTTGTGACAGTGAGTGTGGAACAGTGAGAAGGCTGGCCTGTGTGAGCTGTGTGTGCAGGCCACCTGACCCATAGAGTTTCCCACGGTCTGGATTTTGCTGATTGCACACTTAGGGTGCAATTCATCAGTTTTCCTCTGTCCTGTATTTCCCGCAAATCAGCTGCTGGACGCAATAGCACAATGAGATTCAGATTCAATCCCTTTGGCAAGACTATAGGTGGCTGTGTGTTCTTGGATCACATCAGAGGTTTGTGTTAGGGTCTGGGGTTTTACCCTGCTTAACAAGCTAATGATTAGCCTGTTACTCTTTCATATTCTAACCTCGCAGAGCTCCCTCTTCTGGTATTTCAAGGGGTGTTAAAAATATAATGGCTTGCTTTCTGAGGGGTCCTGGTCGGTCCCCCATGACTCTCTTCTCTTCACTTGTGTTATCCCTGTCTCCCTCAGTTTGGATTCCTCCCCCAGCCGTTCCTCAGTGTGGGGGGCCCTGTCCTGGGAAGGAGCCTCCGTTGGTTCTGAGAGTTTATAGGACTAGATTGCTCCAGCTCCTTTGGGCCTCACTGGGGACTCCTGGCAGCGGAAAGAATCCCTTGTTTTAATTGCTATTCTCAAATTGGCCCACATTGTTTTCATTTAGCACTTGGTTGTGTTGGGGCTCTGGTCTCTGGTCCGTCAGCTGCCCTCCGTGTTGGTCTTCCCTCCCTGCTTAGAGCTCCCGTGTCTTGTGGCTGGTGATGTTTTTTCTCCACCTGCCTGTATATGGGGGGTTATGAGGATGTCTTATCTTCTAGTTTTGTTTTAAATGTTATCCACGGGATTTTTGTGTTGCTGTCTAGTTGCTTTGTTTTTAGGTGGGAATTAAAAAAATATCAAAAGATTACGTTGCCACTGTTACAGCCATTTTCCCAGCATCCCCTCGTGGGTTCTTGAGAAAAAGGACATAATCATGAGTAGAATGATCGGTCTCACGTACCATCTCACATGGCATAGATACGGTTTGGTCATTAGACAGTATTCTTTAACGTTCTCTTTAAATTCGGACGTGTTATTGGCTATCCTGCCCACTTAGCAGATTCCCATGGAAATCATAGCTTTTTATCATTACTCTTTTCAGGTTCACTAAGAATCTTTCCCCAGACAAAATCAATCTGAGCACCCTGAAAGGGGAAGGTCAGCTGACCAACTTGGAGCTGGATGAAGAGGTTCTGCAGAATGTGCTGGAGCTGCCCACCTGGTTAGCCATCACGCGGGTCTATTGCAACAGAGCCTCCATCCGGGTAAGAATGGGTCAGCGTGTGTTGCTCTCCTCGGCCAGCAGGCCTGCCCTCCACGGCCCTGACGCTCCACTTTTCTCTTTCAGATCCAGTGGACAAAATTGAAGACTCACCCAATTTGCTTGGTAATGGCCTGTTTCTATTGCAAGTAATCAAAATGGGGATGGCTGGGGTCGGGTTTTAAAAGGTCTGAGAGAAGCTGGGGAGGAATCCTCATAGGGTGTCCCTTTTGGAGTCGTGGGAGCTGTTCTCTCAGACAGATGACTGTTGTCTGGACTTATTCTGGAACTGCTGGGCACTCTAGGAATGAGCACAGACGCACAAGACACAGGAGTCTCGAGTTGGTTTTGTTTTGTTGTTTCTCATAAGTTTTGCTGCCTAGGTCTAACTTTAGGTTTCCCTGTTTTCCCTTGGAATCCTGACAGAAGGAAAACAAGTTTAGTTCATGGTGACGATTGGGTAATTATCAGCTGAAAACCCTTCAGGAACTGATTGATTCATACCTTTATCCCAAAGATTGGACTCCCCAGGAATAGTAATATCTCTGTAACTTGGGTTTGTTTCAGTTTTCTGCTGTGAGCTAATCCCATGCTTCTCAGGAAGTTCTGCTGCTAATGCAGATGGAAGGGGAAAGATGAGAGCTGTCCTTGCATTTCAGTTTGTTCGTTCATTCACTCAACAAAGGACTTTGTTGCTCATGACCCAGCAAAGAGCAGAAGTGTATGTTCATATTAGTTGTCTTTGCCGCCCGCCCGCCCGGCCCCACGTCCTATGGGAGTGACACGAATGGGCCCAGGTAGATGCCTGCACGTGTGTTACAGGAGTTTGTGTGCCCACGGTGAGCCTGGCACTCGACTAGGCGCTGGCAGCACAGAGATGAAGAAGGCACAGCCATGCTCTGTGGGCTGTTTCCTGATGCTTAGCTCTCTGCGGTTTTTATTTCAGTGTCTGGATAAGGTCGAGGTGGAGATGAAGACGTGTGAGGAGCCTCGGCGCCCCAACGGGCAGTCTCCCATCGCCCTCGCTGCAGGGCAGAGGTGAGTTGGAAACATTAACTGCTCCACATCACCCTTTAGTTAAAAAATCAAAACTTTTTATTATGGAAAATTTCAAACATACACTAGAGAGAATAGTGTAACGAACCACCATGCACCCAAGATCTAACTTCACCAGTGATCAACATTTTGCCTTTTTTTTCACCTTTCTCCTGTCATTTTGTGTGGTGTATGTGTGTGTGTGTTTGTGCTGCAGTGCTTGAAAGCAAAGCCCAGACTCTATGCTTCCATCTGTAAATGCTTTATCATGTATCTTTAACAGACAAGGACTGGGAAGAAAGAAGGGAAAAGAGCAACCCTGCAATATTATTATCACAATTAATGGAATTAACAGGAATGCCTTACTATTATCTAATATGTATTTCATATTCAATTTTCTTGAATTGTATCTAAAATATTTTTTATAATACAGTGTGAATCAAAAGAGCCCTATACATTATATTTGGGTGATATGAGTTTTAAAGCTTTTTAATTCTAAACAATACGCCCCCCCATGCACACTTTTTAATACACCTTTTGTTCTTTGTAGGAACTGGATTGTTTTTTCTAAAGGATTTCCTGCATTTTATATTTTATAATACAGTGTGGATCAAAAGAGCCCTATACATTATATTTGGGTTATAGGAGTCTTAAAGCTTTTTAATTCTAAAAAATACCCCCCCACACACACACTTTTTAGTATACCATTTATTCTTTGTAGAAACTGGATTGTTTTTTCTAAAGAATTTCCTGCATTTTATATTTTTGATTTATTGTGTCCTGATGGTGTCATTTAAAATGTTTCTTATTTAATCTGCTAGTTAGATTTAAAGGCTTGATTTGATTCAATATTGGGTTTTTTTTTTTGTAAGAATAGTTCAGAAATGGTTCTGTGTGTTTCCTATTGTAACATATCTGAAGGCACATAATGTTGCTTTGGTTAAGATTAATTAGTGGATTCCAATGATTTTGGCCCGATTTGTCCATCATAATAAGATCCTCAGCTACCTTTCCCCTCATGGCTTAAGGACCATTGATGATAGCTATTTAGATCCTTTATTTAATTGTGGGATGCAAAATAGGGATTTTATAATTATTTTCTTCCTATTGCATTTATTAGTTGTGATTTTCTATCAAAGATGTTCTTTCACCAACTATTTGATTACCCTGAAATATAGTTTGTACAGGAATGTCAGGATAAAGGCTGGATTCTTTACCTTTATCAAATCAAATTTAAAACTAACACCAAAAACGAATACAATGCTATATGTAAATTTATCTCAATAGAAAAAGAATTATGAGTTCATACCCTAGTAGTCTCCAGAGATTTTTTTGGGGTGTGGGGAGGAAGAAGGAGGCTTATCATTTTGAATCCATGGATTTTTTTTTACAGCTTTATTACAGTATAATGGACATAAAATAGACTGCACATATGTAAACTATACAATTTGATAACTTTTGGCATATGCATTTACCCATGAACCCATAAACACCATCAAGATAATAATGAACATATCCATCACCTCCACACGTATTGTTCTTCTTTGTATCCCCTTTTTCCCTTTAGCACTCCCTCCTAGCCCCAGACAAACACTGGCTTTGTCATATAGATTAGTTTGCATTTTGTATAATTTTATGTAAATGAAATCATATAGTATGCATTGTTTTTTTGTCTTCATTATTCAGCATAATTGTTTTGAGATTCCTCCCTGTTGTTGAGTGTATCGATAGTTTGTTCCTGTTATTGCTGAGTAATAATATTCCGTTATGTGGAAATACCACAACTTGTTGATGGACTTTTATTTTCAGTTTTTTTGGCTATTGTGAATAATGCTGATACATACATTCGTATACAGGTTTCTGTATGGTATGTGCTTTATTTCCCTTGGGTAAATGCCTCGGAGTGGAATGGTTGGGTGGTATGGTAGGTATGGATTTAACTTTGAAAGAAACTGTCAAACTTTTCCAGAGTGGTAGTAATAAATAGTTCATGTTTTACATTCTTTTTACATGCTTTCACGTTTTACATTTCTTATGTCCTACATTTACATTTACTTTTTCAATATGTTTGTTGTATGTCAGACTTTTATAGTCATTATTATTATTTTGGTGTTCCGATGACCCCATCTTTGGCCAGTGAGTACTGTACAGAGTAACCTCCTGTGTCCTGGACAAGAATCCAGTAAGTTTCCTGCTTGTAGACAGAACAAGAGGTTTCAGGCTTCTCTGTACATCCTTACCTCAGACCTGGAATCACACATTTCTCCAAGGGATGCTGATTCCTTTTAGTGAGAAATGTTATTTAGAGATTACACTCTGAGCTAGCTGGTATTCATTGAGTTGTCATTGCTTTGAGGGCTTTTCAGTGTTCAGATTTAGGGAAAAGGTATTTTTAAGAAAGAAAAATAAATCTTGATAATATCCTGATATTTCTCAACGCAAATTTTAAAAAGAGGATTTTGAGTTAACATTTTAGATTTAATATTTGTGTTTTTTATTCATATGTTGAATCTTGGTTCCTAACAATTATATAGTAATAAATAATTTACCTCTTTGATAGTTTCAAAAAACGTGACAAAACCAATATTATAATTATCAAGACTACGGCATGCAGTAGATTTCTGTGTGTGTGTGTAGATGTGTGTTTTAATCCTATGATATATACCATTAGGGATGTATAGTCAAAATACTGTGTTTTCAAGTCACTTGAAATCTTCATGTGGTTGGATACTGATTTGACATACAGAGAGGTTCATTTGTTTCAGTTATTTTATTTTTTTAAGGACAATTTTGTTTATAGCAGTTTTAGTTTTACAGTAACATTGAGGAGGGTATGGCGAGCTCCCATGTTCCCCTGCCGCCACACACACAGCCTCTCCCATTACCAACACCCCACTAGAGCGGGACATTCGTCACCATCGGTGATGCTACACTGACGCATCACTGTCACCCGCAGTCCATAGTCTACATTAAGATTCACTCCAGCTGGCACTTTCTGTGTTTTTGGACAAATGTATAATGGCATGTGTCCGTCATTTCAGAATCCCACAGTGTATTTGCACTGCCTGAAAAGTCCTCTCTGCTCCACCTATTTGTTCCTCTCTCCACCCCTAATCCCTGGCAATCGTTGGTCTTTTTACTGTCTCTGTATTTTTTCCTTTTTCAGAATGTCATATAGTTGGAATCATATAGTATGACTCCATCTTTTTAGGTTGGCTTCTTTCACTTAGTAATATGCATTTAAGGTTCCTCCATGTCTTTTCCTGGCGCGTAAGTGTATTTCATTATCTGGATGTCCCACAGTTTACGTATCCATCACCTACTGAAGGACATCTTGGTTGCTTCCAAATTTTGGCAGTTATGAATAAGCTGCTATACATGTCCGTATGTAAGGTTTTGTGTGGACATAAGTTTTCAGCTCCTTTGGGTGAATATGAAGGAGCCTGATTGCTAGATCGTGTGGTAAGAGGATGTTCAGTTTTGTAAGCAACTGCCAAACTGTCTTCCAAAGTGGCCGCGCCATTTTGCATTCCCTCCAGCCATAGTGAGAGTTTCTGCTGCTCCATATCCTTTCCAGTGTTCCGGATGTGGGCCATTCTAATAGGTGTAGTGGAATCTCATTGTTTTCATTTGCATTTCCCTGAGGACGCATGATGTAGAGCACCTTCCCTGTGCCTGTTTGCCATTTGTGTATCTTTGGTGAGGTGTCTGTGAATGTCTTTGGCCTATGTTCTAATTGGGTTGTTTGTTTTCTTACTGAGTTTTGAGAGTTTTTGTGTATTTTTGGATAACAATCTTCAATCAGATGTGTCTTTTGCAATATTTTCTCCCAGTCTGTGGCTTGTCTTCTCATTCTCTTGATGCTGTCTTTTGCAGAACAGAAGTTTTTAATTTAATGAAGTCCAGCTTATCCATGATTTCTTTCATGGACCATGCCTTTGGTGTTGTATCTACAAAGGTGTCACCCTCCCCAAGGTCGTCCTGTTATTTTCCAGGAGTTTTACATCGGTTTGTTTTAATTTTTAAATGGTTTTTAAATTTACTTTTTTAACTATGTAAAGTTACATAGTACCAAAGGTAAAATTATAAAACACATGTGTAAGAGGTCTTGTTTTGCCAGATGCTTGTCAACAGAGAATATTGTTAAACTTCAGGAATTTTGCCTAATTTTATAGATGACACATGGTATTTCAGTGTAGTTGTTTTGTAAGTTGTATGGAAATGTGTAACGTATTAAAGTGCACAGATCGTGTGTAGCTCAGTCATTCTTCACGAAGTTAGCACATCAAGAAACAGACTACTTCCACTACCCCAGAAGCCTTCTGTGCCCTTTCTAGTCATACCCACCCCCAAGAGTAACTTTTATCTTTATTTTTATTGTATTTATTTATTTTTCATGTTTGACCTAAATCTGATTTTTTTAAAAAAGGTTTTTATGAAAATATAGCTCACATACAATATTATATTCGTTTCAGGTGTACACAGTAGTCCTTCACCATTTATATACCTAAAGAAGTGATCACCAGGATATAAGTCCCGCCATCATCTGACACCGTACCACGCTCTCACAATATTATTTTCCTTTTTAACACCAAACATTAGTTTTTCCTATTTTTAAAGTTATATAAATGTAATCATATAGTAGGTAGTCATTTGTGTCTAGCTTTTTGTGAGAATCATCCTGTTGTCACATACATTTATAGTCCCTTCGTCCTCATTACTGTGTATTATTCCATGACGTGCCCCAGGTCTATCCATGCTGTTGTGGGTGGTCATTGGTTTGTCTCTAGTTCCTGGCTGTGAAGTATTGTGTCGCCATCGGGACCTGGCATTGGGACCTGGACACCAGAAAAAGTGAATTCTTCTCTATGTAAATTAAAACTGTAAGAAAAAAGAAAAGTGCTGCTAGGAACTTTCCTGTGCATATCTCTTGTACCTGCCTGGTGAGCATGTGTATACGTTTCTGTTTTGTATCTACCTAGCAGTAGAGTTGCAGGCTCATAGGCTGTGTATATATATGTTCTCTTTTAGGAGATAGTGCTAGAAAGGTTTTCAAAGTGCTGGTACCACTTTCCTCACTAGCAGCACATGAGTTCCAGTTGCTAGCACTCAGTAATGTCTTTTAATTTTAGCCATTCTGATAGGTGTGTAGTTTTATCACATTATGATTTTTTTTCTTTTCAAGATTTTATTGGGAAAGGGGAACAGGAGTTTATTGGGGAACAGTGTGTACTTCCAGGACTTCTATTTTCCAAGTCAAGTTGTTGTGCTTTCAATCTTAGTTGTGGGGGATGCAGCTCAACTCCAGGTCCAGTTGCCGTTGCTAGTTGCAGGGGGCGCAGCCCACCATTCCTTGCGGGAGTCGAACCGGCAACCTTGTGGTTGAGAGGACGCACTCCAACCAACTGAGCCATCTGGGAGCTCACCGGCAGCTCAGCTCAAGGTGCCGTGTTCAAGCTTAGTTGCAGGGGGCACTGCCCACCATCCCTTGTGGGACTCGAGGAATTGAACCGGCAACCTTGTGGTTGAGAGCCCACTGGCCCATGTGGGAATCGAACCGGCAGCCTTCGGAGTTAGGAGCACGGAGCTCCAACCGCCTGAGCCACCGGGCCGGCCCACATTATGATTTTAATTTGCATTTTTCTGATGATTGATTTATTGGAATTTCATAACGCATTGGTGTAAGTGTTTTGCCCATTTACCTTTTGGATGTTGTTTGTCTTTTTCTTACTAATTTGGAGTTTTTTTTTCCCCCCTTAAACTTTCATTTTAAATGTGTTTTTCCAGGACCCATCAGCTCCAAGTCAAGGAGCTGTTTCAATCTAGTTGTGGAGGACGCAGCTCACAGTGGCCCATGTGGGGTTCGAACTGGCCACCTTGTTGTTAAGAGCACCACGCTCTAACCCACTGTCCTTACCGGCCGCCCCGGGAGTTCTTTATTCTAGAAACAAGTCCTCAAGTACATACATGTATTACAGCTATCTTCTCCTACTTTGTGGGTTCACTATCACTCTTAATGTTGTTTTCTTGTTGAGTAGACATTGTTAATTCTAATGTAGTCTGGTATGTCTAATCTATTTTTTGCTTTATGGTTGACACTTTGTGTGTCTTGTTTAAGTAATCTTTTCCTATCCTAAGGCATGAAGATATTCTCCTGTGTTTTCTTCTTAAAGCTTTATTGTTTGACCTTTTACATTTAGATCTCAATCAATCTTGAAACTGATTTTTTTTTTTGTTTGGTGTAAGATGGGGTTAATATTATTTTTGTTCTCTATGGATATCCTCAAATTGACCATGTACCATTATTGAAAAGACCGTCTTTCATCTTTCCTTACTACAATGTCACCTTTGTCTTAAATCGGTGATTCTCAGTGTAATTTTGATTTATGAGTGAGGCTGGACATCATTTTTGTTTAATACCTATTTACATTTATTTTCCTATGAACAGTTGATGATTTGTCCCATTTTTATTGAACTATTCATCTTTTTCTTCTCAGTTTTTTGAAGCCCTTCGTGATATAAATAGAAAATATACATATACAGTTGACGCTTGAGCAACACAGGTTTGAACTGCACAGGTTCGCTTATATGTGGATTTGTTTCAAATATATACTGTAAATGTGTTTTCCTTGTCGTTTTTTAAATAACATTTTCTTTTCTCTAGGTTACTTTATTATAAGAATACAATGTATAATACATATGACATACAAAATATGTGTTAATCAACTATGTTATTGGCAAAGCTTCCAATAGCAAAGGCTTTTTAGTAGTTAAGTTTGAGGGAGTTGAAAGTTATACATGGATTTGTGACTGCATGGGGGAGGGCAGTGCTTCTCACCCCTGTGTTGTTCAAGTGTCAACTGTTTATGTTTATTTTAGTTTATAATTTCCAGTCCTTCTTTTCATCTGTTGTAATGAGAATTGATTTCATGTACAGGTCAAGAATGTGTCTGCTTTCCACTCTGAAAGAAGTGCTTTCAGAGGGCCTTCATTCCTCTCCTTGCCATTTTTGGCCTCTCTGTGGAAGTGCAGCTCTGCTCTTTGGGGTATTAGATCAGGTCAGGGTGGGACTGTCCTTGATTAGGTTTCACAGGATTACACCCCTTGCTCACCTAGCTGTCCTTCCTTCTTTCTACTACCTCTGCAGAGGATGCGCTGTGTTTGAAGATTTTATAGAAACCTAGTGTTTCCTTCTGTAGTCATACCTCCTCTCATAGAAGATACACATTATTTATTCAGGTAGTTTGTGGACTGTAAAAAGATGTTTCAATTTATTCTTTCTAATAGGAAGGAGATTGTCTCCAGGTAAACTCTTCTCCTTTTATTCCATTCTTTTAAAATATTCTATTAAAAAGAGTACTGTGTCATACAATTTTTTTTAGAAATTTAAAAAATGTAAGAAAGTAGAAATGGGAGGAGAGAAATAAAGAAAAAGGAATCATGCACAGTTGTAGCACCCAAAGATGGGCACTGTTTGCTATCAGTTCTGTCTGATGTGTTCCGGTGTGAAGAGCGCGCGGGTAGTGTCACGTGACTCTGAACATGGGTCTGCCTCGTTTGTCGTAGTGAATATGGCTTTGCCGAGAAGGTTGTGGAGGGGATGTTCATCATTGTCAATTCCATCACCATCAAGATTCACTCCAAGGCCTTCCACGCTTCTTTTGAATTGTGGCAGCTCCAGGGCTACAGTGTCAACCCCAACTGGGAGCAGAGTGACCTCCGTCTCACCCGCATCACTGACCCCCGCCGAGGAGAGGTGACAGCCATAGCATTACGAGAGGAGAGAATTGGGGGATTCAAAGTAGGACTAATTCTTAAAGGGTGTTATTGCCCCTTTGGGGATTTCCTCAAATGATGCCCTGTTCCTCGGAAGCCCAGGATCTCCTGTCCAGCGTTACTGCTACGTCCTTTCTCAGTTAGGATCTCTGATCCACTGCCTTCCGTGGGTGGGCTCCCCGCGGAGAATGCTGGGAGTCTCTGCCTTGCCAGCCTTTTCCCCTTGGACGTTCTGCCTCTTGGTTAATTTCATGCGCAGAATTCAGGGATTTTCCTGTCTCTTCTTCCAGGTTTTGACATTTAAGGAAATAACTTGGCAGACGCTTCGGATTGAGGCAGATGCTACCGACAGCGGTGATCAGGAGTTGGTCACTACCCCGCTGAGGCTTATCACCAACCAAGGCCGGATCCAGATAGCGCTCAAGAGAAGAGTGAGTGCTCTCTGTGCTCGGGAAGACTTCCGTCTTCCATTCTCCTAGACAGCCTGGGAGTGGGTGTACCCTCGGTGTGAAATGTTATTGGTCCCTAGGATGACAGTTGAAAAGGGAGGGCCTGTGTTTCAGTGTTGCACAGTATCCCCCAATCAGAGAACATTTACGTGTCCTTACATCTTAATTTTGGAAACCACAATTTTTACTTAAATATAGGGACACTGACTTAGGAATCTGGAAATTGTCTATTGCTGCTTTTAGTTTTAAGAAATTGACTCTCCAAAGCGCTTATACACTTTCCTTTCCTGTGCTGGGGATTGAAAAGCCATCTCTGAAATTGACTGGGTGACAGTCACTTTGAGGAGTTGGCATGGTGCCACGTGTTGAACCTCTGCTCTGTGCGGCCCCTTCAGACCAAGGATTGCAACGTGGTCGCCTCCAAGCTGATGTTCCTGTTGGATGACCTGCTCTGGGTGCTGACCGACTCGCAGCTCAAGGCCATGATGAAGTACGCGGAGTCACTGAGCGAGGCCATGGAGAAGTCCGCCCAGCAGAGGAAGAGCCTGGCCCCGGAACCTGTACAGGTAGGCGCGGCAGCTGCCCTGGCTGGGGCTGGGGAGATGGGCGGCTGGGCCTAATTCACACCAGCACAGGCGGGGTCTACACTTTATTTGGGGGACTTGTCATTTACTTCTAAATGTGCGTACGCTTTGCCTGGGCCTCTGATTTATTCATTTATTCTGTTCATTGGCTGCTTCCAGTGTGTCAGGTATACAGTGCTAGCCACCGGAGAGGCAAAGTAGAATAGCGTCTTGTTCCTGCCCTTGGAGCTCTCACTGTTTTGGAATCTGGATCCATAGACAAGTTCTTACGCTATGATGTAATAAGCGCTGCAGCAGCGGTAAACGCTACGCTGTAAGGGCACAGAGATGGGGCATCAGCTAGCCGGCTGAACGAGGGCATTTCGGGAAGACTTCCTGAGGACGTGTTTTAGCATCAGTCAGCTAAGGCCTGCGGAGGAAGAGCTTCGGGGGCAATTCAGATCTCAGAGCAGTCCTCGGACAGTTACTAGACTCATTATAATTAGCGTGTTGGGAACTTGTGTTATTTACGTGGGACATACCTCACTGGGTTACCAGGGGAACAGCCAGGAGAGGGAAGGAGCAGCTTGCAGAATTGTGGTTTTCTTCGGGCTGGACTAACTCTTTGAAAAAGCCTACAGAGCGGTCTCTCAGGGTCTGGACTTGCTGTTTTTCTGTCCCATTAGACCACCCCACCTGCTCCCAGTGCCCAGCAGTCCTGGGCCCACGCATTTGGTGGCAGCCAGGGCAGCAGCAGCAACAGCAGCAACCGCCTCAGCCAGTACTTTGAGAACTTTGATGTGAAAGAGTCGTCCTACCATCTGCTCATCTCCCGCTTGGACCTGCACATCTGTGATGACAGCCAGTCCCGAGAGCCAGGTAGCCCCTGAGGCCTGGGCCTGGGCTGGGTGGTCCATCAGTGCCTTCAGCTCCGGGCAAAGCCTGGGGAGGAAGGCTCTTTCCAGAGCCGGTGGAGACTTGGGTTGGCTTCCCTCCATCCACAGGCGTTCCTCGAGCCTCCGCCTTCTGCTGGTAGCTCTCTTTCTGTTAACGTAAGCGTGCTGTTCAGCCTTCAGGCAGCAACAGAACCGCCAGTAACACAAAAAATACGGATGCTGGGCTCTCCCCTCCCCCACGGAAGGCAGACTCTTCAAGGGTACAGCCCACGCAGTGCATACTTTTTTTCCCCTCTCTGCAAGTCCCTTGGGCAGTGCTGACAACTGGTGTGTTAGGAAAGTAAATTCTACTTTAGGAAACCTCAGAATTTTCATATTTTTGAGTCAGTTGAAATAATTATTGTGTAAGTGTGCTCTTCCCAAACAGAGAGGTTATGTCGTATTCTTATCTTGCTTTTACGTTCATTAGAGCAGTTGATATTACATATACATATACATTTATTCAGAATGGAAAAGGAATTGACTCATTTCTTTTCTTCATGAACCTTGGGGAAATCATTTAACTGCTTGCTTAACCTCTTTGAGTTTCTTTATTTGTGAACTTGAGTTACATTCTGTTTTGTTTACCTCAGGTTGTTGTCAGGCTCAAATGAGATAATCTACTGAATTTTGAGGACCTTAATTATAGGCAGATATTAAGTATTATTCTGATGTCTGTTTTTTCAATATTCTGTCTGTTTTCTGTCTATACTTCCCTTTGCCACCAGTTCTTGATTTTAGATGCCCTCGTATGGTAGATTTGTCTTTTGCTGCCTTATTCTCTCTGAAGGTTATGTTTGCCTCTTAATGAGACGGAGTCTAACTTTCCTTGGGGGTAGGAAAGTTTTCTTTTCCTCCTTTTCTTTTCCTGCTGGCGCACCAAACAGCATTGCCTCTCTTGCTTGGCTATTCCTTGGTCTTGAGGTGACTTCAGCCCCCCTCTACTCCCACTGAGAGCCAAAAGGAACAGTGACAGCATAAAGATTGTTTTTGCCACCACAGGGAATAAATTGCTCACTGGTTTGCCACCCATTCATTTTGGAAGTTCTTTGTTAAAATGATTATTATTTTGTTTGGTTGTTTCTTCCAACTGTTACTCTAAAGGCTCTGTTTTGTTTGTTTTGTTTTTAGTCCGCTCAGAAGCCTTTGTTAAAGATACATTATTGGGAGTTTCATCCTCTTGCTTGATGAGGGGTGTAGAGCACTGTCCTCTTCATGTGGCAGGGTCCTGTAATCCCACTGTGATGTGACTGTAGCCTTCCCTGCAGCCCTTGATTTATTAAACAAAATTAATCTATTTGGTGGAATTTATGGAAGTTTTTGATGTGACATTTTTAGATGGGGATAACTCCTAGCCTACCACTCCCAGGTGAGGTATGTGATAGTTCTTGGGACTTTGGCTCGTCTCCTGGGGTTCAGGGAGAAAGGGGAAGGGAGAACCAGGTGGTGCACAAAGGGCTTTAAGATTCTCTGGAGTTGTTCTGTCCAGTATGGTAGCCACTAGTCACATGTGACTTGGACACTTGAAATGTTGACTGATCCAAACTAAGATTTCTGCAAGTGTAATGTACACATAGGATTTTGAAGTTATACTAGCCGGCCCAGTGGCTCAGGTGTTTGGAGTGTCACGCTCCTAACCCCAAGGTCGCGGGTTCGATTCCCACATGGGCTAGTGAGCTGCACCCTCTACAGGTAAGAGTGTGAGCAATAGCTCTCCCTGGAGCTGGGCTGCGGTGGGCAGCCGGAGGTTGGCGTGAGTGGCCTGGAGCTGCCGTGGGCTACCGTGAGTGGCCGACCAACCGGCAACCGACTGCCTCAGCCGGGGGTGAGCGCAAGGCTCATCATACCAGCATGTGTCCTACAACTAGACCGAGAAACAATGGCTTGAACTGGAGTGGAGGCGGGGGAGGCGGAAGAAGGGGGGAAAAAAGATATAGTACAAAAATATAGTGTAGAATACCTTGAAAATTATTTTCATATTGTTTACATGTTGAAAGGGTAAATAATATGTATTATTAAAATTAATTTCATTTAAAAATATTTTCATGTGGCTACTAGAAAATTGAAAATTATGTGACTCACATTGCATTTCTGTTGGGTAGTATTGCTTTACAACTCTGTCAAGCATAGTAGCCACTAGCCACATCTGGCTATTTAAATTAAAATTACACACAGTTAAGTGAGTTCCTCATTTCTACCAGCTACATTTCAAGTACTTGATATAACCCCAGGGTATTTCCCTTCACCCTAGTAAGGGGAGGGAGTGGAAGTGCAGAACAGGGTAGGTCAGACAATACGTAAATGTAGACTAATATCCCCTACTTTTACAGTTCTTAGAGTCTAGTTGGAGAGATAAGATAGAAACCTGGAAAATTCATTAAGAATTTCATGTAAAGTCAAGATAAACATAATACAATATTTCACTTATTGCTAAAAGTTCCAACTTACCTACAATTTTCTGTTTATTTTACAGTGCTCTTGTTAATACAATATTTTTATAGTCCATGGTATTTTGTATGTATAGTATATAATGATTGTCTAATACACAGCTTTTGCTGTGAGGCCCAGATGTGAAAGGAAATAACGGACCCTGTTTTTTGGGGAATCTGGCTGACACCTCTCCAGGTGTTGTGATGTATTGTGCAGCAATATAGATATTGTTAGGATTGGGGGACCCAGTCAATCAAGGTTGTAGAACATGTCTGCGGGAGACCTAGGATTAGAATTCCCAAATCCTGAGTTTTACGGTTTCTTTTGCCTTTCTGGAAATCTGGCAGTCATTTACAGAGACAGTAGAATGTACATTTTTGATCTTTCAGAGCATGTCTATTGACTGTTGCAACTCGAAAGAGGGGGGACTCGGTTTTGCAAATCACCTGACATCATGGTCTTTTAGGGAACTGTGTCAGTCCCTCAAGAGGACTTTTAATGCTTCAAGTCATATTTAGACTTCTTTGTTCCTTCTATTGGTGTTCACCTTTGTTTTTCTTTTATAGGTGTCTCTGCAAATAGACTCATGGGTGGTGCCATGCAGCTTACCTTCCGCAAGATGGCATTTGACTATTACCCCTTCCATTGGGCAGGTAGGAGATTTTTTTTATTATTAGTTTCAGGTGCACAAGACAAGGTACTACTTAGACGTTCATCATTTATATCCCTCACACTGTGGACCCCCCACCCCCCAGGTAGGAGATTTCTGAATGGGGAAAGTTCTAACATGGCCCAGGTATTGAGAACAGATTTCTGGGTTCACCCCTGACTGCTCAGCAGGAAGGTGCGAGGGATTGCAGCACAGGAGGTATTGGAAATAACTCTCTTCAAGAGGAATCTTCTGGAAACTTTCAGGGTCCATTAATTGATGATTCTTTATCAGTGATGAGAGGAAGAAGGGAGGGAAGGCAGTGCCTGAGGTGTTGCTTTTGATTCTACCCTCTGCCCCTTATTTCTGCTGGATTTAGAGCCTCCTCAGTAGTTTATGGTCAAAGATGGCAGCAGTCAGCAGCTGGTCTTCAGGAATCTCAGGGAAAAATCACGTATGGAATCCAGAAGAACTTGAGTGCTCTCACTAAATAATTTGTACTTATTCCAGAGAATTCTGGATTGGGGCTGAGGGATCGGTTTCTGAACTATGACTAGACCAATGTAAAGGAAAAATTGGAACATTGGATCATAATCTTTTTGCTTCTCTATTGGATTAAAATCTTTTTGCTTCTCTATTGCACAGGCGATAGCTGCAAACACTGGGTACGGCACTGTGACGCCATGGAGACCCGAGGCCAGTGGGCCCAGAAACTGGTGATGGAATTTCAGAGTAAAATGGAGAAGTGGCATGAGGAGACAGGTCTGCAGCCTCCCTGGCACCTGGGGGTAGACTCTCCCTTCCGGAAGAAAGCAGGTAGGTTATGAGGAGCTGGAGGACGCCCATTGTAACCTCTTGCCATTTACCTTTGAATATCCAGTGGAGATAAAACACTGGACTGGCTTATCATCCCAATTTATTCCTAGCTAATTAATTATCCCAACCGTATCCCATGGAGAATCATCAGTGACTTTTTTCTGTACAGAGTCCTGTTTGTCCCCAGGGATAGCTGCAATGTTGAAGAGAGGTTGTCATCACCTCTGCTCGTAGGCTGTTCCCTTGATCTTAGGGCGAATATAATTTTCGAGTTCCATCCAGGAGCTACACAGTCTTAAGCCCTATTTCCTACATACAGCCTTAATGATCTTAGGATTTTTACTTCCTAATTCAGTTAATAATGGGAGTTGAATGTATCTGATTCTCTTCCCTGCCTTCTTTTTATTTAGATTCCTTCTCCAGTCCTCGAAAGAAGCCCCTTGAGAAAAGCCCCTGTCAGGGCCGCCAGGCTGCTTTCCGGCCTCCAGCGTGGCACCGCTTGCGCTCTAGCTGCATGGTCATCCGGGTGGATGATTTGGACATTCATCAGGTGAGGGCCCAGGACACGGAACGGGGTCGGAAAGGGCCTGGGCAGTTCATTTCGAAGGCAACCAGTGTGAATAAAGTTGTGGAATTGGGGGCTGTTTCCTTTACTCCTGGTGGGTCAACATTTGTCTGTCTCCCTCTTTGTAAAAAAATTTTTTTAAGATTTTTATTAAAATGTAGCTAACATACAATATTATATTAGTTTCAGGTGTACACCATAGTTATTCAACATTTATACACCTAAAGAAGTGGTCACCATGATAAGTCCAGCCACCATCAGACACTGTACCGTGCTAGCACAATATTATGGGCTATATTCCCCATGCTGTACATTGTATCCTTGTGACTTATTTGTTTTATACCTGGGCGTCTGTTTCTTTCTGAGCATAGTTGCTGAGATCAGAACTTGGCATTCTCCTAGTTTCCTCTGAATACCCTACTCCAAAGCTTCCATTGAAAAAACGAACTTGTGGATAGTGTTAGGCAGTGTTAGAATGCCTGGAACACGTGTAAAAGCACTATGCTCCTTGGGACGGACTTTAGAAGGGTGGTAGAAGAAAGTGAGGAAATTCTATTCTGGGTGCAGCATGGATGCTGATGGTCATTTGTGATTGTGTAGGTTTCTACAGCTGGACAGCCCAGCAAGAAGCCATCTACACTCCTTTCCTGCAGTCGGAAACTTCACAACCTCCCCACTCAGGTCTCTGCCATTCACATTGAGTTCACAGAGTATTATTTCCCAGATAATCAGGAGCTTCCAGGTAAGCATCAGAGCCGGGCATTTCTTACTGTCAAGTGTATGCTCTTCCCATTTGTCACCCTCGGGGCCACGAGGTGTGTTCTCATTTGTTGTTAGGAGTTTTGGGGGTGTGAGTTTAGCACACCTTTGTTAAAAACTCACCCTGTATAAATATGTGCATTTGCTTTCTTGGTAGTAAAATGAATATTAGCTGGTAAGTAGGCGTCCAGTTGCTACTTTGTACATGGTCATTCTGTTTTTCTCTGCTTTCCAGTTCCCTGTCCCAATCTCTACATTCAGTTAAATGGTCTGACATTTACTATGGATCCTGTCAGCTTGCTCTGGGGAAATCTCTTTTGCCTGGATTTATACCGCAGCTTAGAGCAGTTCAAAGCTATCTACAAACTGGAAGCTTCAAGCCAAAAAGACGAACACTTGGACATCCGACTGGATGCCTTCTGGTTGAAGGTAGGGAGACAGTGGGATTTTATTCCCTGTGGGCAGGTACAGCTGCATTTCTCCCATTGCTATAATCCAGGGTTCTGCTCTGTCCATTTGATAGAAGTAAGAAAACCAGCTTCTCAGCCCAAATGGTCTTCCGTGTGTGTATTAATGGTGGAGTGTGGAGATTCTCTGATGGCCATTCTGAATGGGGTTTCATTTTCTCTCTGAAGGTGAGCTTCCCGCTGGAAAAGAGAGAGCAGGCTCGGTTGCATCGGCCGCAGGCCCTCGTCTTCTCTGCAGCAGGCATGACTGCCACCAACACACGTCACGCCCCACACTGCAGCTGTCCAGACCTCCAAAGTCTCTTCCGGGGTTTTGCTGCTGCCGAGTTCTTTCATTCCAATTATGTTCACTTTCCCAAGGTTCCAGGTGGCTTTAGCCTTCTGCACATACTGTTTTTGCATCATGCCTTCCAGATGGATTCCAGACTCCCTCAGCCTAATACTCTCCCTCCCCAGAGGCCCAAGGCTTCCCAGGATCTCTGGTCTGTCCACTTCCCCCAGATCTCCTTGGACTTTGAGGGAACAGAGAACTTCAAAGGCCGTACCTTGAATTTTGTGGCCCCCTTCCCCTTGTCCATTTGGGCCTGTCTCCCTGTCCGCTGGCAGCAGGAGCAGGCACGGAAGCTCCTTTCGGCCGCAGAAGGGAGGCTGAAACCATCCGCCAGCTTTGGCAGTCCTGTTCTGTCTGAGGCCCTTGCCCCTGACCCTATGTCCCATCTGAGGTCAAAGACCGAGCATGATTTGAAAAGCCTGTCGGGCCTTACGGAAGTCATGGAAATTCTGCGAGAAGGCAGTGGTGTTGTGGACAGCAAAGGGCCTGTGACCCAGCTGCAGGACGCAGCAGATGTCCACATGCTCGTCCACTCCCCGGCCCATGTCCGCGTGAGGCTTGACCACTACCAGTACCTGGCCCTGCTCCGCCTGAAGGACGTGCTGCAGGGTCTTCAGGAGCAGCTGACCAAGGACACCGAGGCCATGACTGGGTGTCCCCTGCAGGACCAGACAGCGTGCATTGGGGTCCTCTTCCCCAGTGCTGAGGTGGCTCTGCTCATGCGTCCTGCCCCTGGGGCTGCGGAAGCTGAGTCCGCAGGTTCAGGTACCACCAGCCTTATAGACTCGGAGCTGTCTCCTTCCGAGGATCCGGAGCTGAAGTCTGATGCCTCCTCAGACCAGGGCCCTACAAGCCCTGACAAGGTTCTGGAGGACAGTGGCATTGAAAATCGGGCCACGTCCCAGGATGGGCCACTGCCTCTCCCTAGCAACGGAGAGCTGCGGGACGCGGATTCTCTCACACAGCAGCTGGCGGGGAAGGGCCATGAGGCAGTGGATTCCCAGCAGGCCAAGAGGCTGAGCAGAGACCAAGCCCCCAGCGGCAGGGATTCCGCTGTGAATGGACAGGGCGAGCTTACGCCTTTGAAGAACATGGAGGGAGAACTGTCAAGTGCTATTCACATGACCAAGGACGCCACCAAGGAGGCCCTGCACGCCACCATGGACCTCACCAAGGAAGCTGTGTCCTTGACTAAGGACGCCTTCAGCCTGGGCCGAGACCGCATGACCTCCACCATGCACAAGATGTTGTCCCTGCCCCCAGCCAAGTGAGTGAGTCCCGCCTCCTTCAGTCACCCGGTCTCTTCTTCCAGGCCGGGGTCGGTGGGCGTGCGGCCGTCCCGTGTGCACAGTTAGACTAGGAAGTGCCACAGCCCAGGGGCCTGCACAGGACGGCCCAGTTCACGTAGCAAAGCCCTTAGTGTTCAGAGCGGCCTGCGGGGCAGTGGAGGCGTTTTCAGGCTGCGTGGAGGAGACAGGCACCAATTGGAGAGACTCATTTTTAGGCTACATCTAATTCTGAGATAGGGGAGGAACCGGAAATGGCCATAAAATAACACAGAAGCCCGTGGATTTTCACATGCCTCCACATACCATAGCCTGTTCTTGGGCAGTTTTCCAGTCAACATTTATTGCTTCTTAGGATCTAATTATCTCCTCTTTCACCTATTTCCTGTTACTGATACAGACGTGCTGAGTCAGAATAATAATACCTGGTATCTGTGATATTTCATTCTGCTCACTGGCCTCTCAGGTAAAATTCGTTTGACTTGATCCCCACAGCAGCCTGGTGAGGTAGCTACAGAAGTTTGTATCCCTAGTTTGTAGCTGAGTAAACAGGCTTCAGAGAGGATGGTCCTATGAATCCTGTATTGCAGATAGAAACCTGGGGCTTCGGCCTTGCTCTTTCTGGTACACCTTGTCGGCGTCTGCCCCAGTGCTGAAGGAGGAATTTCATCCACTTGTTCAGCAATATTATTTGAGCCATATTGTGTGCCAGGCTCTGTGTTAGACACTGGAGATACGGTAGGAAGTAAGCAGAAAGACAGAAAAGGTGCAGATGTTTCCATTGGGTGCCTTGTCGTTTTAGGAAAGTTAATGAAGACTATGTGAAATCTTTGCTGGGATCCTTTGTGGTTTGGGGACCATGGTATGAAGACCAGTGACGTTAGAGCTTTTGTCTAAGTGGATTGTCTTAAGTGGGTCTCTCAGCATTGCCTGTGGGTGTGCTAGTACCTGCTGGTCATAAGTAGTCTAGGAAGAAGGAGAGGGGAAAACTTAAAGGGGTGCATGATACAATAATTCAACATTTACTGAGTGCTTTTTATGTGTCAGGTACTGTCCTAAACATTTACAATGTTAACCCATTGAATTCTTGTAACAACCCTATAAGGCAAGTACTAATAGCACCCCCATTTTACAGATGAGGAAACTAAGGCTCATAGAGTCATAGAGGTAAGAAAGATCATACAACTTGTGAGTGGTGGGGTGAGGATTGAAAGCCTAGACTCCCTGTCACCCAATGTGCTGCCTTTTCTACATGGGGAAGTTGGGAAAAGATGGGATAAGAGGAGAGGTGGAAAAGAGAGAAGAAAGGTGTGTGATACCAGCTCTTTTTCAAACACCAGCAATGACTGCCAACTGCGCAGGCTAATGGCCGTTTCTCAGTCCTCCTTACCCTGACTCCTCTAGGGCTGTCACCCCTTCCGTCAGCTCCTCCTGAGTGGGTGTGACCCCGCCTGTCAGCTCCTCCTGAGTGGGTGTGACCCCGCCCAGTTACACTTCCCAAGGAGGGGTCTTCTTTTTCCTTGGCTGCTTCCTTCTTCCTTTTATCCTATAAATGCGAAAACAGAACTAGGCTGGCCATATTCTCATCCCCCTTGGCATAATTTTTAGTTTTTAAATTATAAAAATGGTTGTGTTCATTTTGTTGGCAATGTAAAAAATAGAAGAATACAGAAAACATAAAAGTTGCTTGTAATAACCAATCCAGAGATAGCCACTATTTACATTAGGATGTATTTTCTTCCAACTTTTATACATATATTTATGTATCCGTGTGAATGCTTATATGTGTATACACATGTAATATACACATTGTTTTTACAATAATGGGATTACAATATTTCTATAGAATATAGAAAATTCCCAGTTTGATTCACTTAATGTTTTATTGTGAATATTTTCTCATTCATTAGGTATTTGTGTGCGTCATTTTTAATTGCTCTATTCTAGCAAACGGATATATCATGATTTATTCATCCATTCCACTATCTAAATGGGGGTCATTTAATCTGTTTCCAGTTTTCCTCAGGTAGAACCAATGTTGTGTTAAATGTCCTTATTTTGGTGAACATTACTCTTTATGCATATTTAAATCTTTAGAATAAAAGTCTAGAAGTAGAATTATTGAGCCAAACACTACAAACATTTTTAAGATTCTTGATGCATTTGCCAAACTTTCAGAAGGTTTATATCATCAGTCTGTGCATTTGAATACTTTCTCTCTGTTACTTTACCCGTTTCCTTACTTCTGCTGTAGTCCGTATTTTTGGTCCTGACTTCCCTTCCCTACTTTTCACTGAAAACTCTACTGCACGTCTGGAACCTCCCATGTATAGAACGAAATTCCGTACCCCTCCCCAGACGACTTCTTGCCTTTTTTGTAGCGTCAGTCTGCTCATTCAAGCTCTCCATTCGAGTTCTGCCTCTCCAAGTCGTCTGTCAGGTTCTGACCACAATTCCTAGAGCAAGGATTCTCAGTATAAGCCTGCTTCATAATCACCCGGAGGGCTTGTTAACAGCATGGCTGAGCCGGGAGTTTTCCCGCAAGGCCACCACTGAGGCTGAGGCTTCTAACAGGATGACACTTGTGTGCGCTGCTCCACGCAGGCTCACGTCAGTTTTTCCTGTCTGTTCCCACAAGTCCACTATTTAAAAAAACTATTAATTGATTTCCTCATTGGAAGTCTTTCCCTTCTAGCTTGTTTGAAAACGCCAGGTCAAACTTCTTAAAGCACAGGTGTGATCTTGTTCTTTCCCTGCTCTAAAACCTTCAGGCCTTTTCTTTATAGCCCCTGAATTTAATTGAACTTTTTAGTGTGATATATCCACATGGTACTTTACAGTTATTATGCTATATCTACGTGGCACTGTACAGTTTTTTTTTAATAGACTTTATTTTTCAGAGCAGTTTTAGGTTCATAGCAATACTCAGCAGAGATTTTCATTTTTCAGAGCACTTTCATATATAATCTTTTGTCCAGGGTTTTCCATAATCTGTCTGTAACCCATGTAGTAAAGTGAAAAAAGTACTTAGTAAGAAGGGAGGAGACTTGGGTTTTTCTTAATTCTACCTTTAACTGTGACCTTGAATCAGTTTCTTCATCTGTAAAATGGGAAGGTTTTTAAAGGCTTCTTTTTACTATCTTATGCCTTTCTAACTTTATCATCCACTGCTCCCCCCAACAAACTCTATTCGGGTCAAGCTACTTACTGTCTCTAAAAGTACCTTTTGTTTTCTTTGCTTATGCTCTTTCTTCCCCATAGAATGCCCTCTTCCCTGTCTCTTTCATCATCCTTCAAGGACCAACTCAAATGCCACCTCCTTCCACAAAGCAGTTCTTGAACCCCTTCTCCTTCTCTTTTCCCCTCTTTACTATAGCCTGGCCTTTGGCTTGTTCCTCTGTCCCTCTCGTATGGTGTGTGTAACGTACTCCCATGTAATGGTATGTGTGTATGCGTCTCCTCTCTCCTGGCAGATTGTAAGTTCTTTGAGGACAAGGGTGTCTTATTGGCCCTTTATTCATCCTCCGCCTCTACCCTGTGCCTAATATGGTGCCCTGTGTGCAGAAGTTATTCAGTAAATACTTGTGGAGTGAATGTGGGTGGCTTTGGGGGCCAATCATTAGCACCAGGGCTCTGGGTAGTTGGTTTCTTCTCTATAGGGGATGACCTTAAATAACCTTGACATTTAATGTTGATATGGGAGAGCTGCTTATGCAGTTTGAAATGCTGGAATATGAGCGTTCAGAAAGGCCAGCTGTGGGAAAATGGTGTGACCCCCTGTAGAGGGCGATAGTAGACATCAAAGTTGGTGTATGCAATAACTGTCTTGGCTGAAACGGATGGGTATTGCAAGGGGAAAGATCAACGTTTCCTAAACCACACTTGTGAATTTTGCTTTTGTCTTTTAAACAGGGAGCCCATGGCCAAGATAGATGAGGGGGTGGCAGCCCCAGTGAGTGGAGGTTCTGCCCGACTCCGATTTTTCTCCATGAAGAGGACGGTATCTCAGCAGTCATTTGATACTGTCTCGTTGGATAACAGTGGCCCTGAAGACCGGATTTCAGTGGACAGCGACGGTAGCGATAGCTTCGTCATGCTTGTGGAGTCTGGTAAGTGGAGGCGGAGCCAGGCAGCGTCGCACAAGTCCGGAGCTTCTGTCTGCTGCCTCTTTCCAGACTGGCAGGATGCAGAAGGAGCTCACATTGGATAAAATCGACATTTTCTTAACCAAAACCAAAACAAGGAAATTGTAATGGGTTTGTGGCTCTAGCTTTGTCCCCACATCTTCTAGGTTACTGGTGAGTGCTTGACCTTTATCACAGACTGAGACTCGGACCAGAGGAGAGCGCCAGTCCTGCAGCCACGCAGCTGTGTCTGTAGGATTGCTCTTGGGGCTGGTGTCACGGGTGTGTGTTTGTTGTCTGCTTGTTTTCCTTTTCTTCTTTTTTCCCCCTAACTATGTGTTTTATTGTTGGAAAACAACTGGGATCTTTCTATCTAGGATAAAACGAAGAACTTTTAGGAATTAGATCAATTACCACTGGCAGATACACTGGTTCTTTCAGCTTATTGAAATGGAAACTTTTAAAATTGTCCCTTAAGAATGTCTAAATGGAAAGAAAATAGAGAACGTTCTGTTTCTTACGCCCATGTTTGATTTGTTATTATTTTTGACTTCTTATGGAAACTTTTAAGTATATAAAAAAGTAGAATCAAATAATGAACCCTCATATACCCATTAACTAGCTTCAGACATTACGAACTCATGGCCATTCGTGTTCCATACAGACTTCTGCCCACTTTCCTTCTTCCCATATTATTTTGAAGCAAATCCCAAGTATATCATTTCATCCATAAATATTTTCATTATGCATCTATAGAAAATATAGACTTTGAATTATGGTAAAAGACACATAAAATTACCATCTTAACCATTTTTTACCTATAATTCAGTTGCCGTTAAGTACATTCACATCATTGTGCACCCCTCACCACTGTCCATCTCCAGAACCCTTTTCATCTTGAAAAATGAAACTCTGACCCCATTAAATAGCAACTCCTCATTCCCGCCTCCAGCCCGTCAACCACCATTCCACTTTATGTCTCTACAAATTTGTCCACTCTGGGTACCTCTTATAAGTGGGCGCATACAGTATTTGTATTTTTGTGACTGGCTTATTTCATTTAATGTTATGCCCTCAAGGCTCATTCACATTGTAGCATGTGTCAGAATTGCCTTCCTTTTTAAGGCTGAATAATATTCTGCCGTATGTTTATACCACTTTTGTTTATCCATTTATCCATCCGTGGACACTTGAGATGCTTCCATTTACAGACTTTTAAAAGTTGGACCAAATACCATTACCACATTTTTAAATATTAACAATAATTTCTTAAATTCATCAAATACCTGGTTAGTCTTCACATTTTGTTGTCTCGTAAGTCTCATAAGTGGCATAAATGTTTTGTTTTATTTTCACAGTTGTCATGGTTCTGAGAGATTGTATTTGAACTGAATTTTTTGACTTTCAAACTCTTGCCGTCTTTCTTATGCAGAGCCTGGTCCAGACCCCCTCCCACTAGGATCTCTTCCAAACATCTTCGACAGTGCTGGTGTCCAGGGCAGCCCTGTTGGGGATGGTTATGGCCAGGGCTCACCAGAGGCCAACAGTTTGTTCTCGCCCAGTGGGGAAGACCTCAATCCTCACCCGGTCAGCTGCTCTACTTGCTTCTCTGCAGAGGGTGGGCTCTAGGCTGGAAGCGTGGGGCTCCACTAAGAGAGTCTTCTTTTACAGGTCTCAGTTCTGGTTCTGAAGGTGAATGAGGTGTCCACTGGGATTGAGGTACGTGGCGCGGACCTGACTATGGCCCTGCAAGCAGAGGAACTGACTGTCCAGCAGCTGGGCATCGTGGGACTCTGGCAGTTCTTGCATGGACAGTGCCCGGGTAAGGATGGGAACCGTTCCAGGAGAGCTGATGGCATGTTCCTGGGGCAGCCCCAGCTTAACTGCTCTTGCCACTGTATTCCAATGGCAGCCGCCCAGTGCCTTCGGCCCTTCTCTCCTGTAGCCATTAGGGGGAGGAAGAACTCCAGGGAAGCCTCCTCCTTGCAGGGAACTTCCTAGGGCTCATTCTGGAGCTTTTAGTAGACTGTTCTCCATCGTCATTTCCCACGTCCTCCTCAAGCTTATACACGAGGACAGTGGCCACTTGTTTGTTTATGTGGGAAATGTGGCTGCTAACATCAAACTACTTCTGACCAGGGAACTTCTGTCCTTCAGATTAAGGCCTTTGATGTGAATTATCATTCACATAAGAGAGGACAGGAAAAATCTGGGCTTGTGCTACAGGCTTTATTTTAAAAAATTATTTTTTAAAATATTGAGTAGATACTAAAGAATACTTAAAAAATATATGTAAGGCATAAACTAATAACAATACAAGAACCCATGTACCCACCACCTAGTTTAATAAATAGAACAGCACCATTAACTTTGAACTCCTGGGAACCCCTCTTCTGCCCCTCATCTGTCAGAGGGGATCATGAGGTCCTAAATTTTGTGTTTATTATTCTCTTGCTTTACTTTAGAATTCTTCCACATGTGTTTGTATCAATGTATTATTTAGCTTTACAGGTTTTTGAGTTTTTCTAAATAGAATTATAGTTTGTGTTTTGTGATTTGCTCCTTTCATGTAACATGCACGATATTCTTCAACTTCTTTTAGGTTGTGGAGTTAGCTATAATTCATTCATTTTCACTACTATATAATATTCTATTGTATAATATACTACTGTATATTATAGTATAGTATGTATACTATTGTATATATACTACTTTTTGCTTTTTTAAAAACAGCTTTATTGAGGTATAATTTACGTACTATGAAATTCACTCATTGTAAATGTACAATTTGACATATTTTAGTAAGTTTACAGTTGTGCAGCCATCACCCCGAAACTATCCCCTCTGCCCTTTACTATATTTATTTCAGTCTATTCTGAACAGACATTTGGGTTGTTTTCCGTTTTTTTGCTACTTCCAGTAGGGTTGCCTTGTATGTGTCTCCTAGTATGTTGGCGAGTTTCTTCGGGGTTATATTCCTGAGGCTATACTGTCTAGCTCATTGGGATAGGTATAGCTTTAACTGTACTTAGATAATGCCAATTTGTTTTCCTAAACGGTGGTACCAACTGGCAGTTATGTAAGTATATAACTTCCATATTCTTGGCTGCACCCGAGATTGTTCTTAATGGAGTTTTGAGGAGATGAGCATAGATCCTACTTGGCTTTGTCAGAGAGACTTGGCTTTATATGAGAGGATCAAGACACGAAGAAAGGAAGAGACGTTCAGATGTAGCAGAGTTGAGGGTTCTGTGTTTTCAGAGCTTTCCCTTGGCTGTTAGCAAGGCCGGCTTTTCATTGGTCCTTAACCTCCTCTCCACCTGGGCATTGTAGCCGAGTAGCTAAGCGCACAGTCGCAGTCGGGCTGCTTGCCTTCAAATCCTCTCCTTGCTACTTACTAGTTGTGCAACTCTGGGTAAGTGGTCCTCTGTGCCTTAGTTCCTTCGTCTCTAAGATGGGAATGAGTAACACTCTTGACATAGGGTTGATGAGAATACATATGAAATATATGTAAAGTGCTTAGAATAGTCCCTGACTGTTAATTCATTACTATGTTTTCCTTCTGTCTTCTCAAAGGTACAAACTTTCCGGAATCCTCCACTTTGAAGGCTGGCCACGTCAAGCCAGCTGTGGGCCTTCGCTTTGAGGTGGGGCCCGGTGCAGCTGTTCATTCCCCTCTGGCCACCAAGAATGGCTTCCTAGATTTGTTGCTTCGAGGCTGTGACCTTGAGCTGCTCACTTCGGTGCTCAATGGCCTGGGGCCCTTCTTGGAGGACGAGGAGATTCCCGTGGTAGTTCCCATGCAGATTGAGCTCCTGGACTCCAGGATCACCCTAAAGGTGAGAGGAACTTTTGGTTTTTACCCAAGACTTTGGCAAGGAATTCTGGCAGTGACAGCTGTTAACCTCTTGCCTTGTCCCCATAAAGGGTTGTGAAGATCACGTGAGGAGATGCACATTAGCATTTTTTGTCAGTGTTATGCACTTACATGGTGGAAAGTTCGTGAACTTAATTGTCCGCCTTCATATGCGTCGCTGTCAGCAAGTCCCGGGTCCAGGGTGGGAGACCTTGTCTCTAGCCCCGACCTTGCCTTCGGCCTGCAGCATGGCTGTGCGCAATCCCATTCGTTTATCTGATCCTCAGTGGCACCATCTCTAGAATGGGAGAAACTCAGTTGTGCCTCTCGCTTGTTGCAAGAGTGTATGGATAAACAGTGACGTAACTGTCCTTCGTACCGAATGGGAGAAACGTGGATTGTTACCTCAGTTGCTCTGCGCTGGTTGGGGGCATCACGCGGTTTCCTTCTTTCCTGTAGGATGATATCCCCCCTCTCTATCCGACGTCTCCAGGCCCGGTCCCCATCACTCTGGCCATGGAACATGTCGTGCTGAAGCGAGATGATGATGGTGTTTTCCATGTAGGCGGTGAGTTGGGCCTGTCAGCCTCCTGGCGTCTCGGTCTTTCTAATCCTGTAAAGGAATAAGCGACAACTAGGAATTGTCTGCATGTTGGCAACAGTTTGTCATTTAGAACCTTTACTTTTTTTTCCAGCTGCTGCTCATGACAGACCATCAGCTGAAGTACCTGAAAGTGAGAAGGGACAGCTCCCAAAAGAACAGGTGTCTTTGGTGCCCACAGAGGAGGCTTTTGGACAGCAGGTAAGGACCCAACTGCACAGTACATTTCCCGTAAGCCCTTAGGGGCTGGCATCGCAGAAGCTGGTAACCCAGAGGGCTGGGAAAGGTGCTTGTGCTGTCTACGGCGGGGTGGTGTGGGCGCCTGTCTCCCAGCAGCAGCTTCTAGCAGTGTGAACAGGATGCAGATTGGGCGCTGGAGGTGACTGGCTGCTGGTCACATATCCCACCCGTCTCTGTCCCCGTAACTGATGAGCTCTGACGAGGGGGTTAGGCTCCGGGAGAAGATCTAGTTGGCTTCTCTTGATCATTGACCAAACTTGTGGATTTTTCTGCTTGAATTCTTCCACCTTGTTCCCTTACTGTTTTTTTTTTTCCCCATTTTGCAAGGTGTGTTACCTTATTCATTAACTGTGAATTACTTATCGTTCCTCAGGTGAAAGAACTGCCTATCCTACAAAAGGAACTTACAGAAACTAAACAAGCCTTGGCCAGTGCCAACCAGGACAAAGAAAAACTTCTTCAGGAGATTAGGAAGTATAACCCGCTCTTTGAGCTCTGACAGCAGGAGCTCAGCCATCTGTGCCAAGGGGAGGAGACCACCAGCAGTAGCAACACCAATGACAGAACTCACCCTCCAGTGTTAAGATGTCGGCTGAGGACGCCAAGGGCCTGGGGAGTGCTCAGCTCACTCCTGGCGGCGTCCATTGTGCTAGCTGTTCTGACTCGGATGGAAGCCCAGGCAAAACATGACCACGTTCTAGGAAATGGGGGCAGCTTTGTGTGTGGCTCAAAGGTCATGTCTTGCCTGTATAGAGAGCACTGTGGTCCTCTGTACGTGAGGTAGAGCCATTTCACCGCCTGGTTTCAGGACAGAGACATTTGCTTCCCCAGCAACCTCTGTGAACGAAGGGAAGTACCCACCCCCTCAGTCACGCACAGAGCCAGCAAAGAGTGGATATCCCAGAGCTTCCGGTAGCAGACCTGGGAAGTCCCTGGCCTCAGCTCTGGCCATGGTAGTGGAGTGGAAGAGGAAATGGCCAGTGAGGTGGGAGCCAGGACAGGCACAAGAAGACGGGCAATTGGTTGGGACCCTGCCTTTTCTGGAAAGGGAACCGGCCTCATATCATCTCGGCTGAGATTACAATCAGATCTTTCAGGGTTAAGCTTCCTTTCTGTTAACGCTTTCATGATTGTCATGCTGTGGTAGAAAGTAAACAACAGTAGTGGCTCAGTTGTACCATCTTTCCCTGTGTATCACAATTTATTTGAAATGTAAGTCAAGAAAAAGAAGACTCCCTCTGAGCTAGGCTGAAGGCATGATGTGTAGCGATCCGTAAGGGAGCTCGATTCTGAGCCCTGCTGCCCGCCCGGAGTCCTCTCCCCCGTAGCCGCACCTCAGAGGTTAGCTCCTCTCTCGCCCGGGGTCCTGACACATCTTTCCCAGCACTACGACTTCCCACCAGCATCTCAGCCTGTGGCCTCTTCCCCTCCACCCCGCACCACTGTGGCTTTTAAAAATCATGTAATTTTGACTTAAGTAAAAAAGAGCAAAACAAGACACCCTTTCCACCCTGGCTAGGTTTGGCCCCTGCCCTATAAAAGAACAATGTCCCGCTTCTTTCTTTCCTATCTAATTCCATCCAGTCACGCTGTGTTGATTGGACAGACGTTCATCAGCTAACTCACCTAGAATTGGCAAGATGGTAAACTAGTGACTTGGTCGTCAGTAAAGTCTTACACGTGACCTATAGAAGGAGAGATAAAATGCCTTCCTTTATGGGAAATCACGCCTGACTTGCATAACATAGTTTTTTGAGGATAAAAAGAAACGTTCAGGAAGGGACAAGCTCTAATTTGTTCAGACTTTTAAGGAACCTTTGTCAAGTTCTTCATTAAGGCAATGTTAAAAGCATCAATTACTATGAGATTATGGGACTATTTTGTGATACTTAGGAAACAACTTAGAGGGTTAAGAATAAACATCTTTCTGGAGAGAATGTTAACAGAAGTTTCCTACTGCTTGATGCTTGGCTTAACCTTATTTAAGATTTTTATACATACCCTGAACAATGCAATCAAATGTTACTACTGCCAGGCATTGAAAGGTAAACCAGAAGAGACTGAAAAAAAGCAAAACTGCACAAGGGCCACAAGCCGGCCTGTGACTACTCAGGAAAAGTACAGGTGAGGGTAGGTGGAGGGAAGTGTAAGGTAATGCACTTCCGGAAGAATCAGCCGCTCTGTTAGAACTCGGGAGGGAAGCCTAAGCATTGCCGAGAGGGAGGCCAAGGCAGCTGCATCAGCAGATCGGGCACGGACACAGCACAGGGACGGGACCTCACACTCAGCTGTGATGAGGTCTTCAGTTCCTGGCGACCTTCCGTACAAAATGCGTGGTGAAGGGAGGAAAGGCCCAGAGAACAGCAAAAATGATGAGGGGGCGAGGTACTTAGATGAGGACACACCACACCTTTAAAATAGTGACTCCAGTTCTGGGGAGAGGGAGGCTGAGGGTAGTGTGAAATCAAATACCCAGTCAAGAGGAAGGACGCGAGCCATCACCAGGTCCTGAAATCCTCCTCGAGGGCCCTACCTCATTGTCTCAGGTTAAAGAAAGCACTTCTCGTAGCACATCAGAAACTTACGGAGCTCATCGTCCAAGAAGAGGTACAAGAAGAAGGTTTCAGAGGAGTCCTTGTATGACTTAGGCCTCCTGAGAGGAATTATAGACGGGTTATTTTTGGTGAAATACAACCGAGAGGGTAATTGTGTCCCTCCACAAACTCCCCTTAATGCTTCTTTGAAAGGCAGAATGGTGAGCAAAGTGGATTGTGGGTTGTCTCAAACTATGGCATTTCTGATGACATTGCAATTATTCAAGCTTAGGCTCACCTGAATTGGCTTAAAATCACACTGATTTTCATCCCTCCCTCTCCTCCGTGACCCGCTGTATCCCTCTGGCAGCCCTCCACGCAGAGAACATGTCTGATACACCTGCACTTAAGCTTGTGCTTGGCGGGCGGCAATGGAAACAAATCCGGGAAACACCGAGGCTGAGCCGTGGAACAGCCAGAGCTCAGTCAGCTTTCTGAGCTCCTGGAGCGCCTGTGTGACAAGTGGAGCCCTAGAATTTCGGACTTCCATTATCTGGCAGCTTTGGCCATTGTGTCTTGAAATCCAGCCTCAGGAAATGTGGTAGGGTCATTGTCCCATGGGATTTGAGTAAAAATCTTGTGTAGTAACTTCATACTTCCATTCAATGGGGGATGGAAGATGTTTTTTCTCATAATGAAGAAATGTGAACTGGTTGGTCCTCAGGATAAATGTAAAGGAAAAAATGGAAGGGAAAAAACTAGTCTCAGCTGCTGTGGACTGCTTACGATTTCTGCCTTGGAGCCATAAGACTCTTGTTTCCTCTGTGAACAAGAAATTATAATACCTCAAGAAAATGTCTGGAGTCCTGGCACCACTATCCCTCGAAGACTTCAGCCACTGCACATCGTCATTTCAGCTATGAAACATTTACAGCTATGTCATCTGTGATTGTCCAGGTTTCCTGTTTACATGGATGCACTGGAGATACTTTGATGCATACGGCCTGGTTTACAGCTCTCTTAGCTGAGCTGCAGAGATGCTTAGCAATGTCAAATTGTGTTTTTAACTTACTGGAATAATTAACCTAGTTTCTTTGACTTAAGACAGAAAGCGCGTGGGTTCTATTCTTGTGATGGCTGCTTTTTGCTGTGTATTTAATCTGACCCTGATTTACCCTTTATCATGGTTCTAAAAGGAATGGTTCCTGAGCATGGAATATACAAGGGGTAAACACCACCCCTCAGAAACCCCATAACTTAAGTGCTTCCATTTGACCCACTTACATTCGATTCCCCTTAGGCTAGTTCAGGAGGGTAGGGGGAAAAGAAGGTAGTTTGAAGTGATATGGGAACTTTCCATTCCAAACCTTTACACTAAGGGTTTGTGTTTCACTCTCTCTTAATACTTGCCTAAACTTCGAAAATCAGTTCTAGTAGCATAGAACTATGGAAACAACTGTACAAGCTAGTAGGACATCTGGTTATTTGGGAACTACAAAAGCTGTGCCATTGCCTTGTGATTTACCACGGTTATTATTAAGTGTGCCAAGAGATTCCGGTGTGATGGACTATCCTCTCACCTAGATCGATGGCTCCCCCACCTTCTGCTAGAACAGCAATGTTCCCGTTCACCTCTGGGTAGGTATGGACAGTACTTATTATTGAATGAGGATTATTTCCCCCACTTATTAAAACAGACACGAGGTGAAACACTTGGATAATCTTTAACTGGGAGGCTTTGCTAGATGGCCACACTTGGGATGTGGACTTTCTCTCTTGTTATTTGTTAAGTTTCAGCCTTACCCAATGTCTCAAATTGCAATAAGTATAGTTCCTATAACCGTTTAAAAAATTCCTGTTAGAGCTGAGAGAGTATCTACTTTTTGGGTTTTTCCCCCAGTTTATTAGTTTTTGGTTAAGATTTAGCCTGAGTCTTAACAGCATTTCTTTGTGGCACGCCCCACTGAAGTGCTTCTCCCCTGGCTAAGTGCATGTTTCAAGCCACGAATTTTCATTTAAGATATACAAGTCAGATTTGCCCAACTTTGAGTCCAAGCTGTTTCCCCCCCTCGCAGGGTGCTAAACAGAATTGGAATCTTTACTAAGACATGCTCAGGAAAGCTTCAAAAGAGAACAGCTTCAAAAGCCTTTTCCCTATGACACTGAATGAGAGAAGAATTCTTGGGGATTGCCAATTAATACTGTAGCCTTATTACTGCTAATCACTGTCAATAAAAGGTCACTTCATTCCCCTCTATTTGAGGAAAACAATGAGAATGTATCTGATGAACTGGAATACTGGTCAGTATTGGGAAATTTTAACGTTGCAATATCTAATCGAACCTTGAGTGTACTGGTTCTGTGAACCACCTGAAATAAAAGCAAATTAAACTTGTCACACAGTATTGGTTGTGATGTATATGTTTATAGGAATCTGAAATGTATGGGCTTTTACATTGCTTCTAAGTATTTTACTTACACTTATGAGATAAAATTTTAATGGCTCTAGTAGAAAATAGAAAGAGCTCAAATTTTCACAAAAAACCCAAGACCAGTTTTACTCTGACACCAAACAAAGAATGATGAACTCCCCTGCATTCCAACCAGTTAGACAGAAAATGAATACACATATGACAAGTTAGAAAACAATTTAATGATCATTCACCAAAATCCATAGGACAATCTTAAATGTTTACAGGGACAAACTATCCCACTGTTCCTGCTATCACCACATCCTTCATGTTAGAGTATCACAAGTCAAAAGTTTCTGGTTGTTTCATCTACTTAAAACCAGATGTAAGAAACACCCTAAGTCCTAGCAACCAGTGTGAAACTGTCCAAGTTCTCTTGGAAAGGGTTTTTCTCTAAAAGCAGCTCCCTGTCCAGAAGATGCTTAAGGCCCGTGGGCCTTCTTCCGACTAGCCAAGGGACAGTTACATGCCTCCGAATGCCCTAAGAAGTCCCGATATTTTGTCAAAGGCAAATGTGAAACAGGCTGCATGCCTTATAGGTGTGATGAATATCAGAGTTTTCAGAAAGACGTTAAAACCATCATGGAATTCTGGGAGGACGGAGAGACTAGAGCACCAGTACAGAAAGTCATGCAATCCGAAGTCTGAAACCAGCACTCCCTTCAGCACCAGGCCTGCCGAGGCTTTGGTCTAGAAGAAGATGATTTTTTTGTGCTTCGAGCTGGGTATCTGCCCCTTCGACTTCAACCTCCGAACAGCCTCCCTCATATGTTTGGGTTGTAGTGGTGGCATTTCTCCCCACTTCTCACACACATCCAGTGCTAAACAGGGCAAGGAGAAGTTGTTATCACACCAGAGGTTATTAATCAACTGTAATTCTCATGAACTCTTCTTAAGCTTGCTAAGGAAATAAACCAAGACATTTCCCCTGCTTACGAGAATGCTATGAAATAAATGGATCATGTTCGCTGTAGTGTGATATTCCATATCAGGCTTTATCATAGGCAATAGTTGAAAACATCTTCTGCTTAAAAAAATAAAACATTTCACCAGCTAGAGATTAGCAGTAGGCAGCAGCCAGGCTGTTTACTTGATGGGTGGCAGGGGGTGGGGGTGGGAGGGGGCAGTTCCCAGGGGTCAGAACATCAGAGTTAACTCCCTCCCATACCAGTGATTTCTTGAATCTTTACTTTTGGCTGCAGAAAGGAGCAAAGTCCATTGGAGAAAAATACAAAGTCTGCTTCTGTCACCCTGGGCTGAGGGCAGGAATCATGAGGGGAGATTTTCTAGATGCTTCCTTGCCTCCCAGTATGGAAACTCAAGGAATAATGGTCATGTTCTGCATACACGGCTCCCCCTTGGTCAGCCTCTAGTGTACATGGAAACCCCCACAAGTGCCTTGTTAAGTCCCTCAATAGAGACCCTTTGCAAATAAGACCATCACAGGTTCAATCCAGTATTTATATCAACACCAACTCACCTTCTTCTACTACTTCCCCGACGAAAACCTTGGAAATACCAGACATGGCAATAACCACATTCTGAGACACAGAGGTGCCGGTAATGGACTGGATCAGCTTGAAAGAAGGACAAAGACGGTGACTGAGGTAGTCAAGGACAGGCTGAGAAACAGTACCCATGAGTCGGACTGAAAACGTGTTACTAACGGCTGGCTCCGGAAACAGACTATTAAAACAAGGACTCAGGTGTATAATGATCTATTCTGTTTGTCCAGACCCTATCCCTGGAATACAAAACTGCAACTCGTCAGATGATTAACCTGACGGACAGGTTAATTTTATTTTCCCGCCTAAATGATCCACCAACTTTCAAATGCCAATGGACATAACCTTTGAGTCTACGTCAGTTCTCATTGCTGATGGAAATGAAGTGTGATAGTCCATCCTTACCCTTTTAATGGCTGCCTTAGGGAAAGCTGACCGGCGATACATTTCGTAACGGTTCAGCTGCTCCTCAGAAAAAGAAGAAACGAGGATTCTAGACAAAGATTCAGGGAATTAAGTTCACTTATAAGAAAGAATGCTTAAGATACATTATTACGTCAATAAAATCAAGTCTCGGACAATTAGAATTTTCAAGGGATCAGAGGTATGAAGCTTAATGCTCACGAGGAATGAAGATAAAGTATTTCTGCTCTTAAGGAACTTGAGGATGTGCGAAACATAACTTCCTTTCTTACTTCACTAAGAACAAAAGCTTAACTATGTTGGGTCACTGTATCGTACTCTATAGATTGTGTTTTCAGCATTAGGCTCTCTCCCCATAATGCTATCTTACTACGCTTCATATTATGGTAAAAATTTAATATATAAATTTATATTCAAACTAGTAGTTTTCAGTATTAATGAATAAGGGGGGAAATATTTGTAAAACATACGGAAAAGGGTTAATACTCTATAATAATCAATTCTTTCAAATAAAATAAAAGACGGCCATCCCAATTTTAGAAAATTTACAAAAATATCAATGGCTAATAAATATAGAGGAAAAAAAATTAACCTTCACTATTAAACAAACTGAAATGACAAACTAAAACAAGATTAACATTTTTCATAAACCAGATAGATAAGTAAAAGAATGGTACTAATGAATATGGGAAGACAGAAACTCATACATGCTTATAAGAGTGTGAAGTGGCATAACCTTTTTGGAGAAGAATTTAGAAATATGTTTGAAAATATTCATACTATTTGAACTAGCAATTATACTTCTAGTTTATTTTAGGAAGCAAATGGACAGTTATGCAGAGATGTACTCAAAGATACTCATCAAAACGAGAACAGCTACAGGGATTGGTTAAATTATGGTTCATCCACATAATGCGATACAATGCAGCCATTAAAAATGATGACTTATGGGCATATTTACTGACATGAAAATATTTAACAATATATACCAAACATTTAAAAAAAATCTGAAAATGTAAATACTGAAATACATACCCTGGAAAAACTCTGGGTGGTGGGATTATGAGTAATTGTTTTTTTCTATTTTTTCTGTATTATCTGAATTATTTGCAATCAGGCCACACTACTTTTATAGTCAAAATATAATAAAACTATTTCCATTTTGAAGAAAATCAAAACCTAGATATGTAATTATTGACATGGAGCACATTCGCCATATATAATGTGAAAAATAGGTTACAAACAGAATTTAACATCTCTGAAAACTTAAATTTAGAGATATATATGTATAGAAACTATCTTGGAGAATATATATCAAGATACGAACAGTGTTTATCTTGGTGGTAAGGTGATATTGTATACTTACTTATTTATATTTTCTATGGCATACAATGTATTAATCGCTTTATTTTGAGTTAAAAAAAAGTAAAGGCCAAGAAAAATTTGTGTGGTCCAGTTAGAACCTTGCAGTGGGGAAAGGTCAGAAAGTGACTTACTGCATCTTTTGAATCTCATCTTCATCCACTTTCTGCTTCTTCTCTTTCTTTTCTTTGGTATCTATTTTCAGCTTTTTGGCTGCAGGAGTAAGTAATGATGAATCTTCCCTTTCAACTGCTGTTAAATCCGAGATGTCTTGACTCTTGAGCTGAGAAGATGAAAGAAATGTTATTATATATTTGGCCTACTTTCCAGACTTAGGCAGGGTAAGAAGACATCATTCTCGTAACAATACAACAAATCCTCTTATTCAGTCGTTTTTTGGGTTCAGACACTGGCTATAATGTCAGGTGCAAGATACACAATCTCTCCTACAGAAGTTTATAGCTCGGCTATGGAAACCAGCTAAATAATCCAGTTTTCCGGTTAGCTATGATCATAGCTCCAATATCTGTTTACATGGGCAATAAGATGCCAAAGATCATGAAAGCCTCTCTCCCCGGAGCCCAGTCTCCTGACCCCATTCTTAGAGGAGGTGTCAAAAAAGTTCTCTCCATCCAGCCAGCTCGTCTGCCTCGAATCTATAGATCTCTCTACTGATGATTCCATGTAGAAAGAATATTCAAAAGAAGACTTCTCATCAAAACAGTGTCTCTTTTAATTTGGAACATTTATGGTTGCTTCTCCCACATGTGATATTCTTTTCTTCCTACCTTTTAGTTCTATTGTATCATGCAAATATTTACTAGACCGAAAGCTTTTGCAAGATAGGTTTGTCTCTTATTTATCTCTCCCCACTAAAGCATTTACACAGTTTAACTCATGCCAGATGTTTAACATCTGTTTAATAACAGAAAAATCAAAATCCAAACTTCATCCCCTCCAACTTAATACAGAATCTAAGGATACAACAAACCAATATTAAATCCCCATTAATGGAATTTAACCTTTGTTTTCTGTAAAAAGGAAGTCACATTTAAAATCATAAAGGAATATGAGAGGTAGGTGAGAGTGAGGATAGTTTATGTCTAGCAACTTTTTCAATTTCTTCTCTGGTTATTGATTTATACAAGTTTTCTAATCTCTATGTGCTTTAATTTTTATTTATGTTTTCCTTAAAAATAGGCCGTTTTTATTAGATTTTCAAATTTATTGAAAATTAAAATTTGAACATTAAAATTTTTTTATAACTTTATAGATCTCCGTATCAGTGTGTATAGCCCTTTCTTATTTCATAATGTTGTGCATTTACATTCAAATAGCCAGGTCTTTATTTTATCATTTCTTATGTTTTTCAAGCATTAATTCATTAACATCTACTTTTATTCTTATTAACTCCTTGTTCCGACATTCTTCTGGTTTATTTTTCCTTTTTCTTGGTTTCTTAAGTTGGGTGCTTATTTTTAATTTCTCCTGCTTGTTAATAAAAATATATAAGGCTATGAATTTTTGTTTCCCCCCCCACACTTGCCCCTCACTCCAGTTCAAGCCGTTGTTTCTCAGTCTAGTTGTAGGACACAGGTCCCTGGCCCACGCTGGTGTTATGAGCCTTGCGCTCCCCCGGACTGAGGCAGTCGGTCGCCTGTCATGCGTCAGCCACTCACAGCAGCTCATGGCAGCTCTTGTGGGCTGCCGGCCATTCACACTGGCCGCTGGCCACTTATGGCAGCATACGGTAGCCCACAGCAGCTCACGATGTCCACGGCAGCACACAGCAGCCCACAGCAGCTCACGATGTCCACGGTAGCCCACAGCAGCCCACAGCAGCTCACGATGTCCACGGCAGCACACGACGGTTGCCGGCCACTTACACTGGCTTCCGGCCACTCCTGATGGCACACAGCAGCCCATGGCAGCACACAGCAGCCAGCAGCAGGCCCAGCTAACCTTCTTTGGTTGCTCACGGCAGCCCAGCTCCAGGGAGAGCTGTTGTTCACAATCTTAACTGTAGAGGGCGCAGCTCACTGGCCCACGTGGCAATGGAACCAGCCACCTCCGTGTTAGGAGCTAGGAGCCGGGCGCTCCAGCCACCTGAGCCACGGGGCTGGCCCCCGAATTTTTCTTTAAATAAGGTTTTGGTCAAACCCCGTAGAATATGACGTAGTGTTCTCTGTTAATTTCTTTAATCTATGGGTTATTTAGAAAACAGTTTAAAATGTCCAGGTGTTAGTTTTTTGGGGGAGGAGTGGAGGGATAGGAGAAGTTTTCTGTCGTTAATTTCAAGTATATTGCACAGGATGTGGCCCGTTATGATTTCTACTTTTAAGAATTTGTGTTTTTCTTTGTGGTCTGGTGTATGTGCAATTTTTAAAAGTGTTTCAGAAGCATCAAAAAAAAATTTCATCTTCTGTTGGGTGCAAATTTCTGTACGCACGCTAATGAGTATTCAAATCCTTTTTGTCCTTGAGATCTATTTTAAAGGTTCCTTCTAAACTAGTTTAATCACTTTTTTCTAAAAGTTCTTGCTTTATACATTTTGATGCAACTTTGTGCTCTGAAAGGCCGTTTCCCTCTAACCCCATGTCCTTCCCCGTGACCTCTCCAAGGCCCCTGCTCATGGCTCAGAGTCTGGTCCCCCGGCGGATGCTCGGCGAGCTAGCACTGCGGGGCTCTGGGTGGCACATCTGATGGCGTTCGCGCGTTTAGGCTACGAGAGCCTTGGACGTCGGCACCCAGGTCCCCGGTAGCAGTTAAATGTCCCAAGAGGGGAGAACGTGGCTAAACCAGCAACGCTCTCAAAATCTCCCTTTACCGCCTCTGCAGCCTCTAGTAACAAAGTTATGCTTAAGCAACGTCTTAGTAGAAACCACACTGCGGTGAAAGGGATGCTAGGAATCCTGGGGTCTAGCTCTTGCACCCTCTCCATGTGAATCCGGACCCCCATTTCTTCACCAGTAAAACCAAGAGGCTATTTAACATTCCCTTAGAAGTCGCCTTAATCGCTCAGGGCAGGGATGGGAAATATTCACCCAGGGCTTGGGTCTCCGGAACCGAACGGACACTACAGTTTTGTCTCCTCCCACCACGCACCCGCCCGCGCCACTGCAGAGCTAGAGGGAGTCCTGGGGAGCTCGCCTTAGCTTGGGAGGGATCCCCGAGAAGGTGGCGGAGCCGCCAGCAACCCCGTCGCGGAGAGCGCCTCCGGCCCCGTCGGCTCAGGCCCGCCTACCTCTCCTTCCTCAGCCGCAGCTTCTTTCAAGTCCGCGTCTCCGTCCCCGTCAGTTTCCTCTGGGATTCCGTCCGTGTCAGTAGCCCCGGGACCGCCGGGAGCAGCGGCCGTGTCATCGGACTCCCCTGCGTCCCCACCTTTCTCCGTGGGCGACTCGCACGCGCTGTCCATCGCCTCCAGAGCGAGGGACAGGCGATCGCGGCGCTGTCACTCTCAGGAGCTCGGAGCGCGCGCGGCCCCGCCCCCACAGCTCACTTCCTGTCGTCGCGCGGCGGTGACGTCACCTCCCGCCCCTCGGAGGGTCCTTTGGAGGCGCTCCCGGAGGCCCTGGCGGCTGCGTTTTAACTCGGCTTTGATGGCGGTGCGGACAGGGGAGATGAGGGCAGGGAGTTTAGTTTGTGCATCTTCCATCCTGGGCGCCAGCCTGTGTACATAGTGCTGTGTTGTTTCCCGAAGGACTTCTTTTTCCTTCCCGCCTTTCTGAAAGCGCAGTGTCCTTCCCTCCCTCCTTAACCGCTGTCCTCAGAGTCCAGTGTGCGGACGGGAGAGAAGTCAGCTCCGTGGTCCGCGCGTGGCGTGGCGCGGCGCGCGGCCGCCGGGACTCAGCCTCCTGGCATATAGTGCAGCCGGACGGAGGCTGCCGCCTGTGTTTCTACGGAATCGCCGGCGTTTCTCTCCTCCTCGAGCCCCGTGCAGTGAAGGCACAGCCGGGACGGGCGGAACCCCGGCCGCGCGTTCACGGCGCGACGCCCTCGGGAGCCTAACTCGGCCGGCGCTGTACCGGAAACAGCGCAGGGTTCACAGCCAATTAAATCGTTTTCCCAGTTCCCCAGAACGCCGGGTCGGCCGGGTTAGCACTGTCCCGAGGAGGAGGAAACCCGTTCCACGCGGACGGAGGTCTGTCCTTGGACCGTTTCACTTTAGGAGCCATTTCAGGGATGGGGAGCAGGAAGTGGAGATGTTCCTATCTAAACAATGTCCTGTCTTCCCTCACGGAGGTAGGGGCATTTTATTCACTGTGTGTCACTAGGTCCCCACACTCATTACACATTTATTTAATTGCGGGCAGCACGACTAGGAAACGTGGGTGCGCGTCACCGCCTGTCCCTTTGTTCCCACGCCGCCGGACGCGTTACCGTATTTCCTGTCCTGTGGGCCCCCAGACCTTTGCGGAAGGAGCGCAGGTCGGGAGGCGCGCACAGGTGGGCCCCGCTGGTTCCCTCGCACCCGGACAGCGGGCGCCCACGGGGCGCCTCTCCCGCCGCGGAGGCCCGCGCGGCTCCGCCGGGTCCGCAGGCACCGCCCGCAGCACCTGCGGGGACCGCGAGCCCCGCCCAGCTAGGTGGGCAAGGGGGCGGGGCGCGGCGCGGTGACGCGTGACGCCGGATCCCGGAAGTGACGCGCTCGCGGGGGGGCTGCGGGGGGAGGGGGGTGGTGTCCCCGGCCGGTTTGGGGGGTGCGTTGCCCGGAGACGGAAAGTTTGGGAGACCGAGCAGGCTCGGCGACGGCCCCGGGCAGGGGGTCCAGGGGGCGGTGGCCCCGGGGATGGGGAAGGAGCAGGAGCTGCTGGAGGCGGCCCGCACCGGGCACCTCCCGGCGGTGGAGAAGCTGCTGTCCGGGAAGCGGCTCTCCTCGGGCTTCGGGGGCGGCGGCGGCGGCGGCGGCTCCGCGGGCGGCGGCGGCGGCGGCGGCGGCCTGGGCTCCTCGAGCCACCCCCTCTCCAGTCTGCTCAGGTGGGTCACGCGCCGGGGCCGGGGAGCCGCCGCGAGAGCCCGTCTCCCCGTCTGCCCCTCGGGTCCCCAGAGAGCTCGAGGGTCCTGAGGGCCGGCTGGGGTGGCTTTCGCGGGTGCCCCGGGGCGAAGGCGGGCGGCCCTCGGGGCGAGGGGCGCCGGGGCGGGTCCGAGCGGCGCCGGGCTCTTCTCGGGTCGCGTCCCGCCCCGGCTGCGAAGAATGGTGGGAGTGCCAGGGGGCCGCCGCCGCCGCATGGCACAGCCCGGCCGCACCGTCGCCGCGCGGGCGCCCGCGGTCGTGCCTCTCGGCCACCTCGGAGCGACGTGTGCACGTTTTAAGTCTCCCTCACCTCCTGCAGAACCGCGCGGCTCCCCGGGAGGAAATGATCCCGAGTCCCTTCTGCTGGGAACTTGGAACCTTCCCCTGGGCTCCGCGGGATCTGGCTTTTATTGTTTATGTTAAAACTGTCTCTGGATTTCTCACGTCTGAAGTGTTCTTTGAGCCCCTCTTGTGCGTGAAGCTCACGTTCTGGTTCCTTCGAGGGAACCTCATTGGGTCAGTCTGTGCAGTGGCACGTGCAGGACTCGTGGGGGGGGGGTTACTCATCAAGAAATAAAGCTTTAGAAAGACTTGGTTAGGAAACTATCCAAGGAGGCTTTAAACTTTTCCAGGGTCTGTTGTTAAAATAAACGCTTGAATCTAAGCTGTAAGGACTGAGAGGAGAAGGTCACTTTTGTGTGGCTTGGAGGGGGGATTGTCAGTGAGTAAAATGTGTTGGTTCAGCAGCACTTTCATAGCCTGTTTTCTTTTCCTTCCTTGTTCTTTTGAGGTTTTTAAGAAGTGGAAGTTCATTTAGAAACGGCTTGGTTTGCTTTTGTTCCCCATTAGTTTATGTAACTTCAATTTGGGTAAGCTTGGTGGAAGGAACCCTCAGGCTCTAATAAATTGTTAGGTATTAAGCATGGAGTAGGAACCAAGCTCTCTACAGGAAGATTTGAAAAGGCAGTTTCAGAGAAGAACTCTCCTTAGGAGTTCTTTGGGGGAGGCAAACCACATGCCGCAATTTCTGCAGCACCTAAGACAATTCTGTCACACATTTGGTACTCAGGATTTGTTGAGTAAATAAAAGTATCAGAGAATGATACGTTTCTAAATAAACTGATGGTGGTACTCATACCGTAATTGTTACTTCAGAGAAATGAGGCATCACTTTGGGATGAGATGGAGATCAGGGCTTCCAGGAAGAGAGGAACCTCAGCTGGTTTTGAAGGAAGTGAGGATTCTGCTGGTGAAGTAGAGTGACAGCGTTCCAGGTGTGCACACTGTGATCGCAGGCACGGAAGTGGGAAAGGAGCCTTATTTGGTGTGACGGGGACACCAGAAGAACTTCCTGCCTGGAGCCTTGAACGGTTGGGCACGATGAAGGGAAATGATGATGGATGGATAAACTTCCAGTTTTCAGTGACTTAGTGTTTCGCATGTTTATATTCCCAGTCCCTAGATCAGTGCCTGACAACTCACAGGTGTTGAATAAATGTACTTTGAATGTGTGAATTGGGTTTTGAATCTTCCCCGGATTCCGTGGACATTTCCGCACTTCCGATGTCTGAGAGATGAGAGAAAGACCATACGAGTTTGGCGTTGCCTGTCCTTAATGACCTGAATGATGTAGCCGTTGGAGGTTGGCCAGAGAGACCTTAACGCCCGGTGTATCCTGCTGAAGTGAGAGACTTTCACGGGGCTCCTGCCTGCACGTACAGGCCGAGTTACTCTCAGTGCTCTCCCTCAGAGACTGTTGGAACTTCGGCTGAGGATTTAGTTAAGCGAGACTAGGAAATCTTTGTTGAGCACCATGTTTTCACTTTGGGCCTTGTGTTAGTTAGGAAGTGTGTCGTAAAGAGTGGAAGGTGGTGTCTCCATTCCCTTGTGTAAGGGAGTTAACTCCTCCTGACTTGCATCTGTGTCTGTTGTAGATGGTCGATGGCCTGAGAGCTGGCCCAGCCTCTCGTCCCTGTGACTCCTACGGGCAGGGAGGATCTGCAGGCACTTGTTACACTAGGTGTGTCATTAATTAGAGGTGACTCTGGTTCAACCTAGTGAAAGATTTCTGAGCAAATGAGACCATGCATTTAAATAATCCCTAGGTCAGCACGTCCTGCCTTTTTAGGTTGGAAATAATAGAGGGTTAGGTTCACGATGCCCACACTCCCCACCTCGGGGACCCTGGGTTATTTAGCAAGAGCTGTGGAATCACAGTTTCAGAATTGGCCTTTGCTTTAGCTGCCATATCCTACCCCCACTAGTATTGCCAACTGCTGCTTACAGTTGTCCAGCTGTTTGAGTGACCAAGTAAAGCTGGCAGGAATAGGAGCTTACAGTCGCAGTGGATATAGATGTTCCACACCACATGTGTGTTTGTCTATTCATCTATTTATTCATCTGTTCATCTAGTCATCTACTTATGGTCCCCCGCCCCGCCACTGCCCATTCCACAAAAGCTTTGTGCTTATTCTTAAGCTACAAAATGCTCCTTCTCTCACCCTATCCCTTTTCTCTTACTCTGCTTGGGCTTAGTCTTACCTTCTTAAAGCCCTCCCTAACCACCTTAATACACACAGATCTCTCAAGCACCTGCTTCTTTGGAACCCATCATCTGCGGTGTATAGAAACTTGTCGACTTATACTTTGCCTGGATTTCACAGTTTATTGCTTTGGCCTGTCAGTATAATGTTTATGTAAAGTAACGCTCACCAATAGAGAGCATACCTGAGAGTCAGAAAGTCAGCAAAGAATACTTCCAGATAAATAAAAAAGTTGTTGTAAACTCCATGTCCGCTGACCTTCCCTTAGTTACTGTACATGCAGAGGCAGGATAGTATCAGGCTTAAGGCCTCTTGTTCTGGAGTCACATGGGCTGGATTCAAGTTCCACTGCCATCACTGACCAGCTGCCTGACTTTATACAAATTACTCAACCACTTTGAACCTCACTTTCTGCATCTGGAAAATGGGGATAATATTACCCGTCTTACAGGTATTGTAGATAATGTGTGTAAGAAACTTACCACAATTTCTGGCATATTGTGAGGGCTCACTGTTAGCCCTCAGTTCAGTGCCGCACGTCCCATTTGCCATGCTCTACCTGCTGTTTGCGAAGTACAATGCCAGACACGTTTCAGTGGTGTTCTTTCACACGTGGGGATGTTTTCCAAGCCATGGCAGATTGGAAACAGTCAATAAGGGAGAGGACTTGCTCAGGAAGGCACGTTTATGCCATTCGCTTACCAGATGTTTACCCATCATCTCCTTGTGCCAGGCCCATGGCTGGATGCACTGCAAACAAAGTTTATCTCAGACCTGGCACATAGTAGGTACTCTATCAAAATTAGTCTCTCTCCCAATACATGGTCTGTTCCTTCATAGCGTTTATAGTCGTATGATGTTTGTGTGATTGACAAAATAAGAGACAGAAAAAGCAATTAAAATCTAGCATTTTCCCACCCCCTGGTAATCTGAGACTATTAATATAGATAGATATATATACCCCTGTACACCTGGTTAAGCCGCCGGCATCGTTTTACTAGACCTTAGTGCTCTAATTTCTGTTTGTTATGACTCTTAGTCATAAATAAAGATTAAATTATGTTCACTATAGCTTGTTAATGAAAGTAGGAAAAACATATTTTAGTTTTTTATCCAAAATGATTCAAATATAATTTTTGTTACCTGAAAGGACAAGCAATAAATACAGTACCTAGAAAGCCATAGCTATCTAAAATGTCTAGTCCTGGGGGCAGCCGGTTAGCTGAGTTGGTTAGAGCATGGTGCTGGTAGCATGAAGGTTGCTATTTTGATCCCCACATGGGCCACTGTGAGCTGCGCCGTCCTTAAAAAAAAAAAAAAAAAAAAAAAAAAAAAAAGTCTAGTCCTACAGAGGTTCTGGATAGCAGGGATTTTACTTTATATAATTCTGTAACATTTTCTAATTGTTGAACAGGTGCATGCCTTCAGTCTGTGGCTTGGACAGGCACTGTATTAAACTGCTTAACTTATGGTGTTTTTTAGCTATGGGCACATAACTCAAATTCTCACGTGGTGGAGAGTTTGATATGTTTATGGTTATAGTGAGTTCCAGGAAAGCAACTTCTGTATGAGAAAACAGTAAGATTTGGGTTAAAAGTGAATTCTATCAACTAAAGGGCAAAAAGATCTGAGAACAGGAAATGGTGAAAGAAAACATATATTACTTAAAACAGTAAATTGAATTATGAGCTAAATACTGATGTATGTGAGTGAGTACATGTGAATAATGTAAAGTGCAGTGCACTTCTGAGGGTTCAGAAGCACAGAGAAACTAAAGCAAAGGCTTTGATTGAGGAGTAGATCGTGTCATGGTTTAGGAAAATTCTGTACTTAATTGGTCAAGCATGAGAAGGGTGGATGAGAAAGGAAGCCAAGGAAGCTTGCTGGAGAAATGTGAAAATGTGTAGACATTTATTTCCACTGACATTTAAATACAGCAACGAACGTGGCTGTCATCTAGCTTACACTCCACCACTTGGGGTGAAGGGCATGAAGACTATCCAAAAGCACCCACGAGTTTTCAAAGGTAGGAGACGTTTCTGAAATAAGGAAGGAAGAATGAAACATTTTGAAAAATGGACCCCATTTTGGGGACAATTACAGGTTCTCTCAAAATGTCAGAAGATGTGACAAGTTATTCATTGTTTTTAAGAAAGATCCCTACTATTTATTTAAGGAATTCAGAATTAAAAAGAAAAAAAAAGAGTGGTTAGCATAACTATTCTATTGAAATGGTTCTTTATTCACCCCCAGGATGAATCTGTAGCTTGAAAATTATCATGACATGATAGCTTTTTCTCATGCTGACCCTTTTTCCTCCCCACCCCCCACCATACCAGGTTTCTTTTGAATGTGCCTATTTTGAGTAAAATGATTTTAACATCCTAAGGAATAGGGAAACACGGCCCTGTAAGGGTTGTGGAATGGGAGGTGCTGGAAGCAGGATCTCATGAGAATGCGAAAACAAAAAAAAAAACACAAAGCAAAACAATCCCATTAGGATAGCAGTTTTCTGGATCTTCCACTAAACCTGCTTAATTCATTAAAATGGTTTTTCAAAAGCTTCTTAAAATACTTCTAAGTATGATTTTATTGGGATGGCAGCCCTTTTTCTTTACTTTGGAATTGCTGTACATTGGGCTTTCTTTAAAGCAGAATGTGGTTAAAAAACAAAACAAAAAGGATAGCACGCCTGGAAATGACTTCTGTGTGGTTACTTTTATATCTACAAATCTAGAATTTTAAACTGAGTAGGGCATCTACTGGTAGTAAAAGATAATTTAGAAGAGGTTTGATTAAGTCAGAGAGCTCCCTTTTTTCTGTATTCTCCAATTGAAGTTCAGTTTTTACTGTCTTAGTTACAAAAATTAGAGACAGGAAACAGTGAAACAGTCTTGTGGTCTGAAGAATTTGATTTGTATCCAGTCAGCTTCAGCATGTTCACGTGTCCTGGGAGGTTATGGACCCAGTGAAAATCCTATCCTTGGCCAGAAAAATCCCTTCAGCAGCCCCCCGCCCCAGTTTGTTCACCCCAAACAGCTGCGAATTTTGGGTTGCGAAAGGAAGTCAGGCTATTTCTGCCTTGGTCTTCAGTAGGGAAAGTAATTACTGGGTATTATAGCCCAGAGACACGAAGGAAACCCCAACAGTAGATAGGGGAGAGTTTGTTCCTGGGAATGTCAGCTCTCCTGTGGGTAGGAACTTGGTCTTTTCTGGAGAGCCCTCAGAAACTGTTCCCCACACTGATTTCCAAAAGATTACTGGGAGATTTTCTGCGGCCTGGAAAATTATATCGTTACATTCATAGAACATCTTCAAATAACTTTGGTGTGGTTAGGGTTAATGGTAGTAATATTAGAAATTACATGGTATGGCTTCTTATTTATCCTTTCTTAGTAATTTGTAGATCAAGTTTGTTTAGTTTGCAAATCAAAAAAGAGTTTTTAAAAACAAGTCAGTTGTCTCTGCTTTACTTGCCGTGTTATTACCACTGCTACACACGGTAGAGGTGACCCAGGCAGCAGAACTACCCCCTGGCTGACTGTCTGAACCTTCCTGACTTAGCAGAGCCGCCACGGGTCAGGTTCTGACCCAGCTCTGCTTAGCAAGTCGGGGAACCTCTCTGAGCGTCCGTGACTCCATTCGATAACGGGTTTGGGATGCACCTACCTGCTGAAGCAGCATCCCACCGGCGAAAATGTGGAAGACATGCCACGCCTGGCACGTGCCTAGGGCTGGGGAAGCCTTGGCTGCCAAAATCTCCTGATGGGAGCCCAGTGCTTGCCACCTTTGACGAATCCGGAATGATAATCCTGTTTATTAAGGACATCTTTTTTGATCGATGTTGCCATTTTAAAAGTTATAGTAATAGAGGCTCCCAAACTTTTCAAATAGCGTCCCATTTTCAAAAGTCTGGTAATGGTGGCATAGGTACAAACTGATCCAAGTCCACAGTCTCCTGTCGGCAACTTTGGGGTTTAGAATCCAGAATATCGTTGGGAGGGGGAATCTGGGGCAGCACTCTGAAATACCTTTCTGCAGCGAAATCAAGTAAATAGCCACAGTAAATGGGATAAATAAGAAGAGCTCCCTATCGGGTCAGGTGTTGTACCCAAACAAATTTGCCACTAACTTTTGAAAACGTATTTTCAGAGCTTTTTGGATTTCTGTATTGTACTTAAGGGAATATAGGCCTTTGCCTTAGAAAAATTGCTAGACATATTAAAACACAATGAAGAAAATAAAATCATCTATGCTTCCACCGCCTAAAGAAATTAACTGTTGTAATTTTGGTGTATATACTTTGGTCGTTTTTCTATGCAAATTTTTTTTTTTTAAACAGAAATGACATCATGAGCATGTCATACATTGTCTCAAATTTTCACTTAATATATTGTGAACACTTTCCTGTTATTTTCTGTACTCCTCAACCTCATTTTAAATGGGTAAGTAGTAGTCCACAGTGTGTATGAACTGTAATTTATTTCTTTCCCTGCCATTAGACATGAACTTGATTTTAGTTTCCTGCTATTGGAGTAGACTGTAATGTACATCCTTGTAGATAAGATTTTGTGCACACTCATGCTTCTAACATTTCCTATACTCAGTAGGATAGTAGATGTAATTTGAGGATTCATTGCAAACCATCATATGTGCAGTTAAATTCGAGGACTCTTCTAATCATTCGAAGGCCCTTTCTATCTCCTGGGTCCTTTTGATTGGAAAGTAATGTACTGATCTCCTGCTGCTAAATGCTACTTATATTTAGAAAATTGCCTTTGTGCAGGCTCAGGATTTTTAGTGGTCAAGTTGAGGCCACTTGGGTCCTTCTTCAGAGGTAAAATGTCAAGAAGAGGGTCTATTAATCATACAGTTGCAAGGAGCAAGCAATGTGCTCTAAGCAGAATGAGAGAAAAACCATTTTCTTTTGTAGTTCTAATTTTTATTATGGGAAATTTCAAACATACAGGAGTTGAGAGAATAAAATAATGAATCTTCACATACCTTATATATCCAGTAAAACAATTATCAGCGTACGCCCAATTTTGTTTCTTTTCATCACCTCCCTCAACACAATTATTTTGAAGAAAAGCCTATGTATCATATTATTTAAGTATGTATCTCTGAAAGATGAGGACTCTTTAAAAAAATATTCACCATACCATTATCTCACCTTAAAAATGGTGGTTCCTTAAAATCATCAAATGTCTGGTCAGTCAGGGTCCATATTTTCCATATTGACCAAAATGTTTTCTATTTTACAGTTAATTTGTTCAAATCTGTGTCCGAACAAGGTCCACACATTGCATTCTCTTGATATGTTTAAATCTCTTCAAATCGGTGGCATTTCACCTCTGTCATTGCTTTCTTTCCAGTTTATTTGTTGAAGAAAAAGCGTCATTTGCCCCATGTCTCACAGTTGAGTTTTGCTGATTGTGTCCTGAGGTATCATTTAACATGTTCATCTGTCCCCCGTATTTCCTGTAAGGTTGAAATCAGACCTAGAGACTTGGTCTGATTCAGGTTCAAGTGTTTTGGCAGGATTTCTTCCTTTGGGACGTGTGCTTTCTTCAGGTTAGTCTTTGTGTGATGTGGGCAGCCACTGACATCCCTGCTTAGATCCGTGAATGAACTAAGAGTTTGCAAAATGGTGACATTTTGATCTCTGTTTGACCTTCCTTTTTTAACTGGACTACTTTTCAGAGAGAAACTTATGAGAGAAACCGCCTGTGATCAATGACTTTATCCTGAGCTACAGTTCGTGCAGGAAAGATGAATTCAGTGCTTGACTCTTATTTCCCAGTTTTCAGATCAAGTTGGTTTCCTAGTCCTTAGAGGTGTACAATGAGCTTTTTGTAAATATCATTATGAACTCATATTTATTTAAATATATTTGTGCTTCAGTAACGATCGTTTTAAAATGTGCTCTGAGACAGACTATTTTACTTTACCGTGAAAAGCAGCTGAATTGCTTTGTAATAAAGTGGTGTTGTGTGTGTTTGTGTATTTTAATTAAGTGATATTTCTACTCAGAGTCCCCCAGTTTGTCCTGGTGCATCTGGCTATTTACAAATCAAGCATTTTAATTCTTCTGGCTTCTAATCTTTTTTCTTTTTTTCCTTTTGATTTTAGTTTCTTGCTGGGATAGATGACGCTATAGGTGAGAAAGCCTTGAAAAGGTGCTCTAGGGACTGGAGTAACCAAATTTCTTTAGATTGCAATTATGGAAGATCCACTTTCCATGGTGTTTTCCACCAGCTTAATGGGTAGCTCTAGAGAAGAATCTAGATGTATCAAACTGAGTTACTTAGATTATTTAGTCTCATTCGTTACTCTGAATATGTTTCATGTCACACTTTTACATAAACATTGAAGAGTCAGTTGAATTGTCTTTTATTAAGTGTACTGAGCACATTTTCCTGTCTCTGTATTGTTGACTTCTGATTTATTGCATTCAGAGGTTTCACTTGGAGCTCTGATTTTGAGTTCCTCTTTTGACATCTGTGTATTTTCTTGGTTTGGAGCTCAACTGTCTATATGAAAGCATTTTGGGGGGCTGTGTTTTATCTGTTGGTTTTATGTGTTTGGTGTGGGGGTGGGAGGTCTGGGTGTGGGTCTTTCTCCCTTGGCTCAGATTTCCCCATTACTGGCTTTACAAACGCTACATCTAGAGTCAGTCTAAAAGTGATAAAACAGCACATAGAACCACTCACTGGTCTTTCTTTTTACAGTTGTTGGGACAGCCAGGGTTCTATCTTAGAGAGATCTCGGCCTCTATAAAGCAGTGACAGCATCCAGCTCCATCACTCGGACTTCATAGCACTTTCATTCTGGGCTCTCAGATTCTGTGAAGAGCATTGTCATTAGTTCAGATGAAAAATAAAAATAAAGAGAAGAAATATATTGACCTTCCTTTATGGAGAAAGGAAAGTGTATCTTAAAACACTTCAACTCCATAGTGCCAAAGAATTGCCAACACTGTTGGACAGCGCGTGATTCTTGCAAAACTGCGGCTGTGGCTCTGCCTCCAGGTGAAGGGGTCCGTCTGTGGTCATGGCTACACCACTTTATTCCTGCCCGTGGCGACTAGAAGCAACATGATGTGTGGAGATCAGTCAGGTCTTTTACTGTGACTGGAAAAGCAGCTCCAAGTGTATGTCCCACGAATATCAGTACCAGTAGTGAGCATTTGTGAAGCGTTCACTGATATTGGATTAGGAGCATTACTTTTTACATTTCAAAGGGATTATGAAGTGCTCATAGGATTAAGAAAGTAAAAATTTTTATTATCTATCCTTTTGTGCGTTTTGTGACTTTCAGCTTTGCATGTGTCCAGTCAGATCTCCTAGTTACAGTTCTTTTCAGTCATAGCAAAAGCTTAAAAATCTCAGGGCTTGTGATTGTTTTAAGGAACAATTTATTTAAAAAAAAAATTGGAAACTCACTGTTGTTACCTGTGAAAAGGTAGAAAAGTGATACTGTCACCTGAGGTATCAGATATTCAAAAAACACTAACTTTTTTTGTGTTTGGAGGTGGTACTTTATTTAACCTTAGAAAGATCCTTCTTAAAGGGGATTTCAGCCCCTCCCACAGTCCTTTTTGCCTGAGTGAAGCAGCTGTTGACTTTGTTTTCCTTTCACCTGAGTAAGCATTCCTTGTGATTTTCTTTCCAGTTTCCTTTAAATACAATCCATTTCTCGTTATTTTTTCTTTTAAATACAGTCGAGACCTACTTATAAGAAGTGCAATGGCCAGAAAAGCTTACAAAACAGATCAGTTGAAGGCTGTTGACCTGAATCACTGGGAGATTCTTCGACTTTCTGGTGTTTGTTTTGAGATCTTGAGCTCTTCGGTGGCCCTGGAGAGCAGCCCCGTGCTGGCTTTGTCCCCCACTGCTGGCGTCCCCACTCCTGTCCCCATCCAGCCTGATGAAGTCAGTGCATCGACTCTTGTCCTGGTTGGACCCAGCTGCCCGTTTCTTGCTTCTCCAGGTTGACCCACACCCTTGATAAAGCTTCAAGGCAAAGCTCAGCCCATGTTGTGGTATTTGAGGTAGTTAACTCATAAGTTAATTTACAACAGCTCAGTTGTTCTGCAGACTCTCCTGTGGGCGGCTGTGCACACATGTATTTGGGGGGGAGGGGTTTCACTTGATTACCTAATACTTTGCTCTCTCGGTGCCAAGAACTTTACATCTGTATTTTTTCAGTTTACCTTCACAGCATGCCTGCTGGATAATTGTTGTTATTCCCATTTTACAGATGAAGAAACAAAGGTTCAGGGAGAGGTTAGTGACCAGCACAGGACCACACAGAGAGAGAGGTCTCTCTAACCCCAAAACTGTTGCTTTAAAGCACTGCATTTGACCGCCTGCAACTCAAGTCTCTTCGGATGAGATTCAAACCATCACTTAGGTGATATTTTACCAAAAGGATTAATTAGGGATTAGTTTAATTCAGCAGTTGCTTTCATAACACTTACTTTGTGCTGTGTACCATTCTAAGCACTTTGTAGATATTAACTCATTTTGGCCTCATGACAACTCTTGGGGTAAGACACTGGTACTACTGCCGTTTTACTGATGGGGAAACTGAGGCACAGAGGTCAAGTAACTTGCCTAAGGTAGTAAGCTTAGTAAGTGGTAGAGCTTGGTTTTGTACCTGAGCAGACTGACTCCACAGTCCTTGCTCTTAGTTTTATGCAAGAATGTAACACAAAATCCCTTTGGAACTTACTTTGACTAAAGTAAGAGGCTTGTTTTTTAAAAAAATCATTGGCAATTTCCCTGGAATATAGGAAAGTTAGGTGAGGGGAATGTCCTTAAATTTATGCCAAATAATGTATTAGTTTAGAAGACATAGGGGAATGCCATGTAGCTCATGCAGAGGAAAAACAAAGCACCCCTTTTGTTTTTTTCAAATTTCTAGAAAATTCTCGTCGTCCTCTCAAGCAGGTTAATACATTCATGAATTTCATCTGAGAAAATTCAGGACCCTCCCCCAAGTTCAAAGTGGTAAAGGTTTGTTTTGGACGCATGACTGCCAGATGGACTACCAGTGCCAACGTGGGGCCGAGGGAAGCCATCTGAACAGTTGGCAAGAAACCAGAGGCCTGTATTTGCAGTGATCTCACCATTGCTACCAGCTCTGCCTTTTGACAGTTCTCTCCTCTCCCACTCTCTCATTAGTGCTTTACAGCCAAATTTTACATGACCAAAAAACAATTAGTTTGTCCCTAAAAGGATTTTTCAGAGAGAGGTAGGTATCTGGCTGGTTGAAATGATTGCTGACACTAGTTTGAAACCTGGGATTATGGGACAGGAACTGTCACTTTCCATAATCCCTGCTGCTTTGGCCCTCACGGTCCTGTGATAGAGATTAGGGTCCACTTTACTGATGACATTCAGAGGTTAAGTGACTTGCCCACAAATGAGGTTTTGCCAGGACTTTAGAGGCCATTTCATGTGGAGATTGTGACCGCCAGAAAGATGGCTGGGTCCCCAGGTTGTAGAAGGATGAGGAAAAGATGGCGTTTTAGCTCTGAGAACACGTGCGGAGCCGATGAGCCTAGCTGCACTAGAATAGCTCCATTACTTCTTCCCCACAAATGAAAATATCTCAGATGTGGGAATTGGCAGCCATTCCAGATCTGTTACTTTTTAATCTATTGCTATCTCCATAATTGTATGTTTAAGGCCTAGCTGGAGAATAGTTTTCTGGCGAGTCACTCATCAGCAGCCCTTTCGTGTTGTTAGCAGACCCAGGGCAGACTTTCAAAAAGGTTTTTAAGTAAATGACCCAGGATTTAGTGATTTCCTTTAAAAGTTCAACGGTTTTTCTTTTTAATGAACGAGTATATAAGAAATCACGGTTCTGGTAGTTTTACTGTTATGTTTTGTCGACCAAAATGACAGCTGTCTTTTCTTCAGTGTCTTTTTTTTACCCATTATGATCTGTTTGACTCCTTAGTTACCAACACTCTGTTTACCTCTCTCTTTAATACTTACTCTTTTGTCAACTATATCATTCATTTACAGAAAGAATTGGTGAGAGTGGCAGCCCAGGTATACGTTAGCTTCTCATTCAGTTGGCAGATATTTATGAAGATCTAATTCTTTTGAGTGCGTTTTCACAACCCATGAAAAATATCTGTAAATATCTGTTTGCTGAGAGGAATGCATCTGTAATTGTAAGTTTTGTGTAATGCTGCTAGTACTAATGAAATGATCTAGTAGAAGCTAAACCCAAGATTTATTTGGGGGGAAGTTCCATTATAATCTATAAAATTGATTGTTTATAACTTCTGTTTTTTAATCTTAATAATGGTGCTTTCCAGTTGGCTTATTGTGCTGTTTGGTTGTCATTCTACTAAGCCAGTTTGCCCATAAGCCGCTTCTTTAGAAGCCAAATCACCATGTAGAAAAGCACTTTCTGATGGATCGAATCCACTGTGAGTTTGGACCTCAAGTCTGCGTCTTTGATAAAATGTGAATATTATGTAATAACCTAATAACCACTATTATTGCCATATTCATTCACATGCTTCCTATTGCTGAAGCTATTTTCTGATGATTTTCTCTTGGTGATGAAATAATGAGGTCACTGGAGTCCCCGTATGAGGAATCCGGCTGGCATCAGGTTTCCTTATTACTGGGTACTGGGACTTGTGAAGTTCTGCTGTATGTAGGCTTAACCTACCACTTTTTATTGTTGTTTTGACTGTATTCGCATTTATTTTAACCTCTTTGATTCTCATTGCTCCCTTAGTATTTGTACTAAGAAGTTAAGATTGGTCTTTGGGTTTCTTGTGGTCATCTGGGTTTGAATGGAACAAAATCTAAATCTTGTCTCTCCCACCTTCGTTGATTTTGATTTTAGCCTTTTATTTGATGTGAAGACACCTGGATGAAATCTTTGAAGTGAAAACCTTAAGTTTTTCTTGTCATAGAGTATTTAGCTTGGCCTATGTCTGTCTGGGTCCCTGGGGTCTGGAAAGTACTTACATAGGTTTTTTAGTTTTATCTTCTAGTCTCTCCATGCTTGAACTCTGGAGGGAAGAGGACATGGGTTAGACAGAAAACCAGTCTGCAGGAAACACTGTCTCCAGAAACGTTCCTCCTTCAGAGTAAACACTGCCTCTGGGGAAGGGCCTGGAAGAGCCGTCCTTTCTGGGGCATTACGCCTGCTGCCACCTCAGCCACCCTCTAGCTGTGTGATCGTGGAAGCACCTCTGTGGGGACAGAGTCCCACAGAGCACTTTCCAGGCTCTCGGCCTCACGTGGGGAGGTGCTGGCTCGGGTAGTGAATGGCAGACTGAAAATCGTGTGGCTACCACTGTGTGTGTCTCGCCCGGCCGCCAGAGAGAATATAGTGATATGACTCCCCTATCTATGGCTCCGTGGGTGTTCCTGTTTGGCCTCACCATATCCTGCGTTCTCATGTGGGGAGCGGGACCAGAGGCTCTGCAGGCCGCCCTGCACGAAAACCTCAGTTTCCCCATCCATAAAAAAGGGCAGTGTTTATAACATTTCCTCATAGGAGTTCTAAGGACGGTGCATCAGCTCGTCTGAAAGCAGCTGCAGAGGCAGACTCGGAGAGAAGAACTCCTGCTTATCACTTACTGTGAACCAGAAGGGTACTCAGGAGAGAAGGAAGTCCGCCCTCTCATCTGTGTGAGTGTGTAAGCAGGCCTTTGCTCTTTCTGCCCTTGGAGCTTTCATAAACAAATACTGACTAGTGCCTAATGACTCAATGTTAAGTGTACTGCTGTAGGAGACAAAGGAATACAAAATTGGCTAATTCCCCTAAGCAATTGACTTGATTAGAGCAATGATAAAATGGCCCTATCAACTCCTCAGAGAAATTCTGGGACTGGAGCAGGGAAAATAAAAAGAACAGGGCCTGTCAAAGGAACACAGCAACCCGCCCGAAAGAGCTCTGAATGGCCAAAGTGGGAACAACTTGAACAGCAAAATAAATAACATCGGATTATAAACCAAAGAATAAAATAAATATCCCTGAGTTAATGATATAAATGATTGACTAGATAAATAAACGGGGGAGAAGAGATTGCTCCTCCTTTCAGAAGAATTCCATTAATAAATGTAGAAGGAATGTGGGGACAAGAAAAGCACCATTAACAGTGATCATAGCTAACGGCAAAAACTATCAATGAAGCCTCAGAGTAGTGGGTGACAGTTTAAGGAGAAATAGAATATTTGCGTGGCCTCCAAGCATCTTCCCTAAAATATTTATTAGTTACTGTGGTGGTTTCATCCCATGCCCACATCTTCTTCGAAACTCTTCTCTCCAGGAGATGGAGGAGAATCCACACTCTCTTGAGTGTGGGATGAGCTTAAGAGACTGGCTTGCAGATAACCGCGTAGGGAAAGGGAAAAACAGCAACTTCACAGTGGAGCAACCTGGCGGAGCCCAGCTTTACGAGGTGGGCAGCGTCAGCATCACCGTGTAAGTTACCTTGATAGAACTTGCCAGTTGCTAGGATGTGTTGAGAACGGCTCTTCACCTCTTGTGTTCTTCCCCCAAGTCCATCACCTCAGTGTAATCATGAGAAAACAGACAAAATCAAGTTGAAGGGCATTCTTCTCCCAGATCCCTGACTCGTCCTCTTTAAAAGTGCCAGGATCATGAAGGACAAGGAAAGACTGAGAAACTTCCAGATGGAGGCTAAGGAATGATGACTACTGAATGTAATGTGCCAGCTTGGACAAGTAAAAGGCCCTGAGTGTCAAACTTGGGGAAATCAGAATAAAAATCCTGTGGGTTAGTTAATAGAATTGTATCAGTGTTGATTTCTTAAGTTTTGATCAATGTACCATAGTTATCTAAGATATTAACACCAGGGGAAGCTGGCGGAAAGGCGTACAGGAACTCTGTACTATCTTTACAACTCGACTGTAAGCCTAAAAGTGTTTCAAAGAAAATGGAAACGAAGACAGACCCTCTCGGGTAGTGGCTGTGGGGTCAAGCTGTCTGGGTTCAAATCTTGCCTTTGCCACCAACCAATTGAGAAACAATAGACAACCTTCTTAATTTCTTTGCCTTAGTTCCCTGATGTGTGATAATACTACCTCCCGTATAGTAACACTGAGCGAAAATTAAATGAGTACAATGAGTAAAATACTTAGAACAGTGGCTGGAAGATAATAATGTCAACTGATGTTGTTCGTATTTGTACAGAGGGAGTCCAGCCACCTTTTTAGATACTCAGCCATGTAGCCACAGATGGAGATCGTGCTACAGGATTTCAGAAGAGGAGAGATGGTAATGGGCTGAGGGGGGTCTGGAGTTTCCTCTCCTGCCACATCCAGCTCTGGGCTTGAGCCCTGCCCTTGAAGGAAGTCAAAGCTTCAGATAGGTAGGAGACTGGCGTGGAGGAAGAAAGGGAACAGCTAGGGGAGAAGGGGAGAAGCTTCCATGGGAAAGACCTGTTGTGGAGCCGTGAGTAAAGCCACACAGGAGCGGAAGTTGCATTGGAGTGAGGGGAGGGGAGGCTGTAAGCTTGGATGCTGGCTTGATGGAGTAGAATTGAATAGGAGAGTGGGGGGCGGGAGGAGGGCAGCAGGAGCTGGCTGGGGAGACGGACGGATGGACGGACGGATGGACGGATAGATATCACTTTCAAAAATTGTTTCAGTCCCAACAGGATTCTGATTGTATTTTTTGAGTATTTGTTGGTTGAGAAAATATGACAGAATGACTGTGAAGTTAGTAACACTGAAATAAGTTGTGTTTTATCAAGTATGGTAGTTTCTCTGCACCTTTGGGACATGTGACAGACATTTATTCTGCCAGTGTCTGCTGTACGAATGCATTTGCCGCCCTTTATAATTGCACTGTGGCCCAAGGGCTAAGAGTCACTGCTGTCAAGTTATTGAAGTGTATAGTTTACGTACCGTGAGCGCATGGATATTGAGTGTACAGAGCAATGTATTTTTAGCCATGTTTTGTTAAAGAACAAAATTCAACCAAGTAAGTCCGAAGACTTAGTGGCCTTATTAAGTGATTTATGAATCGGGCAGCATCCCATCCAGCAACTAGAAAGGCACTCCAAGGAGTTGTATAAAATAGAAGGTGTTTTTTTTTAACATTTAATATTATATTAGTTTCAGGTGTACAGCATTGGAAGGTTTTTATAGGCAGAAAGAGGGTGGGACAAGAAAGTTAACAGAGTGGATTATTTCAGGCAAGGTCATCTTTCCTTAGGGGAAAATTGGGGGTTTTATCAGGCAGATTACCCTTCTAGTGCTTGACCAGGAAATTCCAGACTGATTGGCTTAAAATTCCACTCCTGGGAGAGGCTGAAACTGCAATTAGGTTTAGGTATCGTGTTTCCCCGAAAATAAGACCTAGCTGGACCATTTGCTCTAATGAATGCATCTTTTGGAGCAAAAATTAATATAAGACCCGGTATTGTATTGTATTATATTATACCTGGTCTTACAGTAAAATAAGACCGTGTATTATATTATATTATATCTGGTCTTATATTAGAGTAAAATAAGACCGGGTCTTATATTAATTTTTGCTCCAAAAGACACATTAGAGCTGATTGTCCGGCGAGGTCTTATTTTCTGGGAAACAGTATTAAGTCTTAGTGTGGCTTAACAAAAGTGACTACATTTTGGGTTCATTGTTTCTTTTTTACAGTATACATCTCTTTAGTCATCACTAAGATCATTTTCTGCACTTCAGAAGGTTCTCTTGTGTCATCTCTCAGCCCCAATTGCCCCTCCTATTCTGACCTCTATCATCATAGGTTTTTGCCTGGTAATATGTTTCTTTTTTCCAGGTCCATTCAGGACAGTGGGGTGGGAGCAGGAATGTGTCTGTATGTACCAAACACTACACTAGACACATTCTCAGACTTCAGTAAATTCTCCCGTACAGCCACAGACCCAGGCTTATGTTATTTGTCTAAATTTAATTCCATATGTCATGGACTCCAGAGTCAGTTTTTCCGTTGTACCGTTTTCTGTGCCTTCATCTGATATTTACCATAATTATTATCATCATTAATGAAAAGTCACCTTGGTAGGTTCCCCCCCCCCCCCCCGCAGTATTTTACATGGTTTAAGAGCTGTAGTTAAAACCTAATCCTCATTTCTATGCTTTTTGTATAACTCTCTTGGAGGGTAGGGGGAGTTACGCTGATTCGAAACCATAGGACAATGGCAGTTTCTTCATTTAATGAGTGTCAGACCCTATGCTAGCCAGTGGTATTAGAAGTCTCAATGCCTGCCTTCTAATCTAATGAGGGGGACGGGCAGTGCTGTGACCCATGGTATGCAGGGGTCCTGGAGGGTCACAGAGGTATCCAGGGGCGGCGGTGGGTGGGGCGGGCAGCTCCAGGTGTGAAGGGAAATGTCCCTCCTAGAAAAAGTGAAGTGAGTGGAGTATTAGAGCTAGTAGGCGTTGGGCCGGCAAAGAAAGGGGAAGTCAGGGCTCTTCAAAGATGGAGAGAGGGCATAGAGTGTGTGCAAAAACTGGATGTATGGAGAGCATGGCACGTTCCGAAAACTGCAGGGAATTGCCTGATGCATGGAGAGGGGGAGGGAGGCGGGTGCTGTGATGTGTGGAGAGCGAGCTGGGGTGGCAGGTGGAGGCCAGACCCCCATGCTCTCCCCCCCACCCTCCTCTAAGGAGCTGGGTTTTACCCCCAACGTGCTGACGGATTTGCAGTTTGGGAAAAATCACTTCCGAGTTTTGGGAAGTGGGTCAGGGGTTGAGACAGAGTCGGAGTGCAGAATGATGAGGGCAGGTCACAGTGTGTGTGGAGAAGGCCCACCTGGAAAGACCAGGACTTGGGACGAACAGGACTTGGTGGGTTTTCATTGCAATTGACAGGTCGCTCTCTCCTCTGACTAAAAAGGACTTAAATAGGACTTTACAATGTAAAATGAAAGAGTGGGTTTTTGTAAGTCGTAACTGAAAGGAGGTGCTTTCAGTTAACGGTAGACAGCCACATTACTTGTTTTCAGGTGCATAGGAGTTTGTAAATGAAGGCCTAGATTTGTCTGATGAGTTTTTTTTTTTTTAAATCAGGCTGTTAAATCAGTTTTTGGTTTGTTTTAGTCTTCCTTTGTTTATTGTGATGAAAACTGAATCTCCAAATGGGCATTCCCACAGAGAAGACCCACACACTCTTGAAAAGCGGGAACTAGTGATATGGAAAGAAGGCAGACCTTCCACTCCCTTCAGGTTTTCCGGTCACTGTATTTATTTTCTGAGATGTGCGCAGAAAGCCAAACCAGCACTTCTTGCAACATGGTGTATGGATTTGATTCTAAGGGTTTTGTAAAGTTTAAAGCTGCCCCCCCTGCCCTTGCTTTGCCGGTGGTGCTGCTGAAATAAGCCGTTTCCTTGTGCACAGGGTAGCAGTGCTGTTATCGAGGCGCCCAGGACTTCCTCACTCAGTCCTGGTCCTCCCCTGCCGAGAATGTGTCCTCAGGAAGCTTAAGGATCATTTACATAGGATTGGAAACTTCTAGAAAAGGCAAAACAAGCTCCCCGGGCTTTGTGATTGGCAGTGTCTAGCGTCCTAACCCTGAGTGGTCATTAAGAAACCCAAACCACACCCTTCATGCTGAGAGGAAGCTTTTCTCTGCAGTCAGCCAACATTCAGTTATCTGCCTATCCCAACTCCAAATTTCCTGTCACTATAAAACCTTGACAGTTTACAGTGAAGGATGGTGGTATGTGGGGCAGAGAATCCTTATGCAGATAAATAGAAGAGAAACGCGGATTGGCTACAAAGATGGTAACAAATAGAACTACAAGATAGGTTTCTTGCCCGTGGAATCTATGTAGTGCTCTGAGCCCCACGAACCTCTCTTCCAGTTTCCAGCTTGTGCCCTGGGAGTGTCAGTGCTTCTGTAACACGAGTTCTTGTTCACACAGCTCAGCGACGTTCGTTTCAGCTTTAAGTTGTAAATAAACAAGCCCGGTAGGGGAGCAGCAGTTTATGAGGCAGAGCCTGTGTGACCTCAGTTCGGTGTTGTGATGAAATCAAACACTCCTATGCTAATCTGCCACCTTTAATGATCTGCATAGTCATTGTGCTGCATGGCAATTAGGTGAGCAGTTTACGTGAGTGACTCTAATTAGTATTAATCTTTACATGGCCACATCAAATTTTCCCAGTTTCATGTTTATTAATTTGTTGGTTCTCCAGCATCTATAATTAGCGTCAGTGTCAGCACGTTGCGCTGATGATTCCTCCGGGAGTCTGACCCTCATCCCTGCCACACTCTGGTTCCCCTGGGAAAACGCAGCCGTCCAGCTTAGGTTCTCTTCTGTGGCGCCCCTTGGAGGGAGCGGCTGGACCTCTGCCTCGTTCTCTCTCCCCCCCTTCAGTCACAGAGCAGCTCCTGTGACTTCGCCCTGACCCCAGGTATTCTGAGTCTGGGGTCCTCAGGGAGGTGGAGCTCTAGACCCCGAGGTGGGGAGCCCCACCAGGGCTGGGGGGCTGGGAGCACACTCTGTTGGGTGAGCACACACTCCTGAGGAGGAGTTGGCAGCACATTTTATTAAAGAGTGGGGATCGAAATAACTGAAAAATCTCTCACCCAGCAGATAGTAAGGATTTGATAGACATTTATTTATAGAATTTCCTTACTCTACTGCAAAGTTATTTTAGGTAAGAAAGAGAGTGTCACTAGTAAGAATGGTTTGCTATCTTGGTTAGAGGATCACTGAAGAGAAAACAGTACATTTTGGGTGGATTGAGAAGCAGCATTGGTTTTGAGTGACGTGTTTGACCAGCCCTTTGTATCTGTGTGGCATGCAGTGATGGTGGGTCACTTTTTGGTGGTGAAATGCAGAACCTTTTACTGTGGTCCTGCTGGCCAAGTGTGTATTGCCTATTTTTATTGTGGTTAGCCTGACCCATCATTTGGTTCCCTAAAAGTTAGGTTTTCTTTCCTGTATTTGATGAATGCCGTCAGCTTCTGCAGATACGAACTTCATTCTTTCTTCAAACATTTACCAAGTTTCTGCCCTGTGCTGGGCCCCATCCTAGGAGCCAGGTACAGAAAGGTGATGCAGTAGCTCAACTTGAAGTAATACCTTTTGCATTTACTTCTGTCTACTCCTTTGGCCTCGCCACCCCTGTAAAATGGAGAAAGACTGTTCATGTGGCCACAATACAAGTAAGTCGTCACAGAGGTGGTGACCTGACATAAGATTACACATGACAATGGTGGCTGAGCTGAAGCTCCCGTCTCTGCACCCCCAGGTATTCACTAGGTAGGAAAGACGAAATAAAATAGTCTTGGCGTCTAAAATGAATCCATCTGGAAGGATGGTATCTTCCCAGAGAAGTTTGTGCAAACATTTAAAACTTCATGCAAATGATTCTTTGACTGTGCTACTTTATGAAACCCTGATAATTAAAAACATCAGAATTAAGCATAATTAATGAAGGACTCATAGTTTGCTCAACAAATATATTCATCACTTCGTAAATCACCCTAATGGGCCTAGAATGATTTAGTCTTCACCATGTGATTTTATACAGTGTTTTCAGGAAGATGCTGTCCAATATATTTTTTAATTGGTTTGGCAGGTAGTAAGGTTTTTCTAAGACTGGGGAGGAAACGGTTGTGAAAAGTCCGTTAGCCAGTTCTGTTAGCCAGTACTGAGCTGGCCAGGGTGGGAAAACCCGCTCAGGTAATGTGCTCGCCCACTTGTGCAGCCGGAAATCCTCCAGGGCCCAGTAGCCATTTTAGGTTTAGTCTTAGAAAAGGGCCTTTGGGCTCCCTGTGTTTCTAATGCTTTCGTTTCTGAAAAACTTGAGAAGGAATATTTCACCCCAAGGGAAGTGAGGAGAGCACTATAACATTGCATCGGGGACCCCAAAGCCGTGTTTATTGAACACAGGCCCTCCGAAGGCTCTGAGTGGTGCAGCAGGATGCGGGTTAGAGTGGCTTCTTCCTGCTGAGCTCACTGAGGGCGTCTGGAAGCAGCAGAGAGAGAGCAGAGGTGACTGATGTGGTTGGAGAGCGTGGGCTTGGCCTTGCTGAGCTGAGGTGGTCACTTGTATGATCTTGGGTGATATATTACTTAATGGAGCTCAGTTTTTCAGCTGTAAAATGGGGTGTTTTACTCAAGGGAATTTTGGGGTATCATGTATGTAGAAGGTCCTTCTCTTTGTAGTGGGAAGTATTAGCTAGCTCTTTACGCACATTTATTTCTGGAGTCATTTGAAGTGGGTCTCCCCCACCAGAGTAGAAATTCCACGAGGGCCCAGGTCACATCTGTGTGTTTTGCTCACATGTACCCAGTGTCTAGAGCTTAGCAGATCCCCAGTGAGTGTTGGAGTCCCATCGCTAGTGTTGCAGGCAGCTGGGCGGAAGCATCTGGGAGCTTCAGGCTTAGGCAGGTGGGGTTTTTGCTGAACAAGGTACAATTTGGGTTTTTGTATTCCCAAGCCTTCCTTCCAGAGGGTTTCCTTCTTCTACTCAAACTGACTGATGAAAACCTAATAATGAAGCGAGAGAAAAGTCTGGCTGTGTTTGGTTTTGAGGTGGCCTGGCGTGTATGTGAGCCTGGATCTCTGAGCCACACTTTTGTTCGGGGTCCACTGCTAGTTTAAGGCAGGTCGATTCTCTCTGCTCCCTTCTTCTCAAAGTATTTGGTTCCAGCCCAGGGCTGTTTTTCTTGTAGCCAGTTAAGGCCTCTGAAGAATTTGGGGGTAAAAGGGCGTCACGCCTGCATCCTCCCATTTAATACATTGAGGAAAATCTGGACATGGTGATTTATGAAAGGATGAGAGCAAAGTCTCAACTATAGTACTTTTTAAAAACAAATATGGCTGAATTGAAGTTGAAATGTTCATTAATATGAAAATGAAATGACTTTGTCTTGGGAGTGCTGCTTCCTCTTTGTTCTCAATGGAGCGCGCTATGGAAGAAAAATTAGGCAAAGTGCTCTCTATAAATATAAAGCCTCTATTTTAAGAGGAATGATTCAGAGACGAATGCAAGTCCAAGAAATTTTTATCAACAAATGAAAACTGAATTGGCAGGTTTGCCAGATGTCTCATTTTCAAGAAAATTTTCCTCATTTGGTCTCTTGTAAAAGTCTTCCCTTTGCCTCTGAAATATGCTGTGCCCCTATGGAACTTAAAAATCAAAAAGTTTCAGAATGTTCTGAATCCCATCTTTGTAGGGCTTAATTCTTTGTGGTTCATCTGGGAATTGCATTGCGTAGAAATAAAGGTAAAAACACTATATTATTGGGCTACAGAATTTTGGAAAATTTCCTCAGGTCATTTAGAGTCCTCTGTCTTCGTCTTCCACTCAGCGCTTACTGAGCGCCTGCTCTGAACAGATACTGCTCCTCCTGCTAGATCTAGGCAGCAGCTCCCCTGCTGCTTGTGTGTGGCTGTCCCTCATTACAGGTGTACCCGCCAGCCCTCCTACAGGTGAAACGGCTCATCAGTAAGCCGGGGAGCTCCCTTTCACAATTAGAGACACAGGCCATCTCTTTTGGAGGGGCAACATAACACACTCCTGCACATTCCCTTGTTTGGTTCACCTTCTGCACATCTCCCTGCAGGCCCCCCCCCCCCCCGCCCCATGTCCCGTGTGCATTGGCAGAGGAAGAGCCAGGGGAAGGGGGAGAGGGGTAAGAAGCTAGCCCAGCAGACATGCCCGGGCGTGGCAGACAGAGCTGCCGATGGAGCAGGTCCTTCTGTGTGGTTTGTGGAGAGGTAGGTTGCACTCGAGGTACATTTAGATGTTTTCTTTTGGCACCTTTTCATTTATGGGACCTCTTCTTTTCACACCCAGCCAAGCTTCTCTGCCCACAAATGTTCCAAATTGCCTATCAAAATTCCTCTAACCACTGTGTAGCTAGATTCAAATTGATGTTAGAAAATCAGTTTTTGTAAGAGAATTCACATTAAAGTGCAAATGAAATGGCATTCTGCCCTGTCTGGCTCTGTTTGTTAAACTAACCAGAAAGTCTGGGGGTGTGATGTAGGAAAAGATCTTTCTGAGTGGTTCTCTGCTTTCTTCCAGCTGGATGGAGGGGAAGGGGAACTGTCCCCACAGAACCCAGCGCTCCCTCCGGGCTCACTGATCACTTCTCTGGATAAGGCCGGGAGGCCCCACCTCCCCACCCGGTGGCTGCCCTGCTTAGGGAATTCTAGGTGTTTCTGCTCTGGTCAGGATCACAGCAGTTTCTGAGGGTGGAGCTGTGGGTGGGAGCTGATAAGGAACTTGCAGAACTCCCGACTGCACAGCCCCTGGAGAACGGAAGAGGCTGTGGCCTGTTCCCACTGCCCTCCCCACCTGGTGACCTGCACAGGCCCTTCCTAAAGAGCCGTTCCCACTCCTAGTTGTTCTGCATCAGCCTTACTTCAGAAATGGTTTTTCCTGTTTGTCATTCTACCCTCCGGCCCTATCCCTAGACCCAGTTCCTGTTGTTCCTTCCAGGGACTGAGTTGAGCCGTCACTGAAATCAAAGCCTTGAGAGTGTGTGGGTGTGGAACACCTACTGGTTGAGAGTCAAGGGGTGTTGACTTGTGTGCGAACGTGGGTTGGGACGGTGCTTCCACTGTGTGGGCCGCGTGGGAGCCGGTTAGCCTGGGCTCACTCGCCAGGTCTCCGCTGAGCAGTCACTTATTTAAACTCTCTGTGCCTCAGTTTTCTTACTTCCAAAATGGGAATAATAATAGTACCTGCCTACCTACCTTGTAGGGTCCTTATAAGGATCTTAAACATAGGATGGGGGGCACGTGGTATGTGCTTATTAAATGGGAGCTTTGTAGCTGTCGTACAAGGTGACCCTCTGGGGCTGATAAGATGGCTGCCAACAAGTGCGTCCCTAATGCACCTCCGCTTTCCACGGAGCAAAGTGTGGTGCGATAGGAAGGCAGCGAGAGGTATCTCTGGATCAGTTTCACAAAAAGCCATCACATTTATTAGCACGTTGTCTCAAGGTTGCTTTAAACATGGCTGCCAAATCTGTTTCCTGAATTTTATGGTTTCATTAAAAGTATTCCGTTGCCTTCTGATTTATTGAAGGGAAAGAGTTGACTGCCTGCATGAATTGTTTTATTTTTTAACAGACACTATGTAGGTAGGTAGAGCATATTAAATGTGATTTGACGTGTTACTGTTCCATTGTGAACTTTATATGCACCTTAAAAAACTTGATCCTGAAGAAGTATCAGTTATGATTGGGAAGCTGTAATGTTTCTAGTTCTTGACGCAAAAAGTTGGAAGTTAGTCCCTTGGGAAGAGTCCCCCAGGAGACTTGTTTCTAAGAGAAAATTAAGTATTGGCTTGGAACACCCTTTCAGGATGCTGGCTTGCCCTGGAGTCCAAAATCCTTAATGCGTCTGAGGCCTTTATAGCCTGGCTCTTTTCTCTTCCTCACCGCTCACTGTTAGCTTTGCATCACTTCATTTAACAAATATTAAGTGCCCATTTGCAATTCCCTTGAACCTGGCCCTGTGCTGGCTTGCATGTGGAGCTGTACACACGCTGCTTTGCCGACAAATCTTTCCATGCCCCCGTTTCTGACAGCGTCAGGCCTCACCATAGAAAAGGCAGTAGGTGTGGTGGGGAAGTGCTTAGACTCTGCAGTTGGGCTCTGTGGGTTCAATTGCCACGTCTGCCGCTTGCTCTGAGTAGGGCCTTGGGGAAGTTTCTTAACCTCTTGGTTTCATCTTTAAAAGGGCCGTAATAATAGTCGTTGACTTGCAGTGTCCTTCTGAGAATGATAGGAGGTAACCCACATATTCCTAGCACACAGTGATCTCAGTAAGTTCGTTTGGCTCTTGTTGTTGTTCTGTGTCAGTTCCTGCGGCCTGAGGGCCTTTGTTGTGTACCCCCAGGGCTTGTTCTAACTCCTGGTGTGTGTTGGTTAGCTGCATTATAATTTCCCATTTTGCTTGTTTCTGTCCATTTGGAGAGTGCCAGCCCCTTGGACGCAGGTGAGGTCTCCCCATTGCCTCCTAGACAGTGTTTCCTTCCTCTGCCTGCTCTAAGGTGTTAGGGTAGGGGGCGTCTTTTCTCCTCCTCTTTCTCCTCCTCTTCCTCTTCTCTAAATGTTCTGATTTTTTGATGAATGGGTCTGCTTGCCTGTTTTGCCATGAGCCAAGAGGCTCAAGTGTTTTCCTTTTCCCTCACCAGGGCACCTTTAAAACATACACCAGGGTTTGGGGATGAAAATAACATTCAGTAAGCCTCCTTGTGCCGGGGGTACACCCTTACGGAATTCACCCTCGGCAAATCCAGGAGGTGGGAATAGACCTGTTTAAGAAGCCTATAAAGCGCTCAGAGAAATTTAGCTTAGTAGAGGTCAGAGGTGGACTCCAAATCCGGGTCTGTCTGGCTTCGTGGCACATTGCGTTTTTGTCCCGTGCTCACTGCCTTCTGAGGACTTGTCCGCTGTCTGCTTCCCTGCCCGCAGCTGCTGTCCCAGGGCCTTCTCTCTCGCCTCTTCTCTAAGGAGCAGTACAATTATACTTCAAAAGGGATCATTAAAGGGATTGATTCTTTCCGTTGGGAAGATGCTAGTTGAATATGGTCTTACACTGTGCAATTGCAAAGCTTTAATAGCACAAAACAATGTCTGTCACGCAGGCAGATAAGGATTATGGGTAAAAACAACAAGCTTGGGAACGATGGGGAGGAGAGAGCAGAGAAACATCTATTTTTATAGCTTCATTTCTTAGTTTGTCCAAAGGTTAAAAATAGAATGAATCATGCCCTCTAGGCTACCTGGATCTCTGATTGGTACAAAAAACTTACACAACATGTCCAAAGGAGAGTATGTAAACCCTATCAGAATATACCATTCTCCAAAGAATACATTCCACCTCTCTTCTGAATATGGTTTTTTTAAACAACAAAATACAGATGGGCTTGGAAACTAAGGTTTATTGGGACAACCGCTGATCTTTCGAGTAGTAAGATAAGCTGAGGAATCAGAATAATACAATATTTGCTCTTTATTCTAAGGATCATTAGGATACCAGCCTTTTGTAACATTTCATTTTAATTTTCTATTTGCATATTAAAAACAACGTGAAACTGGAATGCTCTCCTGTGATTAGTGTCCACTGGCTGAGCTGTTCCCCATGTAACAGGCATAGCCACCTCGCGTGGCACGGAAGGAATCCCCTCTTCTGGTTGGTTTAGTCTGTCACCCAGACTGAGGGCACAAGGACGACCCAGGAGCTTCCAAATGTAGCTGCCGACGAAAGCCTTGGCTTCAGAAATACCCAAGGCTCCTTCTAGTCCCGAAATTCTGTAAGAACTCTGAAGACGCAGGAGGAAGGAGATGGATGTTGGTTTTCAGTCTTTCAAGAATGTTAATGAACCTAAAAAGTGTTAAAGTGTTTTCCTAATGTATTTCCCGCATGATGACTTCTGTCCTCAAAAAGCCTAAGTATAACTCACAGCTTTCTGATCAGAAGACGCTGTCAGTAATGACTTGTTTAGCAGAACAACTGGAGTTCACGACAGCCGGAGCCACAAAAATGAGAGGTTCTTTTTGGAAGTGGGGCCCTCTACCTCTTCACACTTACAGACTTGATGTTGTTAGCTACTGTTGGCTGATAAAAGAATCAGGGACTTTTTTTTTTTGTAAACAAATGTTAAGGGCATTGGAGATATGTGGGGAGACTCAGCAGGACATACCTATATGTTCTGAGTGAATTGATACCCGCCTCCAGGTTATTACACGCAGGTCATTCTAAGGATGGTTCCTTGCTCTGCTTCCTGTGTGCATTATTCCCCCTTTACTGTGTTGGGATGTCTTAACTGACATTCTTTTTTAACTGTGGCTCTGAATATAAGAGTAAGTGGGCCAATAGCAGCTAAAATTTCTAGCGCACTTACTTTATCCTAAGCACTGTGCTAATGCTTTACATTGAATCCCACAAAGCCATATGAATAAGTACTGTTATCCCCATTTTACAGATGAGGAAACTGAGGCACAGAGAGACCCAGTAACATGTCTAAGATCAGGAAGCTTGTGCGTGGATGAGGCAGGATTAATGTGGCTCCATAACCTACATTCCTAACCACCACGCTGTACTTGTCAGGGCTGGAGGTATCATGAGAAATGCAGACATTTTGTAAACCTACGAATTCAAGCTGTTGTTTTCACACACAGCTTTGGCCACAAACATCACCTCCCACTTTGATTCAATACACCTGGCTTTGCGTTTCAGCAAATTTGCAGAAATCAGATCTGACACGGCAGGATGAAGATTTCCTTCACACACACACACACACACACACACACACACACACACACACACACACACACAGGAGACTCTGCTTAGGCCCTGGTAGCTCTGGGGTTCATCCTCACGGAAGATCGTGAGGTTGAGCTGTGAGGGTGACTGCATCCCCTGAGAGCAAGCACGAGCAGAGAAGGCGGGTATGGAGTACTGCTCCCCAAGCCTTTCCACACCCGGGACCAACGGGAGGGGCCAGAGAAGCCACCACGGGAGGAACCGGCAAGAACTGGAGAAGTCTAGGAAGGCCATGACCAAGGGAAGGGAGAGTTGCAGGGAAGGTTTGATCAGCAGTGTGGAGTGCTTTGGATATGGAAGAGGAAACCTGATGGATTTGGGGATTGTGTGTGTTGGTGACCTTTGAGAGAATGGTTCCCTTAAGGTGGGGAAGCTGGCGGTTACCTTGAGGGGCTGTGTGGGGAATGGGTGGGTAGAGGGTCTGCTGTGAGGCTCTGGGTGTGGGGTACTGACCTCCAGAGTTTGGCAAGGACATGAAGGACTGAAGCAGAGTAGCTTTGGGGGAGTGGGACCCAGTGAAGCCTTTTCCTCTGTTGGGTTCTCTGTATATGACTGTATCTGAAGGCAGTGGAAGAACCTCATTGAAAGGGAGCAATTGAAGTTGCTGGGATAATGTTAGTAGCACATACTGAGTGCTTATTCTGGGCCAGTACAGATGAGGAGAACAGAGGCTTAGCGTTTAAGGCCTGTGCCCAAGCTCGGAATGCTTCTAAGTGTGTTTAGACCCAAGTCTGTCAAGCTACATGATGGATATCATGGAGTGAGCAGATTATAGGGGAGACAGAGTCTTCCCGGGGCCCCTAGGAAAGGATTCCTGACCAGACGGGGAAAGGAAGACAGGTCCGCCCTTTGAACCTTATTTGAGTACCTGTGTGTGCCCAGTGTCTGGCTCCATGCTGCTGCTCACGGCTCCATGCTGAGAGCCTGCGAGCTGCTTGAAGGATGGCTGCCTGTTGTTTTTTTTTTTGTGGTCCAAGTCCTTTTGCAGAGGTCAGGGCCTCAGACATCGAGAGGAGGTCTAAGAAAAGCCAGCTCTGTGAACAGTGAATACACTGGGAATGTTGGCTTGGCCCCGGGGCCTCCCAGGATCTTTTTGTACTTGGCATTGAATAGAGGGTTTTTGGGTGTGTGTATTTTTCTTTTCTCCTGTATTTATGGGTGTTACTATGAACCATTCAGCCAGGTCTCTGAAATCTGATAGAAGTTGGTCAGGGTTTGGTTTTTAGACACACTGTCCTGTAGCTTTCCTTTCAGCGATCTTCAGGTTTCTTGTTATCGTGACGCATTTATAGTTCCCGGAGACCCAGCATTCGAGCAGTCCTCGTGCAGTTGTGTATAAGAGGCGCATGAGACTCCCACATTCTCCACTCCAGAACGTTTCTACAAGTGCAGTTTCCGGTTTTTCTCAGCCTTTCACTCTTTCTAAAGGAGACATTCTTTGGGGGTAATTTGTTAAATTCTGTGTTTTTTTTTCAGCCCTGCTATTTCTGAATGTGGTCTAGCAACCAGTGGTACAGCGACTTCAGGATTTCCAAATGGGTGGCTCCTGCCAGTTCAAGAAAATTTGTGTGAATGATCAAAGAGGTGAAGGAGGAGGCAACATGATTAGAGACAAAGGCATAAAAATCTGTTTGTCAGTACGTGTGTTAATATGATCTGATCTTAGAAGCGTCTTAATTGTGTCTATTATCATTTTTATTTTTCCTACCTATAAATTATGTAGATCTTTTGCCTTTTTGTTATTTCTATTGGACTTTCAAATGTTCTCATATTTCCTCCTTGCGTTTATTTACAAGGAGAGTTTAATTCTTAGAACCTTACTGGTCTGTATTAGTTCCAGTGTCACGTTGCCCCTTCCTTTTTCTCAGAAACCTTGACTGCCTTCGCAGCAGACTGTTGATTTCTTTCCTATCCTCTGTAAATGATTATTTTTTTTAATAAAAGCTATTTGTTTTAGGCCTTCCATAAACCATCTTTAGTACATTTTTCTCCCCCTAGTTTCTGCTCATAGAATGTCTTTCCTGAAATCCTGTGTGACAAATGACATCGAGGGTGTTGGGAAAGGAAGTCTGGTTGGGCCCTGGCTGTGAGCAGATAATGAGTGTGTAATTGGGCCTTGGGGGAAGGGCCTTCCCTCTGTGTGTGATGGAAGGGTAAGCTGGTGGGCCTAGGGGTGACAGTAGGAAACTTAGAACTTTCTAGAAAGGTAGTTGAGAAATCATGAAGAGGCCTAAATGACAAGAGATGGAGGAAGAGCCTTCTTGCCAAGAATTAGAGAATCTTATTCAGGGTGATTTTTATCGATAGAATTTTGGGAGAAAAATAAAGGAATCCAAAAAAAAAAAATCATTGTTAAAAAAAAAAAGAATTCTGGGGAACAATGTATGTGGCTTGGGAAACTGGGGAAAATAATTTCAGCTTGAAACTGAGTGTGTGGGGTACTCTGGGATTCAGACCAAACTGAGCTTTCTTTAGTGTCTTTAGAGCAGTGAGTATCAACCAGGGGTGGTCCTTCCTGCCCCTGACATTGGCAGTTTGTTGTCACAGCTGGGGGCCCCGGGGGTGGTGCCGCTGGTACCTTGTGGGAACAGACCAGGGGTGCTAGACACACACAGTACACAGCAGCCTCTCACAACCAAGAACTGTCTGCTCAGAATGTCAGTGCTGCTCAAGTTGAGAATCCCTGCTTTGGAGAGAGTCTTGAGGGATTGTCATCAGGAGAGGATTAGAATTAGTGAGTAGAACTAGAGGAAACTAGAAAGGATCAGATCTTATCATATGTGTTAATGTGCCCTAGGTTAACGTGAAGGAAAACTGTGACTCAGGTTGTATTTGTGTAGTTGTTTCTGGTAGGGTTTATATCTTCTGAGGATCACACATTGCAGTAAAGAAGCGTTGCCATTCCAGCCGCTGGTGTGCTGTCCTGCAGAGGACCAGGAGGGGTGCCCACCTGTGGGAGGGGCAGGTCAGCCTGGAGCCTTGGACTGTCCGGGGCACCCCCCTTCTCCGGGTAGTGGCAGCATGGGAAACTTACCTGTGGTAGTTGGGAAACCTCTGAGGGCCGTGGACTCCCTTGACCATCCATGCCTTTGATTGGACGTGCTTAAGGAAGAAAGACAATCCCTCAGAAGCTTCTAGACTCCTCTGAGTGTATAGTGTTCCCAACCTCTTAGAGCCATGCCTCTTGGAGCTGATGATATTAGAGATAAATGATTTCTGTCCCGGGACTTACTGAGTGGGGATGGGGGGGTGGCATGTTGATGAAAACGAAGACCCTTCCTCTAAGGAGACGCCCCACTTTATTCGTGGAATTTCCAAAATGGAACCTTTTGAATTGTTCTGTGACCCCTTCTAATTTGTGTCGTGCAGCTTATTTGAATTCCTTAAAACAAGTATTTCTCACTAGGATTCCAGCCCCCAAGGTTGTGGACTTTGAGGTGCAGAGTGTGCTCTGTGCCAGCACTTGGGGTGGATTTTACCCTGGAGCATGCGCGTCAGCCCGATGTTGGTTTACAGGGAGCTCCGACTCACTCACAGCTTATTTCCCTGGTGCCCCAGCCCCCCTTGAGGAGAAGAGCTTGTGTTTGAGCTGCCGCCAGGCACTGGCACCGGTTCCGGATTGGGGGCTAGACCTTGTGTCCTGTCATCGGTTACGGCGTATTTGCCAGTGTGCAGCTCCGGGGATGGGCGGCGGGGGACACAGGCATGGGCCCTGCTACTGAGTAACGTAATCACGGTGCAGTATGAGTAATTACAGACTCACAATTACTATATAGTGGTTTAGAGAGTGGGCGCTGGCACCAGCTCGAAGCCTGGCTCCAAGGCTTCCTGCTGCAGATCCTGCGGCCGGTTAGCCCGTCTGTGCCTCAGTTTGTCCATTTGTAAAGTGAGAATAATTCTGGCAGGCTGTTAAAAGGATCCGATGAACATAGAGCATTTGGAATGGTACCTGGCAGATACTAAGTACTCAATAATGTTGCTCTTCTATAAAACGATGTGCAGATTAAGTGCTGGAGGAATTGAGAGGAGGAGGAGGTGAGTTGAGGAGATGTGGTTGGGAGAAGCTTTCTTGGTGGGGCTTGAAATGGGCTGAAGTCGGGCAGAAAACCTTGATTGCAAGGGGAACACTGCGTGGGGGTGGCTGTGGGAGGCGCAAGGGGCTGGGTGTGTTCTAGAAGCTGTAAGGAAACTGGGGTAATGGGAAATGGGATTGGGTGTGTGATTGGGGCATGCGAGGCGGGAGAGATTGATCAATTCTAACACTAACGATTTGTTTTTTCAGAGGGGCGCTGGGGTTTCTGAGCTGTGGAATGACAAGGAACTGACAGTTGGAGCAGATGCATCAGCTGTGGACTGCCAGGTGGGGGGAGGTGAGGAGAGTGACAGTCAGACCATCCAGGAGGCTGCTCCGATCGTCACCTCATCGGGGTGTGAGGATAGAGGAAGAGGAGGTGTAGGTAGTTTTGAGATAGTACTGTAACATACAGGATTTGATGACGGATGGAGACCCACGGGAGACAGTGCCAGGTGACCATCTGCAGTCTGTGTAGTGCTTGTGCAAGAACTGGGTCAGGGGAGAGGGGGAGGAGGAGAAGGTTAAGGGAAGTAATTGCCCCTTACAACCATGGCAGCCGAGGGCAGCTCTGTTTCCCAACCTGAGGTGTCTTCCTTGGGCTGCAGTTTGGATGCAGGAGCTGCATTCCAGTGCAAAGCTGGCATTTCCCCTGTTCTTTCGTAGGACGCCCACCTCCACCGGGCCTGCCTTATGCAGACTTGGCCCTGCTTCTCTGTGGTTACTCTCAGCTGTATTGCCCATTCCCCGAGCCCGTCCTGAGCCACAGGCTTGTCAGAGCATCAGGTGGTAATTGGGCTTCAACCCTGTTTTCCATAACGGAACCTCTGAACCTTGATGGAAGCTGTTTTCCCTTTCCTGACCGCTAACTTCAGCTATTTGAAGTCTCTAAAGCCCTCCACTACCATGGACAGACGTGATTGCTTTTGAAATTGCAAAAGAAGAAACACAGTGGAGGAAGAGAGCAGCCTTTTAGAGCCCCAAGCATCACAGGAGCGTCTGAAAGGTCTCCGATGTTCATGCTTGGAATCACTCTGTCAAGAGCACTCTGTCACAGGGAAGCTGCAGTGTACCATCTGGAAGAGCCCTGGGTTCCCCCTGGCCAGGGCTGTCGCCCAAAAGTCCAGATAAAAGCATTTTCACAGCAGGGTGGATTGTGCTAAGGACCCTGTCCATGTTTGCTTTGTTTCAATTCCCCTCCCCCCCTTTCTTTTTCTTGCTCACTGCTTTGTGTCAGACACTGTTCTAATACTTTCTAAGTATGGCCTGGTTTATAATCACCACAGTAATTGGTACAGTTGTTATCCTGTTTTACAGATGAGGTAACTGAGGCACCGCATGGTTAAGCAGCTTGCCCAGAGTTGTACACCGAGTATTGTGGCTTGGGATTGGAGTCCTGGCAGGTGGGCTCTTGAGCCCCTGCCCTTAACCACCTGGTTTCCCAGGCTCCCTTCAGTTAGCTGGAGCCACCATTTTTAAGATGGTGTTTTCTGTTCCCTCTTTTTAGTTCTACTGAAGAATTTGTTTTAGTAATGTCACATGGTAACATAAGAGGGAGCAGATGCTTTTTTGAGTCCTCTAGACTGGGTTTGAATACTCGCTGTGCCCATTTATTAGCTGTGTGACGTTGAGCAAGTCACTTAACCTCTTTGAGCTTCAGTTTCTAAATCTGTGTAATGAAGGTAAGACTTGTCATGAAGAAGTGAGACTATTTTTGTAAAGTGACTAGAATTTAGTGGCAGTGAGGTTTTGGGCTAATTATTTAACTTCCTCTGTAAAATGAGGATGATTATTCCTGTTTCCCAATGATCCTAAACTCTTCCAGTCTATTGGTATATTCATAGTTTTGTTTTTAATATTGATCTGTACACCTTTCTTACTTATTGGGGAAGGGGGTTAGCAGGGGGTGGCAGATGCACGTTTCCTGGGCTGTGTTTGGAGGGTCAACAACACAAGGAGATAAAGCACAGGAAAGGAATGGATAGAGGTGGGAGGTGAAGGATGGTCCCAGGGGCATTGCCTGCCCAGCAGGCTGTGGAGTCCCCAGAACCGGTTCAGACTGCAGCCCTGCCACACACTCTGTGACCTGGGTAGGTCCCTGTATATAGGGGTGCCTGTGTTTACCACACAGAAGTCCATCGGGGTTGGTGGAGGTGAGCTGTGACCGCCTCTGATTTCTCTCCCTTCCTCTCGCTTTCCTTCCCGTTCTTCTGCCTGAATCTGACAAAGCCCGTTTCTCTGCCTTTGTACAATTTCCTCTCATGGAAATTAATCACAGTTTTGCAAACTTAGGAATGTTCTATCTCCTAAGAAGTATCATTTTGCCTCTGTCCCATGATCGTGGTCACAGATATGGCCTGAGGCCCCTCCCTCGTTGATAAGCTGCCATCAGAAATGACCTTCCTTCCTTACTTTCGCGGAAGGAAGGGTTTTATGCTTATCTCAGATGTAGTGTTTTAGTCTTACACTTTCATGTCTTCTTAGCTTTGAGGATTCTCAGAAGAAAGTTTTATCTTTGTATCAAAGAGCCCCTGCCTCCTCCACTTCTGCTTTTTTTTACTCCCTACAAATAGCATAATGTCATGGAGCCGCCACATCTGAAAAGGTATTTAAATCTTATAAAACCTGAGTGACTCAAAATGAGTAGCACAGGGAACTGCTTTACCTTTTCTTACCAGTCTGGGGCCTGGGAAGAAGGCAACCTGAGTCCTCTCCTCCATGCAGGGAAATCCCCTGCAATACACGCGCAGGCTAGGGAAAATCACATAACACGGGTTGGCTCAGCAAAGAGCTCTGCTTTCTGGATACACACTTCCAGAGAGCTAAAGGGCAGGGACAGAGGTGAGTAAGAAACATGGACTAGCAGCAGATTCATACGTGTGTAACTGGCCCTTTCCGTTTTCAAAGTTTAGTGAGCATGTATGCAGATACAAGGGAGAGTTGCCTTAAAACAATCAATAGCTTCTGGAGAAGGGATGAGCTGGACTGGTAGAGGCTGAGGCCTCCAGCAGCCAGTCACATGACCCTGGGGATCGTTCTGACACATTTTCAGGTTCAGAGGAGAGGCTGGAAGATCTGGCCTGGGATTCGTCTGTGACACCAGTTCTAGCCACAGCTCTGCCGTAGACAGTCGTTTCCCCACTTTGACTATAGTCTTTCCTTATGTAAGATGAGGGTGTTGGTCTGGATGCTTCCTCAGGCCCCTTCTAGCTCCAACACCTCTGATTCCCAGCATTCTGCTTGTGTCTGAGACGAGATGGACAGTCAGATGCCATAATGTGTGCGTGTGTTATTGTCTTTACCCTGGTCATAACTACCAGTCAGATTGTGTGGGGGTTTTCTAAGCTTTTTGAGATCTATTTCATCTACTATAAAATTCACTGACTTAGAGTGTACGGTTTAGTAGTTTATACCGTAGTATAACCAGAGTTGTACAAATACCACCAGAATCTCACTTTAGAACGTTTTCATCACCCCCCAAAGAAAACCCATACACAGTAGAATCCACTCCTCATTTTCCTTCAGTCTCCACAGACAACTAGTAATCTTTCTCTCTCTGTAGATTTGCCTATTCTGCACATTTCACATAAACGGAATTATGCAATATGTGGCCTCTTGTGACTGGAGTCTTTTACTCTGCATAATGTTTTGAGGGTTTATCTACGTTGTACTAAGTACCAGTACTTCATTTTTTTATTTGCCAAATAATATTCCATTGTATGGGTATGCCACAGTTTGTTCATGTATTCGTCAGCTCTTGAAAATTTAAACTGTTTTGGCTATTATGAATAATGCTCCTTTGAACACTCATGTACAAGTTTTTGTGGAGAGGTACGTCTTCAGTTTCTCTTGGAGTGAATCGCTGAGTTATATGGTAACTCTAACTTTTCTGAGTGCCTGCCAATTGTTTTCCAAAATGGCTGCACCAGTTTGCAATCCCACCAGCAATGTATGAGGGTACCAGTTTATCCACAACCTCGTTGACACTTGTTATTGTCTATTTTACTTTAGCCAGCCTCGTGGGTCCAAAGTGATTTTTGAGTTGCTTTCCCCTCATGGCTAATGATGTTGAGCACCTTCATTTGCTTATTAGCCATTTGTCTGTCTTCTTTGGAGAGAGATATTTTCAAATCCGTTGGCCATGTTTGAATTGGGTCATTTGTCTTTTTGCTGTTGAATTTAAAAAGTTGAGTTCCTTTTGGAAAGTTTTGTTTGGCAGTCTGGAATTTAAGTTTATGTCACTGATCATTCCATCACGACTTTTGTAGACTAAATGTCTACAAATGTCATTGTATTGGCTAAATGGCTCCTTTGGAAGTCAGCTATTAGAAATGGAAGCTTAAAAAGATTTTAAATGCAGGATGGCAGAGGGGTCGTGCATGGAGTGACCGGGAAAAGGCTGTTTTGGATTTATACGTGGAAAAACAATGTGAGTGTTCTGGAAGCAGCTGCTCTTCCTTCAAACACTCTACTTCCTTTGATATCATACTCGGGTTTCTTCCTACCCTTTTGTGGCTTTGGCAGACATCTTCCAAAAGACTTTTCAGGGCTAATGTCTTTAAAAATACTCATGGATTAGATGGAAATTAATGCAATTAATTTTCATTTGAGGATACTGTGTGCTTTTTTAAACATGGCAGTCAATAGCTGCTATTTTATGGCTGTTATTCCAGAAGCTGTGTCCCTAGACTAAGCATACTGTGGTATTCGGGGGGCTGACTTAGAGAGAAGGAGAAGAATGGAGGACACAACCAGAAAACTGTGTATGTCGGAGAGTTGAAAGTTGTTTCTTTCCTTTTTTGCATTTGCTCTCCTTACAAGTTGAAGCATTTCCCAGAGAGCTGATGAGAAAGGAAGCCCTCATGTTGTTTCCCAGGGTGCTCACAACACGGGGTGAATTGGTTTTTTATTTACTGAAGTCTCTGGAGCCGGCCTAGTGCTGGACTCGCTTTAAATTATTTTGGCCTTCCTCAACGACCCTGTGTAGTTATTGTCCCGTTTCTCATTTACATTTGCATGTAGCTCAGGGGTCTTTCCTACACTCCCTCCCCTGGAAGAAGCTCATACAAGAAAAAAATCCTTTGCCTCTTGGTAAGTGTTGGAAACTGGGCTGCGCGACAAGTTGGCTCTGAACCAAGCTTCCCTTGCTCTTACACATGTGAAACCTGTTTCTTTTGGCGAAGGCATTGAAAGAAAAAAATGTGCCTACATCTCAGCTGAAACAGCCTTGTCTTATTCCCCTCGCTTTCCCCTACTGCCTTCTTCTAAATTTATCCTGCCTTTCTGCCTTCCATTTTTATTTTACAAGACTGCTGTGGATCACTTTTTCTGGTTATTCCAAACACCAGGCTGCTCAGGTTTCCTCTTTCATCTGTTTTTATTTCCCTTCATAGAGTAGTGGCCACGTGAGGCCATTCTCATTCACTCTAATATAAGAAAATCTTTTGAGTTTGTCCTTTGGCCGTGCTTAGGAGATCTGACTCCATTTTCATGCTTCTCTGTGCAGGATGGGCTGGTTTATATTTTTTGATGCCCCATCTTTTGGATCAGAAGTGGGACGACCCTGGTGTTAGCATGAAAAACTGCTGAGGTTAGGTGTATGGCCCAGTCGGCCTACCTTGTAACTGCTCAGGTTAGTTAGGTGTATGGCCTGATTGTGGCCTGGTCGCCTACCTTGTGGGGCTTTGTTGTTTGTACTTGAATATGAGAAATGGAACTGCTTAAAACGTGTGGGCTCCTCTTTTTTGTAACTTTGTCTCCTGTCTTTAAACCAAATCCTGGTGAAGGCGTAGACATTTAAAATTATTATTTGTGGGTAAAAGCTCTACTGGGTAAAATACACACCAGCATCTTAATATTAAAAGTGTCACTTGCTAAATATCTCTGCCCACCAGCTGTGTAAGAATCTTGGAAGAAAGAAGGTGCAAGTTACTATTTACAATCCCTCCTCTCCTCCTGCCTTTCCGCCTGTGGTGATGGGATTAGCATGTCCCTGGCCACAGGTTAGAGCTTCAGGAATTTGTTTTGCAGTGTGCAGTACCCCCTAATCTGTAGTGTGCTTTCAAAGAGTACACATCATGCCTGCGAACCCTTCCTTCCAGGGGCGGAAGTCAGGCCAGGGTGGCTGCTGCCATCGAGGCAGAGATTCTGCAGCGTGTAAGGCACTGGCTGTCTTTCCTCACAGCTGAGGGGTGCCTCTGAAGAGCCGCTCTTGCCCCTGCAGCAGATGGGTACCCAGGTCGTGACTGCCCGTGGGAGGCTGGGAAGGCCTCCAGCTGTGGTGGCTCAGGATATAGTGTTGAGGTCATCACCTTGACCTTCAGTTCTCTGTATTCTCTCCAGGCCGAGGGAAAACTGTCCACATCCCCCTTCAACTGTTCATTTGCTTCCATTGCCAGGCCTTTTGCAAGACTCTCCCAGGGCCGAGAACGTGCTTGCTTCAAAGCACTGCCATGATTTCAAACCAGCCCTCGGTTTCTGGTTCCTGTAAGAAGTCTCTGACACAGTGTATGGAGGTGAGAGTTTGTGCAGGTGTTCAGTTCCCTCACTTTGGACCCCATCCCCGGTGTGCATAGGACTCGTGTCCTCATTGCTGTCAGTTAATTTGAAATGGATCCCTCCTGACACCTAAAATGGCTTGGGAGCCAGACTTTTATAAGAAACTACTCTTGTTTGAAAACCAAAGCATAAGACTGATACATAGCTTCATTTATTCATGAGACATTTATCCAGTACCTACTCTGTGCAAGGGACTGTGCTGGAAACCAAGCAGGTAGAAAGAGGGCCTCACAGAGATAGACTGAGCTCACGTGCATACAACGTCGCATACGCATGTGTGTCTACATGCGTCTGATACTGGAGTAGCACACTACTATCTACCTGTTCTTAAATAGTGCAAACAGGGAAAGTACAGTGGAAGTTCAGAGGAGAGAAGAGAGTCCTTCTGGACACATCCTACCGAAAGGCAGGCAGTGGTCGTAGCTTTGGGCTCTGGAGTCAAAGAGTACCTGGATTCAGACCCTAGCTTAGTACTTCCTATTGTAGGCCCCTTGGGCAAGTGATTTTATTTCTCTAAGACTCAGTTTCTTCATCTGGTGTATAGGGATAGTGAGTACCTACGTCACAGGGTCATTGTGAAGATTAAACACTATAATTTCGGTGAAGCCTTAGCAGAGTACCTGACGCACAGTAGGCCTTGCTGTGTGAATGCAGGACCAGAGAAGCCATGATGGAGTGGTAGCCTTTGAAGGAGGAGAACAGGCCTGGGGTCTGGGGAGAGAGGCGGGCGGGGAAGGCATTCGAAGCGGAAGACGCTGTACATATTTGGAGAAAAATTAATTTGCTCAGTCGGTGGGGTATAAAGTGGGAAAGAAGAAAACGAGACTGGGAAAAAGCTGTGGCTGGATCACACCAGTCTTCCGTCCGTCACTTAGCCATTTTGACTTCACTTGGAAGGATGCAAGGCGCCGGCAGAGGTTTTGGAGTGAACTAATAAAGGTTAGAGTCGGGCTCTAGGAAAGGGTCTGGCAAGTCATTGTGGGCTCCGTAGTGGGAAGAGATACTAAGACGAAGGTCTAGAGTCTGAGCTGTCAGTTACCTCGGGGCCGCCACTCATATAACCTGCTGCCCTATGTATTGTGGACACTTTCTTTTGTCATTGAATTTTCTAGTACATCATCATTTTACATGATAGTTTTACGTCCTTTCCCATCTCAACCCACACCTCCCTCTGCAGGGACCTCTTCCACTTAAGGCACCTATTGACTGACCTCTTCTTCCCTCCGTGGAAGCTAGGAAGGCTCTGATACCATTTATTCATAATTAAATAAAACGTAGTTGTAGTAGACACATTACTTCTCAACCATTTGAAAGCACATTTTAAGACATTTATTTCTAATTGCCGGTTAAAAGGCTTCTCTTTTCCTTAGAAGAATTTCAGGCATCAGGGAAATGGGGAACTATCCTTTTAGGCCTATTCAACTGGCTTTAAAAAATCCAATCTTATTTAGGCTTTTTTAGGCTTAGGGGGCAGGGGAGGTCTCCAGTCCTCTCCCTTGAGGAATGGGGAGGAATTGCTTTGTGGAAAAGACCGTGTCCCCGTCCTGCCCTACATCATGCTGTTCCTCATGTCTGTGGACGTCTGCCCTGCAGTGGACAAAGGTCTGTCACGTGCCTCGTGGCTACGCGTGTGTCGTGCACGTAACAGAACCTCCTCATTCTTCTGCCCTCCCCCCACCCCAGCCCCGAAGTGTATTTCCGTCACACTGGATTTTTTATTTTGTACTTAGTTTTATTTGTTTTTGACTAATGGGATCCCCCAGTGGTTTCTACACTGTTGTTTTTCAGTTGGTTCTCCCCCCCCACCCCCAGTTTGGAAGAGTCTCAGGAACAAGTGTGTCTTTGAAACTTACAAGTAGTTACAATGTTAAGAGTGTTCACTGGTTGTCCTGAGAATTAGGAATTTTTGTTCTAAAAACACTTGATTGTCCATTATAGAAGAACTTAGTGTACTGACTTCAGGTTCTTTGGGAGGTAGCTTTAATGAGGTGTAAGGGAGCCAATGAAAAAATGCCTCTTCTTTAGTTGTTTCTGAAACAATTGAAAAGAGAGTGAAATACACATAAACAGGTGGAGGTAGAAATATCGCCTTTATTACCAGTAAAGGTGATTGACAGTTGTGGCCTTGATCTGCAGCCAGATGAGCTCCCTAACTTTAAAACCTGTAGTAGAGAAACTCGCAGAGCCCTTCCCCTCAGGGCAGACACTTTATCTCTTGGGATTGAACAGATCAGACTGCATGCCTCCTACAGACCCAGGAATGAGAGTCTCTTCAGCAGCTTTCCTGGAGAGATTTCACAAGGCTTCTCAACACACTTACTTAATTTGATCCTGTATGTTTCAGGTTTGTGGAATTTATTTGCAGATCTTTCTTTTTTTTTTTTTTCCAAAGATTTTATTGGGGAAGGGGAACAGGACTTTATTGGGGAACAGTGTGTACTTCCTTTTTTTCCAAGTCAAGTTGTTGTCCTTTCAGTCTTAGTTGTGGAGGGCGCAGCTCAGCTCCAGGTCCAGTTGCTGTTTCTAGTTGCAGGGGGCGCTGCCCACCATCCCTTGCGGGAGTCGAGGAGTTGAACCAGCAACCTTGTGGTTGAGAGCCCACTGGCCCATGTGGGAATCGAACCGGCAGCCTTCGGAGTTAGGAGCACGGAGCTCTAACCGCCTGAGCCACCGGGCCGGTCCTATTTGCAGATCTTGTTGCTTCAGTGGATAACTAGTTTTCAGTATGCATCGATAAATATTTTTATCATCGTTTGTCTTAGCAATATTCTTAAATGCACTGCGGTGAAATATTAGTTGTCTTCTGCTATTTACTTTCAAGTAATTAGAAATAAAAAGTATTTGGGAATGTGTTAAGGACAATTAATGCTGTTTCATTTATTCACATGGTTTCCCCGTACTGCTTAGAAGAAATATCTGGAAAGTAGATGATGGTGGAAAAACCAGCCACAGAAAGCTTGAAGAATCAGGACCATTTTCTGTGGCCTTTTTGCATTTTGCTCCTTCGTCTAAGAAATGGGACTGCCTCCTGCTCCCAGCCCTATGGGCAGTGCCTGAGGCACGAGAGCAGGCTTTGCAGGAAGTGCTGTTGCGTACCCAGAATGAGTTTCAGTTATCTTGGTCCTGGGTAGATGGCCGCTAATGCTCTCATTTCCAGACGTGACCTCCCAGGCACTATTCACTTGTCTTTTGAGACAAGAATACTCACAAGATAAGCAGCATTGTGGGGTTAAGAACAGAGTGTATTTTGCACTGTTCGCTGAGTACTCTATGTCTCTAAAGTTGAGATTCCACAGAGTGAGCTCTGGAAAACAACTGCCTGTAAATTTGGAAGATAATGAAAAGATTAATTGTACATTCCTCATCTCACTGAGCACTCTGAGTTGACGGATGTAGGTAGTTCACTGACCTAAAGACGGATCCCGGAAAGCTGGGCTGTGCTGTTTCACATTGTCTGTCTTGAAAAATGTAATCAAAGTGCTGAGTATTCAGGGCAGTATGCTTGGTATGACCTTTCTCCTTGAGGCACCCACACATGGGGCACATGAGACTTTGCAGGAAAAAGGGAGATGAGAGATGATTTAATTTGTACCACTCTATATAACTGAGAATTTTTTTTCTGATGATTCTTAGTAGATAGTCTTTTCTGTATGTTTGATATAAAATTAAATGTGCCAAGATTAGGAGTACTATTTTTTCTAACTTGTCGAAAACAAAAGTATCATTTAAAAATTACTAAAAGGATATATTCTGACAATGAAAAAAGTCAATATAAAAATCTGTAGTGTCTCTTCTTACCTTCAATCCCTCCAGCAGTTTTATGCGTCTTTTTTCAGATTTCCCCCCCATGCTTTCACAAGTTCATTCCATTTGTTTTGATGATGATATATAACCTACAACTTGTTTGTGCTTTTTTTTTTCCAACCAAATGTATCACTGACATTAGTTAATTGAGGGAGTTTTTTAAAATCATGAATGAGTGTTGAGTCATCAAATATTTTACATCCAATGAAAGGAACATACGGTTTTTCTTTAATCTGTTCGTGGGTGCATCAGATTCTCTGACACTCCTGACGTTCCTCGTATTGCGTTAGTCTGTCCGTGAAACTGACAGCTGCTCATTCTTTAAAGACATTTCAGAGGTGCACAGAGCAGCAGTGTGTGACCCGGTCTGGGAAACCTGAGCGGGACGTGCTCTAACTTGTGTTGGGAATGGGACTGGCCACACACTCTGTGGAGTCGGGGAACTGAATTGAGATCAGCACTTCAGGAGCTGTTCTTGGTGTAGTTGCGATGGTTAGAAGTGAGACGTTATTGGAGGTTAATAATGTTAGCCGACAAAGTACTAGATTCTGCGTAACATTACCCTGGTTGTAACCTTGAGGAATTTGCATACAGACGAGTTTTACGCTCTATGGCTCCCTTCGATTTTTGGAGTTTATTATGTTTCCTTGCCTTTCCTAGTCATTTGGAGGTAGGCTTAGGAGTCAGGTGGAATTTCTCATACCCTCCCTCCAGTTAAAATATTTTGGTCACTTCTGAGCACTGGGCTGCACCTGGGCCACCTCTCATGTCTTGAAGGAACTAAATTCCAAGGGAAATTTTTCTCTCCTTTGCTAGTTCTCTCTAGAACAAGTGGTGACTCACTAGTACGAGACAGAATAACTGGAGGTTTGCTATTAACAGTCATCACAAGTGGCTCGAGCTTGAATACTCTCTTGGGTTTGTGGTCCAGATCGGAGGTGAGTAGCGTAAAAGAGATGTGATCGATGAGTTACTAGGAAGTAAGACAGAAGTTGAAACATTGAGGCTTCATGTTCCCGAAGAGTGGGTGGGTGATCTCTACCGTTTCTTTGATCTCCGTAATAAGTATTTTGTGTAATTGCACCCACTTCTCTTGGGCTAATCAATCCCTCAGAGCCTGAGAACTGAGCCTGCAGACAGCGGATTGAAAGTTAGGACCTTGGCTCGGACTGAAATTGTGCCACCCTTGGTGGCTCGTGCCTCTTTTCTTCCCATATTTGGGATTATAACTTGTACATTGTTATTTCTAGGGTTAGTTTTCATTTTTAGGGGGTGTGGGGTTTTCTAAATAGACTTAGTTTTTTTAGAGCAGTTTGAGGTTTATAGAAAACTGGCTCAGCAAGTACCAAGTCCCCATATACCCCTTCTCGCCCTCACCCCCACAGGTTTCCTTCTTGTTAGCATCTTGTATGTGTGGGATTAACATCTTGACTGTGTGGTACATTTGTTGTCATTGATGGACCAGTATGAATATGTTATTGACTGCAATTCATTAGGGTTCATTCTTTGTTGGACAGTTCTGTGGGCTTTAACAAATGTGTAATGTTGTGTATTCACCAGTACAGTATCTTACAGGATGGTTTCACTGACCTCAAAATGCCTGTTTCATCTAGTCATCCCTCCTCCACACTCCCTGAACCACTGATCTTTTTATTGTCTCTATAGTTTTGCCTTTACTGGAATGTCATGTAGTTGGAATAAAAAATTAGGGAGCCTTCTCAGACTGGCTTCTTTCACTTAATAATATGCATTTCAGCTTCCACCATGGCTATTGTAGTTTGATAGCTTATTCCCTTTTATTGCTGAATAATACCTGTTGTGTGGGTGTACCAGAGTCGATGTAACCACTCACCTGTTGAAGGGCATCTTGGTTGCTTCCAAGTTTTAGAAATTACAAATAAAGCTGCTTTAGACATTTGTGTGCAGGTTTTTGTGTGGACATAAATTTTTAGCTCATTCGGGTAAACCACCTAGAAGCGATATTACTGGGTCAGATGGTAAGGTCATATTTAGCTTTGTGAGAAACTGCCAAACTACCTTCCAAAGTGGTTGTTTCACTTCGCCTTCCCACCAGCAAAGAATGAGAGTCTTGTTGCTCCACACCCTCACTGTGGTGTTGGATGGGTTTCAGCCGTTCTGATACGTGTGTATTGGTATCTCCTTGTGGTTTCAATTTGCGATTCCCTAATGACACATGACGTTGAGCGTCCTTTCATGTGTTCCTTCGTCCTCTATATATCTTCCTTGGTAAGTCTCTTCAGATCTTTTGCCCATTTTTAAATTGGGTTGTTTGCTTTTTCTTTTTTTTAATTGAGGTATAATTGACACATAACGTCATATAGTTTCAGTTCATATAGTTCATATAACGTCATGTATTGTACAACGTATAATTCGATATTTGTACACGTTGTGAAACGATCACCACGATAAGCCTAGTTAACATTTGTCACCACACATAGTTACAAAACTTTTTTTTTTTTTGTGATGAGAACTTGTAAGATCTACTCTTTTAGTAACTTTCAAATATGGAATACGTATTATTAATTGTAGTCACCACACTGTACATTACATCCCTGTGACTTATTTATTTAGAACTGGAAGTTTGTACCTTTTGACCCCCTTCACACATTTCGCCTACCCTATGCCCTCTAGCCCCACCTCTGGAAAGCACCAGTCTGTTGTCTGTATTTATGAGCTAGGTTTTTGTTTTTAAGATTCCACCTGTAAGTGAGATCATACCGTGTTTCTTTTTCTTTGTCCGACTTACTGCTTACCATAATGCCTTCCAGTTCCATCCATGTTGTCACAACTGGCAAGGTTTCTTTTTTTTATATCTGAATGATATTTCATTGTGATATATCTATATCTGTATCTATCTCTCATTTTCTTTATCCATTCATCCATTGATGGCCACTTAGGTTGTGTTAATTTCTTGGCTGTTGTAAATCATGCTTCATTGAACATGGGGTGCATATATCTTTTCGAGTTAATGTTTTTATTTTCTTTGGATAAAAACCCAGAAGTGAGATTGCTGGATCATGTAGTAGTCCTACTTTTAATTTTTTGAGGAGCCTCTGTACTGTTTTTCATAGTAGGTGTACCAGTTTACATTGGCACCAACAGTGTATAGGGTTCCCTTTTCTCCATATCCTCATCAACACTTATTTCTTGTTTTTTTTTTTCATAATAGCCACTCTGACGGGTGAGGTGATATCTCGTTGTGGTTTTGATTTGCATTTCCCTGATGATTAATGGTGTTGAGCATCTTTTCATGTATGTACTGGCCATCTGTCTGTCTTCTTTGGGAAAATGTTCCTTCAGCTCTTCTGCCCATTTTTAAATCAGATTATGTGTTTTGCTATTGAGTTATATAAGCTTTTATATATTTTGGATATTAGCCCCTTATCAGATATATGATTTGCAAATATTTTTTCCCATTCAGTAGGCTGCCTTTTCATTTTGTTGATGGTTTTCTTTGCTGTGCAGAAGTTTTTCAGTTTGATGTAGTTCCACTTGGTTGTGTTTGCTTTTATTGTGTTTTGGTGTCATATTCAAAAAAATCATCGCCAAGACCAATGTCAAGGAGCTTACTGCTTATTCAAGTCTTTAATCCATTGTGAGTTGTTTTGTGTGGTGTAAGAGTGGTCCAGCTTCATTCTTTTGCATGTGGCTGCCCAGTTTTCCCAGCACCATTTATTGAAGACACTGTTCTTTCCCATTGTATATTCTTGGCTCTTTTGTCATAAATTTATTGACCATATATGTGTGGGTTTATTTCTGGGCTCTCTGTTCTGTTTCATTGATCTATGTGTTTGTTTTTATGCCAGTACCATACTATTTTGATTACTAGCTTTGTGCTATAGTTTGAAATCAGGGAGTGTGATTCCTTCAGCTTTGTTCTTTTTCTCATAAGGTTGCTTTGGCTATTTGGAGTCTTTTGTGGTCCATCACAATTTTAGAATTGTTTGTTCTATTTCTGTGAAGAATGCCATTGGAATTTTGATAGAATTGCATTGAATTTGTAGATTGCTTTGGGTAATATGGACATTTTAGCAATATTCTTCCAATCCATGGGCATGAAATAGCTTTCTGTTTTTTTGTGCCTTCTTCAGTTTATTTCATCAGTGTACAAGTATTTCATCTCCTTGGTTAAATTTCTTTCTAGATATTTTTATTATTTTTATTATTATTTTAGCCAGTGCTATACATTTTTTTTAAAGATTTTTTTTTTTTAATTGGGGAAGGAGAACAGGACTTTATTAGTGAACAGTGTGTACTTCCAGGACTGTTTTTCCAAGTCAAGTTGTTGTCCTTTCAATCTTAGTTGTGGAGGGTGCCATTCAGCTTCAAGTTGTTGTCCTTTCAGTCTTAGTAGTCTTAGTTGTGGAGGGCGCAGCTCAGCTCCAGGTCCAGTTGCCCTTTCTAGTTGCAGGGGGCACAGCCTGCAACTAGAGTTGAACCAACAACCTTGTGGTTGAGAGGACGCGCTCCAACCAACTGAGCCATCTGGGAGCTCAGTGGCAGCTCAGCTCAAGGTGCGGTGTTCAATCTTAGTTTCAGGGGGCACAGCCCACCATCCCTTGTGGGACTCAAGGAATTGAACCGACAATCTTGTGGTTGAGAGCCCACTGGCCCATGTGGGAATCGAACTGGCAGCCCTCGGAGTTAGGAGCACGGAGCTCCAACTGCCTGAGCCATCGGGCCGGCCCGATATTTCATTATTTTTGATGCAATTGTAAATTGCCTGTTTTTTTACATTTTTTTGTCTTATATTTTGTTCAGTGTAACAACAAATTTTTGTATATTGATTTTCAATTCTGGGTTGTTCGTTTTCTTATTGTTGAATTACAAAAGTTATTGGTATGTTTTAGATACATGTCCTTTATCAGATATGTGTTTTGCAAAGATTTTCTTCCAGTCTGTGGCTTGTCTTTTAAAAGTATTTTTCACAAAGCAAAAGTTTTTAATTTTAATGAAGTACAACTTACCAATTTTTTTCTTTTATGGGTCATGCTTTCGGTGTTATATCTATAGAGTCATTGTCAAACCCAAGGTCACCTAGATTTTCTCCTACGTTATCTTCTAGAAGTCTTATAATTTTGCATTTTATATTTCGGCCCATGATCCATTTTAAGTTGATTTTTGTGAAAGGCGTATGGCCTATGTCTAGATTTTTTTTGTTTTGGCATGTACATGTCTAGTTATTGCAACAATATTTGTTGAAAAGGCTATCTTTTGTCCATTGAGTTACCTTTGTTTCTTTGTCAAAGATCAGTTGACTATATTTGTGTGGGTCTATTTCTGGGCTATTCTGTTGCATTGATCTATTTGACTTTTCTTTCACCGGCACCACAGACTTGATCACTCTAGCTTTATCGTAAGTCTTGAAGCCTGGTAGTATCAGTTCTCCAACTTGGTTCTTCTCCTTTAGTATTGTGTCAGCTATTCTGGGTCTTTTGTCTTTTCATATAAACTTTAGAATCACCTTGTTGAGATCCACAAAATAACTTGCTGGGATTTTAATTGTGAAAGTTGAGAAGAATTGATATCTTCTATCCGTGAACATGGGCTACCTCTCCATTTACTTAGATCTTTGATTTCTTTTATCGGAGTTTTGTAGTTCTTCTCATATAGGTCTTATTCGTATTTGTAAGATTTATACGGAAGTGCTTCATTTTTGGGTGCTAATTAATGTAAAGGATATGATGTTAATAATTTCAGACTCCAATTGTTCATTTTGGTATATAGAGAAGCAATTGACTTTTGTAGTAACCGTGCTATAATCACTTAGTTCCAGGAGGTTTTTGTTGATTCTTAGGGATTTTTCACATAGATAATCATATAATCTATGAACAAAGACAGTTTTATTTCTTCCTTCCCAGTCTGAATACCTTTTATTTTATTTTCATTTGAATTAGCTAGGACTGATGTTCAGTAGGAGTAGTGAGAGGGGACATCCTTGTTTTGTTCCTGATCTTAGGGGGAAAACACCTGGTTTCTCACCATTAAATGGTAGCTGTAGGTTTCTTTATAGATGGTTTTATCAAGTTGAGAAAGTTACTCTCCATTGCTAGTTTTCTGAGAATTTTTGTCATAAATAGGCTTTGGATTTTGTTAAATGCTTTTTCTGTATATATTGATAATCGTGTGATTTTTCTTCTTTATCTTGTTGACTTGATGGATTACATTAATTTGTTTTGATACCTGGAATAAATCCCACTTGGTTGTGGTGTATATTTCTTTTTATACATTGTTGTATTTGATTTGTTAGTCCTTTGTTGAAGATTTTTGCACCTATGTCATGAGAGATTTTTGCACCTATGTCACGAGAGCTGTTATTTTCTTTTCTTGTAATGCTATTGGGTAGTTTTGACATTAGGGTAATGCTGATCTCATAGGATGAGTTACAAAGTGTTCCCATTACTTCAGTTTTCTGGAAGGGATTGGTATCATTTTTTATTTAAATGTTTGGTAGAATTCACCAGTGAAATCATTTGGGCCTGGTGCTTCGCATTTTGTAAGGTTTTTAATTGATTCACTTTCTTTAACGGCTATTTGCCAATTCAGATGATATATTTTTATTGTGTGGATTTTGATAGGGATTAGCCCATTTCATGTAAGTTATATCTGTGGGCATTGAGTTGTTCATAATATTCTTTTATTATCCTTAAAAACCATGGGATCAGTGGTGATGGCCCCTCTTTCATGTTTGGTAGTAGTAATTTGTGTCTTTTTTTCCTTGGATAGCCCAGCTAGATGTTTATCAGTTGTATTGATGTTTTCAAAGAACCAGCTTAGAGGGTGGTATTTTTAGTTCATATTAACAATTTAGAACCATAATAAGTCTTGGCTTTAAGTCAGTCTAAATTTTTGTTAGTAATTGCTATGCATATGTGTGCACAAAAGCATAAGTATTAGGAGCTGACATAGAGATATAGTTGGACTTTTTAAGGCTTATTATTTCACTATTAACACAATGCCTATACAGTCAGACCTCCATATCCACAGATTCAAGCAACTGTAGATTGCATATATTTTGGGGAAAAAAAGTTGCGTTGTTGCTGATGTGTACTAGGATGGTCGCATCTGTACTGAGCCTGTACAGACTACATTTTCTTGTCATTATTCCCTAAACAATATAGTATAACAACTATTTACATAGCATTTACGTTGGGTTACATATTATAAATAATCTAGAGGTGATTTAAAGAATACAGGAGGATGTGCGTAGGTTATATGAAAACATTATGCTTTTTAAAAAAAAATTTTATGGGGTAACAGTGTTTTCTTCCAGGACCCATCAGCTCCAAGTCAAGTCGTCCTTCAATCTAGTGTGGAGGGCGCAGCTCAGCTCCCAAGTCCAGTGGCTGTTTTCAATTTAGTTCCAGGGGGCACAACCCACCATCCTATATGGGAATTGAACTGGCAATCTTGTTGTTAAGAGCTTGCACTCTAACCAACTGAGCTAACCGGCCACCCCATTACACAATTTTATATAAGGGACTTGAGCGTCCATGGATTTTGGTATCCGCGGAGGTGGGGCCGGGGGCTTGGAACCAATCCCCCTTGGATACCGAGGGATGATTGTATGAACCAACAGTTATTTAAATCTACCAGACTATTAATTGAAGTAGGTGGTACATAGAGTAATGGAGACTGTGGGGTCAGCAGAACAAGTTTGCAGGCTGGCTCCCTGTGCTAGCTGTGAGTGCTTAGGTAAGTGGCTCACCTCTCTCTAGTTCTATGTTCTATTCATCTCTTCGAGCATGTTAAAGTTCATAAAATGCAAATTCTTATTTTATTATCTACTATGAAAATTTGAGCTAATATTATTAGGTGTCTACTATGACACCTAGCACATAGTAGACCGTTGTAGCTTTTGTTCTTCTAAAAGACAGCATCTATTAGACTCATTAAAGACTTTCAGGATTTATTCACACTCTAGGCCATCAGCAGATGATAGGGTTTTCCTCCTGCTCTTTGATATATGAAGCGGTATTTCTTTCCACACAGTTTCAGTTGTGTAAATGGCTTCCTCTTGCTTGAACATTTACAATTTGAGAAGCAAAAAGCTGTTTGTGGGAAAGCTCTGCTGTCTGGGAAGCTGTTTCCTTTATAACCTTCATGGTCACGTCTCTCATTCCTCAGCTGGTAGATGTTCCCCACACAGTGTTGCTTTGCCTTTCAGCCAGCTGTGTGCCAAGGTCCTTAGTCACCCGAAACGAGACTCCAAGGACAGGGTACTCGGTGCCTTTTGGAAAACCCAGAGAAGGAATTTGGCAAGTGAAGCAGATTTGGGAGCTGATTAAATGCAGATCTCAGAAGAGTTCATGGGACAGGCTTTGGGATTGAACTAAATTTAAACGTATTATAAACAGAGACAAGAAAGTGAGAAAACCTGGACTTGGTTAACGCCAACATTTTTTTTTTGTTTTTTTTTCTTAATTTGCCAAAGTAATGTGCCTTGTTCAGCTATTTTTACTAACAGAAGTTACAGCTAAGTGGCCGTGGTGCTTACTAAATTGCGGAGAAATAACTTTAAAAAATTAGTTTAAACAGAAAAGCTTCAAGCAGCAAAATTTGATCTGTCTAACCTGTGAGTACAAATTTTCAGAAATAATTGCCACGTTTCCTTCAAGAACAGAATGTAATGTTTAGAAAGGAAATAATCTGCTCGGGAAGTCACCTGAGCTGCATAGAACTAAAGCAGAGGAGGTTACTAGTAAAATGGTTCTGAGAAGGGGGTGGTTACTTGTATCCTGGCTTTCTTGGGTCACAGTAAAAGACATCTTTTACTTGAATAAGAAGCCTTGGTCTTGGACTAGATGCCAGGCAGGCCAGAGGTTAGCCCCACCCAGGCGGGTGAATACTTGTTGTGCTTCTGTCCCCTCAGAGTGTTCTGACTTCCTTTGCAAACCCGAGACGGAACCTCACCCCCTTCCTCTCAGCTAACCTTACAGTACCAGCCTATTCCTCACACCAAGATTCACAGACGTACCCGGTTAGGAAAATGCTTCTGAGCCTTAACAGTTGACGTGTTTATCTGTGTGTGCGCTTGACTGAGTGTTCGAGGCCCTTGTTAGGTCCCTTCGTGAAGAGAGGTAAGGGGAGGAGGGCAGGGAGGATCATCAAAGGAGAGAGCTGAGGACAAGTGTCACATGAGGAAGTAAAGAAGATTTACGCTAGTGTGTGGTGCTGCGAAAAGAACGTTTCCCTGGGAGACAGGAGGCCAGGTTCCAGTCTGGCGTGGGCCTTCTCACTGTCTCGGTTTTGGACAAGATGGTTTTAGGCGTTGGGGATTGAGAGATGAATAAAACAAGGCCCCCGCCTTTGAGGAGATCCTTGTCTGATGAAGGAAATATGTTGGTTGTAAACAAATAAAGAAAGCATCATAACATTACAAATGTTTTAAATAGAGGTCTTTATAAAGAGCAGCCGTTGGACTTAATTCCGTTTGGAAAGTCGGGTGACGTTTCGTTGGAGCCTTGAAGGATGTTTGAGATTTCAGAGATAAAGATGGGGTACAGCAGAGAAAACTGCAAGTACAAAGACAAGTGGGCGCCCAGAGTGTGTACTGGCGAAAAAGTAGCGGGGGTAGGAGGGTTTTCCTGTGTGTAGGAGAGAACCCCCAAAAACTCTTCAGGAGAAAAACCTGAGTGGATGCGCGTTCTAGAACGTTAATAGTGATTGACAACAGTGTCAAGAGTGCTTTTTGTCGTCAATGGAGGACAAAAGGCAACATCATTCTGGAGGTTCTTTCAGGAGTAAGGCAGTGCTTTGGAAATGGAGAGCAAGGGGCAAATTTGCCAACTGTTTTAGGGTGTAGAACATCTGGGATTTGGACCCCCTGTTGACTCATTCACTTCCCCGAACCTCACCATCACTTAAACTAGCCGTACCCAACCATTATGTACAATTCCTACGTCTTTTACAATCCACTCGCCTTTGAAATCACTGACCCATTTGGTACCATCCCCTGGGGACTGGTACTGCAGTCATTTGGGCCAGCTTGTTCCTAGCCTCTGTAATTGGAGAGCTCCATTCAGAAGCAAATGGGAATAATTGATTTTAATCCCCCAGAGGCTGGAAAAATCAAAGACCACAGGAGGTTTTTAAAAAAGGAGGCCAAACCCAGAAATAAATTTTGTTCAGAACTCCTTAAAAGAACTCTCTTAAGAATCTCATAACCGGAAGCCTCTCTCCCGGGAATAGATCTGGCTTCACTTAAAAAGAAAAAGTGGGTGTGTGCTGTTAAAGAAAAAACTGTTCTGACACTTGTTAAAACAGTAAGGGAGACTTTATTTAAGACCACTGCAATAGGAATATTGCAGCAGGGGAGAGGATCAAGCTGTACTCAGAGTACAATAAGGACAAGGGGGATTTATAGCCAAGGAGCAGGGTGAGGGGTCAGTGGATGGAAAATTACTAACAGGAGAGACACCAAGGGTGGGGCATTCTTGCTAAACTGACCTAAAGGAGTTTTGCCAAAGGCAGGCCAAGGATGGAGCCCTTAAAGGTGGGGGGTGGGAACTCAAACAGATATCGGAGGTGGGGGGACCGTTGCTAAACTTGCTGACCAGGATTCTTGTTAAAACTCCCCTGAGCAGCCCAAAGACAGGATGGGACCAACGTCCAGGCCTACTTGAAAACTGCTCAGAGGAGCCTGACTATAAAGTTTGGTCAAGGAGGGGGAGAGAGCGAGGTAGAGTGTGTGTGTTATTACAAAAGTAATGCACGTCACACCCCCAGAACGAATCCGTTTTAACAGTTTGGTATATAGCCTCTGTGTTAGTACAGGCTTAGAAAAATACACTGTTCTTACAGAAATGAGATCATTTTCTACATACTGTTGTGCAGGTGTACTTTCACCTCATATATCTTACATGTTTCTTCACGTCAGCACATACACACTGGTCTCATTCTCTAGAATGCCTGCCTCACTTTGGATATTGATGCCAAGTCCTTATATCTTAGATTCCGGTTTACATTTTTTTCACATATATTATCCCATGTATTCCATAAAATAACTCTCTCAGGGTAGGGTAGGGGTAGGGTGAGTGACATCTCCATTTTGCCAAGAGGTTATATGATTCACTAGAGATTTTACAGCTCATATGAGTCACATCCAGGATTCACTCGTGGGGGCAGTTGCATGTATGAAAAAAAACTTAGACCGTTGACATCCAGCGTACATATTAAACACGTTACGAATACTGTTTTTGTCTGTGGTTCTTGGGACATTTAGGAAATATATGTGGTACTTGTAGGACCTACAATCTGACAACACCTTTCATTTGAGGTGTTCATTCCATTTGTATGTATTAATTTCTATGTTGAAATTTCTGTCATTCTAATTTCCTCAAAACAACAAAATTGTCATCTTAAATACCTTCAGATTAAATTAATTTAGTCAACTTATATCTTTCATTATAATGTTGATGCTTTGACTACTTACATTAGGTAACAAAGTTTGTCAGTTAATTGGATTTCTGGAAATGTTATGGGAGCTTTTCAGTTAACTACCTCTATTCATTTCCCTCTGGGACCCCGTTCCTACCTAGAGCATAGTACCTCACTCTCAGTACTCTTTATATGTGACTCTGGAGAGCAAGAAAAAGAAAGGCAGAATGAATGAGGAGTGGGGGAAGTGAAGCAGAGCGGAAATGAAAGAATATGAGCTGTGGGGAATTCATCTTATTCAGGAATGAGAAAAACAGCCAGGAGAGAGCTGTTTTCAAGAAGTCGTATGTGGCGCACTGGTTAATGGCGTTAAACAGTGTCACCCATTCCAGCTCTGTGTTCCTGGGTAAGTGATTCACTTCAATACTTGTCCATTTCCGAGGGTTCTGGTGAGAAGTGCATAGTTGTTTCATCCACTTAAAGTGTGCTTGGTTTATAGTAACCATTTAATGTTAGCTGTTTTTTCCAGGCCTTTTAGAATCAAAAGTCCAGCAACGGTGTCTCAAAGTCTGGATGGAGTAAAGTGACCATGTAATTTATTGTCCAGGCCAGGATGCTGCTAATAATTATGGTGGGACAACAATACAAGCCCGGATTTATGATTCCCTAAGGTGGAGGCATCTTTGCCCATAAACGTGACTGATTAAGCCTCTTGTCTTCCTACCTCAGCCCAGTTAAGCCTTTGGACTTTGACAAGCCGGGGAGCAAATCACTCTTAAAAGCTCTTCTTCAGACAGATACACACACACATTCACTAAAAATAGAGGAAACATTGCTTTGTCTTTCTAGGTAATGTGTTGTCTTAGAGTAGTATGAGTCTGCACATACATTTAATAAAATTTGTGCAATGTTTGTTACCCAAGAAATAATGTGACAGAGGATATTTGAGTTCTTATAAATAGTTTTAAAAATCTATTTTAAACATAATTCACCGTACCTTCTGTGAAGTAGCGAGGCCCCTCGTGCCTTTAGGTGTGGAGTTCTCTTACCTGTTGAGTTCTCGTCATGTGCCAGGTGCAGTGCGGTCTTGGCAGGGAGGATACAGTGGTAAACATATTTGGATATGCCTCTAAATTGTTTGTGGTCTAGTGAGAAAGACAATCAAATAATGACAAATACAGAACTGGAAACTGAGACCACGGTAATGATGGCGGAGTACAAGGAGCTGTACACATTGCTCAGGAAAAGCCTGCCTGGCCTGCGAAGGGAAGGAGAGTTCCTTGAGGATGGCTTTGCTCCTGGTTGAAGAGACTGGGGTAGGGAGGTGGGAGGGAAGGGTTGGGGGAAAAGGCAGGAGGGAACATGTTCTTTTAGGAAAGAAGGCCCGTCTGTGAGGAATGCAGAAAACTGGGAAGTGTCTGTGTTTAAAAGATCACCTTGGCTCACTATGCTCAAACTCTCCCTGTTTGCAAAGCCCTGTCTTCCCCTTGTCTTGCTAATGGATGCCCTTCCTCTGTGCTGTCCTAGCATTTGCCCAGTTCCTTGATAGCGGGTCCCACACTGCGTTATTGTTTTTGTCTCTGTCTGCGGGGTTTTGGGGCAGGCACTTGCTCTTATTTGTTGTAAGCTACCTAGAACAGCGCTGTGGCGTTTCCCCTTCCTTCCTCTCCCCAGATGTTTGCATATTTGCCCTGTGCCAGGTACGGTGTGCTTGCTGCTTGGGAAGGTGGCTCAAGGCAGGCACAGCCCCCCGCTGTCAAGGAGCACGCAGCATGAAGTGCTTTGCTCAGTGAGCGAACGCAGTGAATGATTGGCCGCTTAGAACCAGCGTGTTGAATCCATTTTTAGGCAGTTCAGCAGTTCCGTGCATTTTTTATACGTAGTCTTGGAAGAGAAACAGTGAATGCTTAAGTGTTAAGAAGCCATGCTGAGGTAAACTGAGACAAATAAAAGATACGGGCCCCCAAAGTAATGGTGTAAACCAGGGGGATGTGGCTTGTGCAGATTCCATGACTGAATCCTCATGGGAACATGGCAGCACAGCAGAGCTCCTTGGTGGCGGTCACTCCCGGTAGGGGACTTCTCAGGTTCTCATGTCCTCGTCCACACTGAAACAAGTGTCACTCTGCGCTCCCTCAGGCCACTGTTCAGAGTCTCCTTCCTGTTCCAGGCATCGATAGGGAGGCAGTGCTGGGTTTGCCTGAGAGCGCAGCGACAGAAACAGCAGTTCTTAGAGTGAAGGGCAAGGTTTTCAGTAGTCCCTGCTCCCAAGGAACTTGCCGATTTATGTTTCTGTGTGCACTTGCTGGGTCCACTGCCTCTCCTTTGTCCTTCAGGGATATATAGATACAATTTTTAGTCACACCGTCCTGAATGTTTTATTTAGAATATTATGGCTGTTAGTATAATTCACCTGCTGAACCAGTTAGTTAGTCCACTAAAATCCTATCTTTTTTCTTGGACAGCCCCGTTAGGTGCTTTCTTGTTGGTTTTCTGAGTTTCCTATGTCTGGCTCACTCTCATTTTCCAAACACCAACCGTGATTTTTAAATCCCTGAATATCCTTTTCCACACGCCAGGCGGACACATGAGTTGATTCTGCGGGTTGCATTTTCTCCTGCAGACACCCCCCACCCCCACCCCGTGACCCCGCGTCCCCAGCGGTGCTCTGCCCGCCTATGGCCGGTTCTCTGCCCTTTTTGCTCTGTTTCCTGGGTGCCTGTCTTCCTCTTTCTTGCTTTGCTCACTTATTTGGTGGGGCATCGTATCCTTTAGCTGCTTTCTGATAAAAGGGTGTGTGGGAGCTCAAATTTGAGACCCTGCATGTCTAAAATTATCTTTATTTTCTTTTCATACTCAACTGATAATTTGTCTGCTATAGAATTATAGGTTGGAAATCATGTCACCTCAGAATTTTGAAAGCATTGCTCCTTTGTCCTATGGCTTCCAGAGATGCTATTGAAAATTTTGATGCCACTCTGTCCTTTGTATGCAAACCGTTTTTTCTCTCTGGAAGCTGTGTTCTCTTTATCTCGTGTTCTGAAATGTATTCCGAAATTTCACATTGTGCCTTGGGGTTGGGTCTTATAAAAAATTGTCCATTATACTGAGCATAGCATGGACTCTTTCAACGGGAAGTTCCTATTCCTCAGTTCTAGGAAAATTTCTGAAGTTATTTCTTTGATAATTTTATTCTCTTTTCTTTCTCACTTTTCTCTGGAACTCTTGGTCCTCTAATTTTTAAGATCTTTTCTCTCACATTTCCCATCTCTTTGGTTCCACTTTCTGAGAGATTCACTCAACTTTATCCTCTAGCTCTCTTTATATATTCTTTCTACTGTCATTTTTTAATTTCCAAGAACTTTGCACTGATTGTTCCAACTATTTCTAATCCTGTTTTTGTGTGGTAATAGGTTTTTATTGTTGAGGTTTTATTGGGTTCCTTGTTTCTGTTCCTGTGAGTCCCTTTATTCTGTTTGTTTTGTGCTCCCTCTTTTCATGTTGAGTGCTTTCTTCAAATGTGTGGTGATCCTTGCTTGTCATTTTCATTTAAGAGGGAGACATCAGAAAGCCCATTGGATAGTCTGTGCAGAAGAAGGAGGAATTTCACAAGGGTGGGTTTTATACTACAAGGTGATTGGGCAGGAACCCATCTGCTTTGTTGGGGAATCCCCCAAAGTCAGCATCTATTGAACTTTGATGGGGCAGCATTTGGTTTCTCCAGGAAAGAATCTCCCAAGCTACGGTTTGGGGATGGGGTGGAAGGTTCAGCATTCTGGGAGCCAGATGGATGAGCAGGCTGGGATCTGGGCCTTCAGGATGCAGACTTCCTTTGAGGGTCTCTGTACTTTGTTAGTACAGTGGCTCTCCCTGCATTTAGCTCTTCCTAACGTCCGAGTCCAAAACCCCTCTGATTCAGTTTCTTCACAGAATAAATCCACCTTCTCCTACCTGGGTACAGGAGTAACGGTCTGCTGGCTGCCTTTCGCGTGATCAGAGACCGAATAGTCTAGCACCTTCTTATACGGAGCTTGTATCACGTCCTTGCTTTCAGCCCCTCCTCAACCCTGGCACCTCTAATCCCTGAGTCTTCTTAGGGTGCGCGTGTGCCCAGGGGGTCTCTCTCTCTCAGCTCTTAACTACTGTTCATCTTCCAAAAAATGTTGACGCTTTATTTTATGTTAACTGCTCTTTTTCTACTGTCCCTTTCTGTTTGTTTGTTTTTACTCTCATTTTAATGGGGTTTAGGAGTGGGCAGAAATAAAAATACATGTTTAGTTTTTCCCAGTTAGCTAGAGTTCCTCTGGGGGCTTGATGCTGGTTGTTTGACGTATGTAACTTTTGTATTTCTCAAAGGATCACACGCTTCTTGTACGATGGCGACAGTTTCAGAGGCTCCATGTTATCTTTCCTTTTACCCTCAACAGTTAAGGACAGAGAAAGAATTTTAGTGAGGATGTGTCCAATTCGTTTGAGTAAGATGAAGTCTTTTTAAAATTAGACTGACTCTGGACAGTGTTTTGTTGTGTTGGGAGACCGCCAGCCAGCCCTTCCTGAGGTTCAGAGATAAACCTGCCTTTGCAAGGATAACCCAAAGAAGAAAACTGAAGGACTTTGGCAGAAAAGGGGTGACGAGACAAACTCCTGTTTAGACCTTCTGTAACTCTTTAATGTGAGTTGGTGGAGAACCATCCAGAACCGCTCTTCTCCCTCAAGTCCATTGCTGTTGTTCCCTCTTCACAGTCTGAATGGAGAGGCCCTTCCTGCTTTGGTACCCTGCGAGCCTTGACCTGCTGAGAACTCACGGAGGAGGAGACCTATAAGCTCCAAGTTGTTTTCTTTCAACAGTCAAGGTCAAGAGCCTGGGAAAACTGGAGGGAACATGCACTGGAAGTCAGACGTGGGATGTTGTTTCAGTTCCACACTAATTAGCTGTATGACAATCAGCAAGTCATCTGAACTTCAGTGTTCTTAACCCAAAGATGGAAATAACAACATGTACGTTCCTACTCCACAAATGGTTGTAAGGGTCCAGTACAGGTTGCATGCGTGTAAACACTTGAATATTGTCCTGACCTAACCATATAACCATGGTATTCCCGACCCTCAGACCCACCCACGGGCACCTACATGTGGGAGTCCAAATTCATTTCAACCCCAACTAATGCAAAACGAAACCCCCTCTGCCTCCTCTTCTCTCCTGTCTTGCCTCACATGACGGCAATCACAAAATAAAGCAACCCTGGTTTTCCTCCTGAGTGTACGCTCTTATGAGCCACTAAATTGTTCAGTTCACACTGAGCCCTATGCCCCATCCTCATTTAGTCAGTACATCCTGTCTTTTCTATTGAGTCTGTCCTTTTTCCTCAGTGCTCCTTACCCCTGCCTACATTCAGGCCCTTGCTTCTTTCCTGCTTTGCTCACTTCTAACTGGGCTCCCTGGATCTAGCCACACGCTTCTTCCAGGCCAGCATCAACACAGCCGCTTCACGTGATGATTCTTGTTTTCAAATTCTGCAGTATGTCAGGCCTTCACAACAGCCTGGTGAATAGCAAAATGGACCCTCTAGGTTCCCACCTCCCAGCTGTTCTGAGGGCTTTTCTAAAACATGGTTCCCTGCTGCAGAGTATGGTAGCACGAGGACCCTCCGGGACCTGGCTCTGCCTGCCTGCCATCCTTGCCCTCACCCATCTCTCATTTGCATTTCGCAGCCACTCACAGTTACTTGCAGTTGCCCCAGTTTGTGGGGACTCCTCGGAGGACTTTGAATTTGGGCTTTTCCTCTTTCTTTCTTCCGCCAGCTGATTCCTTCTAAGCTTTGAGGCTCAGCTCAAGTAGCTGCCCATCTGCAAAGCCTCCCTCATTCCCCTTTCCCCAATAGCCACCCTTTGTGTGCTTCCTTCGCAGAATGTCACAGCATGCACAGTATTGTCATTTGATGACTTGTCTGACTTCCCCATTCTGCTCGAGGGTGGAGACCAGCACCCTGGCAAAGTGGAAGGTGGTGCGTAAACATTGATTGAATTGAACTGGATTGGACGTGTGCGGGCGCCCTGAGATGTTATTGCTGACTTGTGTAAAGTACGCAGTTAAGTAGCTGGGCAACCACAGGAAGCAAGCTTACCGCCCACTAAGAGCTGGTCCCAGGAGCTGACCGCACACAGTAGCCACGGATGAAAGTGGGCTGGGCACTTTGGTTCCAACTTGTGGTTCTCCTTCTCTGTGTTTTGTGTATGAATGCAGTATTCTTGTATGTTCTATCAAGAGATTGTCGCCGCTTGTAATGGCTACAAGTGCAGCACGTTTGTTAGGCTGCATAGAGCCCATGTCACACTGGGGTGGCAGGTCAGTAAAACCCGACTGTTAGACGTTGCAAACTGGTAGTCCTGGGCCAATCCCTTGCGTGGTTCTGTGCTCTTGGAAACATGAGGGATTCCCCTAAAGAGCTTAAATGATGTGGATGGATGAGCAGCATGAAAAATTCATTGTGGTTCAAGGCCAAATACAGTACATGCTGTACATGAAGACGCAGTAGATGATCTGGAAAATTGGAGGGGGTGGGGTTAATATCAGCCGGTGTGTCAGGAAGGGTGTGGAGCAGGCGACGCTGGAGCTGGGCTGCTTTCTGGGCCGGACAGAATGAGGTATTTTCTCAGTGTATTTTCTCTTGTTCTTATTTGACTTGACAGAGACTTGAAGCAATTTTACCCCAAGTTTTTTGACAGAGTCTTGCTGGGTCTGAGAAGTGACACGTCAATGTAAACATGGGTGTTGATGGGCCTTTTCAATCAGTTCAGAGGAACCTGATTCCTGTTAGAGAGATCTAATGTCTGATCAGTATGGTTCGGACTTCAGAATCTTACCTCTTCCTGTTGTTTTGAAAGTGCTCCCCCTTTCCTTCAGGGGGGCTTTGGATCTCCCCCAGAGCCCGGCATGTGGATGCCCCATGGACGCTTGCTGACCTGTGCTCACTCGGTTCCTTTGTCAGCCTGGTTCGCGCAGGCAGGGCTCCCTGCTGCTCCTCGTTCCCCAGCCCCGGTCATGTGTGTTCCTTCCCAGGACTTTTGCATTTGATGCTCTCTCTGCCTGTCTCCCTCAGACTCCCACACGTTCTTACTCAGCTCTCCTCTCAAAGATCACCTTCCTAAAGAGGTCTTTCCCTTCAAGCGTCACCCGTCATGTTTCAGCCCCTTACTTTGCTCCAGCTGCTGCTTTTGTTTCTTTATGGCGCTTACACTCCTGGCATCACATCACCTGCTTATTTGTTTATTCCTTCCTGTCCATCTCCCTCGTGTCCAAGCTCCATCAGGCAGAGACTTTGTGATAAATCCACCTGCTTTTCTGGCTCCTAGGACAGTGCCTGCATAGAGGGCACCCCTCACATGTCTACCGACTGTGTGCAAGTCGCCCCGCGAGCAGGACCTCATTCGGCACCTGTCTCACCGTACGGAGACAAGGGCTGTGTCTGTGTGGCCTGTTCTCATCCACAGGACCCCAGATCTGGCATGCCACCTGCCATGTATCCGTTTATTGCCAGTTTTTAAATGAATGGAGAGGGGTGTTTGAGGCAGATTCAAAAGCCGCAGGTTCTCATCAGCTGTCTTCTGCCTTCTCTCCAGTGTCTTTAGATGCCATCTCAAAACATAAGGTGCAGAAGGTGAGGCTGCACTTCAATTTCATGTCCATGCACTTAGGGCGCTATGACAGACACATCTTGGGCCTCTCACCCCTGGTGCTATTAAACTGGCTCCAGCCAGTTTAGTTCTAGTTTCCATGGGCCATTTAAGTCCTGGGGAGCCTATCACAGTAGAATATACAGATGCAGAGCAGGTGGTTTGAAGGATTAGTAACTTGTCCAGGGTCACACAGCCGACGAATGGCAGAGGCACGTTTGCAGTGAGTTCTGCTGCCTGCACAGCCTCAGCTCTTCACCCAGGCACTGAGGTTGCTTCACGACGTGACTGCCCTGAGTCCCGTCAAGACTCGTCTGAGGGTTTGTTGTGCACGTTAAGGGCAGCTGTCGCATTTCTGCACAGTCTATACAGGTTAGTCTTTGTTTAGGAATCTCCTGGACACTTTTTTGTTGTTGTTTTTCCCTGGTTCTCTTGGTGCATTGTGTTCTGCTTTTTGTTTGTTGGTGAGCAACCCTTTGGTACTTACTGTTTTAGAAAGGCCTGATAGGACAGATGCGATCAGGAGAAAGACCTAACTAAAATTATAAATAGCTCTTTTCTTGGCCTGCCAAAAAGGAAGAAACTTGGGTGGAAGGGGATGTTACTGCCATCCTGTCTTAAGGGAAAATTCCAAGCAGAGAGATGACAGATCCCCATTTTCATGTAAGATTTATTTCATAATTCCCCATTCCCCCAAACTTCTACATGGGTATTTAGAGGAAATGTTAGTTAGAAGAAAAGGGGAGAGGAGAAGACTATATGAGTTGGAAATGTTGCAGTTTATGTAGAAAAAGCCTTTATCTTTCTTCCTTGTCTTTTCAAATTGTTTTGGGATAGTTTTAGTGCTGGTTTAGGAAGGCCAAACCTAAGCACCTCTAAACTGGAGGCATGAAAGTAAAAATTAGAAAACGACGGAGGGCTTCAATCCTGCCTTTTTGTTAAAAGTAAGGGCAGTTTAAATCTTAGCTTTAAGGTTACTTTGGTAGCTGGATTGAGATGATTGAAGATGGAAGATTCCTAATGGAGTACTCGGAGCTGGCAGACCTGTATGTACTCCCATCTGCTTTAACTCAGCTTGGTATTTCCTCTTAGCTGGCTCCTGTTGGCTTATTCCAGTTGTCTTGCTATTGAATTCTGTACAGCCTGGTATTGCTGCACGTTCGCTTCATCTTGTCATCCAGTTCGATCTTAAAGTCCTTGTTTGGCCAAATGCCAAGAGCTCCATAAAAATGGGAATTGTGATTCTGCCACTGATTTCACTTAAATAATTTGTTTTCGGATTTTAGTGTCACCTATTTCATAATAGAATGATCTTTTGTCTTGTGGGGCAACTTGAAAATAAGTAGGAAAACTATACCTCCCAGATTTTCCAGATCCGTTTCACTTTCCATCATCCTAATCCATTGTCAGGAACAGGGATGTAATTTTTAGTTTAGAAAATGAGATCATCGTACAAGTGTCACAAAGTGTGCTTTTCTCTCTTTGTTTGAAAGGTGCTACAGGAATCCAAGCTTAATGGAGGCAGGGGTACCAGGATGTACCTCCGGCTCTGACATCACCGGCATCCTTAATGGACAATGAACAAATAACCCAGATATAAAAGCACACATATCCTCTCTTCACTGAGCAGTTATCTTAAGGTTTTAGGCCTAATACCAAAAAGCTCATTAAAATGGCCCTTGTCACACATAATACAGCCATTTATAATTAGCATTTCAATTTTTTTGTCTTTTCCCCTCTTTCTTTTGAAAAGTTATTATCATAAAAATCTACATAATTGCGTTTTCAATGTAAATGTTTTAAACCATGGTGGAATCCAGAGCAGAACATGAGGTTTCCTTTCCACCATTCTGCTATGCCCCCCGCACATTTCCTTCGCCAGAGGTAAGCAGAGCTTGGTGAGCACTCTTCCCCAGGATGTGTGTGTGTGTGTACACAGATGTACTTTGAAAAACGGGACCCATATTTTGTGTATTATACAATGACTTCTTTTTTTCACTTACCCATAGCAAAGTATTTCTTGGGAAATCTTTCCACGTCAGGACACATAGGTCCATCTTCTTTTCTTTCCTTTGTTGTTATTGTTGTTGATGGTTATATAAGAATTCATTTTATGCATATACCTGATATTTAACTGCTCCCCTATCTCTGGTGGAAATGAGGGTTTTAGTTTTTATTCACACAGTGAAGCAATCCTGTACACGTATGTGACTGTGCACGTGTTCCAGTGTTTCCGCTGGATGGTTGCCTGGCAGTGGGAACGCCCAGAGTGAATGCCTGTTTTTGGTTTTGGTGGACGCTGACAAATTGTTTTCCCAAAGGAATTCACCAATTTAAACTCATACCTGTGGTATTTAAGAGTGCTTGTTTCCCTGATCTTTACATAAACACATTCTGATGTCATTTTCATCGTCTGATAGGTGAAAAGCAGCGTGTGATTATTTAAATTTGCATTCTTTTGGGTTGTGTCTCTGTAGATCTGACCTTGTCTGATTTCTGCCTTTTAGGAATTCCTCAGTATTGCCAGTTACTTGATGACATCTTTTCTTGTTTTCTTGGGCTGAGACTATCTATCTTATCATCTATCGTCTATCCATCTGTGGTGTAGAGTGGGAAGTGTTTCTTTTTTCTTCATAGAACTTGAGACAGATGGGTTAAACTTGAATACTGAAGCTACTATCCTGATAAATTTCCCTCATTTACTCCTTCTCTACAATATTTACAGTTTTGTTTCTTTTTCTCTCCTTAACATTCCATTGTAATCTCTATTCTGTTTTACTACACAGCAATCAATATAACTGGTATATGAAATTCTAGTATGTGTCTATATCTTAGTTACCATAATCATTTCTGTATTGATAGTCTTTTGGGCTATTTCCAAAATTTTATTGTTGTAAATAATGCTACTTCCAACATCTGCGCATAAAGGTTCTGGGCCCAGATGGTTTTACTGGTGATTCTTTATAATGTTTATGCTCTATGTCACTGATTCCTGAACATAGAAGTGGGTGGGTAGTTAGCTACCCAGATGATCGTGACCCACACCTACAACTAATACAGTCCAATAGCAGTGGCACAAAAAGCAAAAACTTTAGACCGGCCTCAATTATGAATGCAGATGTGAAAGTCCTAAATAAAATACTCTCAGGTAGAATTCACTAACATGGTCATAATGGAGAAAGGTCAAATAAGGTTTGTGGTTTATTCCAGGAATGAAAGAACGGCTCAATATTAAGAAACCTATTGATAACGACATATTAATTGGTTAAATGTGAAAAACTATGATTATTTCCATAGATGTAGAAAATGCATTTAAACAACTGTTTTTAATGGCACTTTAAATGGGAAAAAAATTCTTTCTTTGCGTATTACAGAGTATGTATCTCAAATCAGCTGCCAACAACATTAGAGGTATTTTCACCAAAAACAAAGACTAAACAAGGCTGCCCTCAGCTCCTTCATAGGAATTTAGAAACTCTGGCCAATGAAGTAAGATGTGAAACAGAAATAAGAGTTAAATCTTTGAGATTAAATAAGATCACATTTCAGCCTTCCTAGTATGGTATTTTTGATTCACATAAGGCTGTCAAATTGTAGATTCTGTTAATTTTTATTCTGGATAACACATTCACAAAGGAAAGACAAAATTGTCTCTTGCATCGTAACACAAATGTCCCGGTGCTTTTATGTGTGTGGGTTCCTTGATCCTGGTCCTTGTGGTTGAATTGTCCTGATTTTCTCTCTGGTCTGTGTGGAGCTGCCTCTCAAGCCTTCAGTCACCAGCTCAGAGGTGGCTGCTCAGCACCTGTGGCTGTCTGGGTATTTTGCTTCAGTGATGTTTTTGATGACCTTTCCAAGAGCTGTTGTTACAATCCTGGGAGTATTCAGAGGCACGTGTTCCGACTGAGTGATTATTGAAGTTCCAGATGAGGAGAAGGGTGCAAAAGGACACGCTGTTAAATGATGACACTGTTGTCTTGGCACTCAACTCCTTGGTCAGCAAACCATTGTGTACCCTCGCTCCTTTGCATTTCTGGGGTAAATCCCTACTGTCCTTTATCAGAAGTCATGTGGAAGCAACTAATTTGCTTAAACATCACCCAGAATTCTTTTCCAGGCAGCCAGCTGTCTCTAAATTTGGTTTGTGACTTCGTTTTCTTCTTCTTTTTTCTCTGTAGCATCTGGAGAGGGCCCAATGTGAACTGTGTCGACAGCACAGGGTATACACCGCTACACCACGCTGCTCTGAACGGCCATAAGTAAGTGCTGCGGGCTGCCTTCCCGCCCACCCTCAGAACTCAGCCTCTGGATGGTCTTTTTCAGTTCCTATAAAGAATTACTAAGTAGTCACGTTGAGGAACAGAGAAAAACAAACTAAATGCAGTCCATTCAGAATTCCTGAGTCTCTTTTTAGTGTATAACTTAAACATTCTTCCCCACCCCCCAAAAACCTTGAACCAGAGATTAAGTTTTACCTTTTCTTCTGTTTGTCCTTTCCCCTCTGAAATGGGGCAGTGCCACACAGTCATCTGCATATGAAGATCCAGTTTGGGGCAGCCAGATCGTAAAAGGGCTGGGTAATCTGTTCGGTAACCAGCTGCTTTATAAGCTGAAAATAGATCGAGTGGTCATGAGAAACTTTCCCTCTGTTAAAGTAGTTATTTATTACTCTGTTTTTTGCTTGCCATTTTTTCTTCATATCATTAGCTTGCAGACAAGAACCATTTTTAAGAGAAGAAATACATAAATAATATGGCCTATTGAATTCTCTTACCTATAGAGAGGCTATTAGGAAATGGGTGGTATTTGTGTGGGAATTTTTCCAGAGAAAGTGTGTTTAAGAGAAGTTTAAGAGAGTTTAGAGGAGTTTAAGAGAAGAAAGCATAGATGCAAATGACTGGCAGCTGGAAGAGGGTGCTGCCCTTCGGGTGACGGAGAACGTGGTGGCTGGGAGAAGGGACAGGTACGATTGTGGAGTACGGTGAGTAACTATGCTAGGACGTGTAAGAATGGAAACCAGAGTGTAAGAGAGTAGAGTGTTAAAGACAGATGAGGCATGACACTATAAGAGATGGGCCGTAGAATTTAGTTTTCATGAGGAGGGATTGTTGGGACCACTTTAGGTTTTTCTGAGCAAGGAGGAGAGCTCCCGCCACTTGGTGGGGTTCTGTATCTTGTGCGATATTTGGCCCAAACTGATTGACTCCGATGTGCCAAAAAAGAGGCGGTGATTGTTACCTTCTACATTAAGCTTTTCTAAAATACATTAAAAGTGATCGTTGTGTCTTTTCTATAGCCATTTTAGACAAAGTTAACAAGAAATAGGTAGAGACCCTTCTCCCCCCCAAACAGTGGGGTAACCTGAATTAAAGTGAATCTTGGATTTAAAAGACCGTAGCTTGTTAGCCAATTTGATCTCCAGATGTTGTTTTTATTTACAGTGGGGGTTTTCTTCAACCTCATGTGCATGGGGATAATTATATATTTGTATCTGCCTAAGTAGTGGTGCCACCAAGAATGCCAAAGCCTTCTTCCTGGATGTAGCAAACGATGCCACGTGTGTCTGGCTTGTATTTGCAACAACTTGAATTCGGCTCTGCCTGTCCACGTTCAGCTCCCACATCATCAAATGCTCTGAATAATGTGATGAATTCATGCTGTTTGTCTGGCATGACTTCCTGTATGTAAGTTATGTCCCTGACTGCTGATTAAGCGTCACAAACAAGGAAGCATTGCAAGATTCAGACAAGGGGACCAGACGTTTCCAAAATAATGGAAAATGGATGGATTATCTGGAAAGCCTAGATACACAGGAGGTAAAGAGGCATTGTGGTGTGGCTCAAGATGGCTCAGCTGCCCATCAACGGCTGTCCACGTAGTTTATGGAATAAAAGGAGGAGAAGCTAGGCAATGCCCTCAGGCAGGGATGCGATGGTAGCTGGGAAGGGCTTTGTGCTGCTGTGTATATGTGAAGAGCTGTTAGTAGGAAAGGCTTCTGTGTGCTGCCAACTCATGGTGGATTTTTGCCTTCCAGGGATGTAGTCGAGGTTCTTCTGAGGAACGATGCGCTGACCAACGTGGCTGATTCTAAAGGCTGTTACCCGCTGCACTTGGCAGCCTGGAAAGGAGATGCCCAGATAGTGCGGCTGCTCATCCATCAAGGGCCCTCACACACCAGAGTCAATGAACAGGTCGGAAGGAAGGGACGCTTCCATTCCGCGGCAGCCACGACCTCGGCAGCGCCGTCCCCGGCTCCGTCCCGTAGTCGGGTCTCTTCCAGGCCCTGAGTGACTGCCCTCCTCTTAGTGCATCAGGGAGACCTCACTCTGTGAGGATGCATTTCACATGCATCTGAGTCATGCAGTTTGGGAATGGTGCTATCATAAAAATGGAAATACTAACCTCATGTGCAAGATTTGAAATCATGCAAATCCTGCAAAGCTGCTGAGCGTCCCTTTCAAACTGGTGGGCTTACTCATTAATTGCACATTGCGCTTCTGCCATCGACCTGGCAATGCAGCTCTAGCTGGTAAACAGAAACGCTCCCCAGCGCATGTCGGTACGTGACCCGTGCTGCTCTACGTGCATCAGAACTCGCAGGCGTGGCAGTGCTTGAGCAGGTGCTGAAAAGGCATCTCCCAGACCCGTGAGTGGAGGTCAGGAGGGACTCAGCAGGACGAAGGTGTCCTCTAATGTTAATTTAAGTGACCGTGCTTTGACAAAGCAGAGATAATCCTTGAAAATAAAAAAGGCAGCATTTGAGCAGAAGTGCCTTACAATGTCCATGGACTTAGGTATTCTGAGACCTATGTCCTCTTCTTTACATTTATTACCTTGGAAAACTTACACTTGAATTATTCACGTTCTAGATAAGCTCCCTGTAGTTTGGGTCTGAGAGGAGAGGGGCTCTCCCCATAGGACAAGCCATTCTCCCGTCTGTCTGCTCGGAACTGAAGCAGCTATTTTTCTTAGTGGCTTTAATGAGAGTGACGCTGCTGCTTCTAAGTGTTGGACTGTTTTCCTGATGGCTTTGCTGAGAGGAGACTGTGGAATTAGATCAGGATTATTCCTCAGAAAGTAGGAGGTCATTCTGCGAGGCCATCTGTCACCGAGACCGTGCACATTCTCAGTGCGCTGTCCCAAGTGTGACTTTGACCCAGAGGAGGGCACCTTCACCCCGACGAGTGAGAGGCTGGAAACTGAGCTCCCACATGTCCCAATTGTGACACTATGAGGATAGCTGTTCATCAGCTTCCCTTTCCCATTGGGCTGTATTTTCTGGGTAGGTGAAATTTAAGATCATCAACGAGAATGTTTGTTTCATAACATTAGAAATGAATGTGGTATCTTCAGAATTGCCTCTTTAGAATCTATGTGCAATTTACGCCTCCTTGCTAAAGTGACTATCGTTTATCTGGAGGAAATCTATAAGGAAGTTGGCTTTTTAGTCATAGCCCTTGATGTTGAAAAAACTAGTCACCCATCAAAGTCCTTCTCATTTAAGAAATTTTCAGGAACCATTTCTCATCCTGTCTTTGCTCACGTTTGCCTTGGAACACAGCTGCTTGGGGTTTTGAGCCACTTGAGTGTGCTAACTTGTCCTGCTCACAGCCGCCTCCCTCCCGCCGGGTGTCTCCACTGAGTATGGCAGGCAGGTGGGTGGAGCGGGGGCTGGGCACGGTGGCTGCAATAGCTTGAAGAACGTAATGGATCTGGGTAGTAGTTACAAGTACTACACTGATTTATTTAAAAACCATTACTGTGGTTCTAGTTGGATGCTTGGATAAAGGGGGGTGATGAGTGCCGAACCCTGGAGATGGTCTTCCATTAACTTCCTATTGAGGCACCCAGAGGGCAGGTCCGACTGAGTTCTAGTGTTGGGCCCCCTAGGGGCTGTGCGTTGCTTTGATGTATTTCATCCGTTTCATCATCACATTGTCTTCTCCTCTCCTTTTTGTAGAATGCTCTTGAGATCAAAGAACTCAAAAAGTACGGCCCTTTTGACCCTTATATCAATGCCAAGGTGTGTACTTCACTGGCAGGGTTTCTCTGCATCATTTCTCCAGCTGCACTTCCTCTTTGGTCCCCTCTAGCTTCCACTCTTGTCCCCTCAGGCTCCTCTCATCACCCTGACTGCTCTCCGCTTCAGCCCATCTGCCTTTGGCTTGGTTGGGAATGGGAACATGTAGCTTCCGTGGGTTTTGTGTTCATTTTTAAAATCCATACTAATTCTGGAAAGGTTGGGTGCTTTTCCTAGAATGTCTGAAAGGCTTAGAAGTGGCAGAAAGGGGGGGAAAGAGGGAACCATATTATATGCATAATTTACTATTGTGAGTTCTAAAATCATTTAAATTCAGAAAAGAAAAACGCAACTAAAAGATGTCCAATAAATTAGCTTTTTAAGAAGCACAGAAAAAATTATTAAGTTTTACTTCCCGGATTTAAAAAAAATTTTTTTTTTTTTAGTCTGTTTCCTATGTTTCTTTTGAAGTAGAATCTGATTTTCAATAGCTTGTGGTAGGGGCATGGGGTGACTAAAAAACTGCTGCTGTGGCTCCGCTCTCCTTTCCCTGAGTTTCTGCTTTTCTGCCTGGGGCTTAAAGCCTCAGTCCCTTCTCCGCAGCGTTAGCTTCTCTCTCTGCTCTGTCACTCTCGGCCAAGCAGGCCCACGCAGGTCACCTGCGTTTAGTCTCCCTCCCTGTGAGGCTGGGACCGGTAAGGGTCTGATCGGCCTGGCGCCCAGGCCTGCCGGCCTCACTGCCCCTGGCGCCTTCACCACATTGGTGGCAGGGTTTGGGGGTGGGGGAGGAGAGGTGATGTTAGCCTCTTTACTCAGCGCTCTCACCTGCTCTTTTCATTGAGATGAAGTTTGCTTTTTGGCAACAATCTGGATTTGGGTTGAGTCACTGCATTACTCACATTAGCTCCCTTTCACTTCTCTGACTTCACAGCAGCCTTAGGGAAGGCAAGCATAAGGTACTTTTCTGCATGTGTCTAAATGCAAGGCAGATAGTTCATGTTTTTCTTTAAGAAATACTGACTTAGCAAATGAAGCTCCCTGCAGACTGGACCTATGCAGGCTCTGGGGAAGATTTTCTTCAGCTGTTGGGCCGTGATGGTGGAGAAGCAGTTTGATCTGGGTAGTGGAGCACAGTAACTTTTGGTTGGGCCCGCTCTTTACAGTCTGTTTTCTAATCTTTAAAATAGGAAGATCTATCTTAGTTTTCTCCCTTTTTTTTTTTTTGAAAATGATACGGTAGAGTGGAGAGCTCGCACAGGTCACCGTCTTTCAAGTCAGACCTGAATTTGAATTCTGTGCTGCCACTTACTTGGTTTTGTTGAACAAGTATCTTACTTTCTCTGAGCCTCAGTTTCCTCTTCTGTAAAATGGGGTTTACCATCTATCTTGCTGTATTCTTTTCGAGTTTAAGTAAGGTAATGTACATGGAAATATCTGATAACTAGTAATACTTGAGATCCCGATTTTAAAAGGCATATCTAATGTGGTATTTCTGAAATGGCATTTTGGAACTCTTCTTCGTTGCTAGTGGGTGAAGCTTGACGAAGCATTGCTCAGTCAGTCTCTACAGGGTTTTGTTTTGTGGGGAGGCACCTTGAGGTGATTGTTTTCCCGCTCCACGGTGAGTTTAATTAGCTTATAAAGCTCTGAGTAAAGGTACGCTTTTGGTTCTTGAAAGTACATTTTCCTATCCCTTGATTTTTCACATAAGAGAAAATCTAAGCGGAATAAGAACAGACTTCTCTCTTTGGAAATACTGCCCTTTATCTCCTCCTGCCCCCTCCCCCACAGGGCAACTGATGGAAACCGAATTGAGGACGGAGCTGTCTGGGTTGTGCTGAACGCAGACTCGTCTTGAGCTGATTTGGCTCTGACCTCCCTAGGTCTTACCCTGACAGGGTATTGACCTGGCTCGTGTCTAAGACTTTGCGTGCTAGGTCCTATGAGGCACCTGTGGAAACAAAGGTGCCTTTCTGGAAAGCAGAGGTAGTTTTCACGAGCTTTCGCCTTCCTCTTCGACGTACGGAGTCCTTCCTTTGTCACAAGTCAGCATAGACCAGTGCAAATGCAAGTCATTCCTAGCTAAGGTGGAACCATTAAAATTATGTGTTGCTGTCTTATAAAATAATTTTAACTTAGTCTGAATATCAGAAGATGAGCCACAGTCAAGTTAGTTTTAGGGCAGATCTGTTTTTCTGTACACTTAAAATTGATTCAGTCTTAGAGCTGGAAGAAACCTGCAAGTTATCTAGACCAGTTGTCTCCACAAGCTACTCAGCTTGTCTGGATGCATCAGAATCACCTAGCGAGCTTTTATAAAACTTTATTTGGAAAAATTTCCAACTTACAAAAGTTGCAAGAATAACTCAATGAACTGCATTATACTCTTCTCCTACATAAACCGGTTGTTAACATTTTGTCACATTCGCGTGCCCTCTCCCCCCCGTATGTAATTGTTGTAGGTTGATGATGAACTATCTGAAATGACGTCATGGACATCGTGACCTTTAGCCCCAAATACTTCAGCGTGTATCTCCTAAGAGCAAGGACATTCGCTTATATAATCACAATACAATGATCACATTCAGAAAGTTTGGCATTGACCTAATACAGTTATGTAATATAGAATCCATGCTCAAATCTCACAAATTGTCTCAAGAATGTCGTCTAGAACCATTTTTTTTTCTGGTCCAGGATCATACACATCCTGGACCCGTTCCTCAGCCTAAAGAGTCTTTCATGACATTGACATTTTTGAAGCGTATAGGCCGTTGTTTTGTTGACGGTCTCTCAGTTTGAGTTTCTCTGATACTTCCTCGATGTAGGTTATACATTTTTGGTAAGGATATGCCACAGGAATAATATCGTGTCCTCCCTTTTTAGTGTATCACATCGCAATGCACGTGATGTCGGTTTGTCTCATTCTTGATGATGATGAATGATTGAAGCCTACTAGGTTGGTAAGCTTTTAATAATAGTCTTCCCAAGCTTTCCCTCTGAGGTGCTGCCTCGGTGAGTGTGGGGTGGCACTTAGTATCAGTTACTTCTAAGTTCCCATGTAGTTCCAAAATGAAGCCAGTTTGAGAACCACTGATAGAAGCCAACATCCCACCCAGAGCAGGAATCTTCTCTCACCTAAAAGATGGGCCACCTGCCTCTTGTTTGTTTGTTTGTTTCTCCTAATAACAAACAGAATTACTCTTTGGGGATTCCACTGAATTTTGGTTTCTTATGCTTGGTTGCTCTCTGTCTTCCTAAACTTCTGTCGGTTGGTCAGAGTTCTACCTGCTAGGCCCTTACAGAGTAGGTCAGACTCCCCTTCACGTGATGGGCTCAGTACTCATGTTCCTCCTGTATCTTCTAAATCTCAGCAGACCCAGTTTGTCCTTAACTCAGGTCTCTGTCAACAATGGACAAGAGTTCAGTTGGCTGTAACCTAAGCACTGGGAGGTGATAGTGGTTTTGAATTGTCCAAGACGAGAAAGGCCATGGAAATGTTTCTGTATGGTTTTCTGCTGTGTGTGTGTCTGTGTGTGGGCACGCCTAAATATAACAAATTTACACATTGAACGGGGTCTCCAGATATAAAGGGTGCATATAGGAATCTCTTTTTTTTTCTTAGAAGTACTGACCATAGAGGAAAAATGAAAGTGGTCTCAAAATGGGCAGGAACGGAGTTTGTGCGAAGACTTTGGGGAAAATTGGGGTATTTCTTCTCAGTGCCCTTCCTCAGTCCAGCTTCATAGTGGAATGATTCTGGGAACTCCTGAGGTGTTGTGAGCACCGGTGCTGTGATGTGGAAGGTGCGGAAGAGGAGGATTCCAGGTGGTTATGAGTCTGTGCGCGCTTTGGAATCCCTGCCCTTGTTGTGGGTCCATGAATCAGCACAGAGTGATCTGCTGCCTGTGTAGTTGTCAGGCTCAAGTGGGAAATGGTAGTAACAGCTCATTGTGGTGGCCTGTGTTCACTAGTCGAGAGATGTGCTCACCACACACATAAACCCAAGACTATTGTGGTTACCAGGCCATGTCTGGCAGGACTGAAACATAAGTAGGATGCTTTCTACACTGTGAATAGGAGCCTAATATTCTGCAGAGATGTGGTGAGGCCATTTTTCGTATCGGTGGAAAATTTGCTTGGTAGTGATCAAAACCTTGTCCTTTTAGCAAGGCAGCTTTTTGGCAGCTGTCTTAGTTCTGGCAAAAAAAACAGGGAAGACACCCCACCCCCACCATCCCCCCATGGGTAGTTTGCGTCTTACAGTTCTTTAGTCCCTTATGGCATACTTTTTACAAAATCAAGGACAGATTATTCTGCTCATTGGGCGACTACTTGGATATAAAAGAGACAACAGTATCTGCTTCAGAGTAAACAAGGTTTTCTGGATGGGAGTTTTAACAAGAATAAGCTGACTCGCTTGGCCCTTGCTGTCGTGCTAATCTTGAGATGTAAAACCCTGACAATCCTCTTCAACTTCCTCGAGTTGCCACTTGGCTCCAGGATCACTCTGCAGAAAGCTCCTGTGAGTTTCTGTTGATGTAGCTGTCGTTTCATCATGAGAAACTAAGTGGCAGCTCTAAGTTTGCTCAGGGAACTCATGCCATAGCTGCCTAGGAATTGGGCCTTCCAAGTGGGTGTCCTAATTGTTTGTTTGGCACAGGGAACCCTGCGGACTTAACCTTCCGCCCACCATTTCCCGTCCCTCCATGTGGAATTTGCCCCTGGGCCCTGTTCTATCACAGGGGCCTTGCTAACTGCCTTTGCCCGGGGCCATGAAGACCGCCTGCACTTTCTCAGCCGCTGCTCTCTTGAGCCACCTTTGAGCTCAGTGCTGTGTCCTCTGTTTATTTGTGTGCGTTTATCTTGCATGTGGCTCCTGCTACCACCCTTTTCTGTCCTCATTTCAGTTTTAAGATTTTCTTTGCTATCATTCTGGCCTCTTGGGTCCTTGCTCCCAGCAGCTGTGGATCTTTCTGGTCTTGGTGTAGCTGGAGAAAATGATGCAGTCAAATGCCAGGTCAAAAGCAGATGGAACTGCGTGCATGTTTGGGTAACTTCTGGTCCATTCCTTTGAACGTCATTAATACAATTAGAGCAATTGTGGAAACATTTGATTTTTACCTTTTGACCACTGAAAGGTGCATAATATTGACTTGCTGGGCAAACCCCCTCATAAGCTTTGTTTCCCTAAAGTGGCAGAAGCCTCCCGGATAAATTAAAGAATCTCAAAATCTTGTGGGACGATTATTTTCATTAGTGCTTCTAAAAAAGGAAAGGGCATGGAAAGCACTTTATTCCTGCTCTAATTATACATTGTCAGTCGTAAAAGAAAGAGCATAATTGGAACAGGTAACAGTTTGCTGCCAATAGTTGAAAAAGTACAAACTTCTATTTTATCCAAAATTCTCCCTTTAGTGTGACGCAAATTTGGCATTAAAGGACCATGGGGTCGTGAATTGGAATTGATGGCAGTGTTACAATTTTGAATATTTTGCACCTCTCACACAAAACATTCCAGTGTCTCGTTGAGTCTTTCCTATGTAAGAAATGCTTCCCCGTGCTGGATTCTGCATGTACTGATTGGTGCAGGCTTCTGGAATAGGCCCAGGGCGGCTCAGGGTCCGAGTTCCTCTGTGCCTCCCTCCCCTGGAAATGGCTGTTGGCTGATGTCTTGAGCGTGATTTTGGTGCTCTGCTCTGTTCCTTTCATTGTTGGCTGGTTGATTTGCATGCAAGAAGCTAAGCAGATGACAAACTCTTTCAAAAAAGCTTGTATGTGAGGCAATGGATGATCAACCAATCCAGAATCAGAACCAGAGGGTTGGCTAAATACAAATTGTAAAACCAGTTGAAGTTTCAAATGAATCAATGGCAGCGATAATATTTGCGTTCCTCCGCGCCAGGGCTTCTGCCCCAGGCCTGCCCCAGTCCCCAGCTCAGTCTCTGCAATCTGAGACGTGTCCTGCACAGCACAAAGGAGAGAGACAGCACGTGCGGAGGAGGTGACTGCTCCCCTCCGGCGGTAACTGGGCACGATGTGGCTGATCGGAGCCGTCGGCCTTGCTTGCGGGGGAGTGTATCTGGATCTGACCAACTTCTATCAGTCCCCAAGTATTGCTGCTATTTTTCTCATTTAAATTTCAGTGGTTTTATGGGTGATTGTCCCCGTCATATGGCAGTCACCGTTCTGATGCGATCTGCTTGTTGCCTCTTTAGAACAACGACAACGAGACGGCCCTGCACTGCGCTGCGCAGTACGGCCACACGGAGGTGGTGAAGGTCCTCCTGGAGGAGTTGACGGACCCCACCATGCGCAATAACAAGTTCGAGACGCCGCTCGACCTGGCCGCGCTCTACGGGAGACTGGAGGTGGTGAAGATGCTTCTCAACGCACACCCCAACCTCCTGAGCTGCAACACTAAGAAGCATACCCCCCTGCACCTGGCGGCCAGGAACGGCCACAGAGCCGTGGTGCAGGTGCTGCTGGAGGCCGGCATGGAGAGCAACTACCAGGTAGCGGTGGTGCCTGGTACCACCTGACAGGCTCGGGGCAGTCCTGGGGAGAGGCACAAACGCCGTGCTGCTGGGCTGTGTTCTTACTTAGCACGTTTCGCATCACGTGTCAGAGCTTCCGTTCCTTGACTCATTTTCCTGTGAAACTCGAGAGACAAACTCACCAAGTGAGTCTGTTAGTTTTGACTTCTTTTCAGGGGTTATCTATAGTCGTTGCACCCTGAAAAGATGTGATAACGGATGAGCTCTCGAAATTCCAATAGTTTCATTATCTTTCTTTTTTTTTTTTTTTTGAGAGCCCACTGGCCCATGTGGGAATCGAACCGGCAGCCTTCGGAGTTAGGAGCATGGAGCTCTAACCGCCTGAGCCACCGGGCCGGCCCTCATTATCTTTCTATACATGTGTTCCCACTGCCACCGCGTGGCACCTCCAGAGTCCCATCAGCTTGACCTGGCCGACGGGAGACTTCGCCTTTCCCTTGGTTGGTCTTTCTCCGTTCAGAGGAACGATCATTACCTAGGCTTTGCATTGACCAAACCACCCTCGAAGTCAAAGGTGTTTTTTTTCCCCTTGTACGTTTCTTCTTATTCCTTCCATCCAGGAAGGTGGAGTTTTGAGGAGTTTTACCAGTAGGTGGCTCCAAGAGTAACTGTGCAGTCAGTCACGTGTGGCCTGCTGGTGGCACATCAGACACCCTTGATGTACAGGCCATGATCGTGGTTTTGGAATCCAGACAAGAAAAATGGGAGAGATAATGACAGAGAACTTTGTGTGGTTTGTTTTGTTTTCCTGTCCCTTCTTGTCTATGTCCCATTTGTCGTGTGAAGCCACGCCAAACCTGGGTCACTATTCTGATGACATCCTGCTCTGCGCTCTCGTTTGCTTTCCAGACGGAGAAGGGCAGTGCTTTGCATGAGGCTGCTTTGTTTGGCAAGACCGATGTGGTGCAAATCCTGCTGGCTGCAGGTGAGAGGCTGGCAGCGCTCCTGTCTGTACAGCATGCCGGGGTCGGGGTTGTTTCCCCCAGTCTCCCCAGAGGGGGACTTCACTGGCTGCATTTGAACCCAGTGTATATACGTCTCCACTGACCGATCGCCAGTGTATGAATTGTTCATGAATAGCTGGGTTCAATGGCTTTGGATGAAATGTGGTGGTCGTGCTGCTGGGAGCGGTAGGAATCCTGGAATTGGCCCCTCAGCGGGGCTGACTTGAAAATGCTCACTGCACTGTCCACCTGCTGTGCTTTTCTAGGAATTGATGTCAACATAAGAGATAACCGTGGACTGACAGCCCTGGACACTGTCCGGGAACTGCCTTCTCAGAAGAGCCAGCAGATTGCGGCGCTCATCGAAGGTAGCAGGCTGTCTTTCTGCTGGGGTGACCAGAGGACGCACTGGCCAAACCAAGGCATTTGTATTTGGTGCAGCTGTTTTTTGTCTTTCCCTGTAGATCACATGACTGGAAAAAGAAGTGCAAAAGAGGTAGATAAAACTCCCACTCCCCAGCCATCTCTCATCTCCAGCATGGACTCCATATCCCAGAAGTCTCAGGGTAAGGCGGCTCTTCTCTGCCAGCAAAGGGGCTCTCAGCTTGCAAAGAGTTTGGCAGAATGGAAACTCGTAATTTGAATAACTTCAGGGAGTTGGGAGTACTTAATAAGTTTGTATTCAAATACATTTTTTTCCAACTGCTACATAAAGCTTTATTGGACATAGCTTAGGCCTCTGGTAGCAGCCTTCTTCTTTCCTTCTTTATTCTCTATTTTCACTGTTGGTTCTATGAGATCTCTTCTGGAATGTGAACTAGGCAGAATAATCTCAAAAGGAATTCAAATCTCAGTGAAACCTTTGTCTAACACACACTGTAGTGTCTTAAACATCGTTGGCCCACAGTAAATACTGAATGAGTGTCGTCTGGTTGGTGGATAGGTGTATACGTGGCAGATTTTGGTAATATATCATTTGGCCCATAAATGTGCTCTGGGTGCTAGCTGAGGCAGTCCAGCCTCCCTAGTACTGCCAGGATCCACCTTTATAGATTTATTGAGCAGTCTCTTGGGTCCTGATGAATGAGAAAAACAAAATACTGACTAGCACCTTCCCCAGACACAAGCCACAATAAAGAAGGCTAGAGAAACAGAACAAAGCCAGACACTAAACAGGGAAAGAGATTTTTCAAGGGCGTGTGGAGATAGATACAAGGGTGAAAGGGCGCTCGGTCTGTCTTTACTGGGGAGCCCTGGCCCTCCTCCCGGTCACACTTTTGTCCTGACCTCAGAATCTACTAGTAATGGGATTAGTATAGTTCATTAAGCTCTTAGCTTTCAAGGATTTTACAGTTACAGTTTGGACTATTTGCAAGTGACCCAGAGATCCCTGGGTAGTTTTGCAGTCACAGATTTGGATCTCGGCTACTCCGAGGTTTGTTGTTACCCAGTGAGTGAGGCTTCATCTGAGAAGGCTTCGCATCCTGTTTTGCTTGAGCACGTGGAGGGTCTTATTAAGAATGTAAAGGATTACTTAAGATTTTCAGTTATACTTTGCTGCATTTTGTGGTTTAACTTTATGCTCTCATGATATTGAGGTATTTGGGGATTTATGAAGGTCTTGGGAGCTACCTCTCATAGATATTGAGGGTTTTCCATATTGAATGAGAGAAAAATCTGTTCACTTCTCAGGCTATAAAAAAATTCTCTGTGTTTATTCCTGTCCATGAAGCAAAGAAGTCATTCATTTTCCTGCACTGGATTAGTGTTTGTTGGTCCAGGTTATTGAAGAGGCTTTTGGTGGTCGCAGTGGTTGGCAATGTGAGACCGTGCCCTCCTTTCGTTGACTCTCTGGTCCTCTCCTGTCCTCTTCAGGTGACGTGGAGAAGGCAGTGACTGAACTGATCATCGACTTTGACGTGAACGCTGAGGAGGAAGGCCCCTACGAGGCGCTGTACAATGCCGTCTCCTGCCATTCGCTGGACAGCATGGCCAGCGGGCGGTCGTCCGACCGGGACTCCGTGAGCAAGGAGGCTGAGGCAGCAGGAGTTGCAAAAGCTGCTGGAGTGAGGCCTGTATGTGGCCGGGGGCCCTCAGCAGCCTGGGGGTCACGTTGTCCCCTGTGCTTGTGTGCGGTGTCGGGGACAGGAAGTGTGAGCCCTGGTGCCACGTCGCATGTCACAGGCCTGGATCTTCCTCCCCCGGTCCTTCTGGGCTCTCCCGCATCTCCCTCTTGCTCAGTGGGGGTCAGCGATACCGCTGGCATCGAGATGGAAGTTCGGTGTTTGCAATTGCAGTAAATAAAACCCGCTTGCATCTTTCTGTGACTTTTTGGCTTGAGAGCAAA